>NC_134846.1:42052512-42750512 GCF_965363235.1 Mytilus galloprovincialis | reverse complement strand
CCAAATAAGCAATGACTACAAGATATCAAAAATGCAATGATAATATACTAAAGAACCAATTTATAGAGACCAAAAATCAATGTTATAAAACTAATTAAGCAGTGCTAATATACCAATGAAACAATGATCAGAAATAACGATGGCAATGAGAAGGAACCTTAGATATATTTAGATACAAATGAAGTATTGATGAAATGCTTAAGAAGCAATGGTAAGAAACTAAAGCAGCAATGATAGATATAAAAAAGATAAGATAAGATACAAAAAGTAAGGAGAAGATGCAAAGAAAGCAATGATACGCTACAAAGAAGAAATAATAAGATATCAAAGAGGAAATGCCAAGAAGAAACGGAAGCAATGATAAGATTTCAGGCAAGCAGTGTTTGATATAAATAAAACTATTATAAAATACGTTGGAAGCAATGGATAGATTCCAAGGACGAAATTATATTGAAGTAAGGCAAAAATGATGAGATACTAAGAAAGCTATGGTAAAATTCCTCGGAGGCCATGATACGAAGTCAAGGAAACAACGATAAGATACTGAGAAAGCAAAAATAAAATACCAAGAAAGCAATGGTAAAACATAATGTATCAAAGAAGCTACGATCAGATATAATGTACCACGGAAGTAGTTACAATGTACTAAGGTAGCAATATTAATATTAATATAATAATATTCCAAGGAAGCAACTATAAAATTACAAGGAAGCAAGGATAACATTCAATGGAAGCATTGATAACATTCCAAGGAAGCAAGGATAACATTCCAAGGAAGCAATAATAATACTTAAATGAACCAATAATGACATTCCTGTAAACCAATTATGACATTCCAATGAAGAATTAATTGCATTCCAAGGATCCAAAATAACATTCCAAGGAACCAAAATAACATTCCAACTAATCAATAATAACATTCCAAGGAAGTAGTGATAGTATTCCCAGGAACCAATAATGATTCTAAGGAACCAATAATAACATTCTGAGGAACAATAATAACATTCCGAGGATCCAATAATAACATTAAAAGAAACCAATATTAACATTCTGAGGAACCAATAATAACATTCCGAGGAACAATAACATTCCGAGGAGCCAATAATAACATTCCGAGGAGCCAATTATAACATTCCAAGGAACCAATAATAACATTCCGAGGAACAATAACATTCCGAGGAGCCAATAATAACATTCCGAGGAGCCAATAATAACATTCCGAGGAACCATTAATAACATCCTGAGGAACCAATAATAACATTCTAACGAACCAATAATAACATTCCGAGGAACCAATAATAACATTCCAAGTAATCAATAATAGCATTTTAGGAAAATAATGATTAGATTCCAAAGAAAAGAAGCAATGATAAGATTTCAAGGAAGCAATAACAACATTCCAAGGAATGAATAATAAGATACCAAAGAAGAAATTATCAGATACCAAGTAATCAATGATCAGATTCCAAGAAATCAATGATTAGATTGAAGGAAGCAAAAATCAGGTTTCAAGGATTCAATACAAGGAGGGAACAATGATAAGATATCAAAATATCAATTTAAGCTGTGAAAAGATCCAATGAAAGCAATTGTAGGAAGAAACGATGATAAAATTCAAAGAAATCAATAATCAGATTCGAAGGAATGAACGATCGAATTCCAATGAACAAATAATAAGATTGCATGGAACCAATTATGAAATTCCAGGGAAGTAATGATATTATTATACCTTATATTTGTCGAGAAGACCGCGTGACCGGCAACCGTCGGCAGAAACATTGTAACCAAGGTCGACGTCACAACGGCGACGTCACCTTATCTTTTTCTTAGTAACTAGTAAACGTCAATCTACAAAGCTGTTGTGTATTTTATCAGAGTTATATTATATGATATCGTCCCCACATTTATAGTGCCGTGACTAATGGAACTACAAAAGCTTAAATCAAGAAGAACGGGCAATCGTAGTGCCGTTACCAGACTTTTACGAAAATTTGCCGACGCAAAAGAAAGTTCTGAATTCGACAGAGAGGAGCTGTTAGCCACATACGAAAATCTACAACAGAATAAAAAGTTACTCGACACGCTGAATGAACAAATTGAGAATGCATCGGAAACAGAGGATATAGAGACGGAAATCGTAGACCCAGATGAGTAGACTACAAATTTTGTTACTAAACTGAGACATTTTAAGATATTCATAGATAAAACATCACAACCTATTTCCAATCAACCATCACATTCGTCTCATCAAGTTTCAAATATAGACAGTCCACTGTTCATCCCTACTAGTTCACCCGAAATTGCACAGACAAGTTATGCCGCCCCGTCATTGCCACAGTCAAATGATGCCGCTCGAATTTTAACAGAGACAAGCCAAATTGCCACATCAATTCCCACGTCAAGCTATACTGTCCCGTCCGCTATATCCAGCAATCACCGTTTGCCAAAATTAACTTTACCTACATTTAATGGCAATATATAAGAATGGCCGAGCTTTTGGGATTCTTACGAATCGGCAGTTCATTACAACCCAACATTGACAGATGTTCAAAAGTTTAATTATTTGAAGGCCCAATTTGAAAACGAAGCCGCTCAGACAATTGCCGGATTTTTTCTAACTAACGCTAACTATGCCGAAGCCGTAAATGTTCTGATAGAGAGATTTGGACAAACTCATAAAATAACACAAGCACACCTACAAGCACTGCTTGATATTACGCCACCCGGGAATGACCTCATAAGCCTGAGAATGTTTTATGACAAAATGGAGAAAACAAAATGCCCGGAGAAATCAGAAAGCATCTCGCGCGGGAGCATGGTACGACAAGTTGGCTATTACGAGATCTTAGAAGAAGTATACACAAAGAAATACAAATCATGGAAGCCGGACAAGTTACACAGACAGAAAGTGATATTTCGTATTCTACCCTTTTTGCCGGTGCTAACTCACAAAGAAAACACAACGCAAGTACTAGAAATGATAATCAGCATTTAACAGAAAAGCCGTGCATTTTCTGCAAAGATATTCATTCGCCTGTCAACTGCCAGAAAGTACGCGATTTAGATGAATGCATCGCTATTGTTAAACGTAACAATTTATGCTTCAACTGCCTCAGTACACATCACATAAAAGAATGCAAATCGAAAAGCTCATGTCGTAACTGTGGTAAACGACACCACACTAGTTTATGTTATGAAGTTGAACACACCGCAAACCCCGACCAGAGAAGTGAAAACCGTTTCACTGACACGAAAGATTCCGCTCACAGTTGTACGAACGAAAGTACGACATCTACACCGACTGTAGTAAATCTCGTGAAGGATACCGAGATACAAGAAGACTCAACAATATTACACTCGTCAACACAATTTCACTCAAATGTATCGTTGAAAACTGCCGTGGCCCCCGTTTGGTCAGTTCATAATTGCACAGATTCGAATATTTTGTTTGATGAAGGCGCTCAAAGGTCTTTTGTAACGGAGAGTCTTGCGCGAGAATTAAACCTGCAGCGAGGAGGATCCGAAAAGATTCAACTCTCATCATTTGGAGAAACCAACACTAATGCTAGGCGACTCGATAAAGCTACAGTTTATGTTGAAACTGAAACTGGACATAAAATCCCAATACATGCATTAATCGTTCCTATGATAGCTACGCCGTTACAGAACCACATTCATTTCATTGACAGGAACAGTAACTATTTACAAGATCTTAAGCTCGCACATCCAGTTACGCAACAGGATACCTTTGAAATTTCGTTATTAATTGGAGTCGATTTTTATTGGAAAATAGTTGAAGATAAAGTTGTACGCGGAAACGGACCCACCGCAGTCAAATCGAAATTAGGGTACTTACTTTCTGGACCGTTAAATTCAGAAATATCACAGCTATCAACAGTGTCAAGTATTTCCAATGTACTTATTTCACATCAAACAGAGGAACACAACTTAGAAGCGTTTATGAAAATTGAAGCTCGAGAAGTAGAATTTCAACAAGTACACGACGACAAAGAGAACTATATAAAAACTTCAATTGAGTTTCGCGACAACTAAGATTATGCAAAGTTACCATTGAAACACGGCAACGATAAAAGAGAACATTAAACTTGTATTATGGACTTTTGAAATAAAGTGATCAAGCATATTTATTTAAAAATGTGTTAAGCGATGAATATGGACAGTAATGCGAATTTGTTTTATGAACTACGTTAGTTCAACTGTGAACTACTGTGATTTTTTTTATTTTGAGAGACTTTAATCTTAATTTAATGTTATTTATATATTGTATTTCAATTTTCTTTTCTACGTAAAGTAATTTTTTCGAGGCCCCGAGAATGTCGAGAAGATCGCGGGACCGGCAACGTCTCGGAAGAAACATTGTAACCAAGGTCGACGTCACAACGGCGACGTCACCTTATCTTTTTCTTAGTAACTAGTAAACGTCAAACTACAAAGATGTTGTGTATTTTATCAGAGTTATATTATATGATATCGTCCCCACATTTATTAATCCAACATTTATATTGGGTTACACGTTATCACGTGACATGGAATAATTCAATACGTTTTCAGTTAATTTCAAGGAAGGACATATAACATGTATAACCCTAAAAAAATTACACCAGCTGTGAATAACCCTTTTATTCTCCGGCAAATAACCTTTTGTGTTACTTGATTTGTTCAAGAGTTTATCTACCAAGAAAATGACATCACATGCGTAAATAAACAAAATGGCATCGTTCACGTTACATGAAGCCCATCGAGAGACGGAACAATAAGGCTTTAAACATACATTTAGTGTCGATGATATCTCTAATAAACGGTCCATTTCAGGGCCACCAATATTTTACACAAAAATTCTACCTTTGTTGTACAAACGAGAAATTCTCAAACACAAACGTATTTTTTTCAACCGTCAACTCGTGTTTGATAAAGTAAGGTTCACAAGCGTTTCTCCAATGTTTTAAAAGGCCCTTCCACTTTTATTTCGGTATTAAAAAAAAATAATTATAGCCACTTAGAAGCGATGAATATTCAAAATTGTCAATTTGATATTTTGATTAAACTCCACGTAACGCTTCATGTAAATGGGCTCTGTCACAGATTATTTTTTTTTTTTGGTAAAAGTTGTGCACCCAGGCTTTGCTTGTTGAAATATTACTGAATAGAAAAAAAACCTTAAATTTGTCTTAAATAAATTCTCCAGTTTAAAGTCTATATATAAAGCATTATATTGTTGGCACATAATTCTAATTATAATGATGATGGGATATATTCATAACTATAAATTAAATCAGTAATATTTCATAAAAATAAGAAGAGATAAATTCCTTGTTGTTTGTTCAGTGATAGTTCAATGATTCAAAATTTTACCTCTAACTATGACAGACATTTTGTGGTGTTTTGTGTTGTCTTAATTTTGGTACATGCATTATGAGTGTGCTCTTTGATTATTCGTTTTGAACCTTTCAGTTTTATTTTTTTCAAAAGTTTTTTTCAAATTATCTTCAGGATCAACATGTGTCAATACAAAATGTACGCAGGCATGCGGCCTTGTTATAGGTCTTTGGGTTTTTTCGACACAAGGGAGAGTAAAAAGACAATTAACTGCAATTTTTAAAAATGTTAAACCAGAGAATCGTTAAAGTTAACTTTTGTTTTTCAAAAGCCTTTTATAATGTGCCAGTGTTCGGTTCGTAAATAATAGACGTGCAGACAATAAAAGTATTGAAAATCTAAATTAAAAGACAGTTCATCAATAAAGTTCTTGGTATCAAAAGATCTTTCCATGTATTTACACTTCCTTGTTACAGACCTGGTAATTTGAATTATTCATAACAAATTACCTATAGTTTGTTTAAAGGTCAAATAAATATATAATTAGATAAGTTCATTTCAAAAACCTTAAATGTATACAAAAAAAAGTAAAATCACAAAAATACTGAACTCCGAGGAAAATTGAATCTAAAAGTCAATTCAAATGGCAAAATCAAATGCCAACACATTTTAAACGAATGGACACCTGTCATATTCCTGACTTGGTACCGGCGTTTTAAAATATAGAAAATGGTGGATTGAACCTGGTTTTGTAAAACAATATAAACGAAAAATGTACAACTAAATAGAATACCATGCATTATAATATTGTTGTGCATCTTTTACAGGAAAATAGTACAAACACAATAGTCATCATTGAGATTCTTTCATAATTGTGATATTAAATGTGATCAAATCCGTTTCTTTAAATAAAATGTACATCGTAAAGTGAATAAATTATTAGTGAATGCATTGCGATATTAAAATAACAATAACAAGATGCCATCTCTAAATAACAATAACTTTCAATATATTTTTCTAAATCGGACACACTTATTGCACATAAGAATGTTAAAATATGTTTTGTGCTCAAAAAGAATAATGTCAGATACAAGATACACATCATATTAAATCAACCATCAAAACCCACCTCATCAGAAATATACACCACGAACAAATAACATAAGTTCCATGAAACCTGACTTGTAGCAAGGATAAAATGCGTTGCATTTAAATTCAGACTGTCTGTACCATGTGCTGTTCGTGGTTTTTTGTTTGTCTAGGTTTTTGTTTCGAAGGATACAAATTGTGTGGTATTTCAGGGTCTAACTTGCCTTATAGAAGGCTGGGAATTTGGGATATCCAGAATAGACAATAATAGGCCAAAAATATAAAGAATAAAATAAATAAACACGAAACAAAGACGAAGAATAGAGAATAATGACATGATATAACATCAAAATAGAACATAATAGCCAAAAAGAATAAAGAGAAAAGAAAAATGGCATGAAAACAGAAATGATGGATTTCCATCTCTCCCATCCATATCATCTTACTGATCACTGATCTGCTTTTACAGCACTACAATGTTTTATTACTACATCATTCTTATTGTAAAAGTCATGATATTCAGATATAAATAAATAACAAAATATGGGGAAATTAAGATAATCAGCTGGTAAAATTAACTTCCTTTATTTGATAGTCATTCAAAAATAAGCGTATATCAATTAAATATGAAAATAAGGAAGTTTGTTATGATTGCCAAAATATGAGACATCCTTCCGACAAAGTCCAATTGACCTAGAAGTTGCAACTATAAGTCAAAATTCGACTTTCGAAAGAGAGCATGCAATGTTGTAACCAGAGAGGAAACAAACGGGCTAAATTCATTTATCAAATGTGATCTTCTTTTTTTTGTTTGTTTTAAGTAGGATTATTATTTTTTTTTTAATTACAGGTGTAATTGTTTTATTCAAAAATTCCATTATGTTATAATAAATATTCATTACCATTTCCTATATGCAGTTTATTGTAAAAGCTGGCCACTGAACCTTAACAACTTCCTGATATTCACTAAACATTATTTTACCAGCTATTACTGTTTTGACAAGACGTTCAATGAACGGTATGTTATTTTTAAATTTTAAAGGTACATGCTGTAAAGGGTGAGAAAGAATAATTTGATTAAGAACCTTTTTTATTAAAATATTTTTTTAATCACGGTAAAATAAAATATATGCAGATAATATTTTTTTTCATCAGCTTTTCTGGAGATTTCTGTCAATCTCTAATCTGCAGTATTTTATCAGAACACGGGTTTCCCATTTTGATTTTGGGTCTTACCTTTCTCGATTAATATAAGATTATTTGCAAGAGGATAGAGATAAGAGTAAATGCCTAGATACATAATGATTTGAAGTAGATATTGGCAGGATTTTGACTTTTATTCTTTTTTAAGTAGTATAACCGTAACAGTTATTTAATAGAAAAAAGGACTGCTTTTGACAGAAATAAAAAAGATTGCGGTTGATTCTGAAATTTGAATTTTATTGTGTAAAGATTGTTGTGTGATTTACGTCAGATTGACAATATTTCATGCATGTTTTTGGACAAAAACAAGTGAAAAAAAATACCAAAGGTAGTAGGTCTCATCCGAAATTGTTTCCGCCCGGTCGTTAGAAGACCACAAGTGATCATACTTATTTTTCCCATTCATTCTTTCGGTGTTTAATTTAATACTGTAAAATCTCTCATATAAATGGTAAAACTAGCATCGGTGCGAGATTAGGTATCCTTCAATTTTCATACTGTATTTCACTTTCCTAATTGTTTTAAATGTTTTCAGCTTTTAAATAAATATTTTTTCTTACTTTTTCAGCAAAACAAAATGAAAGGTCTTCAATATAAAACAACTATATTTGTGTTAATCTCCATGACAGCTGGTCATAATGTGCTAAATAACGTGGTAAGTTATTTAAAATTCATAGTTAACAAAAAGTATAAACTATAAGGTCAACTAACTATTTTCACAAAAAAAAAAAAAAAAAAAAAAAAAAAAAAAAAAGTTTTCAAAAATAAATATGAACGAAGCATGCACATAAGAAACATACAAATGACTACAATATACTCAGGGGCTCCCAGTTTGGGCGAATGTCAAGAAATCTTATCTAAAGTACAAACAATCATATATGGTTTCACTCTTTGTAAAAATTATTCTTTTTCACATTTTTTATGAACCAAAAGTTATAATATTTTCGATATTCAGATGTATATCTTCACCTCTCAATGCGTCCAAAATTTCACCAATATCAAATATATCGCTCAATTACGTATCATACTTTGCATTATTAGTATTTCAAATAATAATCTAAATGTTATGTTCTTGAATAAATAAACTCATCATAGATACCAGGATTAAAATTGTATTTTAACGCCAGACGCGCGTTTCGTCTACAAAAGACTCATCAGTGACGCTCGAATAAAAAAATGTTAAAAAGGCCAAATAAAGTACGAGGTTAAAAAGCATTGAAGACCAAAAATTCCTGAAAGTGCTATGTTAATCTGAAGAAAATTGATAGTGGGTTTAAAAGGAAGAGTTGCATTTTGAATTTTGAAAGACTGAAGCATTTGTCAAAATTTTCTTTAAAACGGCAAATTGTTTGAAATTGGCACTAGAGCTGAGTATGCGGCAAGGGCTTTGCTCCTTGTTGAAGGCTATTCGTTGATATATAGTTGCTAATTTCTGTGTCATTTGATTTGTTTGGATAGTTGTTTCATTGGCAATTATACCACATCTTCTTTTTTATATTTTTTAAATATTTTGCCACGAAAAATGTCAGTTTTTAAGGCGATTTCGACAAAAGTTTTTTTTATCGCAATGCCAGCATTAAGGTTTACAAATGAACAAAAATAAGATGAGTAATAAATGATTATATTATAATGAAATAATGCTGCTAATGCTGATAAAATATTTACAAATTGTTTTTTTTTTAGATATCGGAGATGCAAAATGTTGAAAGCCAAACATGTTCAGTTGAATCTTTTGAGGAGAGTAATTTAGTCTGCAATGTACCTGTGGAGAATGGAGTTATCCAAAATAAAGGAATTTGTGAATTGCTACGTAGTGAGGAAATCATAAAAACTATGTACTGTTACCATGGTTATTTGTATATATCATACACGAAACAGCAAGGTATTTAGAACAATCTTAGTTCCAAATTAGTATGAATGAGTAAAGGTTAATAAACAAATAGTTTAGCTCAATCCACTGCGCCGTGTTATAATAAAATACAGTATGAGTAATATTTTTGTAAACATATATATATATATAAATATCAGTTTGAAATATAATGACAGATTAACACATTTATGAAGATAAATTTCTGATTCGATGACAAACGTCTGCGGTGAATCATCCTCGATATAAGATACAAAAAAAAGTTACAAAATGATAGATATTATTATTTTACCTAAAACAATCAAAATCATATTGTACTGGAACATACAACATAAAGGCAAACCAGATATTTCAGCATAAAATCTCGTTGTGATGGAATAAAAAGTGAGGGTTTATTGAGAGGGAGGATTAACCACTTCTTAAAATTATTTTTGATAAAGAAGGGAGGTAACTATATTTTGGTAATTTTACTCTATTCTGTCAATCCAAAACAGACCATCTTGTATGACAAAAACATACATTAATTCTTGCCTATATTTGTTCTTTTCTTTTATTCTTATTTGTGTATTCCGTTCTTGTGTTTTTAGGCAGAGTTAAAAGGGCTACGGTGGAGCAAATGACAGCAATGACAAAAGCGGGCTCTGGTGTTGGAGCCGCATTCAGTCCTCTTGGTGGTGTGATTGGTGGCGCAATCGGATTCTTAGCCTGTATATTTTTCTGCAAAGATTCCGAACCTGAAAAAATAAGTAAGAGCTAATTTATCATGTTATATTCCAGCATAAGGCTATGGTTTACGTGTTCACACAAATATTCAATGGCAAGCAATACCCGTTTTCAGTTTGGTATTTGTTTGTTTTTTTATTTTACAATTTATTGAATATTTTTTCAAACATTTGTACTGTATTAGAGTTTTCTAGATTTACATGAAATAACGTATATATTTTTATAACGATATAAATATAACATATTTTGTCTGAGAAAATGTAACCGCATTTGAAATACCCGGAAAATCCACAGAATCTTATTAGTATTGTAACTCACTTTCATACGTGCTATAAAAATATACAGGCATGTTTAACACATTAATTTCATTTTCCATCTATTTTTAATTTGATTAAAATATATTAATTTGTGTTGTTGTAAGTTAACCTCATGCGATATAATCTTCAAAGGTCAGTATTTGGTAAAAGTAGAGGGAGGAAATTTAAGAAACTTGTCTCGGTCTCTCTTCTTTTTTTTTATTTCCTTTAAAATGATTTTTAGATTACGTCACCGTTTAACAATTACATGTACATCTACTGCTTTGTCTCTGCTGGATAGTTGTCTGATTTGAATCATACTATATCAAATTCTAAAGTACATGTATGTGAGTCTTTGAGATCAATCCGAAAGCGGTACAAAGTATAACATAATCAAATTTGTAAACCATATATATCGTCATTTGAGACTGCATCCACGTTTTCAAGTAAGTTACTACCATTGACGTCAATCATGTATCAAAACAATGAGCGTATCATACATATCAAAATAATTTAATGTAGAGAATTGAAATGTTTTAAAACATATAAAGCACATATTAAAAAGTGATTTCATTCCATTTAAGTAAACAAACCACCGTCTATAACATGTGGATCCCCTCAACCATCAGATAGTATTTTCGCCGAACCATTGACTACGAGCGCTGCTGTCACGTGGGATGATCCTTCATATACTGATCCGGAAGGAGACTCTGTCAGGTAAATTGTAATTTTAAGAAGGACCATGTCTTAAAGTAACAAATAAAAAGTATCACCATTTGTTAACGGGTACATACATCACATTACCTATATGGAAATGGAGCTGTAGATACGTATACAACGTCAAATCGTGATATCATATAGCTTCTAGCATTTTTTCTTTTCATTGAACTTTCAAAAGTTTAAGCAGATGTATACGGGTCAATAAATGTTCCATTTATTTATATATTTGATTTACATGTTTGAATAAAGACACTAAATGTGCGCTTTGATTTTCTAAATATCTAAATAAGATCGACTACATGTATATGTGTTAACCAGCTATATATTGGTGATATATCAGCTTCCCTTGAATCATAATTATAGACATATAGTTTTCAAAATATATGTTACAGAATTTAAAAATTCTATATAGCATACGACGTATATATCTTCCAGATGAAAAGATATTCCAGGGTTTGCATTTTTTAGAGGGTTGCTGCTAAAATGGAAGCTATTAAACCAAGAGTTCCAAGTGCTGATGTTGAAATCAACCATTCATAAATTTTACAGACACTATCACGAGTTTGATGAGCGGTATTGAATATCCGTTTCACAGATGATAACCGAAATGTTCCAATCGTCGTAGTTTAAATATTCAAGAAACACTTTATAACAGATGATAACATTTTTATTCTTCAGCATAAATGGTGGAGAACCTCCATCTGGGTCTTCATTTGAACATGGTTACCATATAATATCATATACTGCCACTGACGTTAATGGGAACATGGCGGTGTGTAGTTTCGGGTTTCGAGTAACGGGTAAGCAACAAATCCTGTCACATCGAAAAATGTAATTGTTAAAATCTTATTCTTCATTAAGAAATTAGTCTTATGTTAAATATTACTAGAACACACCCGCGAAATCGCGGGCATTCATAGCGTAGTTTAAAGTATGTAAAGTGTTGTTGGAAGAATATTGTAAAATATTGAATGACTGGAGAATTTCAGCAAAAGTATCATAGGTTATTGGGGACAGGAAAATGTTTTTTTTTTATCCCTACTCCTTTATTTCCAATTAAAATTCCCAATTTTTGGTTTTCTATCAATTTCAATATGAACATACATTTAGTATGTTATGAACATTTAAGAAAGGAGCCTGTAATTCAGTGGTTGTCGTTTGTTTATGTGTTACAGATATTGTGTTTCGTTAATATTTTGTACATAAATAAGGCTGGTAGTTTTCTCGATTGAATTGTTTTACATTGTCATTTCGGGGCCTTTTTAAACCGAGTATGCGGTATTGTTTTTGCTTGTTGTTGAAGGCCGTACGGTGACATATAGTTGTTAATTTCTGTGTCATTTTGGTCTCTTGTGAAGAGTTGTCTCAACATGGCAATCATACCACATTTTCTTTTTTAAAGCAATCAATGAATTTTGCATAGGCGGAATCAGGGGGGGGGGGGGGGGCTGGGGGCCAAAATTGATTGATTATATAGGGAATCACTGAAGCGTGACAGGAGTAGCCCCCCCCCCCCTTTAGGTCAGTCAGCCCCCCGTTACAAAAAGTTCTGGATCCGCGACTGTTTTGTAAAAACCCGCCCCCTTTCGTGTGAAAAAAATGATTGAATATATAGGGAATCACTGAAGCGTGACTTGAGCAGTCCCCCTAAGGTCAGTCATCCCCCCCTTTACAAAGAGTTTTGGATCCGCCACTGTTTTGTAAAAGATTTAATGACTGGAGAATTTCAGAAAAGGTATCAAAAGTTCACATGAATAATTTTAGCGCTTTAATATCTGTATATTATGAACATTCATTACTACATAAATAAAGTGTATTGATTATATAGGGAATCACTGAAGCGTGACTGGAGCAGGCCCCCTAAGGTCAGTTATCTCCCCCCCCCTTTTACAAAGAGTTCTGGATCCGCCACTGTTTTGTAAAAGATTTAATGACTGGAGAATTTCAGAAAAGATATCAAAAGTTCACATGAATAATTTTAGCGCTTTAATATCTGTATATTATGAACATTCATTACTATATAAATAAAGTGTATGTACTTTCAGTTCTTAGTTTGCTATTCGATCCATGGTGGTCATTGATACAGTATACAGACCCTCTCGGTTTAATAAACACTGTGACCGCCGTGGATTGTAAACTTGAAAATACACTTTATTCGAAGTATACATGTATGTTCACAGTATACAGAAAAATGCAAACCGGAAGTCTAATCTGACTTAAAATTTCGTCCAATGACGGGACAATATCCGGATGCCTTTTTTCTCGTTTTTCTCCCATAATAACTCAATCTGAATAATCATATGAATGGATGACAAATGCAACTACGCACTGTACACAGAGGCGTGTTGATTAATTTGTTGTGGAAAGAAGAGAAGCGACACCAAAAATGAGGTCTTCTCGTTTAATAGTATAGATATTAAGAATTATAGATTTCGAATGGAAAACTGGTGTTATTACAATTTTTACATCAGATGTGACCTTGAGATTTCGAAGCGGTGTTTTATTGCCGTTTGTTTGTTATCCACGAATGTATTACGTATAATTACGCGGATATAATCTGACATCTTCTCTGATGTCCTCATTGAAAGAGTGACTTCTAGATCTACTTGTCTTGATTACTGTAAACATTTAAAAAATTGGAACTAAATATATAATGATAAATATTATTTGTGAGAAGGAAATGAGTGGTTTTTATGTCGTATTTGTGTTGGTTGTGCGTTGTGGTCGTTCATTGACGGATGTGAAGTCATCATCCAGAAAGTGACATCAACTAATATACATCAATGTACCGGAAATGAGTTCAACGCAGACCCCTACCAATCAAATCGCAGAAATTGAACCAAATTGTTACGCAACAGACAACCATTCATTGACATTGTATCAAGATATCTTTTGTAGTACTCATTATAAAATCAAGTTACGTAAATGATAGTCGTCAATTCCCGATTGGAAGTATTTTCACTAGTTTGCGTGCTGATGTTCAGTTATGGAACAGATAGGTTCTTATTCCTGATGCAGTTTTTTTATCGGACATCTGCATTTTCAACTTCGAATATCCTCTATAAATTCGTTAGTTTCTACAATTGAGGTCCGATCGACTTGAATTGACATTCCCAATCACACAATTTTCCCTTTTCCAACGGGTGTTAAGTACAGTTTCTGGTACCAATGGTTTTGCTTATCTGATTTAACAGAACTAATAAACTGTTAAACTTATGCCATATTTCTAATCTAATTTATTGTCATGTAATGATTCTCATAATGTTATTTTTAGTGAATTACTGTCGTGAGAGTCTTTACGTAAAAAATGGATTTGCTGTATGTGATCCTGGAGATAAGATTTATGGAAGTATATGTCAAATTCACTGCAATGATGGATATCAACTGACATCTGACAGTGTATCAACAAAAACATGTGAAGGCACATCCTTCTCTAGCGGGAAGATTGAATGTGAAAGTAAATAGTATTAGATTTTATCTTTATTCGTAAAATATGCATATGATTCAAACATATACTATACAACGTTACATGTAGTTGGTATAAAATAAAAACAAACTCAGTCAGAGAAAAAAAACCTACAGCCTTACTATCTACAACACAAATACAAATATGAAAAATTAGAAGAGGTGGTATGATTGTCAATGAGACCACTCACCACAAGCAAGGGAACAAATGAAACAGAACTAAACGCCTATCGATCACCGTACGACCTCCAACAAGAGCAAAGCCGATATCAAAGCTCCCAAAATGTTAAACAATTCAAACAAGAATTACAGTATTTTTCGTCTAAATAGTCTGCAATAAATTATATTGATATGATATTATCACTGTTTACGGTTGTCAACTGAACTGTATAAATTGTTTTTTAGGAAAGAAATGCGCACTTCCAGTTCCACCTTGCAACGGCAACTATACCTGTACAAATGATTTATATGAATATGATTCTGTCTGCTATCCGAAGTGTAATGGTGGGTACGAGACAGAGATGAGCCGATACTTGAAATGCAATGGAGAAAGCTGGGACGGAATAAATACCATACTTGCCTGTGAAGGTTAAAATACTTGATATCATATCTTTAATTTTTAAAGTTGTCCTAGAAAGTAAATCCTTTCGAGTAGTTTGATTTCATCCCGTTATGATATTTTTGAAATGCAACTTATTCGTATTTAGTAGATCATTAAGACTTAATTTTTCTTATTGATTTTTGAAAGTATTATTTCCTGGTTTAAGCCGTGGTCACACATACACGATTTTTACTACCGTCCGTGACAGGACCATTCCCCATTGAAATTTTTCAAAATTCTAAAAGATCATGTGAATCGTGGCTGAATATTAAAAAAAGTAATTAAAATTTGTTTAGATAACGGGACTATTCCTGAACGGTTTCGGAAAAGACTCGCTTTAGCATTCGCAAGATATGGATGAAGCCTAGACCCATCAGCCAAAAAAAAGCACGACATAGTCACGAATGTTATCCGACTAGACAAAATCGTCTGAGTTTCCACGAATGTTACCAGACAAATCTAAATGTCGGAGATGCTTGTCTGTCCTCTCCCGACCATGTCCAATCCGTAGGTATCTGTTACGAACGTATTCTACTTTCTTAAGACAATATAAGGACATTCCAGATCACTAATTAAGGATAGTAATCCAACTTTTTAAATTGTCGTGTCTTCGCCCAGTCTGACTCAAACGGGAGCCAAAATCTTCACTGTGTTAAGCTGGGGTCACACATTCACGATTTTTAATACCTTCCTTTCTAGGAAAAAGTAAAATTACACAAATACTGAACTCGGGGGGAAATTCAATCGAAAATTCCCTAATCACATGGCAAAATCAAATGACAAAACACATCAAACAAATGTCATATTCCTGACTTGGTACAGGCATTTTGAAATTCCCTATAATAATTTGTTAAAAGTCTGATCAAGATGTTGTAAATCGTGATTTGAAATTAAAATTGTAAAATCTCGACAACAATCAGCTTTTGTCCAGGAAGCGTCAAAATTCAGCCGTTTCCATCCGAACTTATCCACAATTTTTACTGCCGTCCTTGAAAGGACCACTACCAATTTAATTTCTCCAAAATCAGATCACGATCCCGTGAATCGTAGATGGAAATTCATACTTCAATTAAAATTTGTTAAAAAAAAAGTTAATCACGACAACAACCAGCTATTGTTTATGAAGCGTCGTAATTCAATAGGTTCCAACCGAATTTGTCCCGATAATCCCGTTCCCAATGCGATTCGTATCCTATTTGTATCTTCTGCATGGTAAAAAACGCCCTTTCTGTCTTGACAGCGTCCCGATTCTACCAAATGCAGTCCAACAGACAGTGACCAGACAGTGATATCCGTAATGCTGGGTTCACACATTGCTGATTATTGCTCCCGTTTGAGATCAGACAACGATACGACACGATAAATGAAAAAGTCGGATTACTATCCTCAATTATCTGGAATGCCCTATCATTGTCTGAACACAGTCGTTTAAGTTCGTAACAGTTTCCTTCGGGTCGGGAAAGGTCCGAATAG
Organism: Mytilus galloprovincialis; assembly: GCF_965363235.1. NCBI lineage: Eukaryota > Metazoa > Mollusca > Bivalvia > Mytilida > Mytilidae > Mytilus > Mytilus galloprovincialis. Next base: position 42,733,738 of record NC_134846.1, on the reverse strand, counting down.
TTCGACGTAGCACACCGATAGTTAGGTGCGTCCCGTAACATTCGGGGAAACTCTCTAGTCTAGTCGGATTACAATCGTGCCTATGTCCATGATGTCGTGACAGATTCTGCTGTATCGGATCAAAATCCTAACAATGTTCTATGTATTCTGAACGGTGTCCTGTGGAACGGGAATGATTTGGAGAAAAATTTTCTTCCGATGGAGTCCAGATTCCATCTAGATCTTGTCGATTGCGAACCGTTTTTGCAGAAACTGTTCCGGAACAGTCCCGTTATTAATACGAAATTGTCAATGATATCCAAGTCAGAGTCCCGACAATTACAGAATACAATACGACTGAGACCAGACAAAGCCGTTTGCAATGCGATAGAGCGGAGCGGACCGTGATAGGATTACGTTCTGACAGTACCTGATCATCCCGAGTATGCCGACTGTTTTCGAACGGATAACTTCCGTCAGCTTTGGTTCACTGTCTGGTCACTGTCTGGTCTCTGTTGGATTACATTCGGTTGAATCGGGACGCAGCCGTGACAGACTCGGTCGAATTTTACCAGGCGAAAGATACAAATTGGATTAGAAGCGGATTGAGAACAGGATTATCGGGATAAATTTGCTTGGAAACGGTTGAATATCGACGCTACCTGAAAAATATCTGATTGTTGTCATGATTAAATTATTTGTTTTACAAATTTAAATTAAAGTTTGAATTTCCATTCACGATTCACAGGATCTTGATCAGACTTTTGACAATTTTTAATCGGGAATGGTCCTGTCAAGGACGGCAGAAAAAATCGTGAATGTGTGACCCCAGCTTTAGAAACCTGTCGGAATATTCGGGATGACCAGGTGCTGTCGCGAAGTTATCCTATCACGATCCGCTGTATTGCAAAACAAACGACTCAGACGTATTATATTTTGTAATTGTTGGGACTCTGACATGGGTAACAGTTTCATATAAATAAGGACTCTCTTCCGCGGAACAGTTTCGACAAGATCAGGATGAAATTTGAACTCATTCGCAGAAAGTTTCTCCATATAATTCCCGTTTCTGTGCGTATGTATAATCACACTTTTTTTAGCAATAATTAAAGAAATTAATAAATGAGAAGTACCAAAGTGACATTTACTACGCTCTGCAGACTAGTTCAGATTGTTTTAACAATTATAATATGATTTTTTTTTCTGAATTAGATGCGGAACCACCTGAGTTTGTTAACTGTCCTACCTCCATAATTCGTTTTGCTGATAGGGGAAGTGACGCGGCAACTAATGTGACCTGGAATGAACCAATCATAATCGACAATTCTGAACTAGGCCAAGCATGTGGGGATAAAACAAAACCTGTATTAAAACAGGTCGAGGGATTGACACCTGGCTCGGCTTTTTCTGAAGGATTTCATTTGATTAAATATGAAGCAACGGATGGGAATGGACTTACAGCTTTTTGCAGTTTTAATGTTATAATTGAAAGTATGTTATAGATAATTATACTTTATTTTCTTTATATCGTAAAAGAGGTATAATGCATTGTCGCAGTCAAAACGTAGGAAAACTAACTAAAGATAAATGCGTTTTGACAAAAAGTAAATGTTCGCACTGCCTTTGTTCAATATTAGACAGATTGATGCTATTCTTGTAGAGCTTTTTATAAACATATCTTCTTCAGCAGCTTGTTTTACCTTTAACATTGCTAAAAAAGAGGGACGAAAGATACCAAAGGGACAGTAAAACTCATAAATCTAAAACAAACTGACAACGCCATGGCTAAAAATGAAAAAGACAAACAAACAACAGCACACATGACACACCATAGAAAACTAAAGAATAAACAACAAGAACCCCACCAAAAAACAAGGGCTGATCTCAGGTGCTTCAGAAGGGTAAACAGATCCTGCTCCACATGTAGCACCCGTCGTGTTGCTTATGTGATAATACATCCGGTAAATAGTCTAATACGGTAGGTCACATGCATGAAAGGGAAGGGGATTGTAGTTACGACGTAAGGAACATATCCGATACCACTTGTGAAATGGTTATTCCATAACGGTCAACCAACTCGTGATGGCGTCCGTAAAATTTACAAAGGGATGATGTCAACTTTACCATTTGGAACTCTTGGTTTAATAGCTTCCTTGTGAGCAGCAACCCTCTATCAAGAAAATCATGATAGGAAATGCCAGAACGGGAGTATCAAAAATAATTGGATACTATAATTTGTATTTTACAGCTATTTCGTGCGACCCATTGATGCCATCTGACAAATTTTTAATCTCGCGATGTCCAACAGGATACACATACGGATCATCCTGCTCGTTTTATTGCTTCCTAAGTTATATTCTTAAAGGCAGTGAAAGTGTCTCTTGTGAGTTAGATAACAGTGGTAAACATGGAGTATGGGCTTGGGCTAATGATACAGAATCATTCTGCGAGAAATTGAGTAAGTTTAACCTATTTTCATGTACATATGTACAATTATTTATTTCATATCACAATTAATAGTCATCAGAATTTTTATTATTTACCCTCGGGACTCCATGACTATATGGGTACGATGATATATGTGATATATATAAAGAAAAAACAATTCTTTTAAATATATTCACATAAACTGTGGGCTTCAACCATTATCTTGTCTATTATTCTTTATCTACATTTCTATGTTTTTTATTTTTATTTTCATTTATATTTATATTGATACATGTATCTTCTTTCAATCATATTTTATAAGATTTAACTGGACAAACTTGCTTTTCAATTATGTTTTCAAAATTCGTATAAAAAAGATTAACTGTTCTATATTTATTAGTGTGTCCAGAATTACCTGCTCCGTCCAATGGTGCCCTTGCCTGTTCGACAGTTTTAGGAAATCAAATTTGCACAATGGCTTGTAATGAAAGATTCCAGACCCCTCTGAAACCGCCTTCAGAGTTCGTGTGTAATGATGAACAAGAATGGATTAATGGAATGCCTCCAAACTGCACAGGTATTTCAATCTTAATTCTATAAGTATTATATCTTGAGATACACTTCACTCAATTCTGTCTATCTATGTAAAAAGATTAGGTTAGAACTTTAAAGTGCTTTAAACTAAGTAATTCATATTCAGTTGAATTTATTTAGTATGTATTTCATTTAGTTATCAACGAATCTAACTATTTTTGTTTTTCTTTATCGAAAACATGCAGCATCATAAATCTCAATCAAATCAAACGAATAAGTAACAAGTATCATATTCATGACTTTGTACATGAATTGTCTTATGTAGAAAATGATCCATTCAACCTGGTGTTATAGCTAGCTGACCCTCTCACTTGTATGACAGTAGCATGAGAGATATAATTGATACCGATTTATTTGAAATGAAAAAAAATGTAATAAAATCATATCATTAACTGTAACAGTTTCTTTTGAATAACGATAACAAGCAAAATTTAAAACATGACCTTGACCTTCAATCTTGATCTCAATTTCAAGGTCATAGGTCAGTGAACTCAAAATGGAAGACCGGAGGTCAATCACTTGTATGGTTGTGGAGAAATACTGATTTGAAATACATAAGGGGAGAAAACTGCTATAAGGGTTAACCAAAACACTTTGACTGAAATAGGTTGAAGCTGCGCCTTATTGTAAACAGTTATTTGGCAAACACATCATATCATTTACTGTCACAGTTTCTGTGGAATAACGATAACAAGCAAAATTCAAAATTTAAAACATGACCTTGACCTTTGAACTTGACCTCAATTTCCTCCAAATGGACCAAGGACTTCATATCAAAAGACTGTAGGCCTCTACGACTTAAAACGTATGAATTTATCCAACAAATCGCCTGTCTTAAATTTTCAAAGGGAAATAACTCCCATAAGATGTCTTCCGATCACTCAAGTCAAAATAAACCAATTCATTCTCGAGAGTAGACGAACAATTTGGTGAAAACAGTTTGCTAAAATCGTTTACGGTTTTAGAGATATAGCGATCACAAGAAAAAGGGGACGCGGGGAGATAACTCCTATAAGAATAAGTGTTCGGTCATACAGGGTGAGTTTTGAAATCTTCATTACTGTACCACATCATTGGCCAAAAAATCCATTCGATATGTTGTAAGACAAAACAGCATCTCAGACGGCAGAAGAAAAAAAATTAATCAAAAGAAAAACAAAAGGTCTTTCCACGAAAAGTGGAAAGACCTAATTTTGTTTTGTTTGGGGTTTTTTTTGGCGGCTTATCGTTTGCTTTTACATGTTTTTTCTGTTTTTCTAATTAATTTTAAGTTTCATAGATTTCAACATGATATTGAATTTCTGGGTTAAGAAGACTTTTTGTTTGTTTTTTTTCTATTCAAAATCACCAGTTAATAATTAACATGCGTCATATATCTAAGCTCAATTATAAAAATGTCAATCTCTGCTTTATCATGACTATTTGTATAAATAGAAAGAAGAAATCCCAACATTATGGTAAAGCCCGGAGAACTGATATATTTTTATTCCGGAGACTGCAGTGATACAACCGTTCAGCAAGGAATCAAAGAACATTTTATAAATGTTATGGAAGATCTTGCTTATAATAGAAACTGGACTAATATCTGTCCGACATTTTGCAACATTAGCGATGTAACAGTAACATGTGGCCCAACAACTGGAAGAAGACGACGCGATAGCGTTGACAGATACTTAAAGCGACTGTTCATCCGATCAACAAATGAAATTACATTGACATTTTCATTAACAATGGCGTGGGTTGATGAAGGTGACTACTGGGCAAATGATGATGAAATAGTTGCTGTTAGTGAAATACTCGAAGAAATGTCGACAAACGGAGATTTTATTTACAATGGACTTTCACCAGCAACGGTAGCGTTTTCGTTCAGCTCTATGGGATGTGAAGAAGGTTCTGTTCCCGATTATTACACAGAAACATGTTGTAAGTGAAATTTTAGTTTTGATTTTATAATTATTAAAAACATTTGGTACCATTAAGTTGTGATTAAACTACAATTCCATACCCTTTTTTCAAATGATACCTACCGAATTATACTAATTACCGGATTTGTTATAACATTAGCGACACGACGTGTGCCGCATGCAGAGCAGGATATCTGCTTACCCTTCTAGAGCAAGTGAGATAACCCCCAGATAACCCCCAGTTTTTTTATTTATGTTGCTTGGGATCAGCTATGCCGTTGTCAGCTTATTTTCGACATTTATGTTTGAGTGTTAATGTCACTTTGTCAGTCTATAAGCAGACACAAACTAAAACATAAATTCTGATTATAGAAAAAGAAGAAAAATACAGGATATATGAGTACACCACAGTTTATTATATACTGATCAAGCTTGCAATATTAGAGTTTTATGACGACGAGGGAACATATAACTATCAAATCCAGGGAAAACATATACCACGGAAAACAATTACGACCGATATTTAAATCTCATATCAAATATTACTATATCTTTTTCTATCCATTGCAACTATACTTGTAATTGATAATTATTGTTTAAACATTTAAGGAGACTTTGGTTTGCTTTTTTATTCAGCTGGTTGTGCTCCGGGCACCCATTTGTTGAAGGCAGCCGAAGAGTGTAACGAGTGTGCCATAGGTTACTATCAAGATGAAGAGTATCAAGCATCTTGTAAACAATGTCCTACTGATATGTCTACTGAAGAGGTTGGGTCTAGCAGCCTTTCAGATTGCAGAGGTGCGTGTATCAAATAAATATCAATGATAAGCCAATGTCTTTTTGGTGTAATCTCCAAATAATCCGAGAATTGTCACATGTACTCTATTCACCGCTTGGTATTTTAAAGTTAAGTTTATTTTTTTTATCATGTTTATTTCTCCACTAGATTTGATAATTCTGTACCAATGAACATAATACACGACAGACTGTTCCTAAATGAATGTTCAATAGAAATCAAATATAGTAACTGAAAATACATACATAAATTTAAAGCTCTTTTTATGATAAAATACAAAAGAGCCGACATGCATGCGTATAAATGACTTTTATGACTTTTGAAATATTGAAATATTTTGACCTCAATCACCACCAAAAAGACACCGATTGCTATTGAATGATGATTTTGGTATTATTAATTTTCTTAGAATGGATAGAATGCTCTTTAAATCCCGAATATATCAACTTTTCTTATCTTTTTTTTAATTGTAGACATTTGTCAACCAGGAACGTACTCGAATACTCGTGTGGTTCCCTGTTCAGTTTGTGGGATTGGGGAATATCAACCATTAAAAGGATCATCCACTTGTTTGAAGTGTACCAAGGGAAAATTTACAACAACTCTAGGTGCCACTAATGTTACAGATTGTAAAGGTATTGATATTAAATGCTTTAATGAAGAAAAAACTGTAGGGAGAACTTTAAAAGATATTAAATGTGAAGCAAGAAGTTTAAATTATTTTTATTTAAGATGCTTTCAGTGTTTTGTTCATACCTGTATCATTGTTTTTTTATTAACGTATGCGTGTTTGAAAGGATGACAATTTTCATAGTTTATCTTTAATACATGTTAGCATAATGATTACACTACTGTGTTTATACTATGACTTATTCATTTCAAGTATTTAACCAATATAACCATTATTTTACAGTGTGTCCAAATATGAAATGCTCGAATTCAATATAAACATCACGAAACAATGTTCGAATATTCAAAGTTTGAATTTGTGTAAGTAATATGTATCAAATTCAAAATCTGATGAATAAAGGAGCAAAGTTATAAAAGGTGTAAAAGGAACGTTTAAATAAAATTGCGCGTTGAAGTCTTTATCCAATAAAACAACATAGCTCACCATTGTCCTCTTTTTCTTGTTATTCATCTCTTACAGATTTTGATGTCATGATTCCCGGAGATGCACAAATCAGCTTTAGTCCAGTTACAACAAGTTCGGATGATTTTGCCCTCACCTTCTGGTTATTTTGCCCTGACAATTGTGATTCACTTATCAATATGAAAATAAAAGGATTCGCATTTGATGTTGGAAAAACTTTGACTGTTTCTCATTCTGGGTAAGTGATGAACATTAAAAAGTTTAGAGAAAATAGACTAATGAAACTCAGGATATCCTCAGAATTAAAAAAAAAATATATGACAATGGTTTGTGAAGGTACTATTGCCTATGTTATTTCCCAACACTTTAAATTTGAAGTACTTAACAAATACCTGATTAATGAATTCCTTTAAGTATTAGAACGTTTCTAAAAATACTCTTTATGAATCAAGTTTATGATAACAGAACTGTATTATGCATATTTCAATATATCTTTGTTTTAGAGAAAATGACATAAAATCGCTTGACGAATTCAAATCTAAGACCTGGATCAAAATTATTTTTGCTTGGACACAGTCAAAGACTGAGCTAAAAGTGCATGTGAATGACGAAATGGTATTGACCAAAGTGTTTTCTGGTGGTATTGACGGTAGTTTGGCTATTGGAGATAAATTAGAAATATTTTCCTCAGCGCATAGTAAGTATCCATAGTGTAGTACGTACACTTCGAACACACTTGGAACAATAAGCTTTTCAAGTGTATTACAATTCAGAGAGTAGTAAGACAACACAATTTGCAATGTTCAATATTACATAGCATATATATTCAGTGATGACTGAAATTTGTTTTTCTTCAGATTTCGTTTGACCGATTATATTAACGAATATTTGCCATTTTTTCGTAAACATAACCCTCTTCTTCTTAAATATGAAAAAGATTTATCACCGGGTTTGTACTTACATAAACAACAATACAGGATCTGCTTAATCCGAATCAACCACTGTGAGTTTCGTGTTATATCTTTAATTTCCGATGTGTTGTTTTGTATACCTTTGTCGTGTTTGGTCTTTTTTCAATGGCATTGTTAGTTAGTTAGACCACCCCTTTGGATTCTTCCGATTCTCCTTACTGCAGAGTGCGTTTACAATGTTCAAAGTTTAAATCCCTTTCAAGTAATAATTTTGAAAGTCATAAAATTCTAATAAAAAAAAAACGAACTCACTAATTTACAAATGAAAATAGCCAAATATACAGAAATAAGATTGTGATACGCATTGAATGTAAATCTTAGATTTTATAATTATTTAAAATTCAACCGAACTTTAACGAGTTTCAAATGTCGACGTAATTTTGGTTTCTTTTTTAGAAATTTACTTGTCAGGGTTAGTACTGCACACGCATATCACATCAGCTATCTATACTAGAACTTGCACACCAGTGACAACAGATGCAGTATACACGATGGCAGATTTTCTGACCATTGAAAACAGTGACATTGAACAAGTGGAATCTCAATGTGATGGTAATAATATTATAAAAACATATATTGCAAATAATATTGCAAAAACATTTCAACTGCCACTTCTTGTTAAGGTATCTTCCACGAGACGAGGGTATCGCCAGCCCAGTTGTAAGCCCTTTTTTTGTTGAAATGAATTAGCATTGCCAAGATCATAATAATAAATTAACTGTTTACAAAACTTTGAATCATCTGGATATTGGTTCATCCATGCTCATCAGCTTTTTACTTTATTTGCCCTACTTTCGTTTTTATTTCGAGGTTGACTGATGGGTGTTTTTTTTTTAGACAAAATGTGCATCCGGCATACACACTTTTCAGACAGGTAGTTTTAATAAGTATTTTTGGTAGGATTATTTATCATGTTTATCTAAATGATGTTTTAAACGAAATTAAAAAAATTGAAACATTCAGTGATAGTAAGTTGTACTGAAAATAAAATTGGCCACATTTCCTTATTATTTAGCTCACCTGGCTCAAAGGGCCAATTGAGCTTTTCTCATCACTTTGTGTCCGGCGTCCGTCGTCCTCCGTCGTCGTTAACTTTTACAAAAATCTTCTCCTCTGAAACCACCGGGCCAAATTTAACCAAACTTGGCCACAATCATCATTTGGGTATCTTGTTTAAAAATTGTGTCCGGTGACCAAGCCGACTTACCAAGATGACCACCATGGCTAAAATAGAACATAGGGGTAAAATGTAGATTTTGGCTTATATCTCTAACACCAAAGCATTTATGCAAATCTGACTTGGGGTAGAATTGTTTATCAGGTCAAGGTCTATCTACCCTGAAACTTTCAGATGAATCGGACATCCCGTTGCTGGGTTGCTGTCCCTGCATTGGTAATTTTAAGGAAATTTTGCCGTTTTTGGTTATTATCTTGAATATTATTATAAATAGAGATAAACTTTAACAGCAATAATGTTCATCAAAATAGGATTTACAAATAAGTCAACATGACCAAAATGGTTAGTTGACCCCTTAAGGAGTTATTGCTTTTATAGGCAATTTTTAACCATTTCTTGTAAACCTGTGTAATCTTTTACAAAAATCTTCTCCTCTGAAACTACTGGACCAAATAACCCTAAAATTGACCACAATCACCATTGGAATATCTAGTTTAAAAAATGGGTCCGGTGACCCGGCCAACCAACCAAGATGGATAAAAATAGAACATAGGGGTAAAATGCAGTTTTTGGCTTCTATCTCAAAGCATTTAGAGCAAATCTGACGTACAATTGTTTATCAGGTCAAGATCTAACTGCCCTGAAATTTTCAGTTGAATCGGACAACCCGTTGTTAGGTTGCTGCCCCTAAATTAGTAATTTAAAGGAAATTTTGCTGTTTTTGGTTATTATTTTATATATCATTATAGATAGAGATAAACTGTAAGAAGCAATAATGTTCAGCAAAGTAAGATTTACAAATAAGTCAACATGACCATAATGGTCAGTTGACCTCCTAAGGAGTTATTGCCCTTTATAGTAAATTTGTAACAATTTTAATAAAATTTGTAATTTTTTACTAACTTTTTCCACTGTCACTACTGGGCCCAGTTCATTATAGATAGAGGTAATTGTAGGCAGCAAGAATGTTCATTAAAGTAAGATCTACAAACACATCACCATCACCAAAACACAATTTTGTCATGAATGATTATGAATCCACCTGTGTCCTTGGTTTAAAATGCACATAGACCAAGGTGAGCGACACAGGCTCTTTAGAGCCTCTAGTTTTGAAGACTTGTTACAATTTACAGTATAACATTTTGTAAAGACACATGGTTCACGTCAATGGTATATTGTCATGTTGCTGTCATTTTGTTATTTAGCTGTCGAGGAAGTACAAAACGCATCTTCTTTAATCTATATTTTTTCAAATAATCTTAACAAAGTACAATTAAAATAACTGTTATGAGGGGGGGGAAGTAAAATGTCCTGATTTAGATAAGTTTCGACGCATATGTTACCCATGTAATTAAACACTATAGACATAATGAATTATATGACAAGTCTATTGTATAAATTAGTGATCATGTGAAGTGAATTAAACTAAATATTGTTGGGAAAAATTACTGCAGATATCTAAAACGTCTATCAAGCTTTTTGTTACATCTTACTGCAAACGATTCTTTCAAATTTTAATCAAGATCATTATCGCATTTCAGAAATAAACGAGTGCACTTCAAATCCGTGTGGAGACGGCAACATTTGCTACAACAAGAAAAATGGTTATAATTGTACCTGTTTAAGTGGATACAGAGGTAGTAACTGTCAGACACCACCAGACTTCTGTTTAGGAAATAACTGTTCTAATGGAGCTACGTGTGAGAGCCAGCAAACAAATTATACTTGTTTATGTGCATTTGGATATAAAGGTCCTTTCTGTCAAAAAGAAATAGGTAATAGCTTTAAAGAAAATTGATTTCTAGGTAAAAGTAAAGCAGTATGAATATTGTAAAAGTTTTTTTTAAAGATCTTCGACTGTTGCATAAAATTAATGTGTTGTTTTCATTTATAAAGTTGAATTTTAATTTAGAAATAAACAGTAAACCTTTTTTTTATTGAACTTGATTTTGATATATTCTACGCAGCAATGTTTCCTAATTATACAAATTGACATTATTTAATAACATTAACATAATTTAGTCAATGGTGGATGGAGTACCTATTCAGGATGGTCTGAGTGTTCAAAGTCCTGTGAAGGTGGTACTAGATCACGTGTTAGATTTTGTGACAGTCCAGCTCCTGAACCAGAGGGACAATTTTGCATTGGAAGTGACACTGAAGTTGGAAATTGTAATACTGATCCATGTCCAGGTATTACTTTTTAATATTTAACATGGTAATATATTGATAAATATTCTGTGTTTTAATTAGCATAGAACGGGCATGATGATTGTGAGAACCTGATGTTAGGCTTTATATTTTGACTTCTGAACAGCGGTAAACTACTGTTGCCTTTATTTACAATAAAATTGTAGTTACACAAGCAACAGTATTTGAACTTTGAATTATGGATCTATAGTAGTTGACAGTATTTGACAGTCCTCTTTAACTTCGTTCTTTTTTTTGCCTCTTATAACTATTTTTTTAATTTAGCGCAACTGTTGGGTCTTATGCAGACGGAACGCGTGTTTGGCGTATGCAAAATATCATCTTGGTATCTAAACCGAGTTTCTTATCGTTAATGTGTTTGGCATTTAAACACTCGTTTCGCTCATTTGCCTTTTTCGTGTAATTCAATAACTGATACCGATTTTCGCCTTTTGTCATTTTTGTTTGTTGTTTACAATGATTTTTTTGTTTACGTTTTTGCAGTTTGTAAACCATACTATCAAATACAACAGTTCAAGAACGATTTTAATTGTACAATAATTAATGAAAATATATCATGCACTGTGACGTGTAAAGATGAATATGTTTTTTTACCTGAACAACCACCAAATGATATATATGAATGTGGAAATAATACTAACTACATGTGGACAGATACGCCACCATCTTGTGCTCGTGAGTATTGAGAGAGTTGTGCTACCTTTTTGCAATATGACATTGATTTAAATCAATGAATATAGTATTAAAATTAAATTGCCGTAGAACAACCCTTTAATATAAAAGAGAAGATGAGGTATGATTGCCAATGAGATAACTCTCGACAAAAAACCAAATGGCACAGACATTAACAGCTATAGGTCACCGTAATGCCTTCAACAATTAGTATAACTATTTTACTCAATAGTATATAATTGTTTTTAATACATAGAAGGTATACGTTGAACATAAAGCCAGGAAATACTTTTGGAAAACATTTTATATTGACTTAATCGATATCCAAATTTTGATTATTTAGACGATGCTTGATATAAAATAAATACTGTAAACCTAATATTTGTGTCAGTTATCCGTTTCTTGCCAATTTCACAGTGATACTTTTACCGATAAGCTTCGGGTTTCTTTAAAAGAAGATCCAAGTATAACATAATCGCGTCGACATGTTTCAATTTATTTTAAATACAATCCACGAAAATAACTTGGTTACAGAAACTCTATCAAATGCAACCAAACCCCTCCATTCAGATACTTTTTATATTTGTTTAACTATTCAAACAAACCTTATTCCAAAATTTACTGTGTAATTATTTCAATTGTGTTCATCGTTTGAGCGTGAATAATGTTTTAGTTTATTTTGTAAATTATAGAACTCTCTCAGAAATAAATGATAATGCATTTCTTATTACATTCTGATCAGCAATTGGTCTTCCAATACATCTCCAAACAAAGTATGCAATCAAATATGACTCCTCTGCATGCACAAATGAAGATGAAATAAAGAATGAGATGACATCTCGAGTACAAAGTCTAGAGTGCGTTGAAAGTGCAACATGTCAAGTATCTGTAGATACAAATAGCTGTGGTAGCGGTGTTGGCAGAAGACGAAGATCTACATCAGAACTTGAAGTTATTGTTACTTTCACTTCGACGCTTTCTGATAGTAATGATTTGGATATGGACGCCTTTTATGCATCAAAAATAGGTATTGATTCAACATTGATGGATTGGAAACAGAATTTGATAATATTTCTTATGAGTAATTCATACAATTTGCTGCAGTTAGTTTTAGAATATATGTTTTGTTTAATTTCTTCAATTATTTACAACAATTTGACATTAGTCCAAGCTTACTATTCATGTTTTAAGAAATGGATCTTTGTAAAATATTTGATTTGATCATTTTCAAAAGATAAGAATTTTAGAACGTCTCATGGCGATGTTTCCATAGATTTTTTTTCAGGGAATGCTTCATCTGTTGATACATATTGTGAACGTTTTATGCACATTTTGATACATTTACCTACGTCAAAAGACATGTATACCTCGGATATAATGTCAAATCATAAAAAAAAACTTCTTTTTTCGTTGTAGAGTGCAATTTGGGTTCTTTGACCTTTATTGTAATCGACTTTTAATTCTTACTTTTTTACTACAATAAGAAGAGGTTTTTTTATCTAATGTGAAACTTAATTAGTCTTAAATGGTATAAACGTCAATTTAAATTTCTATTTTCAGTTTCACAAGAGCTAGCTGAGCTAATCAATATATACACAAACCAAGTTACAACAGCACAACAAATGATCAACAACACGGACTTTTATACTATAGATGTCAATGGTGACATATATACAACAAATTTTTCGAACATCAACTTTACGTCTACTGTTAGCTGTTCTCCAGGAAAAGTAGAATATCAAGCAGTTTGTGGTAAGAGCGCTTACGTGTATATACAGGATTCTGACAAAGTGACAAAACAAATCTTTAAAACATATTTAACTTAATAACGTATACTGCAGTTGTGTGAGACTCAAATGTTGAAAGATACACAGATATCATGCTTAAATGTCATTCATGCATTTCGTCTGGCGAAAACACGTCAGTGGCACTTTAATTGAAAAAAATGTAAGACCGAATCAATACAAAGACAAAGAAGAGCATAGAAAATCTAATGGTCAAACAAAAAATAAGTAAAACTTTAGAATTTGGATTTGTTTATAAACTTTTTGGGCAATAGATTTACTCAAAAATAACATAATAGCTATATTTCATGTAAACACATGAGTGCTGACTACTGTAATAGCAATACCTCCGGGGACAAAACTTCCACCCGTGATATCATCGGTCCAGTAGTTGCTAAAAGTTAATAACTATTGTATTTATTTTTCTCGAACAAGACAAAAAATAGTAATGTCTAAATGCTACCTGCTTATAACATGTCATACACATTTTTATATCAAGTTCAGTAGCATTTTAGGGAAACATATCTTCATCATAAGAATCCAAGTGCCATAAAATAAATAATCAATATCTGAATATCATAAACATATATAGCGATAATACAAGTTTATGATTAATTTTCCACTGGGTCAGTAGGTTTTCTGTTAACAAGGAACTCAGTGAAGTATATCAAACAAGTTAAACAAGTAAAACAACCGTAAACAACAGTAATAAATTATTTCTTTGAAAACAAAAATTATCGCTTTATGAGTCGTCGGGATTGGCAACAATAAAAGGTACTTTCATGAGGCAGTTATCTAATTATCGGTTCTGAATAGAAATATGTAAATTTTTAATTAAGTTGCATGTCCAACTGGCACATACTGGAGTGACGGATTTTGTATATTGTGTCCTGTCAGAACCTACCAGAATGAGACTGGGCAGCAAAAATGTGAAGATTGTCCAAATGGGTATACCACATTGTATACAGCTTCCAGAAATGTAACTGATTGTTCCGGTAAGTTGCAAATAAGGCTTAGCGGAATGTCCTTTTTTTCATATAACTCCATATTTAGAAAATAAATCCCTCATATTGTTTCGATTGTATGCATAATTTTACTCGTGTAAGTTGCCCTTACTTGACCGAGTACTAAGATGTCCTAAAGCTGTGAAGGCAAAAAATATAATCTAGAGTCAAAGTCAGTTATATCAAAATAGTACATTGCAAAGAGAGAGTTCACAAGCAAAACCATGATTATCAATGTTGGATTGACATAACCTGTAAAAGTAAACGCGAATGATATGATTATGATAGATTATGGATAAAAAAAATATTGGACTTTATGATCAAATAAGATGCTATATAATGATATATAAGCGAATAAACAAATAGTTTATAAAAGTTTTGTTTCATTCCCGATGTGATTTATATGTATATGATCACCTCTAAAAAGTGACAAACATTCATAGTGTTTTCTTACAATAATTTTTTCTGATATGAACTCTTGGTTTTATCAATTTCTCTAAAGTTTATTTAAGATTACATTTAACTATCATTTTAGAAAACAGCACCGCAATTAATTTATCTACATCATCAAGTGCGAGTGCATCTACTACAAGTTCTGCCTCTACTACAAGTTATGCCTCTACTACAAGTTATGCCTCTACTACAAGTTCTGACTCTACTACAAGTTCTGCCTCTACTACAAGTTCTGACTCTACTACAAGTTCTGCCTCTACTACAAGTTTTGCCTCTACTACAAGTTCTGCCCCTACTACAAGTTCTGCCTCTACTACAAGTTCTGACTCTACTACAAGTTCTGCCTCTACTACAAGTTTTGCCTCTACTACAAGTTCTGCCCCTACTACAAGTTCTGCCTCTACTACAAGTTCTGACTCTACTACAAGTTCTGCCTCTACTACAAGTTTTGACTCTACTACAAGTTCTGACTCTACTACAAGTTCTGCCTCTACTACAAGTTCTGCCCCTACTACAAGTTCTGCCTCTACTACAAGTTTTGCCTCTACTACAAGTTCTGCCCCTACTACAAGTTCTGCCTCTACTACAAGTTCTGACTCTACTACAAGTTCTGCCTCTACTACAAGTTTTGCCTCTACTACAAGTTCTGCCCCTACTACAAGTTCTGCCTCTACTACAAGTTCTGACTCTACTACAAGTTCTGCCTCTACTACAAGTTTTGACTCTACTACAAGTTCTGACTCTACTACAAGTTCTGCCTCTACTACAAGTTCTGCCCCTACTACAAGTTCTGCCTCTACTACAACTTCTATCACAACTATGTTTACTGGAACAGCAAATGGCTCGTCAAATGTGTCGAATTCACATGATGTTAAAGAAAAAGACGAGGAAGATAATTCTGGTAAATTTTACAAGTTTATTTTGAGCAAAATCAAATAGTCTGTTTAGTTTGGTGCATAAAAGTAACAGTTTAAGAAGTCCCTTTTGGAACATGACAACATGTTATTTAAATAAGTCTTGTCACAATTACTATTAGACATCTGCAAGTTAGCTAGGGAGGGCTATATAGCGATAACTTATTCAGGATAGAAGGAAAAAATCACAAAGAATATTTGAATTGGTGTTTTCCTCGGTTTTAGTTTGTAATCTGGTTTTGTTTTCTCTCAATCGATTTATGACTTTTGAACAGCGGTATACTAATGTTGCCTTTATGAAATAGAACCATGAAGACCATGTTCAACAAGTATATCTTAGAGAACATAATGATGATTTTCAATATTTGCAAAATTCAAATAGTTTGGTATTCCAAAATCAAATGCAGTGTATAAGTAAATAGTTCAATACATTTTGTTAGAATAATTTTTACGATTGATTTTTTGTTTTGTTTCAGACTTCACAACAATCATCATTCCAGTAATAGTTGTAACTATACTAGTTGTTACAACTCTACTGACGTCAATTGCATTGCTTAAATATAGAAAATATGTCAGGTTTGTGTTAACTTGCCATATTAACGCCTGCATCATTATCTTTGTAATTATTCCGACAACACATTCTTAACTAAATGTTTAAATTAGCGAACCGTTTTTCAACATAAGACATGTACCAGTGTAGAAGTTAAATATACTTGCGACCAAAAATAGGTTAATTCATCTTTGCCGTCATTTAAGATTTGTTATAGTCTAATTAAAAGAAATCTAAAGGAATTTGAAGTGCAAACTGCTGGTTAAATTGAAAATAAAAGGGAATTATTAAATACAAAAAAGCAGATCTTTTTTTTTAAACTTCAAAGGGACACAGAAATAGAAAGAATCGTCAATGCATAAAAAAGTAATATTTACATGAATGATAAAGTTATTGTCATAATGAAAATCATAAGGCAATATAAATGCAAGCAATATAAATATTAAAAAGATAGTGGAAATGACTTGCATTGAATGTAATATTTTTCACATGTTTCAGGAGGACAAATAGACAAAAGCTTACTAAACGCCATAGCATTGCTAGTTTGAATATGGTTAACCCAACCCTGTCAGTAAAACCGGATGTCTACGGTCTGCCGCCTATCAGTACAAGCTAGTTCTCTGCAAACAGAAACTATTCAGATTTAATAAAAAATATTGACATTGGTAATTTAGTTTACCACCAAAAAATGAAAAAGGAAGTTGAATGTTTAATTCCTGAGGACTAATTTACTTTTTACATATATAGAACCTGTTGAACAATATGAAGAATTTATCGGTATTAATGAAAAACATATTAAATACAAAATTTTGATCTAGACTTTTGGATTTTCTTTTTTTTTTTAAATTGCTGTAGATTTAATTCTCAAATCAGTCTAGCTGTATTGTGTAATAATATACAATTATCATGAATTAAACATTTTCCCACTGATTTTTATTGTAGTTAAACCAGTCAAAGTTTACAGGCGGGTGGAGATGGGGATGTTGATGCCAGAAAATAAGTTTCCGCCACATTATGAATGTGCCTGTCCTACGTCAGGAGCATATAGTGCAGTGGTTGTCGTTGCTTCATGTCTGTCATTTTTGTTTTGGTGTATTATAACTTAGACTATATCTTTTTTCAATTGAATTGTTTCATATTTTCATGTATTGGCTTTTTGAAGCTTATTTTACGGTTTTCTCATTATTGAAGACCGTATGGTTGCCTATAATAGCTTGTATTAAGTTTGTTTCAAACTTAGTGGATAGTTCGTTTCATATGTAATCATACCATATCTCTTTTTATAATCATAACAGAAAATTTTAAAAACGTGCCAAATACGATACAAATCTATACCTGGGGAAACGTCCATCGTTTCCTCTACATAAAACTCATCGGAGTCGCTCGAATCAAACTGTTGCAAATTCAAATTGAGTATTGCAAAGTTGAAGATGTGATAACTGAAAATTCAGAATGATATGCAAATACGGCAAAGGCAACCAACATCTGGGGGAAATAGAACCCTTGTAGTATCGATTATTTCAACATTGCATCAACAGTTAACTTTAAAAAAATTAGCATGAAAATCATAATTATATACCCGAAGTTAAACCGTATTTCAGTTGCCAAATTATTTTTAACTTAAAAAAACAAGAGTGCACACGCTGAAATGTCGCGCCTTCTCTACTTATCATTGATATTATGTTGATAGTCCTAAATACTAGTATAAAGCTGAACTACAACTAATATGATCCTAGAAAATGACGTCAAGGTCATATAAACCAAACAAGAAATACATGCACACCTTGCAATCATTCAGTACATTAAATATAGTTGACCTATTGCATGTAGTTTCTAAGAAAAAGTCTTAACCAAGAAAACTAATCAGTTGAATCATGCCAGGCAGACATGTACAGCTTACAATCCTTCCATACAACATATATAGTTGACCTATTGTTTATAGTTTAAGAAAAACAGACCAAAACCAAACAATAATACTGAGCAATGTAACGAGAAAATAAGGTCAAGGTAAAAAAAAAATGAAATAATGTGTTACAATTTGATTAAGAGGCAATAAACTCCGTCATCAGTCGATAGAAAATTTCAACGATAAGGACTCGTTTGTAGATCTTATGTTCAATCTGTCCTTTATAGGTTTTTTAAACAACAATAATTCGTCAAAGATCGTTATATAGAACAATTTATCCTATAGATTGTTCTCAGTTGACAGATTCTATATTGCCATTTTACCATTTAACTATACCCACAGAGACAAAAAACCTGGAGGCTTCAAAGAGCCTGTATCGCTCACCTTGGTCTATGTACATGTGCATATTAACACTTCCCTATCCTACCTTCATGACAAATATGTTGTCTTCCCCGCAGATAAAGACCCAATCAACAACGTTTTTGTGTGTAAAACTCATTACATTAACTGCTTGATAAGCGAATTTGGTACTGACAATTCACTTCGAAACCCAACATATACCCTCACGACACTTACCAAAGAGGAAATCCTTGATAATCATAGGTCTGTTCTATGTTCCTTTGGAATTTCAACCAAAGATGATAAACTGGATCTTCCATCCCTCTATTGGTATCTTAACTGCATAAGTGTCCTTACAAACAACGGTATATTGTTGGGTCTTCCAAGTGCTCCACGAAACCTTTTTCTAAATTATTAACATCTATTTTATCAGCAATCTATGACGGGCTTCAAAGTTATTGTGAAACTGCCTATTCTAGAGGTGGCGTGAATCAGATGTGGATACTTAACAAGATCTTTAAGAGTACATACAATCTAACTCTCTTTCATCTTGTAAATAGTATTAAAACATTTGACTTTTCTACACTTTATATAAGTATTCCACATTCCAAAGTAAAAGACAAATTGAAAGAGTTGGTATTGTTTAGTTTCATACAAAAGAATGGCCAACGAAGATACAAGTATCGATCTTGTCTTAGGAAGGAATAAATCCTACTTGTAACGGATCACTCCGATTCAAACAAAAAATTCTCTGAAACTGACATTATCAAGATGCTTGATTTCTTGATTGACAATATATTTGTTACGTTCGGAGGACGTGTTTTTCAACAGACTATCGGCATTCCAATGGGAACGAAGTGTGCCCCTCTTCTTGCCGACTTGTTTCTTTATTATAATGAGGCTGACTTCATACAGGACCTTCTTAGGAAGAAAGATAAGAAGTTAGCAATATCCTTTAACTCTACTTTCCGCTATATTGATGATTCTTTTTCACTAAATAATTCAAAATTTGGTGACTATGTCGAACGCATCTATCCCATTGAACTAGAGATAAAGGATACAACAGATACAGTTAAGTCGGCCTCATGTCTTCACTTACATCTAGAAATTGACAGTGGAGGTCGATTTAAAACAAAAGTTTACGACAAAAGAGATGATTTCAACTTTCCAATTGGGAACTTTCCATTTCTAAGTAGTAACATTCCAGCAGCACCTGCATACGGTGTATACATCTCCCAATTGATACGATATTCCCGTGCTTGCATTTCTTATCATGATTTTCTTGATAGAGGGTTGTTGTTCACAGGGAAGCTATAAAATCAAGAGTTCCAAATGGTGAAGTTGAAATCATCTCTTCGTTAGTTTTACGGACGCCATCACGAGTTGGTTGACCGTTATGGAATAACCGTTTCACAAATGATATCGGATATGTTCCTTACGTCGTAACTACAATCCCCTTCCCTTTCATAAATGTGACCTACCGAATTAGAGTATTTACCGGATTTGTTATCTCATAATCAACATGACGGGTGCCACATGTGAAGCAGGATCTGCTTACCCTTCCGGAGCACCTGAGATCACCCCTATTTTTTGGTGGAGTTCGTGTTTATTCTTTAGTTTTCTGTGTTGCGTCGTGTGTGCTATTTTTTGTCTGTTTGTCCTTTTCATTTTTAGCCATGGCGTTGTCAGTTTATTTTCGATTTATGAGTTTGACTGTCCCTCTGGTATCTTTCGTCCCTCTTTTTAAACAAAGGACACATATGGATTCATGACAAAATTGTGTTTTGGTGATGTGTTTGTAGATCTTACCTTACTGAACATTCTTGCTGCTTACAATTATCTCTATTTGTAATGAACTTGGCCCAGTAGTAACAGTGGAAAATATTTTGTAAAAATTTACAAATATTTACCAAATTTCTGAAAATTGGTAAAAATTGACTCTAAAGGGCAATGCCTCTACTAATTTGTAGATCTTTGCTGAAAATTATTGCTGCTTTTAGTTTATCTCTATCTATCATAATATTCAAGATAATAACCAAAAGCTGCTGCAAAATGTTTTAAACATTACCAATTCAGGGACAGCAACCCAACAACAGGTTGCCTGATTGGTCTGGAAATTTCAGGGCAGAAAGATCTTTATGTACAATTTTACCCGTCAGATTTGCTCTAAATGCATTGGTTCAGAGATATGAGCCAAGAACTGCATTTTACCCTGTGTACTATTTTTAGCCATGACGGCCATCTTGGTTGGTATACCGGGTCATTAGACACATTTTTTAAACTAGATACCCAAAATGATGATTGTTTGGTTAAATTTGGCCCAGTAGTTTCAGAGAAGATTTTTGTAAAAGTTAACTACAACGGACAACAGACGCCAAGTGATGAGAAAAGCTCACCTGGCTCTTTGGGCCAGGTGAGCTAAAAAAAACAAGTGTTACTGTGAGCTACACCTCACTTATGATACTCAAGCTATAAGAATTCAGTTAACAGGAATTTGATGTACTAGCAGTATAAAAATATATCACACAGTAATGTATTTTTCGCAAAGCTGTATTTAGCCAAGAAAATACCTATATAGCCTGATAATTCAAAGCTCTGTTTTTTCCTTGTCATATACTATTTCCTGTCATATTTCAACAGATATGTTTATGTGTCCCACAGTGGTTGTCTGAATGTTTAAAATTGAGAATGGAAATGGGGAATGTGTCAAAGAGACAACAACCCAACCATAGAGCAGACAATAGCTGAAGCCCACCAATGGGTCTTCAATGTAGTGAGAAACTCCCACACCCAGAGGCGTCCTTCAGCTGGCCCCTAAACAAATATGTATACTTGTTCAGTGATAATGGACGTCATACTGAACTCCGAATTATACACAAGAAACTAAAATGAATATGAATATCAGGCACAATCCCTCCTGTTAGTATCATACCATCATGAAATATATAAGAACATAACCCTTGTCATGCCAACAACTGGTTTTATAATAAATGTGTTTAATTCCAATGCAAAGACACTATAAGTGCATTAATATTAAAGCAAATTATACAATCTTTAATGACCTGACAACAGTATTGTAACTATATATCCCTTCTTGATAAGTCTGTTTAAAGGTTTTGTTAACTTTTGAGGTAAATACTGACATTTTTGTGCTTTGTAAAGAATATTACCATAATAGATTGGATGTGAAATATCTGAACGTATAAGCATGTTGGGTTATATTTACAAATTATTTCCTTAAACAGATGATAAAATTTAGTAAATGTTTTGACTATTTTGTGATATCTAATACCCTGGTGTAATAATTTTTCAGTAATACATAAATTTCTATCACTAAAATCTAATACATTGTTACATACACGAGCAAATCATACAAGTTGAGATATATAAACACCATAAGATAGATGGTGACAAGGGAACGTCACTATCTAAAAATGGTTAATTAATGATAGGAAATGAAAAATCATCTCTTTTAGCATAAATTTTTGTATTAAGCTTCCCGTTAACGATATGGATATCAAGATCGAGGAAAGGGCAGTGGTCATTGTTAGTATTAGCTTTATTTAAAGTAAGTTTAACAGGATAAATTTCTTTAGTTTACATACTGAAGTCGTCGTTATTGAGAGCCAATATATCATCCAAATATCTAAAAGTATTGTTAAATTTTTGTATCAAATGTTGTTTCCATGGGTCTTTGCTGATTTTAGTCATAAATTGTAATTCATAACAATACAAAAACAATTCCACAATAAGTGGTGCACAGTTAGTCTCCATTGGAATTGACGATATACAGAATCTCCAAAGCGAACAAAAATTTTATCAAGTAAAAATTCAAGCGTAGATATAGTATCAAAGCGTGTCCAATTGACATAGTTCTTTTGTTTGTTGCTACTTAAAAAGGACAAGGTATGATAAGGGCTATTTTTGGCCCCCTCTCCAAATAAGTTTAAATTGATATCAATGATGGTCTTAGTGTAGACACTTGAAAAATAATGATTTTATTGTGTTCCGGTGAAAGGAAGGTTGCCTAGCAACGGTTTTTATTAAGAATGAAAATTATCACATATTAATTGCTTTATCAGTAAAAATTTAAATATTTGCACATGATATTGTTTGTACAAGAAGAACTTGAAGTCACAAATAAAAATACCCTTTGATTTTGTTTATTATTTGCTTAAAAACAACCTTGGCAACAGAAATGTTGCCTAGCAACGGTTAAAAAATTGGTTCTTGCCCCTCTTCAGTATGAATTAAGCTGTTGTTTGAAGATTTTTCTTTCCATTTGGTGTTTCATTCCAATGTTTTTTCATATACATCTTTTTTTATTCTTTACAAATTCCGTATTGAGCATAGCAACACAAGTGTTGTTTAGCAACAGCAAAACATGTTTGAATTAAAGCCAACTACAAATCAATTAGTCATTTTATTGAACAAATTAAATTGACCGCAATGCAGATTGTCTGTTTGTGAACATGTTTAGTTAGAAATGAAAACTTAGTTCAATTGTAGGTCACTACACGCTGATCAACAACTAAGTTACATAAAAAGTGCATATCAACCATGCAATAATAGGTTCTTTATATTTTTATAAGTATGAGCTTAGTTATTTTTTAAGAATATACTTCCTAATACGGTGTTACACTGTAATATAAACATCTAGATTATCATTATTTTTTGGACGAATCCTATATCGAGTATAGAATCCCACATCTTGCTAAGCAACATCAAACATTTTTTTAAATTGTAGACCACTACAAAATCTTTGTTTCAATGTGAAAGTCTTTTCATGAAAACAAGAATATATAGAATTTAATAATTTGAGATGAGTTTGAACAGCTTTTAAAGATAATTAACAGTTAATGGAACGAAAGAGACGTGACTTGTACCACTTACAGACATTGTGTGGAATAAAATGTCTAATCCAGGCAATTACGATTTAATATGATGTAGGGGTTGGAATGTGTCCTCTGCATGGGTACAAAACCTATGGTGAATTAGAAACGACTTATCAAGGCAAAAAAGGGGGGTGTATAAATCATTTTTGGAGTTATTAACGAGGCATTAATTGACCTAAGAAATTAAGCCTATTGTGCAGTAAAAAAACTGGCATAGCCTGTAAGAACATATATGGTTTAAGGGTTGGACAATCATTTAACCATGAAAGTTAAAGGTCAATTAATTGGACCTTGAGATCAACGGTAAATGTCATAATGATATTAAAATTGAGAATGGAAATGGGGAATGTATCAAAGAGACAACAACCCGACCATAGAAAAAACAACAGCAGAAGGTCACCAACAGGTCTTCAATGTAACGAGAAATTCCCGCACCCGGAGTCGTCCTTCAGCTGGCCCCTAAACAAATATATACTAGTTCAGTGATGATGAACGCCATACCTAATTTCCAAATTGTACACAAGAAACTAAAATTAAAATAATACAAGACTAACAAAGACCAGAGGCTCCTGACTTGGGACAGGCGCGAAAATGCGGCGGGGTTAAACATGTGTATGAGATATCAACCCTCCCCCTATACCTCTAGCCAATTTAGAAAAGTAAACGCATAACAATGCGTACATTTAAAATTCAATTCAAGAGAAGTCCGAGTCTGATGTCAGAAGATGTAACCAAAGAAAATAAACAAAATTAGACTGTTATGATATTTGAGTCATGGCTATACACTGTATATGCCAAATATCATAAGTCAATGTATAAACACTAAATAAGTGTAGACCGGGACAAGTGTGTATGAGAATAAAATTCCAAAAAAGAAGAAGAATAGTTATGTTTTTGAAGTATACTGATATTTCTATATGAAGATAACTTCAAATTCAAAACATTCCTAAGCTTGAAAACATGTTTGTTTGAAAATAATCATCTGTAAAGTTAGATTAAAGGGTGCTTGAAATTTCCTGAAGTTTTGTCAATGGGGGGGGGGGGGGGGGCACATATTCGTCGTTTTTACACATCTATTTAAAACCAAATAAATGCAGCTTTTTATAATATTTATCAAATAAATTTCATTATAGATGAACAGCAGACATTTCAAAGGTGTAAAAAACAGAAATTTAGGCCAATCAGTCAAAAAATTACTAAGAAAAAAATCTTTGAAAATCCTGTTTTTCATTCAGGAAATTGACCGAAAATTGTTGTCCGTTTTTCGGTCTTTTGCAGTTAGTGCCGTAATTTTGTTAAAGTTTAAAAAATAATCATATTTGTTATAAAATTATAATTTATCGGCATATTTTCTTCCATTTCAGACATCCTTTGAAGTGTTTATACCTCAAAATCATAAAACGGCGAAATTGTGTCCCCGGCGAATATGGGCCTCCCACTCTATGTTGCAAAAGTTATTTCTTTTGGGTGGATGTGTATGTTTAAGCGCGGATTCATATAAGATGGATTCTTACAGTATGCACCCTTTTATTAATTCATTGTACAATTTAATAAATATAATAAATGAATTAAAACGCCTGATATCGTGGGTTCTGACACCGGCCTGGTCAAACTTAAGACTTAAAAATTGGTATTTGCTGATTTCCGTTAATCAATTTGCATTAAGGGGTAAGAACAAAAACTAGTTGGATCGGAGTGTCAAGTTAGGGTAATATGTCTTCCAACGGACTGTAACCTTTTAAGGTATAGCACAATAACAATTAATGAAACAAACAACCCATGCAGCAACATGATGTCCAAAAGTTAGCACTTAGCATGTGTAAACATGAATTATTATTGAAATAGTAACTTTTATGAATTAACTGTTAACAAAACTGTATATTGTTTGCAAAAACTACGGATAATATATTCAGGAATAAATAACCTTTATTCACTAAAAAAAAAAAAAAATCGGAATTTTGAGCCTTTTTAATATGGTCATTTGACATTTTTTATTCGACCGTCACTGATGAGTCTTTTGTATGCGAAACACACGTCTTACAAGCAAGTTAGATATCTTTAATTATGATGCGTTTTATTCCTTTCATATTCAATAGTCTTATTTTATTTTCTTTGACGTGTAAATATCTGATTAAAAAATAAAAGAAGCTTTTATTCTTTTGAATATGTTTAAATTCATTATACATGTAGTGCTGTTATTTTAGAAGAAATACGAAGTAGCACGCGTTGTCGTCAAGATAGAACAACGAGAAGGCAAGAGACAATTACAAATAATAAGTCCAATAAATTCAACACCATGACCAAAAAAATATTAACTCAAGATACATAATTTAGATCATAAAAGTGTTGGATAGTTTTGTTTAATCTTGATTATTGTTACACTTACACAATTAACTAATTAAAATTGTCACATGGTGTCTACTTATGTGATATGAATAACAATGTATGTTATTATTCACAGTTCTGTAGTTTATTTTCGCCATCTGTATTTTTATTAAACGATTGTCTAAAATGTTAACTTGGCATGCCATACTTGGTAGAAATGCGGACGTGAAAGAAAGCACTTTTCACAAAAGTGTCAACGGAGATTAAACCATTCCAGGGCGACGATTTTGTCAATTATGAAACAAAATACATATATGCACTTTTTGAGTATGAACCAGTTATTATATTCATTCACAATAACGTTCCCAGTATTTCTCTGAAGTTTATCACAGTTCCGTCTAATTTTGGGTCATATTTCGACGGTCTGCTAAAATGTCACTTTAAATTCAAGAATAATGAGTAAAGGAATATCCTGTTTTCCTGTCTCAAATATGTTTATTTTTCTTCCTAAAGAAACTAGCCATTATTATAGCGTAGCAAGAATACATTTCCGTCGTCGGATCTAGTAAATACCGGAAATCATCTCCGGTCCGCAGTTCGGTTAAAAATTTCGATGATTCAATGAAAACAACGACGATTTTTTGTCACTTTTTTGAATTTTTAACTATAAGCGTACTTACGACCCACTAAAATATTTGAACTGCATCAACATTTATGTTCAAGGAATGCCTGGTATAAATATGATCGTGGGTCGTAGGTACGCTCATAGCTTAAAATGCAGAAAAAGGTTTGGAAAATGCCATTTTTCTGCCCTTTTCCAGAATCTTGAGGTCTTTACAGTGTAGCAGGAACAATTCTGCCTAAGATTCGGGGATGCGGACCACAGCTAATTCTAGTTTGTAAACTGATGTGTGCGGAAAACGACTGATGCCAAAAGTGATGCGCTATAATATATCTAAGTAAATGAAAACCAAAAACTGAAAACAATATATAATTTATTCAACAAAGTACAACTTTTATTATGTAAAGTCAAAGGTGAATAGAAATGGAGCATTCAATGACTTCAAATTAACCCGTACTAAGGAGGCATGTAGCAAATGCACTTACGTACTATGGATCCTTGGTTGGAAAGCCTGGCTTTCCTTGGTTGGACTGAATGTCAGTCCTCAGAGGATTCAACATAATAATTTCAAATCAATTGTCTAAAATATATAAGTCTTTCGAAGAAGGTAATCAAAGGTTTTGCAACAATGCAAATCTTAAACTTTACAATTTAAATAAATATCTTTAACCAATGAATTAAAATAGCAAAAGCTATGTAATTTAACAACTGTATCCTTAATAAGCTTCATGTAAATTAATTAACAATGAAATACATCAAATATGAAATTTAGAGTTTTACCAAAGGGAGCTAAAAATTAACTAATAACTCTGTCTGCTACATTCCTCCCCCCTAAGACAAACGAAAAATTTCATCAATTAAAGTCTGCAAACTGAAATGTCTATCAAATTCATGTATCTGCATCAATACGCACGCAAAATCGAAATGTCAGGATCAAACATTAAATCCAAAATACATCAGTTAATAAAGTTGAATCACGAGAATGTTCAAAGAGACCGCTACACCAGTCTGATACCCTCCTCCTCCCTTTGAAAACAAATGTAAATGCAATAACATTTGAAAATTTGATTAAACAAAAGTCTATCAACGTTCATCAGATAAAATGTCTTTCAAGCAAATGTAAAACTATCACTTTTAGATAAATGTCACTGTTTAACGCATACACCAACACACATCAGAAGCAGGTCCATCTGTTAACGGACGCGACTTTAAGTCTTCTTGGTATGTAGGCTTCAGAATCAGTGGTACGGCACATACAGGGTAATGGCACAGCTAATGTTGAAATCCATGAAAAGTTGTACCAGTCAATGTCCACCAATGTTGATCTCACAGTGGCACATTTGACGTGTACCACCGGGTTCTTTTACTGCATTCCAACGTTGTTGATAACGGTAACACAGACGTTGCGCCACCGGAGATGGATCGGGTCCATCTATATGCAAGGTTCTCAAAATAAAATGGACGATGCCCAAATTTTGTGCAAGTTTCTAAATAATGGATCAGAGCCATCTGTACAGGCTAGAAGTGTTCCTAACTTCAAACTTAACGTTC
This sequence comes from Mytilus galloprovincialis, assembly GCF_965363235.1. Taxonomy (NCBI): domain Eukaryota; kingdom Metazoa; phylum Mollusca; class Bivalvia; order Mytilida; family Mytilidae; genus Mytilus; species Mytilus galloprovincialis. The sequence continues at coordinate 42,705,571 of NC_134846.1, read as the reverse complement.
ACCCTATTGGTTTCTGCCATGACAAAAGTCAAGAAGTCGGTCTCCCGTAAACTCTCTAAATAATAAATATTTAGCTAGAGATTACAATCCGGACAAACGAGCATCAACTCATAAAACAAGCCAATTCCAACTACAACTAGCTAACAGTCTACACTTCAAACTACACAGAAGATCAGCCATAATTCAAGCCAGTATTGAAAATGAAAATAGAACAAATTGGGATGTGGGACATCCCTCTCTTGGAAAAAGAATATCCAAACAGCCATATTGAAATAAATATAAATTAAAACTATATATCTACAACACAATGTCAAAACAAACATTAAACAAAGGTAACACAATCTGAACTACAATGATCATTCCTTAACATCCCACCTATTTCTGAGAGCTTTACTTGACTATCTGCAGACCTTTCATCTCTAGCATGAACTTTGATAGACATATTTGGACACTTAGACCTGACATGACCTGACTGGTGACATTTAAAACATCTCTTAGGTTTACGCTTTCTTCGTGACCTCAATCGCCTCATCAATATACTAATTAAAGTTTCAAAACTCGTGTGAACAGTATTACAACAAACTGAACTTTCTGACTCATCAATAGTCTCTGAATCACCAGAAAAATGAACAGCTTCATATTCAATGGCAAGTGATAAAGCCTCATCTAAATTATGAGGGTGCTTAAATGTGACAAATTTAGCCATCTCAATATTCAAACATGATGTAAATAAGTCAGTAAAATATGAATCCAAATCGGAAAAATTATCAGGATAAGCCTTGTGAGCAAGTATCTTGAAACGCTGACCAAATTCTGAAATTGTTTCATTTTCCTTCAAACTACAAACTCGCAGTTGAAATTTAAAATATGCCACCCTCTCCTTAGGATTAAACCTCTGAATGAGAACATTTTTCAAGCAGTCATAATTATACAACTGTGGCCTCTTTAAGAAACGTAAAATAGTTTGAGCATCGCCTCTCAAGTTCATTACCAACTGACATGCCTTCTCAAATTCATTCCACTGATTCCATAGAGAAACTGTCTCAAAATGAACAAAATAATCTGTAATATCAATACTGATACCATCAAACAAACAAGGTTTTTCTTCAAACCTAATCATAACTGAATAAACATTTACAAAATAAACCAAACTATGAAAATAAAATACCCAAGGAACAACTATTCAAAACTGCTCTGATTAGGACTGTCATATCCAGTGCATGGCACCAAACATTGACTCAAATGTCTGCTCCATTTCTTATATAATTTTGATCAGTTACAAACCAGAAAAGCTGCTTTAGAATTCCACACCCCACCCGCACTACCAAATGTAGCAGGAACAATTCTGCCTAAGATTCGGGGATGCGGACCACAGCTAATTCTAGTTTGTAAACTGATGTGTGCGGAAAACGACTGATGCCAAAAGTGATGCGCTATAATATATCTAAGTAAATGAAAACCAAAAACTGAAAACAATATATAATTTATTCAACAAAGTACAACTTTTATTATGTAAAGTCAAAGGTGAATAGAAATGGAGCATTCAATCACTTCAAATTAACCCGTACTAAGGAGGCATGTAGCAAATGCACTTACGTACTATGGATCCTTGGTTGGAAAGCCTGGCTTTCCTTGGTTGGACTGAATGTCAGTCCTCAGAGGATTCAACATAATAATTTCAAATCAATTGTCTAAAATATATAAGTCTTTCGAAGAAGGTAATCAAAGGTTTTGCAACAATGCAAATCTTAAACTTTACAATTTAAATAAATATCTTTAACCAATGAATTAAAATAGCAAAAGCTATGTAATTTAACAACTGTATCCTTAATAAGCTTCATGTAAATTAATTAACAATGAAATACATCAAATATGAAATTTAGAGTTTTACCAAAGGGAGCTAAAAATTAACTAATAACTCTGTCTGCTACAACAGCAACAGGGCATGAATAATATCAACGGAAGTTGAAAAATCTATTAATGTTTACAAAAATATAGGTTTTAAACTTTAAAAATAATGTATTATATTTAATAGCAAGTCACTTTTAATTTGAACGAAATTAGGGGGCCGTTCTCTGATGCTTATCGTACCTTGTCCTTTGTAAGGTTTCTGCGGAACCCAGTGTCTCGCCTACTTTTGCTGTAAATTGCAGGATCAACAAAAATGAGCGAAAAAATCAATAAAAATATTCTGCTTGATACCATGTTTGGATTGAAGGAAGCTTCTGTCTAAGTTTGGTAAAAAATCCTGGATAGTTTATGAATCTAATAAATGTTTTAAAAACTTTAACTGCAGACTGGATGTAATGTTAACTGGAAGAAAAACTAAGTCCATTTATAAGTAAAATACAGATACACCGGTACAAAATATTAACAAAATTTCCTTCTAGATACTAGCTTTGATCATAAACAAGCTTCTGTCTTAGTTTGGTACAAATAAAAAATAGTATAAGAAAGTTATCAAAATTTTAAAAAATTTAACCACAGAGTGAATGTGTTGTTTCCTGGCAGAAAAAAAAGTCCATTTAAAGTAAAATATGGAAAAAATGGATTTGTCATTTTACAAAATTTACTTCTAGATACTACAGTCCCTATAACGTAAAAGTTAACACTTTTTTCGTTCGGGAATCGTACGTACAGCGTTCGGTAATCGTTCGTATAGCGATCGGTCATCGTCCGTACATCGTTCGTATAGCGTCCGTACAACGTTCGGTCAGCGTTCGTTCATCGTTCGTTCATCGTATGATAAATGTCACCGTTGAGGGTTTTTTATGACGTATGCTTCATGGTATTGTTAATCGTTTTATTTGTCGTATGGTTTATGGTATCGTTTAGCGTTTAGCGTTTCGTTTATCGTATGGTATGTTATATCGTTTAGCGTTTCATCAATCGTATGGTATATCGTTTTGTTAAGCGTCTGATATACAAGTATGTTAGGGTTTTATTTCAGAAAGTTATTTCAATGACTATAGTTTTGAGTTAAAATGATTTAATATAAAAAGATGCGAGATAAAAAAAAAACTATTATTAGTTTGGATTGGATTAAATATCTAACTAATATCATTATGGAATATATATAAAACGAAGGGGAAACGTTTCCTCCCATCACATTTTGACATGAACAACAAGAGACCAAACACCGCGATATAAGTCTATATGTCTCTCTCTCTCCTTCGCCAAATATTTCTCTGATCCAAATATTTACTTGACACAATAAATTATATATAATGTTATATAGATGAGGCTTTATATGAAGTAAACGTTTTATATTTAAATGTATTAGAAAAAAAAGACAACACATCCATGGTATTTGTTCTCCTCAATGTCAGAGTCTGATGTATACCGAAAACTGCCAGGGATATATAAAAATTCGTTGAAGATATCCATGGAATCAGCGTCGCTTGTGATTCCTGCTGTCGGTGTTAAAACTGTTTTTTTTACTGTTAAAAGTGCTTAAGTGTGTGAGTAAAATACAGAATTAAAAAATAACTACCTTTTTATATGTCTTAATCATAGAGGTAAGCTTCTGGTCAAGTTTCACTTATTCTGTCGCAAATCATTTACCTTAAATAACCAATCAATTGTATTCTAAAAGAAGTTGATTTGTTCTTTGTACGAATACATGAAATATTTGTCACTGGACGTTATGTTTGCAATCGATGATCAAATACAAATTTACAGTATTTACATGAAAGAGACTAAATAATATATTTTTTAATTATTATTTTACACATATTTGAAGGATCGAAATAATCAGTTCTACAAATGGATGTTATTCAAAGACTTGAAATTTTACAATTATCACATGCATCTATGAGATTTTTTATCGACGCACCAAACTTTTCTCTTTCATCGTGCATAGCTCATTTTCCGATTCGCTTAAGGTTTCTAACGATCTTCTTACTTGTTCATTACATTCTAAAATTGAAATCCTACACAAATTGCAAAAACTTTTATTCTCTGGCTAGATTGCGTAAAAGATGAATACTGTTTCGTTTGTGTACACACAATGTTTTGAAGGTCGATATCCAGTTTCGCTAAAAAAAGAATTAATTTGCGCCACAACTTAATAACGCCAATTCTTTTTTTGCATCAGTTTATTGTAAAAACTGCAGCATTCATTTGCGCCAAGAAAACAATCATTTAATTGCGCAAATATTATAGACTTGATTTCAAATGTTTGTTCTTAGTGCACCGAGGAGGTCCTTTCCGGTATTTAAAGGTACAAGAAGAAATACCGCAAAGCGCCTCCTTAGTGCATGCACTTTGAACAAAATAGTGCATTAAGGACCTGATGGAATGATAGATTTGACACAAAAAAACATGGCATACAGAAGGAGACTTTCTTAAAGTACATAATTTCAAATTTTAGTAATTTTAGTAATTATAAAGTTATATAACAGTTGAAGTAAGTATTCTAATGTTACATGAAGGTGTAAATAGGTTAATCGTTTCGAGGTTATTATAACACAATCAATAAAATAGAGAATGGAAATGGGGAATGTGTCAAATTCCATTTATTGGCGCAATTCATATTATAAAAAAAGAAGAGACGAGCGCGATTCAAACCTTTACTGACAAATTACACTTAAACGTTTTGACACACCAGTAAATTCTTCGTCCGGGGATATGGAAAACCGGGGATATACACCTGACATTAATCTTCCTTCAGTAACTTTACAATACCCAGCCGTGTCATATTGTACATGTAGATAGCACGTGTGATACATGTATATACACCAGAAATACCCATTCAAATGATTTTTATTTTTAGAAGAACTCCATATCGGGTAACATTAAATATACATAAACATAAAATTACAATTGAAAAAAAATGGTAAGTATAATAAGTTCAAATGTTGTTTTATTAAATGCTACTATGTACATATGTATATGTTATTACGTTATTTCATGTACCTTTTTTTTTTGGCTTCAACTACTTTTTTATCTTATTGACTTATTCGTAAATCGAAAAACGCACAAATCTGAATAGAATCATATGGCATTGAATGCTTTCTGTAACTCCAAACTAGTTGTACATGTACATGTAGATGCCTCTTAAATTTTATTTTTCTCGCTGGGTTGCTTGTCCATTAATTGAAGTTTATGCTATATTCTTTTGTTCGGTAGTTGTAAAAAAACGCTCGTAAGCCATGAACATTGACACCAACATAAAATAAAATGAAACACTTTAAAGCTGTTTAAATTATGCAGTGCATTTTGAAAATATAGTTTTGAAAAACCGGTTATTTTTGTTAAATACTTTTTCTGTCCCTTTTCTTAAAAATTAGGACACGTGTCACTGGTTAATATAGAACTAGTCAACCATGAATAATCCAAAACAACAAATTTGTGATTGGTTTGTCACACTTGCTTATATTATGAATATTACGTATTGTTTTCGGCTGAGACTACTACATCTGTCTGTGCTATCGCTCTGTGTGGGTTAATTATTTTAAGCATAACGTTTATAAATCGATCTCTGAAACAAATTATACATAAAAAAATTATATCATGAGAATAAAGTCAAGCAAAGATTAAACTTATGCATGGCGGAAAAGAAATATATGAAAACGATAGTTCAATGTACATGCAGCCTTGTAAATGATATTAAAAAAATATATTTACTTTATAAAACTAAGGACTTTAATCTAAGTATTGTTGATGGGATGTTGAAGTTTTCAAAACATAGAAAATACACAAGAAAATCTATCAGTACACTATTCTATCAAAATGTGTTTGGTGTCCATTTAACAATATATTGTTTAAGAGTTTAGTGTTTTCTTATTCATTCTGACATCTGTGTCCATGGATCTGAACAAGAAATTGCGAAGACGTTATGCTTATCTGTTTACCTTTAATTTTAAAAATGATTTTTCAACAGAATATTATATATATATAAAACTGTTTAATTTTTGTTTTTCTTTGCGAAAACAAAATGGCCCTAAAGCTAAATGTCATCGTCAGCATGTATAATGGAAGGTGATCAACACTTTAGAATATACACCACCTGCTGGATCTTTTTACCTGGGCAAATATCTTATTACGTAACAAGTACGAACGTAAAATTCTCGATATGGTATATTCAGGCGAATATACATGGTATCTCTGGACTGGGGAATATTTTGATCTCATAATGTAACATGCAAATTTATTTGTGCTTTATGTAAAAAAAAATGCATTAAGCCATTTTATTTTCAAAACTTCTTTAAAATGAGTTGACTAATGTTTATTTTCAAAACCAGGGACAAATCACTGATTTCTTAATTTTAGACCAATCTCATTATTTTCAGCAGTGGGCAAAGCATTTGAAAAGAAATTGTATTTAAAAATGTATTTAATCACTCAAGGACGTATATTAGATGTATGTTAGTTATACGTCCTTGAATCACTTAATTATTTCAAATATACAAAATGCGTTTCTGTTTCATATTTGGCTTTTGAGAATACTAATGCAGGAGTTCCACAAGGCTCTGTATTAGGTTCCCTACTATTCCTTATTCATGTATATGACATAGCTGGTAATTTGATAAGTCTTACTCGATTGTGTGCTGATGAAACATCCCTTTCTTATTCAAGAACTAGTCCTAACACTATAGCGAATGTCTTAAATAGCGATTTAGAACAAATGTTAGCATGGTCTAAGGATTGGTTTATTGATTTAAATCGGAACAAGACAATTACTATGCTATTCTCCTGTAATTCTTCTCCAGATGATATTAAAATAAAAACTTCAAAATCAAGTTGTAGAATTGGGGTCCGTAGAAATACCGCAAAGGACCTCCTTAGTGCACTAAGATCAAAAATGTGCATTAAGGACCTGATGGAATGATACAACTGTCACAAGGCATGTAAAAATTTCATAATTATATCTTTTTTTATTAGAGAGTTATTTAAGGTTTTCTCGACACGTGCCTCAATCAGTTGATTGTCACCTGTGTAATCGGTAGAAGTTCATGTTCGCCCAACCTTGATCCGTTTATAATCCGCTTGTATACTGATTAAACATGTATATGGTATTTCAAATTGTTCTGTTTTTTTTCCGTTTGTTTGTTCCTGCCGTGTTTATTCTGTATTTCTGTCTGTTATATTTTTTTACTTCTAATGTAATGGCGTATTTTCAACTCATATATATTTTTATCCTTTTAATTTTAAAAAGACAAATAATTGTGAACTCTTCACGGAAAGGTGAGGATGATATTTGGTTGCTTAAGGTCCAGTGGCCAATATTTCATTCATTTTTCTGATGTCAACCAAACCTCACAGCAAGGATTTTAAAAGGATAGAATACTGGCAAATGCAAAAAGATTATTTTGACTATCTTTGCTGCCTTGGTATCTATATGATGATTTAAAATAATTATGTTTTAAGGGAGACTAAACTCATGTTCTACAAAAACAAATATATTCAGTTTTAATGAGGTTTTAGTCTAATCTAATTTCTGATGTGATTTACTGAGAATGTATCATTTCTGTTGATAAGAGGCAGCACCAAAACATATTTATTTTTAACATGTTTTCAGGTTAAATACATATAGGGTTAAACATGTTTAAATTTAAACACTTTCCTTCACGTGTTTAGGAGAGGAACATATTGAGGATAAGAACTTATTTACAAATGCATTACAAGTAAAAATATGTATAGCTTGATGTTTAGGCCCTAAACACATTTTAAGAGTGTAAATTTGACTTATTTATTTCCATCAACTTCAATTTAACTTTTGTGGAAAACCATACCACATCTCCTTTCGCTTATTTGTGTTGTATACATTCATATATTCATACACCACTTTCATTTATTTATAAATCTTAAAATCATTTATTTCCACAGTTTTCCAGTTCTTTAGCGTCTCTTAAATTAATAATCATGGCAGAACGGGCTCTAGAGTCATATGATTAAGTTAACTAAATTATTAAGTTCTCCCACATTGTGCATTATATTTCTTACATCACTATGCTTATTACATTATAAATGAAAATGGTATTCATCTTCAATTGTTAAAAAATAAAGATGAAAATTTGTTTATTCAGTAATAAATTTTAGTTCATAGAAGACACTTATGATTTATATTCTCTTTTTAAAACATTAAATAGTATTTACCGCTTAAAGTTTTAAAATTTCTATAATACTTTTGTAATCGGGTTTTGAAGAACCCTACGGACGCCACATACTTTCATATGTCTTTCAAGGTATAATGAAAGTATGTATAGGAAATGAAAGCTCAGAAGCATTTTTTTTCTCAATTTGTATCTCAAAATTGGCCTCTTTAAAAAAAAAAGAAGCTTACACATTCAGTTTCCTTAAAAACAAATTTTAACAAAGGCAAAGTAAACACAAAATTCAATTTTTTATTTTTCTTTCATCAACTTGAAATTATACCATGCTAAACCGTTAGGTGCATTCAACGGAAAAACCCATTCAACAACAACCATTAATTAATCAATTAGTAACGATTAAAAGACAATTTTTTATTGGATAAGGTTGATTGAACAATACTTTTTAAATGTAACAAAGCTGTCCTTTTATGTATGTATTAGATGTTTGTTTTAATGATAGTGTCTCATAGGTCGTTTTCGACTGGCATCCTTTTACTTAAGTGTTAGGTTCTTATGACTTTATGTGTATATATATTGATATTGTAATGGATGGTGACACTTTAATAAAATAAATCTTATCTTATCTTATCTTATCATGATGATTGGTGGGTGGCAGGACAATTGTTTATTGGATAAGGTTTATTGAACATGATGATTGCCGAGTGGCACGCGCCGATTAAAAAGCATTTTACTTCAAAATTACAATATCTTTTGATACCAAACTTTATAAATATGTGTTATATACTCATATCCTCTTATATCCATGTTCTTTGGGGTCTCAAAACATCGTTTTAATGTCCTTAGTGCAAAAGCTTTCTTCTTAGTGCACTAAGAAGTCCTTTGCGGTATTTCTACACACCGGTAGAATTGTCTCCTGTCATAAACATTTAAGTACAGTGTATTACTTTTGATTCCAATGGTAAATTCTATACAATATAGAAAACGTTTTAAAGTGTGCAAGCACAAGATTAAATTTCTAAAAAAATTAATATGTATTGACAAGGAATTATCTTATTCGCATACACTTATAAGATCAATTATGTAATATGCACGTGAATTATGGAATGACTGTACTAAACAAGATTCCAACAATCTGGAACATGTCGTTCAGTTGGAAGCAGGAAGATTAGTAACTGGGTTGCCTGTGTTTGCTAGTCCGGAAGTTATATATAATATATAATCAGTGGTAAAGGCAGACATTTGCTAGTGGACAAAAAAAATCCCAAAAAGCTCAAAATGTTCTATTCTTCACATAAAGTGGGACTGCCTCTACGATTTAATGCCATTTTTTTCAGTTAAAGATAGAATATCAGAAAATCTTTTTTTTTCATATACTACTATCGAATAAAATAGCCTAAACCCTGACATATGTACGTCCAGAAATATGAATATATTTATCTAACTTGACAATTGCACGTCAATCTTTATTATTAAGGACAGTTGATTGGATTAAAGTGATGGATTGCCACGCCTATATTAACAAGAGGCTGTCACAACGACAGCAAACCGGATTTATTAATATTTATTTGTGTCCTGGCAATATCACAAGAACCATTACTGATGAATGGTGAAATTGAAAATCGTCAATATCAAATTTGACCTCCATTTTGTCATCAGTATTAACATCTTAAAATTTGAAAAGCTTAGATTGAATGGTTCATGAGTAAATGCAACAACGTGAATGGAAACGCCATTTCACAATCTTTCAAGAACCATAACTCCTGAACGGTAAAAGTCAAAATCGTCATTATTGAACTTGACCTCTAATTTGCCATCAGTAACAACATATAAAAATTTCAAAAGCTTTGGTTGAATGGTTCATGAGAAAATGCACGGACACGACTGGAAACACCATTTTTCAATCTTTCAAGAACCATAACTCCTGAACGGTAAAAGTCAAAATCGTCATTATTGAACTTGACCTCTATTTTGTCATCAGTAACAACATATTAAAATTTGGGAAGCTTTGGTAAAACAGTTCATGCGTAAATGCACGAACACGACTGGAAACACCATTTTTCAATCTTTCAAGAATCATAACTCCTGAACGGTAAAAGTCAAAATCGTCATTATTAAACTTGACCTCCATTTTGTCATCAGTAACAACATATTAAAATTTGGGAAGCTTAGGTAGAACAGTTCATGCGTAAATGCACGGACACGACTGGAAACTCCATTTTTTAATCTTTCAAGAACCATAACTCCTGAACGGTAAAAGTCAAAATCGCCATTATTGGACTTGATCTCCATTTTGTCATCAGTAACAACATATTGAAATTTGGAAAGCTTAGGAAGAACAGTTCATGCGTAAATGCAGGGACACGACTGGAAACTCCATTTTTCAATCTTTCAAGAACCATAACTCCTGCACGGTAAAAGTCAAAATCGCCATTATTGAACTTGACCTTCATTTAGTTGTCAGTAACAACATATTAAAATTTTAAAAGCTTTGGTTGAACGGTTCATGAGTTAATGCACGGACAACATTTGATTCCCGCTCGCCCGCCCGACCGACCGCCCGCCCGCCGTACATCCCCAAATCAATAACCGACATTTTTGTCACAAAAATCCGGTTAAAAATGAGATCCTATGAACAGACTTCAGATAGCTCCCAGTATTCGAATTTGATGGAGAAAAAAATATTTATATCTTGTATTGTTTCAATATTAAAAGTGTGGGGTAACGTAGTTGAATTTTAGATTAAATTTGGGAAGTCGTGTTTACATGTATCCCCATTTTATAGGTTATTCAACATGATGAATAAAAAATTATCAGCTGGTTTAGAGTTGCAAATATTAACAAATTAAATTTATGATACAGAATTATTTTTTTATTTGTGTTCCTCAACAGTGTTTGCTAAATTTGTTTTCCTCGAATCCCGAAAAGTGAAGAGTTTTTCATACGTGTAAATCTAGAATTCACACAAACGATGTTCATGAATGATCTGTTCAAGAGTTTAGTTTCACTTTTCAAAATATTTCAGACACGTAAATAATATAGGTTATTAGGGCTAGCTTTACAAAGAAAATATCCACTGACATGCATAATATCTAATGCCATGGATCACGCATGCACTGTCTTATTTTATAGGGATGCCCATGTGGCACATCAAAGTTAAGATTGATTTAACCATTGTACTTTAGAATTGCAACAAATCTTAAATTCACTTGAAGACATTAACTTGTTATCTTGTCGACTTTACAGCTAATTTCCTAATGCTTGTAGAGTAAAACTTTGGTAGGCTTGCTTGCTCTGTTTGTATAAACATGAATTCAAGCTTTGTAAATAACATTGCCACCAAACCATATAGAGGCATATTTTAATCTGTATATATTATATTTAAATTTGATTGGAAATTATCCAAATTACAATTGTAAATGATACAAACTAAGCAATCAAGCTAACCAAAGTCTCGCTTTACATGCATTAGGAAATCAGCTGTAAAGCCAACATAAAGATACATTTGTAGCCGCTATATCCTGAGAAGAGACCACGATGAAATTTGAAAGTTAAACAAATCTTAGTTTTCACGGGAACGAATATTTTGTTAAAACGTTGTAGTGATCAGATCATCAATGACGTAATTTAAAAAATAAGACGACAAGGTCGGAAATAGTTCTAGAGGTCTAATAGCAAGAGAATCTCCTCACTCAGCTTGTGGTTATGTGTTGGTGATGGATAGAGTCACACCGACTTACAATTGACTATTTCTCTGCGATTACAATTAAAGATCGTTGTCGAAATCAACACTAGGGAGATACCATTAAATTTTTACAGGGTAGGGGTGGGGAAGTTGTGGCCAGGATGAAAAACGTTGTCTTGCATTTTTCTTTCAATGTAATCTCAATGTAAATGTAGTCCTGGTTTTTTTTTATTTTATTTTACACTCTTTTCTGTCCTGCCTTTCTTAGCAATTAATGTATCCTGACTTGTTTTTCATAAGTTGATCATGACTTTTCTTTTTGGCAAGATGGCCATACTGCCTTTTTTCTCTTAACTCCTGTCGTGCCTTTTTTCTTTTCAATTTTCATACGTCAGACAAACTTCTTCGTGCATGTGACTTCATATATATATATTTCAAAAGGGATAAGAAATGTCTTAATTGATAAGTTCTACATTGCATTTAAAACATCCATTGAAAGAACATTGTATAATTAGAAGTCATTGTCCGCTGTTGGAAGTTCAGTTTCGCCATTTTTCGTGCTTGTCATTAGACGAAATTTCCGGGGTTTTGATTGTTAAACTCGTTAAATCAAATAAAGAACATATTCCATCTCAACCTGAGAAAGAGTGGCTCATTTACATTAATTTTATCAATGATTATCGTTTTTGAGCTGTTGTACTTTCAATGCTATTTATAAACGCCGAGTAAAATTTTAAATGTTTGGTATACAAATTTTTAATTATTCATCTTTAAAAATATTCAGAACACAATGGGACATATCGAAGAATCTTTGAGTTCTGACGAAAATTATAGTGTTTTTTTTTTTATCTTTCCACAAAGTATATAAAAGTACCAAGCGTTTTTCTCAACTTTGACAACCTTATTCTGTAACAGATCTTGGCAGTATTTTCCAACGGCAATTTTCAAAGTGCTTAAACAATTCCAGTGCACCGTTACGATTCAAATATGATGTAATGGTATAGAAAAACCGTGCAGTTGTGTAACTGTTGACAAAAACATGCTACATTTTAGAAAAATGGCTGTTAAGATTTTACCTATATCTGCCGTCGCCATATTGGGATAGTCGTAATTCCAGTTACGGTTACCAGTTTAATACCAGTGCAGTTGAGAAATATGGTGCAGTTATTCAAATGCAGATGTAAACCTTATCAATATTAAACCCAATCCTGCAAGCAGCTGTGGTCATTCTGTTGAGGATGGTATTCACTATTTTTAAGTGCCCTTTTATCAACGAAGCAAGAGAAATATTGTTTTCGAAATTAGAAAGATCTACTATATCTGTTCCAGACCATATGAGTATTTGGACCGTACGCGTACGGTCCGGACCGTATACGTATACTCGTACGGTCCGACCATACGCGTACGGTCGGACCGTATGAGTATACGCGTACGGTCCAGCTGAGCAGACATGTTTTGGGATCATATGGGTTAAATTTAAACAAACATTTATCAAAATCTTTATTTTTAGTTATACAAATTGTTATTATTACAAATAGATGAATAAAGTGAATAAGCGAACAATTGACATTAAATATTTGTTTAATTGTATATCTGAATCCTATTTTGTTACTCTGGACCAAGGTGACACTTGCTACAAATGTACCACAAGGAACGTCATATTTTCTTTTACATTAACATGATTTGTTCATGCATGTTCCTTTGTCTGTTTTTTAAGTTCCTAAATATTCTATAACAATTGTCTCCCCACATTATGTTTACTTCCGATAACTTCAATTCCAATGAGCATAATGGGCTGCATGCAGTTAACGAATTACTGACATACTAAATACAGGAGATTAACAGATTAAATAAGCGTGATTATTTTAAATAGTTAAAATATTAAGTTTTTATTTCCATTACTATTGAACTTTTTATATTAATTTGAGACATAAGTTCTGTTGATCTGTTATATACATTTGTATCTAATAAACTTGACTAACTTCTTAATGTTAATCAGACCGTACGCGTACGGTCCGACCGTATGCGTATTTTGAAAAAGTACGCATACGGTCCAGACCGTACGCGTACGGTCCAAATACTCATACGGTCTGGAACATATCCATTTTGCTTTTATTGGCTGGTGACGGTGATTTTTCATATCGGCAAAATTCGGAATTCCTACTCTCCCAACTCTTCACTCTAGTTCAGTTTTATATATTACTCTTATACGTTTTGTTTTTGAAACAAGGCTATATTTTGTCCAAAGACAAGCACAATAACTCCAAAGCGAATTGCGAGAAGTGGTTTCGTATTTCGTTTTGGTTAAAGAAAAAAAATACTAATAGTTTATGTAAAATAACGACTCTCGTACGGTGTCGCGTTTATATCTTTTTAATGAATTGGTGCAATTAGATGCAAACAATAATGACCATAAAATGTCAGGTTTGCGAGATCAGACAGTAACCTAACAACTAAACAATTGAAAAACTACATATCAATGTTTACCATTCGCCAGCAATGGGCAATTTTCATAAATAAAACATGATTGAGGTGAATACTTTGCGAGTAAAGAAAAAGACACTACCATAGATTTGTTATTAACCCCAGATGCTTGATGGGTTCAAATCAGTATTCAGGAATTACCACTTTTCATTACACCACATATTTACAACAGAAATTAGAAAATACATGTACAAATGTAGAGCCTCGAAGTATTTCTTAGACATTGTTATGTTCCTGTTGGCTTTATAAATATTTCGATTTGAGCGTCACTGATGAGCCTTATGTAGACGAAACGCGCGTCTGGCGTACTAAATTATAATCCTGGTACCTTTTGATAACTACTATGTAGCTTTCTTTCTGGCAAACACGGTTTTATAAATGCTCACAGGCACCGACCATTGAAAAACAATCGATCTGTTTAAAATAAGAAATGAAAATAATTGTTTTTCTTTTAATGGCAAATAAGAAAAATGACCGTTTGATTTAAAATTGTTTAAAATTATTTAGAATAGATTGAAATAGATGGAAATAACGTATTTTTATGTGAAAAGGCTAGACTTTAATTTTTGCCGTAGGGATGTGACTGAGTGGTTTTGTTTACAATTATTTCCCATTATTTCCCTAGTGCAAATCTGCAATAATTATTGTATCATCATGTTGTTTGATTTTCACATTATAACAAAACTGAGAATATAACGGATGAATTTATAGTAAGCTGTTTAATGTCCAGTGGCAACTATTAGATGTATCATTAGGAGGACATTTACAATGTTAATATAATAAAATTAGATGTATGTTTCATTATAATACGTTATTCTGATGGGCTACACTGCAATATTGCCTTATTCCTTAATCAATTTCATTACACAATAAAATCTACCATTCATGGCGACACGAGGTCCCACAATATAGTGCAGAGGTAAATAAAAACTTGGTAGAAATCGTGTTTTCATGATCCTAGCTAAACAATGTATTTATAAGTATTGAATGCTTCTTTTTGTAACTTCATAGGGTTGTAAAAGCGTTGACCGTGCGCAATTTTTTAGAATGAAGCGCTTCTGCGCTTCATACAAAATGTACTTCGGTCAACGCTTTTACACCCCAATGAAGTTACAAAGAGAAGCATTCAATAAATAAATATAAACAAGGACATCCTGTGTTAAGCAAACATGTGTTTCACGGCACAAGAGATCACCTATAGACCGTGTATATCATATGTATATTTAGGGTGGGTTGCTCCGAATAAAGGAGATATAGATACAGGAAAATAAAGAAAAAAAAGAAAAAATTAGAATAGTGTATAACGGGCAAAATAAAGATCAGAGGAAAAATGATATAAGAAAATTAAAGAATAGAGGGAGTGGTCTAGTTTTTTGCCGGACAAATGTTGATGATTATTTAAAGTCAAGTGCATTTATAGGATAATGATAGAGTTGATGAGGCACATATGAGAAATTGTTTTTATTTGAAATTTTTCTAATTATTGTTTTTTTTTCTCGTCTGATTTTAAAATGAATAAAAAATATCTTTAATCTAAAAACATATGGTTTAATTACGACATATAGATAAAACTGCTATTCAGTCGATTTTAAAATACATTCTATAAAAGAGAATACATAAAAATACTTAAACAAATTTAAACAAGAAGTCAACCTTAAGACCCCGAATATACTTTTGTAAGAACATTAGATTAATTCCGAATTCCATCTAAAATACATTGTTCATTTAAAGAAAAAAAATGGTGATTCCTTAGGCTATTTTCAAAAAAAAAAATGACTGAATTCTCTGCAGACTGTAGTTTACTCGCACATTCATCAAGTACGTATTTCTACGGCTAAAATAAATCATAATTGTATTTTTTAATTTGTTTAAATTTATTTCAGTGTTTATTTTTCAAACTTTTTATGTAAATAATGTTGGATCAAGATCGAGTCAGATTAAATTATTATCTATTAAATTATGAATTAAAAACTAAAACATGTATCCAATCTAAATTTTACACATATTATCACATATATCAAAAGATTAAACAGAACACAATTTTTGTTTTATATTTAAAAAAAAAACATGTACGCTAAACTATGCACGCCAAGAAACGATGTACGCTTAAACGATACGATATACGCTAAACGAAACGATGTACGCTAAACGATACGGTATGCGCTAAATGAAACAATGTACGAAAAATCATACGATGTACGATAGAAGGGCGCTTATGTTATCGTTTATGGTATGGTTTAGGGTACATAGTTTCGTTCGTACATCATTCGTTCAGCGTCCGTACAACGTTCGGTCAGCGTTTCGTTTGCATTCGTACATCGTTCGGGAAGCGTACGTACATCGTTCGGGCATCGTCCGTACATGGTTCGGGCATCGTTCGTATTGTTAACTTTTACGTTACACGGACTGTATCTTATGATCATAAACAAGCTTCTGTCCAAGTTTGGTACAAACCAAGGATAGTTTAAGTAAGTTATTAAAATTTTAAAAACTACAACCACAGAGTGATGTAGTGTTTTCCCACAGAAAAACTAAGTGCATTTATAAGTAAAATACAGAAAAAATGGAATTTTATTTTCACAAAATTTACTTCTAGATACTATCTTATGATCATAAATAAGCTTCTGTCCAAGTTTGGTAAAAATCCAGGATAGTTTAAGAAAGATATTTAAATTTTAAAAACTTTGACCACAGAGTGTATGTATAATGTTTTCCCGCAGAAAAACTAAGTCCATTTATAAGTAAAATACGGAAAAAATGGAATTTTATTATCACAAAATTTACTTCTGAATACTATCTTATGATCATAAACAAGCTTCTGTCCAAGTTTGGTAGAAATCCAGTATGGTTTAAGAAAGTTATTAAAATTTCAAAAACTTTAACCATAGAGTGAATATTTGTGGACGACGACACAGACGATGACGGAATGTAGGATAGCTTAGTCTCGCTTTTTCGACTTAAGTCAAAGGCTCGACAAAAATGACCTAAAAGAGTTTGAACATATGTATTCGCATTTTGAATTTTTAAATCCCCAATTAATTAGGGATGTGATTTTTTTCTTAATAAGAATATGAGTGGCAAAATGGTATATAAGATAGAAAAATTTGTAAGGGTTCCGCGGAACCCAGTGTCTCGCCTACTTTTGCTGTAACTCCCAGGCTCAACAAAAATGAGGAAAACAATCAATAAAATTATTACTCTTGATACTATCTTTTGATTGTAAGAAGCTTCTGTCCCAAGTTTGGTAAAAATTCCAGGATAGTTTATGAATCGAATAAATGTTTTAAAAACTTTAACAGCAGACTGGATGTAATGTTAACTGGAAAAAAAACTAAGTCCATTTATAAGTAAAATACAGATACACAGGTACCAAGTATTAACAAAATTTCCTTTCTAGTTACTAGCTTTTGATCATAAACAAGCTTCTGTCCAAGCTTGGTAGAAATCCAGTATAGATATTCAAATTTTAAAAACTTTAACCACAGAGTGAATGTAATATTTCCCCGCAGAAAAACTAAGTCCATTTATAAATAAAATACAGCAAAAATAGAATTTTATTTTTACAAAATTTACTTCTGGATACTATCTTATCATCATAAACAAGCTTCTGTCCAAGTTTGGTAGAAATCCAGTATAGTTTAAGAAAGTTATTAAATTTCAAAAATTTTAACCACAGAGTGAATATTTGTGGACGACGGAATGTAGGATCACTTAGTCTCGCTTTTTCGACTAAAGTCGAAGGCTTGACAAAAAATCAAAACTTTGAAAAGGATTCAAAATCACCAATATATGCATGCAATTTATCAAGTACTTCTGAGTTTTTGACACTTCAAAAGTAATTAATTCCACTATTTTCAAAGGCCTGATTTGAACAATTTATTATCAGGTTTTTGATTGTACCAAGTGTACTAGTAAGACGAATAGACAATTTAGTAGTGGAACAATGGCTTGAAGATGAAATAAATAAAATTTGTAAGGTGTTTTGTGTAGCTTCTGTACATACATGTAGTTGAGACTTTCATTGTATTTGGTTCTACTTGTAAAGAAATAGCTAAAAGTTTTTTACAGATGTCGTTTTGTATTGTTGCTGTTGTCTATTGGACTATTGTACTTAAGGACAAAATCAAATCAGATTTCTTTTTCTATAATTTGATGATATCACCCCTGATCTGTGTCCATCTTAAATTTCAAGATATCAAGTGTATCTTCAAACATTAATTCTTTTATTCAAACAATTATTCCATTTATAAAACATTTAAAATTAAACCAAACTGCATCTAAAATATTTCAAGATGCTTAATGAATAACAAGATGAAAAAATAAAATTCATATAAATACAATAAAAACTACTGTTAATAAAAATCCACTTCAAACTAAAATAATAATATGCAAAACAGGCAATCTAAGACCAGACCCTCAGAGTATTTAATATTTGAATACTGTTAAAGAGTCAATTTCAAACTTGAAGTAGTAAAGCAACTCCACCAAGAATCCATTTACTAGACTTTTCTTTGGACTTCAGGTTGAAGGTCCAGACATATGTTGGACCTCTGGTCTTAGTTTTGTAGACTGGGCATTCATAAATATTTCTTGTCTCCATCCTGTCTACTGGAATTGCTCTAATGAAAATAACTGGCACAGGGGGAGCTAACTCTTTCAAACGGGCTTCATTAATCATCCCAGTTTGTATGTCCCATCGTGCACCTTCCATAAAAAGTCCATGGACATATGCCCCTTCTCTTGGTGGTCCAGCCATATCTTCACGGCTCTTTTTGGTGACATCACACTGCAGAGTCATACGGTCTAATGGCCATTCGTTCTTCCTTGCCATCTGCTGCATGATGGCGGTTAAGAATGACTGCGGATTGAAAAGTCCACCAAGCCAAACTGCAGCAGGAAGAATAAAGTCAGAGGACCAGGTCTCCAGCTCTTTGATTCTCTGTAATAGATCTGCATACCATGCAGCAAGACCATATAATGATGGATAAGCCTTACCATGCCAACTAAATGGCACTTGGTCCAAAAACAGTGAGTTACTTAGATCTTCCATATCAGCAGAAATTGTCAGTTCACCCTGAAAATAAATTTAAGATTAGAAATATTTTCTTCAAGCTTCAGAATAATTATAAAATTATTAAAAGCTGTACTGTTGTCTTTAGTTACTTTCATCCACTTGTTTGATTTCTTGTGAATGGTCGTGTGATTGGCAATCATACCACCCTATAAGTCCTGAGTTTCCATCTACATATAAAAAAAAACTTTGCTTATGCCTGGAGAGATGTCTTGGTATAAAATTTGGACTATGATGGAAAATGATCCACATAGGAATGACAATCTAAAAGTCTTTTTGAAGTACACTTGAACTTAATTATGTTCTGTAAATATTGAAAACATCTGTAATGTATCACCAGTATGCTTAGCTTATGTAAAACTCAGATTTTACTGTCATATACCAAGTTGAACTAGTAACATATAGCAGAGCAAGGTAAATTCTAGTACACTGAATTGTTCATGACTTATGATCAATCTTAGTCGTAAGTTTTTTTGTGAAACCAACACAAATTTTTGTGTTTGTTCCAATTACAGGTATCAGCACCTTTTATGCATTGCAAAAATGTTGCGTAATTTCTAACACCATCTTCTCCAATTTGTTTAATGCACATATATACCTTCAATCCTAAATTTAGTTCTTTTAATGATCTTCTGATCTCTGCTGATAGATTGTTCATACGTTCACACTCCTGGAAGGCTACAACAACATATGGTGTTCTTTCTTCCACTGGTACTCTACCCATCAAATCTAACATGTTAAATTCGTCAGGTAATTTCTCGATTATGTCATCCAGAGTTCCTTTGATCTAAATCATAAAAATATTTTATTATCAACTGTAACTTTTAATTTGATATACATATAACACACGCTTACCACATCTTTAAAAAAACAGAATTTTTCAAAGATGTTTCCTTTGAAAAATTGATGTATATAGTTCACAGAAAGCCTTATATAAATATGTGTGTTTTGGATTCCTGATTACCCCTCATTTTGAGTTCTAGCCCTAGCAATATAATGAGGATTTCTTTACCATGCATAAACCTTTTACCAAAATATTAGTTGTTGTAACTGCAAAATTATTCTATCCATATATATACATGATAGAATTGATCAAAACCAATTGTCACTTTGTCCATTGAAAGATTTAATACAAATGGCAAACTTCAAGTTAAACAATAAGAATAGTACTGGTACTGGATTAAATGAAGACAAAAATGTTTTTCATCTTGGGTTAAACAAATCAAAAACTAAATTTTGGCATTGTAAACCCTTCACACACTGATTTGTTTTAAGCCTTATCAATGCCTTTATTAACTTCCTAAAATTCCATAAAATTTTCAGAGTACAAATTATGCCAAAACAAAATTGCATATTTGATTAAGTGAATGTTTTATGGATATTTATTATTTAAATTTCAGTTGTAATATGTTCAGAAAATTTGACTAACTGATTGCTGAAGGCTTTGTATAATAATAATACTGTGGATTCATTATTATTCGTTGGATACCAATTTTCGTGGGTAGAAGGGAACCACGAATTCAAATGTTCAACGAATATCATATTTTCAATAGGCTTTGTATACAGAGATTGGCAAAACCGTGAAATTAAATATCCACGAATATGCAAGTTTTCAGCAGTCCACGAAAATTGATACCCACAAAAATAAATAAATCCATACAAGCAATACAATTTATATGGGGTCAGTAAATTCCATGTGGGGTGAGAGCAATTGCTTTTAACCAATCATGTTCCTAGAAATGTATAGGAGGTAAGATAAAAAATGTTCCTGAATGTTATTATTGTTTAGATTATACATTTTTTTGTACTACAAACCTTATCTTCCCTGCTTGTACCTGTAGCCCCTGCAGTCCCAACATCTCTTGGTTGCATCTCAAATACAGTTTTGAACAAATTCTCTGATGTTGTCGTCAGAAATTCTATCTCTGCATTAGGATGGAGACCATACAGATAGGGGCTCTCTGTGGGGAGGCATTCATCAACATAGTTATGATATCCTTTGTAGTCGGAGTTGGGTGGTAAGGGGAAGCCTGGGGCTAAATACAGCTCTCCATCCAGCTAATAATTATAAAAAAAATATAATTTATATAAACAAAGAAAAAAATGTTGGCTCTACCTTAAGTTTAGGAAATGGTGACCGGATAGATTCATAGTATTTCAATCAGTCACTTCTATTCTAATTTATAGTTTCTGTCATTACCTAAAGTTAAATTAATCATAATGAATATTCTGAAAACCATGAACACAAACGTGAAGTGTTCCATTGAGTTAACTCAACCATAGCATTTTACTTAAATATGACATAAATAAAAATGGTAATAAAATAAACTACATATGTGGAAGAAATTAAAAAGATACCCATTTGAAATTTTACAAATCAAAACAATGCCAATAATTGTTTGTTTTTCTTTAAATCAAAGGTTATACTGTAATCAAAACTATTGTATAGAAGTTTTATTTTTCTCATAGATATGAATTTAAATACAACTACAGTAAAACCTGTATAAACCGGCCGGCTACGGGACCATGAAAAAGGGCCGGTTTGGACAGTGAGCCGGTTTATTCAGGTTTCTGTTTTGACCGGAAGTTAATGACTTGTGACGTCCGACATTTTGCATGAAAAAATTCTCTCTGATTGTAAATTATATCTGACAAATTAAAATACTTTCACTTCGTTTTTCATTGTTTGCATTTGCATCATAATGCTCGCGTTGTTTGGATTGTAAGACGAGAGTTTCGATTTACTCCCATGATCAATAATTTGAAATGTTGGAATGGCCGATTAAAAAGCCAGAATATTATCAAACGTAATGTCATCACTTTCGAAACGTTGTCGTACAGTGTACAATATCCATTGATTGTTGTCATCCGGGTGTTTTTCATTATCAAGGTCATTTGTTTATTTGTTTAGGGGTTCACAACAAGGAACCAAGGATGTCGAAATTACGATGTGAACTTTTTACTTCGCGATTTTAATTTGTTTATCCAAGTTAAAACGTAAGTTCAATCCGAGACATATATTCGGTGTGTCTTTTCGTTTAATTGACACGTTTATAATGTTTTAATAAATAATACAGCTCACTACTGTATGATTGTAGGTTCACAGTTTGACACCTGACTAATTGATTATCACGAAAAGTTAAATTGTATCAACAAATATGTTTTGATTGCATATCGATCATTGAAATTAATTAGACAAACCGATTTTGACAGGTAATAATTAATGTAATTAAGAGTATTGGGACTTCATAATAAGACCGGAATTCGGAATACACAGGGTCCGGTTTACAAAGGGTATTTTAACAAAGACTTTGAATGGAAAAATATGGGACTTTCATTTTCGGCCGGAATGGACAGGAAACCGGTTTATTCAGGGTCCGGTTTAATCAGGTTTGACTGTATCACTAATTGTAACAAAAAGATTTTGTGATAACATGTACCAGACAATTTTGTGACATAAAAATTAAGTCATGTGTACCACATCCCCACCCTCCTTTTTACTTTAAATATTTAGAGTTTTACATCTTGAAGCGAAATCAGTTTTTTGTTGAAGACTTGTTTTATCCTCAATGATTACATAATAAACCACCCAATTTTTCATAACAACTTCTGTAAACCAACTTATTTTAGGAAGGGAAAAGAGAATGGGAAAATAAATTGTCGCATATATGTAAAACTGAGATCGTTCCGTTTTAAGGTAAATCTGAAAATTGCAATATCAAACTACCTGGAAAAGGGATAGAACAGGCTTTATGTAAAATAAAGTAACAGCAGGAATAAGATGGTTTAAATTAAATTTTTTCTTCAAAAGATACTCTAAAATATGTTGCATTTTAACATTACCATATCTGGATGCATATAAACTTCTAAGTAAGTCTTGACCAATCTTCTATCCCAGTCATCTGTTATATGCCCTCCATACATGATCTCTCCAAACAGGTACCTCAGGTCCTCCCATGGAACTTTGGTATTAGCCTCAAGATAGTTGTACAAAACCATAGCACTAATAGTTAAATCTCCTGTGTTGAAGGGATAACTCCTGTTCCAGCCCTGAGGACCAAACTTACGTCTCTCAGAAACTACAGCGTGGAAGTAACATAAAGAGAACAGAATGCTCTTGAATTCATTCTCTTTTGCACACATTTCCATGGTCTCCTGATAAAAACAAAAGCCAACATAAAGGGTTACAATAGCATAGATATTCCAGTTATTTACTTGTTTAATGATTGGTATCAGGGTTTGGCAATACTTCTGGTCATTTGCCATTATATCAACTATTCCAACATTTCTATTAGGTTTTATGTTTCAAATATTTCTGCTTCAATTATCACTGATGAGGCATTAATTTTGAAATGCCCGTTAGTTGCAGTATAATTGGTATTGTTTATTGCGACTCTTTGACACATTTTTCAACATTTATTTTAATTGTGCAACCCAGCAAGTTCATGTACTGACATATCTTTTACACATTGTCTTCTTATATCATGTACAGGTACTTACAAAAAGGATGTAACTATAACTTTGCTGTGCTGTCTATTTAATAAATCACAATGTTCAATATGTGTTTACAATGTTCAAACTTTAAATAAGTTCATTCTTCATTTCCTCAAAAAAATGAAATGTTGCCAACTGTATCATGTGTATATTACTCCAAAACATAAAATTTATTTCATAAATCAATGATCTCATTTCATTTTGAATCAAACCTTTACACATTTTCAAACAACTTTTCAACATTATTCATTAAATCAGATTTTTATTTAAATATACCTGATCAAAGTTATCCAGAGCCTGGTGAAGATTGGCCACCATTCCAGTGGGAGGTTCATTGGTGATTTTGATGGATATCTCCAGTATACCCTGTGGTATAATATGTGATAGTACTGTAGGTGCAGGCTCAGCACTGATATACACTCTATAGCTAGCATGGCATTCATCTGTGTAACTTTCTAACTTCTTCTCTAATGTTGGTAACCATCTCTCAACCAAATGAATATTCTGTGAATAATTGTATTTGTTATCTTATTAATGTGTTTGCTAAAAATTGTGAATGAAAATCACAACTAAAACTTTGAATTTTTCTAATTGCTTTTACTAATGCAACAATGTTTCTGAACATAGTATTACATGTATGTATATGTACTGCTATGTCATGGCATGTCAAGGCACAGTTCATTCATATATTGTATTCTACTAAAAGAAAGTGTTTTTACCCTTTTGGTCTATTTCTGAATTTTGTATTTTAATTTCTGTGCTGTCGAAAAAAGATTTTAATTATATACTCTTTATTTTTTTTAACAATTTGATTTAATTTGAAAACAACGTTTACTGAAAGAAGCGCAAGAAATGACAGACATATCTTAATGGCTGGATTTAAAGCATCTTTATCTTTGCTTTTTTTTATAAAATTTCATATTTTTTTTTTTTTAAATTGGCTTTTATGGTAGATCTTTAATTATTTCTGATAATTGTTTTCACCACTTTTACAGACTTTTGACAAGTGAGAGTTTGACATACATGTATTGTAAAGAAACCTGTCGATGCCAAAGATTTTTTTTAAGTTGCCTTTTAAATGTTTAAATTATTTTGGTTATTATATAGGTCATTGTTGCTTTGAAGTCTACCACTAAGCACATCCATTTATTCATATCAATTGTCAGTTTTAGTACCAACCTGTAATATGACCCAATGACCTTCCTTTACAGCAAGGTCAAGGGCACTCTCAGCAACAACTTCTTGACCTTGACCTAAGGATATATTGTGGAAGTTTTTATTGTCAGCGCTGAATCCAATCTTTTTACCATGGACCTCTACATCTTTTATAGGGTTGACCCCAGGAGAGAGGATGAAGAACATAGGTGTGGTTGGTCCAGACTCCTCGTACGATTTGGCAAACTCTAAACTCCTCCCCTCAACATACTTGGTTCCTAGTTTCTCCTGGACAAAATCTCTGAATAAAAGAGCATGGGAAATTAAAATGGAATTAACAAAATGTTCCGACTTTTTCTGGTTCTTTTTAATTTCATGCAAAGTTTACCCAATTCGTTATAAGACATTGATTAATTCTTTTTTTAATATTGATAGAACTGAAAGACATTGTAATGCTAATGAACTTGGTGATGAGTTTCATTACTTATTCAAATGTACCTTTTTCAACAATGTAAGAGCTAAATTTTTACCTTTAAATATATGTAATAACCCAAATGTTTTAAAATTTAAAGAATTGATGAATACATCAGATTTATTTACACTTACTGGAATAGCAAAATTTTGCAAAAGTGTTATTAAAACCTTTTAATACATGTGCTTAATCATGTTACTATACCTTTGTTAACCATGTTGTTCTAATGTAAATATGTTCACACTTTTATTGTTTGTTAAAATGTTGTACTAACATACCCCATGTGGGGGCTTTAGTGAAATAAAATGTCGTATGTCCTTGCTGTATCATAAAATTTTAAATATCTTAAAACATATGGTGACTGCCTGGAAGATCGGATAATCACTAACACTGTTTAACTCAACATTTTGACCAAATATTACATCATTTCTTGTTACAGAGGTGCAGTAGTAAGCACCTAACGTTACAACCAATCTATTGTCATATAGACAACGAGAGGATTGCTTTAAACCCTCCACTCTTAAACAAATAAAATGCTAAGTACAACAATGATAACTTACTTGACAGCATAGGTCATCCTGTCAGGTCTGAGGGCTCTCATCATACACAGTTTCTGTAATGAATTCTTGTTCTTCCATTCCTGTGGAAATTTCTCCTTCTCTGGAGCTTCACTCTCCACAAACTTCTTCCACCTCTTAGCAGAACCTTCTATGTCTCTATCTAAATTTCTGAATTCTTCCATATTCACAAGAGCCTAAACAATAAAAACATAGCTGAACTTTTATTTTGAAAATACATGCTATGTTTAATTTTTACACAGTAATTTAACCATAACATACTGATTGCAGCCTAATTTTATGCATGGAACCTGTTTTCCTTTATTTCATATATGTCTCAATTAGTCATGTTTCTATTATATATCTATTATTTGTGAAATTTAACATCAATACTGACCTTGATTCCTCCCCAGCTGTGATTATTCATGAAGTCCACAGGACTGATTATATTTGGTAGTGATGGGAACCTCAACAGGAAATCCAACTCGATGGGATCAATTTCCTTAGACATCAACAAAATCTGCAAAATAAAACTGTTATCATGAACAAATAATATTGTACTCAGTGTATAAGTACATGTTTTGCTGAAAAAGAATATAAAATTTTGACTTGTTTTGTATCAACAATTAAAGGGAAATTCCGCGATTTTTTACTTATCATCTAATTATGTTCATCTTAACATAAAAAACACATTTGCAAAGTTTTAAATTTATATTCCTTCTAATAACGGAGAAAATCAAGTATCTGTAACTTTTTTGGTTGAATTCTCGAGTGGGTCGTGACGTATTAGCCCGATTTATTGAATTCTGGGAAAAAATAAAATCTGTTTAACTCTTATAGCTTATCGACAATATACGTAATTAAAAGCGCACAGCTGACGAATGGTCGTAGTTATTAACCACAATATAATGATGAACGAAAATGAATGTGCATATACCGTTTTGTATTGATTGAATTAAACTCCTATAAAATTATCTCTATTAAATGTTTTTGAATAAATTTAATTAATTATTGTTGAGATTTTATTCATAAAATATTTATTGAACATTTTTACTGATATTGAACTGAAAATATTTCAGTTCTATTTACCGTTATTGTTTTGATAATCATTTCAATGCAACTAATGTGTGAGCAGAGTGTATATATTATTTTGTAAAGGTCACTGTATATTTCTCGGCTTGAGGTCAATTCGTTTACCTTGTAGCTATTTAGCCGCAGGTTTGAGTTCAAGCGTACACAGGTATAAATGTTGTTATTTGGAAAGGATAAACAGAAAAGATTAGAAAGAGTATGATGTCACGATGTTAATACACTAAGATTTAATACACGATGAGAATAAAGATTCAATAATTAAATTGTGTAAATTAATTGAAAATAAAATTCAGATTCGTAAATCCGAAAATGTATAAAAATAAAAGGAAACAATTTTTAATTACTTTTTTTTAGCGGCAATTGGCGTAAAAATTCAAATATGAAGTAAAAAATAGTAGTTTTAATCTTTAATAAAAACTAAATGCAATATTACCCTATTTGATATACCATTGTACATCTGTTTGGTATCATTGACTTTACCTGAACTTCTTAACTTGTATTCAAATCTGGCTGTGTTTAAATGCTAATAAAACTATTGCAATTTTAAAGTTTTTAATTGACAAAAAAATACAACATACATGTTTGGTTTTTTTTAGTTTCTTTTTAACATTTTATTCTTACATAATTAAATTCATTTGACAATCATTTACACGAACTTTTTGTGAAAAAATACCAACTATCTAAGCTAAGGCATTATTTTTTTTTCATGATTTTTGAGGATTTTTTTTTTAATTCTATGATAATATTTGTGCAATGTTGAACATGATAGCCGTCATTAATCCAAATAAGTCATACAGTAGTTGTAATAAAAGTTACATTTTAGTCATGCATAACTGATATTGACGAATTTGGAATAGTTCGTCCATACATCGTTGTTCTTGAAACAATCATTATTAGTATACATGTAAGTTTCCTGACGTATAAGAGCCATTCAGGATGAGCTCCAGAGAAAGCAGACTAGTAGCGTTTCGTTCGTTTGTTTGTTGGGAAAGGAGAGGAAATGCAACCGCTTGTACAGATAAACGACTGAATTACCATACAAGCATTTATAGTCAACACAATCAGAAACAGTTCCCATCGTTAGACGGGGAATATGAAGGCTTTCAAGAATGAACAAGTGACATGTCTAACTCGAACAGTTAGAAAACGGACTATCGACATCGACCGCTTGTTCTTGATATTTGAAATTGTATGCATATATACGTATACGTTTATGATAGTGATGACTTCTTGTGTCTGACAAAAACTAAATTCCTTCATGGTTATATCTTGCCATACTTTTATATTGGTTTGTAATGTAATTACTCAAAATCGTTATTTGAAAATCATGTTTGTGAGATGTATATTCATTTCAATACAGAAATTTCGTCTATATATTTCACAAGTGTATAACACGGAGAAGCTCTGAAGGTCCATTACTCCCATTTTGTTTGGGTGTGAACCATCGATGTTAAGAATAAGATAATGATGGTAGAAAGAACTATGGGCGTCATGTGGCAAATATTACATGCATATCGGACAATGAGTTGTCAATCTGTATGAAAAGATTTCCAATACCACCATATTATATGCTATACTCTCGTACTAGTATTACAGGGTTCTTGTGGTGTTCACCCTAGACACACATCTTTTTAACGATGTTTAAAAAAAGGCAGAACCAATTTAATGTCATATTTCCCTATTTTTTAAATATAACTAAAAGTCTTTCATCTGACAAGAATATCCCTATTTAGCGGACAAGTAATGTATTCTTTTTTCTGTTATTGAATACCAAGAAAGAAAAAAATAATTCCGAAATTAATTTGAAACTTTGATACTCAAAAGTTTCCCAGCAAAATATTCACATCCCTTCGGGATAATTAATGTTCGTCCAGTGGCATATATAACAATTGTGATGACGAATTCCTTCCTTTGTTCGAGAACAATCTTATTGAAATATAAATCTGTGATTTTACTATGTCCACAACTTCAATGAACCAAAGCAAAAGTTATACATCGACCTGTATTTAAATCAAATTGGTTCTCTTCTTCTTCTGGTATACAATAGTCTATCGACATTCGATGATTACATACTGTTGGCATACGTGGACTAGTCTATTTAACTTTTACCCCTATTTATTCAAAATATAAAATTATGTTTTTTTCTTATGTTCAATGTATACATGTATATATTTTAAATTGCGCTATAGTTCCGTAACTTTCTATCCAGTCGTATAAACGAATCGTCGGCAAGTGCGTACATTTTTTTAAATCAATCTTTCTGGTATGTTCCAATCTGTCCTTCACTTTTGACAATGAGTATATATTACATTTACATGACTAGTATATTATATCACTTTCGGACACGCAAGACAGAGATGTATATTACACATGCACCTGATATTTCAAAATGGAAAGTTATAAGTTATCGGCCGTGTACACTGATCAACACCTACAGAAGTGAAACGATGCATGAACGGGCCGGCATGAACTTGCAAGCCATATAGGAAATCGCTTGAATACCTGGACGTGTCACCTTACACCCCTCACAATACCTTTGGGAGTAATACCTTTAGCCATGCGGGTGATCAGTGGAGCGAAGATCCTATTTTTTTTAATTAAGTGTATTACTTTAAAGAATTATGAACGAATTAGATTTTCGAAAACAATTTTCACGGAACATTTATTTATGACTTTGACTTTTTAACTAATTCCAATATCAACAGTTTAAAAATAAACATGACCATGACTATATGGTTATTAAAAACAAAATAAGAACATTTTCCGTATTATTAAAGTTAGTTAGTCAGATAAAACAACCGTACGATTGACAAGATATCGACACGTAATTACGACTACATCGGTTACTGTAGTTTTGTTTCTTTGTGGTTTATAGACATATCGTGATTTTTATTCGTACACGATAACAAAATGGCGGAACGCAGAGAACTGATACTCAAAATTTAAAATCGATGGTGATCTCTTATCTAGCGGAATAAAACTGTAATGTTTATAAATTTGAGCACTTTTATACAGAATGGACATAATATCAATTTTTGATTTTTTTGCGAAGTTTCCCTTTAATTAAATTTCAAACATTTTTAGATCCATAAACAAATAATTCTTGACATTCTTGTCACTGCAAGTTCAAAGCTTAATTTCAGTTCTTAGCTATAAAGGGTGAAACACATGGTAACACATGCATTTACATTGAAAAACAGGAATTCTATTCATCAAGATAGAAATCTAAATATCAGGGCCAAAAAAATGTTATTACATGTAAATAGTTTCATCTGAAAAGAGGAATTTTCATCAAACACAGCTCCTCACACTAATCATAACTATTCTTGTGCCATTGCTTATTTAATTACTAAATATAAATCAACAAGAATTTGTTTATAGTACACTGGTGCCAACTTGCATTATCTTTATCTATGTTCAGTGGACCGTGAAATTGTGGTAAAAATTGGCATTAAAGTTATCATAGGGAACATGTGTAGTAAGTTTCAAACTGATTGGACTTCAACTTCATCAAAAACTACCTTGACCAAAATCTTTAACCTGAAGCGGGACCGACGCACCTACAGATGGACGGACAGGAAAGCCTAAGTGGAGCATAAAAACCAAGCTTACCTGGAATGTCATTTGAGCTGTAAAGGTGATCTTGTCCCTTTCAAACAGTCCTCTAGCTGTATATATAAATACACAGAAGGTGATACAGTCAATCAGATTTAGCACTCTGGTCTTAATGTCATCGGACTTGTCAGACTTGTCAATAGCATTCTCAAACACCACTTTGAAGGCCTGAAATTAAAAAAAAAACATAATTTACAGTAACATTATAATTGGTGTAATCTACCAATGGATACGTAAATAAATTAACATTTTACTTGCCCTTAATCTTAATCTATACTAAATTTTAAATTTTGAAAAAGAAGTCTCTAAGTGGGACTACCAAGC
Source organism: Mytilus galloprovincialis (assembly GCF_965363235.1). Taxonomy (NCBI): domain Eukaryota; kingdom Metazoa; phylum Mollusca; class Bivalvia; order Mytilida; family Mytilidae; genus Mytilus; species Mytilus galloprovincialis. The sequence goes on along the minus strand of NC_134846.1, from coordinate 42,674,568 downwards.
CTTTTAGTCAAATTCAACCAAATAAATTTCAGTGTGACCCTGGTTCATAATATAAAAATAAAACTGAGTATAAATATGTATTTTTAAATAGGATCAAATAAGATGGAACAAATACATGACCAAGACATAATTTCGATACATTTCCAAGATTTGAACTTAAGTTCCCATATTTGACCCTAAGGTCAAAATTATTTATCCAGGTATTTTCTCTAACTTTTAAAGCATAACTGAGATCCAAGCAAGTAAAAACATACATAACTTTCACATCATTAAATACATTGATCAGAATATCAATGATAATCAAACAAGACCTTGGATTTAAATCATGACACACATCAAGTATGTGATACACAGATGTGGCCTCAACATGATTTCAACGTTACATCGAATATATCTTGGACCTCAGACACTTCCTTGGCTATCATACCTTTAGTGAGAACTGATACATTGGGTTTATGGTATTGAGATCATTAAGGATGAAGTACATGAGGGATGCTCTTGTAGCTGCTGGCCTGTATAATTCTCTGGCTGTGTTGATATCAATCTCTGTTTTCTTTGATTGCTCAGCCTGAACTTCTATCTCAGCGGCTGTTCTCTTTGTTTTCTCAAGGTTTTCAACTAATTCATAATCTCCAAGAAAATTACCTAAAAAAAAAGATCTCAATAGAAATATTTGTATCAAATTTATTAAAAATAACTTAGACTAAAAAGCTTCTTCTCTGGATTATTCTTGTATTACTTTACACATGGTATCATGTTTTTATTCCTTCCATAATTCTTGTCTTTTATCTATGTATTTTGCTTACATAACACCAAAATACAATGATGTAAACATCTACAGGTCAGCATAGGGTTGGACCTTCAACAATAAGCACAACCCATTCTTAATAATAAGATATAAGAGACTATATTTGGTATAACAAAATGCAATACAATTCAAAAGAGAATTTAGACAGTCTGATTTAAGCATATTTTGTTACAGACCTTCAGCAGCTGATAATCTAGCTAGCAGATTATCTTCAAGTTCTTTAAGAGAGATCTTGAACTGATTCTGTTGTCTGGTTAGATCTGATTTTAATTTCTCCAAATCTGGCCTCTCTTTGATAACCACGTCTGCTAACAATTGATCTTCCAAGCCATCTCTAGTCACAGTAAAATTAATAAGAGTTGTCTGTGCCTGCATCTCAGGTTGGTAGTGTGGATTAGCTAACTTGGTTTGTAGAATCAAACGGAAATCAATGCTGTATTCAACCTCTTTATCTCCAATCATGATGGCACGACCTTTCTTTATCGTATTACGTCCAAGAAGTGGATCAAGTACTGGGTCCACAGATTCTCCAATATTTTCCAGCAAGACAACATCACCAGATGATATGGCCCTTTCTAATGCATCCAAATAACCTTTCTGTCCAAGAAGTATGACCTTCAAATCTGATCCGTATTTGGTTTTAATCCATTTAACCCCTTGAAGCTGTGGATCAATCATAAGGGGCCATCTTTCACAGTTGGTCAAAATCGTGGCATTTTCTGTGGACATCCTGTCACTTGGTAGACCTTCATTATTCCAAGATGCAATCTGGGCATCGTCAGTCAATAAACTCAATGGATCAAGCCCCTCTAGAACTGGAATAGGATGGGCCAGTCCTTTCAAGAATGGGGTCCAGTATTTCTCTATCAGATCCTGTCGGTATTGTTTGGTGAAAGCTCCCAAGTAAGATACGAATGCAGAAGTCATCAACACATCACCAACCAATGTTTTCTCTTGCTCTTTAAAGTTTTCAATAGACTCCGCCCATCTGACATTTTCTGATGACAAACCACTAACCAAACGATTGGCTAGTTCGATTGTTTTTGTTGTACTATCAGCTTCCTGTTGACATCGTAGCTTCTCAGCTGTTGCCTCTTCAAATTCTCCCATCAAGGTTCCAAGTTCACTTTCAAGGTCATTTATTTTTGACGTGATAGCCTTCAGTTTGTGTTTTGCAGCAGACAACTCTGCATTGGCGCCCTCTAGCGCCATACGTTTTGGTTCAACAGCACAGTATACTTTATAGTACCTCATGATATTTATAACCCATGAACACAGTCCTGATGCAGCAAATGATTTCCCTTTAACTAAGTCAGGGTCAAATTCTGGGTCAACCAAGTATGGCTCTACTGCCCTTTGACAGTTCTCGTGGACGTGGTCTTTGTCATAATTGATTAAATTTTCCAAGAAGAGATCAATCTGATAAAAAAAAAACAATCAGCATGAATTTAAATATATTTTTCTTCCTTTCTACATAATATAAATTACATTAAGCAGAAATGAGTTTGTTCATCAGTTTTAAATATATTATCAATATGCATGTTTTTTTTAATTATAGATATATGAATAAAAGTACATATTCAGGATTACAAAAAACCTTTTCAATGCAATAAACTTGTCTTTTTTATAGCACCTACACGATAAGCACAATTTTGAACAAAAACCATCTGCAAAGAAGCCAAAAAAATCTCTAAAAATATTGAATATCAATATCAACGCATCATCATTATCAAAGTAAATTGTTGAAGCATGTTGATTTTCTATTGGTCAAATTGCTATAACCTATTTTGTTATTAAATGTTTCAACAGTAAATTAATCTTTCATGGAATTTTAGGGACAATATTGACCCTTTGTGAAACCAACTCAATAGTAACATTTAGGTTGGAATCATTATCACAAATATATAATTGAGGTTGCTATTTCTATCACAATGCCATCAACAGTTTTGGACTGTTGACATACAAGCCAGAAGAGCTACAAAACCAGGTTTAATACACCATTCTTAACATAAAGAAATGTCAGAACCAAGTTAGGATATGTCAGTTGTTTTCCATTCATTAGGCATGTTATATGTGTTTCAATTTTTGATTTTGCCATTTTAAAAAGGACTCTTTGTATTGAATTTCCCTTGGAGTTCAGTATTTTGGTTATTCTACTTTTTTCTATCTATCATTTACTTTATTCATCATGGTTGCCTTGGCCATTTTCCAGCTTTTGTCTTTTGGTACTCTACCACCAGGAGCCAGCAGACACATTACAGCTGCCACTACGTTCACAACAGCAGGAGGTGGAGAAGAGAAGGATTTCAGCTCTGTCAAATTGTTCTATAAATAGATGCAAAATGTATACAGTCTGAAATACATAACTTATGTGTATGACTTTTAGGAACATGACAAAATGTTGGGCTCACTGAGATTTTCTCTGACTTTGTAGTGAGTACAAATAAAATTTTATTTTTCTCATTAATGTACATTTTTTTTTAATCCTGCAATTACAGTGACTTGACTGTTAGTGTTGCTCTGCACCTATTGTAACTTATTCAAAATTCTGACCAAATTGCAATTTGTTTTATAAAACCAAACTGTTCAACTGGTCAGGAATTTGATCAAACTGCTGTAGAAAATCACAGTCAAGTCATGAAAGTGCAAGGTGATAAAATAAAAATATACTTACAATCCTATAAGACTTTAACTCCGCATTACTGTTGATGTGAAAATTTAGTCTATCAGTTTGTTTAGATATTTTATAGTCATTTTCATGCTAAAGGTGAAATGTAATTTTGAATTGCTATAAAAATGTCCAAAATAAGTTTTCATATAGTTTTTCTTTCAAAAAGTCTTCTATATTCACAAGAATCATACATTATGTGAATTAAATCATTTCATATTCAGTAAAATATGTGTGAAATTACAATATGATTGTAGGAAGTTTCCATGGGAGAAAGTCTCTATTCAAAAGAATAATGGTTTAGGTTATCTCCCCATGGAAACTTATCAATAAAGTATTGTTATTTCACAGATATTTTAATAAATATATGATGTTTTAATTCATATGATGTCCGATTCTTATGAATATAGTAGACAACAACCCAATCATAGTAAAAAAAACAACAGCAGAAGTTCACCAACAGGTCTTCAATGTAGCGAGAAATTCCCGCACACGGAGGCTTCCCATCAGTTGCCCCCTAAACAAATATATACTAGTTCAGTGATAATGAACGCCATACTAATTTCCAAATTTTACACAAGAAACTAAAATTAAAATAATACAAGACTAACAAAGGCCAGAGGCTCCTGACTTGGGGCAGGCGCAAAAATGCGGCGGGGTTAATCATGTTTATGACATCTCAACCCTCCCCCTATACCTCTAGCCAATGTAGAAAAGTAAACGCATAAATGACTATAATATATCTATACAAACTGTTATACTAATTTTGTCACAACAACATTAAAGTGGAGTTGAAGTCACATAGGATAGTAGGTATATTTTATTTTATCACCTTGCACTTTCACATTTTGACTGAACAGTTTGTTCAAAATTTTGACCAGTTGAACAGTTTGATTTTATAAAACAAATTGCAATTTGGTCAGAATTTTGAATGAGTTGGATAGCAACACTAGCAGTCAAGTCACTGTAACATGATTAAGCTTTCAAGACAGCTTTTTGATGTAGTAATCAACATTGCTTACATGCAGACCACAAAGAAGACCTAAAATTGGTCTATAAACATATATATAACAACAACTTGGTCTACATGGCATAAATATTTATAATCAGAAAGATTGCTGTATTTAGAAAAGAACATACGTAATTCTAATAAAATATATGTAATTAATGTTACACAGTAGTGATTATATCTAGAAATACAGTCAAACCTTTATTAAGCAATCAATTTTGGGGAAGTATCAAAGTTCTAAAATAATTTGATTCTGACATCACAAGTGCAGCGGACAAGGGCAAATTGTTTTAGTGTTTTCAATTGGTGGAGGTATCTAACTTACAAGCAGTAAAATGAAAATTTGCAAATTCAGGTGCCAAAAACTTGTAGGAAAATAAGACATATGTTAGTATTTTTGAATGGAAAAAAACTGTTGTTAAAACTGTTTTCAATGAAAACTTTAAAGGGGGAAACACAGGGGATTCAAGAATTCAACTTCAATGCACAATTTTGGTTGCAAGAGGATTAAATACGACAATCAATGTTTATTTTTTTCTTTAAATTACTACCGGGTAGTTAAAACATTAAAATGAACATTATTAAAAGTTAAAATGATGGTTTCATGTGAAAATTAGGTGTCACACCAAAGCCATACAACCAAAATAAACATAAAAACACAAAGACAAAATAACGGGGAAAATTCAATAAAATCTAAATATTCACAAGTTCAGCACCGATAATCAATAACTTAAGACCATCTTGTATTGTTTGTGAACACTAAATACTTATATATTTCTCGTAGGTAATCAGTTTTGCTCAGTTTTTACCGCCCATTTTAGACTAAAATATCCATCAAAAAATTTGTTTGCTTTCACTTCCTGAAGACAGTTTTAAAAAAAGACATGTGTTTAAACAAGATTTTAATAAAACTCTTATGGATTCCTTATCAAAAGTATTCAAAGTTTTAATTAAACCCTTAAAATACCTTGTTAAGAGTATTCAATGCCTGCTCAGCAGCTTTTAAAGCAGGTTCTGCTTTAGACAGATCTCTTTGACAATCCTGTTGTTTCTTCGAGACATCTTCGTTGATTTTCTGAACCTTCTTCTCCTCTTCATCAGCTATAGCTTTCTCTGTTGATACCCTTTCTGTGTCCGAGCCTACTACTGCTAATAATTTGTTGGTTTCATCCGTTTTCTGTCCAAGTTCAACCTCCTGAGCAGCTAGTTTGGCCTTGAGATCATCAACCTTGTGACGAGACAGTATACAGTAAGTATTCAGGTAAAAAATATGCATTCAGGTAAAAAAGACAAAAATATATCTACTGCAACTAGATTTAATTTTGAGGAAATATTCATATCCTTTTTATTTCTTTTTTATTTTTTTGTTCATATCCTTATCAAACTTAACAACAAAATTTAAAAAAAATAATAATAATTTGTGGATTCTCACAAACCAGTACACTCTCGATTCTACACATAAATATCTTGTAAGCTTATTCAATTAAAGCCTAAATGACTACTTTTAAACTGGTTCATTTTTGCATCAAGTTTTATTTTCATTTCTTTCGTGGTAAGAGTCTACATGTGAAAAAAATACTGTGAATATTTCATGGGAGCTCAATTTAAAGGACTAAGCCCATAAATAAATAAATACCACCATGAAATATTAAATTTCAATTCAGTTGGGAATAAAACAAAAAATAAAAAAAACCAGCACAAAATTTCAGTGTGAAAAGAGAATGAAAGGAAGAAGACACCAAAGGGTAATAAAAAATGAGGTAAAAGAAAAACATACACCACCATGGCAAAGAAAAAGGCAAAAGAGTTCACAAACCCAATACAAAAAATCAATAAATTGAGTTATAGGTATCCAATCAAAAATCAAGGAGTGAAATAAGGTGCTCATCCTGTAAGTAAAGCAGTATATTTTTCTTCAGATAACCCTTGTACTATATATACCTGTGTAGCAGTACTTCTTAGCTTCTCAATACCATTTTCAAGGCGAATGATTTTCTTTTGTAGCTCGTCGTTCTTCTTTGTCAGTAAATTCTGATAGAGTTTGATCTGTTCCAGGAAACTCTTGGGAGTGGTGTAATTGTAACGTCTTTCATTCTGTAGATACTGCTGACTCGTCTCGTTCACAGACTGGTGAACATATCCCATGAACTTTGACACAGATTCCCTCATGTCATCCTGAAGATTTTAAATCAAATTGTTTACCAAATGAAACATTTGTCAATACCATTTTTAGAAAGAAACTTACAGGATAGTGGCATATTTTCAACTTTAATATATTGTTTAATAAACTGTATAGTGGGTGATTTTCTCGGGTGAATAAAAATTTCCCGGTTATCATTGAATAAGGTTCACAAAATATTTTGGCGGATTCAAAATTTTTATATTAACATTACATGTGCACTTTTAATTGGAGGAATTTATATTGACGATTTTTTTTCTATCCGCTTAAATAAGCAAAAATTTACGCCCTGCTATAGATATTAAGTCAAAAAATCATATTTTAAAGTCTGGGAATAAAATATATTAATAAAAATACATGAGGCATACCACTTAAAATCAAACTATTCACATTTCAGTATTCTTCTTTAAACTTGAATTTAAAAGGACTTAATAGCAAAAGTCCATTGGGGAAAATGGGTCAAAAGTACTAATGATGCAAGGAGATGAACGATTGTTGTTTGCTAAATGTTCAATGGGATGCAATGGGACCATATTTTCTAAAAAGAATACTTACAGAAAGCAATTCCATGTCTTCTAAGAATCTAGCAGATACAGAATTCAGTGCCTCTAGTGGCCATTCATGGAAAACATCTATACTAGTACAGTTAGTAATGGCTGGGAACTTACGACTTCTGACACGTAATGTGGAACCAACAGGTGAGAAACATAGAACTACCTGAAAAATAAATGTGACAACATATAATTCTCGGGAAACTTTGCTTAAATTATAATCTAGGTTTCATAATATGTTACATCTGAATTTCCCTAACAGCAATCAAACATATCAAGTACAATATACATTTTTATTAAATCTAAAGAAGTTTCAGTGAAAAGTTCTAAAAAAATTACAAATCCAATAATTGGTTTAAGTATTTAGTCGAATTGTCTACAAAACCTTAGATCCGTCTCCTTCGAAAGTCATAACAATATTTTTTATAATCATGATGTCAATTTTTCAAATTGTAATGCAATATTCGTAGGAACTTATGTGGTTTTAAATAACGGATGATGAATTTTCATACAAATGTAAGTTTGTCTATTTATTATTATTATTATACCTTCAGTGTTCTTCTGACTTTATCAATAAAATATTTCCAACAGTTGTCTCTAGAGTCTTCCAACCCAGTAGCTCTTACTTCATTACGTATGCTAGCTATTACATTATCAAATTCATCATCTGGAAACAAGTCAGGTATTTCCCCAGATGCTAAAAGGTCATTAATTAGAACAAGGAACTTCTCATCAGCCACTTGGGCATCAGTCATTAAAAACATCATATTGGCATTCTTTAGGCCTGTCTTGATATATAACATTCCAAGGTCTGTTTTCAAATCAGTTATTCCATAGCCCTTTTTCAGCTGAATTTGAAACACGTCCAAACCACTTATCGAAGCAGCCAATCGGGACAAGCTTTGCTTTCCACTTCCACCAACTCCTATCAACAATGCATTTCCACGAGGAGCTTCCAGGATTCTGTTTATCCTAGCGACATGGGCCATTGCATCTTCAAATAAAACTAGATTCATAACAGCATTAAAGTCATTGTAACTGTCTAAAGCTTCTGTGAGAATCTTATTCAGGCTCTCCCAACTGCCTACAGAATTATATTTTGTATCACCAATCTGATGGGCAAAATGACAGTAAATGAGTGGTTTGATCACTAAATCTTTTTCTTCTATGTCCTGAAAATAATTAAAAACAGTCATTAGAACACGAAGATAAACACCCATAATGAAATGACAGAAAAACACATGAAACAAGAAAACTATTTTTGTCTCCATAGAATCAACAAACATCTCTGTGTAAATTATTAACAACTTTTTGACATTAAAATTTTAAAGAAATATATGCTACGCTTTACTTCTTTGATAGAATACTGTGGATTCATTATTATTTGTTGGATACTAATTTTTTGTGGATTTTGTTTAATGCAGGTAAACCACAAAATGAAATGTTTAACGAATGACAAATTTTCCATAGGCTTGTATGTATGCAGGCCTCGGCAAACACATGAAATCAAATATCCACGAACATACAAGTATTCATTTATCCATGAAAATAAGTACCCAAAAAATACATGAATCCACAGACAGTATAGTGGTAAAATGTTTTGTAAAGAGTGTCTCTAAACACAATGACCCAGGCTACAACAACATACCTCAAACTGTCTTTTGAGTAGTTCAGACAGTAGTTTATCATAAGCTTCCATATCTTTGACATCCACTAACTTGTCTCTATAAACACGTTCTGCCTCATGTAACCAAAGTCTCACAAGTTCTGTTTGAGTCTTAGCACACTCTGACTGGGCAAATAACACTCCCTGCAAATATATAATATTACATAATATATTATTTCTGTTAATGTGTCTATTGTGACTACAGTTTTGATTGGCTAAGAATACAAATGTGTAATGCATGCTTGTGGATAATTTTAATGATGCATAATTATGATACAAGTGTTTGGTAAACAAGAAGTTGTTGAGTGATAAATCTGAAAACGCACGACATGGTATAGCTGACTTATATAAACCTTTAAACAATCTTTCAGAAATCCTTGTATTGTTTTTCCTGAGAAAAATATGAAGAAAGTTATCAACTTGGCTATATCATGTGTAAAATCATACAAGTGTTCGGTAAACAGGAAATTGTTGAGTAATGAATCTCAAAATACACTCACACAGTATATCTGACTAATATAAACCCTGAAACCATATTTAAACTAGATGTGTCAAAGCGACAGGAATGGCCCCATCACAAAAAGTTGAAAAATCTGCAATTTCAATAACACATGTGGACACAAACTCGATAGTAGTCTCACATATCAAAAATCAGCTCAAAATAGAAAAAAAGTCTGTATAACTGTGATTTTTAACATTTTTCAAAGTTGTAAACACTTAATTTTGGCAAAAATTAATGGACCAGAACAAAACTTAAACTTGATCTGTAACTCATCATGAGTAACTCACATACCAAAAATCAGCCCAATATCTGAAGGCATTTAGAAAAAAACTCTGTATAATGGTTTGTTGCAGAATGACGGAATGACGGAATTACAGAAATTCAGACAAGGGTAAAACTATATGGCACTGACAACTTTGTTGCGGGGCCATCAAAATCTTTATAATAGTTCCTGAAAAAGATGTGATGAAAAATAGTCATGAGACTAAGGACAGACTGAAGGACTGATAGACAGACAGAGGTAAAACAAAAAGCTAGGATATAATGATACATTTGTTCATTTTTTTTACTTACACCTCATTTTATATCATATGTATGAATTTTTACCCACAATCCCATTCTTACCTGGAAGATATTGGAAAGATCTCTGAGATTGAAGATATAATGGAACTTGATGGCTGTTGGCAGAAAAGTACTGGTAACCCTGGCATGCAGAGCTAGAGCTGCTGCTATCAAGGGGGAGACAAATCTCTGCACTGTACTTGAAAAGTGATTTTGTTGTAGATGTTGTGACAGTATACTGGTATAGATTGTTGTCAGAGCTTCTGTATTTGGGAAGTTCATCGTAAACACACAGAAATGTCTCTAAAATAAAATTACAGATCGCTTGAAATAACTATTTATCAAAAGAGATTTACTAAGATTTGTAAAACATCTGAAATTTTTGTATTTTTGAACATTTTGATTTAAAATAAATAATCAAAGTAAAAAAATTATTATCTTATAAAACATTTTTTTATTTTTTTTTTAAATTACATTATCAAAAATTTATAAATTAGCAATAAAATATAAATGTCAAAATTGAAATGAATGACCTATGCTTCAGAAGTTTACACACACATATACATAATGATCCTGAATCTGCTTTTGATTTTTCTTATACCACAACAAGATCTGCAATATTTATTATACTACAATTTATATTGAATCCATGGAATTTTTGGTACTAAGTAGTTGGAAATAATCTCCTAAATAATTTAGTATAATCTCACTGCACACTTGTGAATACTTATTGAACAAATGGGTTTTGCTCATTGTTGAAGGCTGTACAATGCCATATAGATTTTTAAAGTCTTATACTCAAGTCTCTGGTGGGTAGTTCTCTCAATGGCAATCAACCACATCGCCTTATTTTCATATTGAGTTTTACCATAAAGAAATAAAACATTAAAAACTAAGCAATAGCATCTAACTAACCTGTAACCTAGAATCAATGGTGAAGCTACCAGCTGTAGGATTCATACAAGCCACATACTGTGTGTTATGTATCTCCTTCATAGAGAGCTTAGTTCTATCATACCAATGACCATGATCTATGTGTTGTCTTATCAGTGTATGTGGCTGTACTGTGTAATATTTGTCAACCTGAAAAATAAGTATACAATAAAATGAAATTTTATATTTCCTACATTGAAAATTAATTATTATAATTTGGTACATATGAAGTCCATTTCCGGATTCATCTTCATCAGGAATGCTCAAAACTATATTTCAAAGATGTATACATTTTTTTTTTTCAATCTTAAAATATACTTATTATGTAACTTGATCACTGAGACATTTCTCTCAGATTAAGTTTTAGGAAGTCAATAAAAATAGCTGCTTTTTACATAGAATATAATTTGCATAAACAACCAGCATTAACAAAACACTTTGGTAAAAAGAAATAAGCACCCTAAAAGTACAGGGTTAGGTTACTAAAACAGTTGGTATGTGAAGTATCAGTTTATAACATAAACTTGATGTTTTTCATTTCAATCATTACGTCTGAAGATGTATAAAATAAAAATAAAAATAACAAAACAACTAAAAGGGAAATTTAAATCAGAAAGTCCCTTATCAAATGGCAAAATCAAAAGCTCAAACACATCAAAGAAAATGAAATCAAAAATATAGATATCAGATTTAAGTGACTAACCTCTGGCATATTCATATCATCTACAAAGTAGATCAACCTCCTAGTTCCAGGTGGTCCGAAATTCCTTCCAGCCTTCTTCTCCAACGGTTTCTCTAAAACTCTCTGTAACATGGCAGACGTGGTATAGAAGTTAAATGGTACATTAGCGATCATGTAATCATCAGACAGACTAAGAAGTTTCTCCTGCATCAGAACCGTCTTCCCTGTTCCAGCATTACCCACTAACATCACGGGATGTTTCCTTTCAATCAGCATGTCCACAAAATACCTGATTCGCGTAGTTTCTGCTGTGTGGACAAGAGCAGCCTGATAAAAGAAATGTTTATTATTGTAATTGTAAATATATTGTCACATATCATTTTCATTTTGAGTTGACAATTATTTTTGTATTGGTAAATCAGGTGCAGATTTAGGTGTGCTCACCTAGTTAGTGCCCCTTTCCCTAAAAATCATTAAAAAAAAATGTAATGATAATAAAATAACAAGAGTGCACACACTGAAATGTCTCGCCTTCTTTACTAATCATTGATATTATGTTGATACTCCTAAATATAAAGCTTTATTATGACTGTCACATAAACTTAACATGAATCATGAAAATGAGGTCAAGGTCAGTTGAACCATATGCCAGGCAGACATGTACAGCTAACAATGCTTCCATACAACAAACATGACAAATATAGTTGAGCCTATTGCTTATAGTTTAAGAAAATAGACCAAAACACAAAAACTTAACACTGAGCAATGAACCGTGAAAACCAGGTCAAGGTCAAATAAAACCTGCGCGACTGACATACAGATCATAAAATATTTCCATACACCAAATATAGTTGACCTATGACATATAGTATTAGATAAAAAGACCAAAACTCAGAAACTTAACTTTGACCACTGAACCATAAAAATGAGGTCAAGGTCAGATGACATTTGCCCGCTAGACATGTACACCTTACAATCATTCCATCCAACAAATATAGTATACCTATTGCATAAAGTATGAGAAAAACAGACCAAAACACAAAAACTTAACTATAACCACTGAACCATGAAAATGAGTTCAAGGTCAGATGACATCTGCCCGCTAGACATGTACACCTTACAATCATTCCATACAACAAATATAGTAAACCTATTGCATAAAGTATGAGAAAAACAGACCAAAACACAAAAACTTTACTTTAACCACTGAACCATGAAAATGAGGTCAAGGTCAGATGACACCTGCCAGTTGGACATGTACACCTTACAGTCCTTCCATACACCGAATATACTAGACCTATTGCTTATAGTATCTGGGATATGGACTTGACCACCAAAACTTAACCTTGTTCACTGATCCATGAAATGAGGTCGAGGTCAAGTGAAAACTGTCTGACGGGCATGAGGACCTTGCAAGGTACGCACATACGAAATATAGTTATCCTATTACTTACGGTAAGAGAGAATTTAACATTACAAAAAATCTGAACTTTTTTTTCAAGTGGTCACTGAACCATGAAAATGAGGTCAAGGACAATGGACATGTGACTGACGGAAACTTCGTAACATGAGGCATCTATATACAAAATATGAAGCATCCAGGTCTTCCACCTTCTACAATATATAGCTTTTAAGAAGTGAGCTAACACCGCCGCCGCCGCCGCCGCCGCCGCCGCCGCCGCCGTAGCCGCCGCCGCCGGATCACTATCCCTATGTCGAGCTTTCTGCAACAAAAGTTGCAGGCTCGACAACAACCAAGTCCTCTAATTCCTATTTCTCAGGAGTATCCCACCTAGTATCAAATCCTGACTTGGTTATCATTTAATGCTTTGGCAACAGAGTGGCAGGCAATAAAAACAATCATGTTCTAGAACTTGAAATCTGTTATATCTCTATCTCATCTTATTTCATATAAATGAAATCAACTTCTGATAATTATCTTTTGTTTTTTAAAGCTACCTTATATCTATTATCATTTTTAATTTTCATTTCTTTTAAAAAAAACTTATATTTATTATAGTTACCTGAAGAGGAATTTCAGGATCCAGTTCAAATTTGGTGACTCGTTTAGTCCATGGTTCACACTTCTTAGTCTCAGTTTCTATATAATAGTCAAACACTGTTCCTCCAGCTGGGAACTTAACGGTCTTAAACTCTGTTATCCACCATTTAGAAAACTCTATTCTGTAATCTACCAACTGTGAAAAAACACATTATTATTCAATTGAACAGTTGAAATGGATACAACTAAGTTATTGTGCATCAAAAATTGAGAAGTAATTTAAGGAGACTGATTTTTTTTCTCTTAAAAGTAAACTCAGAAAATCCTAATGTTGTAAGACAAAAAGTATGTATATGCACCACTATAGACAAAAGGTTATAAATAAAATTTTCTACAGTAAATTTCTTTTGAATCATTCCTTTACATCAAAAGACATAAATTCATTAAAGGTGCATGCCAGGAAATCAGTCGTCTTGTCTACAATTGCTACTGTCTGTGTAAAAATCTAATGTCGACAAATTTCCATATATTTAATTTTTTATCAAAATTCAATTTTGTTTATTGTGATTATTGGCAAAAGACATTTGACATTGTAAAAACCCTGTACTTCTATTCTTCATCTTTACTCTACATGGACAAGTTTCATTTCACTTCACATAAATTCTTCTGTCCTTCCAAAATATCAAAATAGAAAAATCTAATTTTCAATGAAATTTATATACACAGCAAAGTTTACCTGATCTTGAAACATAACTCCTCCAAAAGCCCAAATACAAGCAAATGCAAAATAGAGCTCATACAGTTCCTTAGGACTATCTTGTGGGATGTTCTCCTCAGTTAGGAGACATTCTAACAAGAAGCATAACATCTGGACATGGCTGACATCAGCTACAGGTGTAATCTTCTTGAAGCGATGACGGAGTGTTTCCAAACAGGTGGGGACATACTTGTCAAACAGAATGCTTAGGTTGGCTTTTTCAGACTGTATCTTTCTGGTATCTATCCAACTTTGGACATATCTATTCAACAATAAAATTCATTATAGGAAAATTATAAAAGAATAGAACATAAAATATATAAAAGTTTGTAAATTGAAGTTTTGTAACAAATTTAATAAATGTTTAAGATCCTTTTTTAATGCAGGAGTTTCAATAAAAAAATTAAAATAAAATAAAACTGTGAACAAATAATGCTATCAAAATATAGATTTTTTTTTTCAAAACCCACCCTGTTGCAATTTTGGCAATAGAAAAAAACATCACAAAAATTCTTAATAAACTGCATACAACTAGTTTAAACATCTATTTATAGTGGATTGGGAAACAAGTTTTGCAACTTATATTAATCCCTTTCCACTTTGCGGGTGCGAGTGCTGCCTTGTAGCAGCATTAGCCTGCTCTTTTTCAAAATCTACAAGGGTGTCTTTAACATGCAAGAGATATGGCTCTCTCTTAACACGGGTCAGCCATTTATCGTCCCCTTCCGACCAACTATCATCGTTTCCTCAAGACCATACTCGCAAATGGTGTCAAGGGAGAGTCGAAAATTCAGTCCCTGAAATTTTCATCCCGGAACGGGAATCGAACCAGGAACCTGTGTGTTAGTAGTCCGATGCCCTAACCACTACACCACAGCTCTCTTACAATTACTTACGGATTCCACCCAACATCTGCAGGGTTAATAAATAGGACACCAGCTCTAGACACAGTTGATGGGTTAGCAGTTTTCAGATGACTGACTTCAAACAACAACCTCATACTATCTGTTAATGGAATTCTCTCGTTACTTGCTAGTGTCAACACTTTGTTATCATCCATTACAGTATTCAAGGATTCAATCCACATAGGATCCACATCTCCGTCCAGAACTATCCACTTAGGATTATCCGTTGTCATTTCAGCCTGATCCCTCATTATGGCAGAAAACAAACCTAAGAAAAAAAATATATAATTGAAACAAACACTACAAGATGCTATCTAACAAAATGTTTATTCCAAATATTTTTTTCATGTAAATGTTTATTCTAACAGGATTTCAAATCATTCAGAGCGGACAAGGAGAGATGTCATGCTTTAAAGTATTTGAATAACTATATATACAGTATGTTGGCCATTAACACGTGAGTGTCAAGTAACACATAAATGATGTACAACTTCATATCTCATCTAGACCTAGTTCAGAACTTGACATACCAGTTTATTTAAACATATTCATTTATAGTGGATTGGGAAACAAGTTTTGCAACTTATATCAATCCCTTTCCACTTTGCGGGTGCGAGTGCTGCCTTGTAGCGGCATTAGCCTGCTCTTTTTCAAAATCTACAAGGGAGTCTTTTACATGCAAGAGATATGGCTCTCTCTTAACATGGGTCAGCTATTTATCGTCCCCTTCCGACGGACTATCATCGTTTCCATGAGACCATACTCGCAAATGTTGTCAAGGGAGAGTCGAAAATTCAGTCCCTGAAATTTTTATCCAAGACCGACATACCAGTACATGCAGTAATGATACTTGTTGGTTGTTCAACATCAAATGGTGAGGTGTAAATGTTTTTTTTTTAGTGAAGTATTATTAAGTTGTTTGGTTGATGTCTCATTGCACCATACCGAACATCATATCTAAAGATTAGATAAGGGAAAACAAACTGAAAACACAACTTTGATGAGAATTACTACTATGAATAGGTTGTCAAGATCATCAATTTGTAGAAAAGGAAAACAGTAATATGTTACCATAGGACACCAGCCTCAATTGCACCACAATTATTTTCGTTCAGTAAACTGTGAAATCATTATCAAAACCTTAATTTTGCATTCTGCTTAAAACTACACATCATATATAATGAACATGTGTACTAAGGTACAATTTGATGTCACCACAACTATAAAGTAAACTACCTAAACCAAAACTGTAATCTGGCAATGTATGATTTTCACACTATCATAACACCATGTTAACTGAATAATTTGGGAACACACTGAAATTTTGCTTTATTTCAATTGGATAGCCCACTATTTTCCCATTAAACAAGAATGTTTCCATCAGGGCTTCCAAAACGGTCATATATTCCGGACATTTGATTAATGTCCGGTAAAAGTCCGGCTGGGCAAAGCATGAAACGGTCATATACATTTTAGTTTTCAAGGCTTTTTTCTGTCATTTTAACATAATTCACAATCTTTTTGACCCAACCTTTTGCCTTTAACATCTACACATTTCCGGTCATAAAAGTGACATGATGATTAATTACTATCAAAACAACCCCTACTTCAATACTTTCTAATTTTAATCAAGGCTAATTAGTTGTTGGACAGGTGATATCTACCTGTTCAGGTGACAGGTAAACTATGTTCAGTACCGGACATCGTATAAATTGATCGGTCTATTCACAATTATTTTCTTACATTTCAGCGGTTTGTACCTCATTGATTTAGTCATAAGATTAAAATTATAAGAAATTAGTTTATCTACAGGATTTGATAAAAAAAATTTAAAAGGTTTTAAAAATGAAAAATCGTCAGAACTGCGTCGAATGAACTAGAACACGTGTGCGCATGTGCAAAGGTGGGAAATTTAATTATGCATCCTTTATTTCTTCAAAATGCTAAAATTATTATTGATACCTGTATCTAAACGTTCATTTCAAGCATTTTGTTGAAGAAATAACGTAGAAAAAGCTTCTTCGCTCAGTCATTATTTGCAAACGTACACGGATTTTATGTATCCGTTTATGGTCCATGTTTTACCATTGTCAAGTCAACATCCGGTTTTAGAAAAACGTGATTTTAAAAACGAAAATGAAGTTTTTGACATGTCATTTTGCACATATAAAGAGTCTATGGCAGATATGAGCACGCTGATGCAGGGCTCACGCTTCCAGGCGAATTGGGCGAAGAAGTCGCCTTCCCGATTGTCCCAACCCCCAAAAGCGAAATCAAGTCGCCCTGTTCTTGACGATACTCGCTTTCAGTCGCTTCCGTCATCGGACATTTTTAATTTTTACCAAGTTGATGAAACATCAATTTTTTATTGATAATTAAAGAAATTCAGACATAAACGATTCATTATCTTTAGAAAAGAGGTTGAAGCATTGTCTTTGCAGTGTGTAGCAGGTTATTTGATAAAACTACAACTTTTTATCACTTCATGCATTTTCGCAAGTTCCGATGCTTGTTACTCGAAAACGTACATCAACCTAAATTTCGGCGTCAAAATAAGTTTGTTACTTCATTTAAACGTGATAAAAGTTGCCTCCAGTAAATGTTTTATCCATTTATTGCATTAAAAACGTCATGTTCCTTTTCAAATAACTTGTCAAACATCGTTTATTTTTGTAAATTTTCTTGCATTCGTCCGCCATTGACCGATTTCTAAACTACGGATCTGAACCGGACCAGCTATGACCGAAATCCGTACTTTTACAATAATTATTACGGACGCACGGATGGAACAGCCGACAGAAGAATATTGATCCCAAAGGGAAAAATTACGCATTCCACACATATTAAGAGACTTTTGGTTACATCTAATTGATTGGTGTATATAATTCCCTATATTTTTTATGGATTGTTTCAAACTATTGATTAAAGTTGCTTAAATCTGAGACTATTATACTAATTTGAATATATCTGGACATGGCCCAGCTTAATAATTTTTTTATTTTTTTATGAGAAACACTGAATTTCATACACAAGATAATTTTTAATTAAATTGTAATAATGATATATTATAATTTCTTTACATTTTTTAAAATATTTTTTTTTAGTGCTAGATATTTAGTTGTAATAAGTTTCTCACAAGAACCTTAGTAAAACTTAAACAATTTTAATTTCAAATGTTACTTTAATTGTATTTTTTTTACTCAGATATGAATTGAACAATATAAAAAGAACATTATTTACATATGGCCTTTTATACTATTGTAAAATCCAAACATTGTAGCGCACCGCACGAATGAGCACTTCTCTTTCAAATCTCACCACTTCTCCCTATCAGTTTCAAAAAGAGAAGTCACTTCTCCCTATAATTCTGAAGTAGTGTGAGCCCTGCGCTGATGTGCACACTTCGAATGATGCACTGCCAATTTAACCGTTTACATCCAAACATCCAAAACAAAGTAAAGTTTAAAATCATTTTTTAATCTAATGTCATTATCATTGGAATGGCCATCTGATTACCATAATTGCCTTTTGTGACTTAATCTTAAGGGATTAAAATCGGGATCAGATATAAAATGTCCGGCTGGCTCAAATGTTTTTTGGAAGCCCTGGTTTCCATATATAGTACACATATATGCCCCAATCGCACTATCATATATCTTAGAATTTTACCCACCATCTTTCCATTCTCTGGTTGCAGAGTTGATAACACCAAACAATTCATCATTTGTGACAGCCTTGGGATCAAGATCTATTGACACTGGTTTCTGTCCCCTATTCTTATAGGTCTTGTAGAGGGATTGCCATACCATACTTTTACCAACTCCAGCTTGTCCCAGAATGAACACTGAATGGCGTACATCTGACAGTTCTTGTAGCTGCACAATCTTTACAAATAAAAGGTCCAAGAATACATAAAGTATTGTTTTCTTAATAACAATCTGTCTATATATACATACCTTATGCAAAATATACAATTTTCTTCAGATAATATGTAATCCAATATGCATAATAGATTTTTCTTCATTGAATGATTTAACTTGCTAAAATAAATGCCCCTATTTAATCTTATTTCTTTAATTTTTTTTCATCAACTTTTACGATGTTATTATATTAGCATCAACAGTTTTAACTCAAAAATGTAACATTAAAGTATACAGAAACTGTATGTATATACATACTTGTTCCCTCTTTATAAGCATGTAATTTATTCCAGATGCCTCTTTATTAATATTCTTCAAAATATTTGAATTTTTACCTTCAAAATAAAGTTTTCCTCTGGTTGTAATTTCAGATCAAGAACTGCCTGTCTAATGTCTCTTTCAAAGTCCATATTCCTCTTTCTAGGAACATTGAGAGCTGGGAACAAATCTCCAATCAAACCCATGAAGACAGGTATGTCGTCAGTTACTATCTTGGTGATGTTAAAGTCTCTCAGTGCTCTCATTAACACCTACAATGATTAAGGTGTAATGTTTGAAAATCTAAGAATTCTACCCCAAAAAAAAGAGTGTGTGATGCAGCTGACTTACAAGGAAATCATCAACCTTTGTTTATCTTTAAAGCTATGCAGTCTTAATGTTGCTGGCTGCAGTATGCAAATTTTATATTGTATGTTTCAGTTTTAGAAAATCTGGTCTAGATATTTAGCAAAGAATGAAAATTGTGAGGAAAAAATACTTCACAGAATTTAGTGTTTTTATGAAGAGGGTTGTAAAAACATCAAACTTTAATTTTTAGTTGTTGGTCTGAGACCACAAACAGTGGCGGATCCAGAACTTTTCCTAAGGGGGGGCCTGCTGGCTGACCTAAGGGGGGGCCCGCTCCAGTCATGCTTCAATGATTCCCTATACAATCAACCAAATTTTTCTGACGAAAGGGGGGCCCAGGCCCCCCAGAGCCCCCCCTTGGCAAGTAACCCATTGTCAACACTAAGGACTTTATTCGTGGACAACGAAAATCAAGGGACGACAATTGTGGTCTCGGACCTATGTTGTTTGTTTTTCTTTGTATGCTGATTTTTGAATAACACATCAACAACCAATAGGGTCCAGACTAGTCCATATAATTAAGACGTCTTGGAGGCTATTTTAAAAAAAAACATAATAGCCTATCGAGATGTCATAATTATTTGAAATTGGTCCAGACATAATGATTTTGGTTGATGAAACAGAAAATACCAAAAATACCAACCTGTTCCTCTGGCCTGTCTGGATCACTCCTTTTTAGGGACCCAGCCACTACCAATACAGATTTCACAGCCCTTAGACCCCAGTCATAATGGTCCTGTTTGGACAAAAGCTCAGCACATAGGTTGTACAATGTTATAAATTTCCTAGCCAGTAACTTTGCTTCGAGAAATCCTTCTGCTACCAACATAATTTCACAAATCTGCTCAATGTCTGGTACCACCATGGCACATGGTCGGAACAGTGCTTTGAGATTTTCAGGCAATTCTGTTCTTCCAGCGTAACCTGGATTCATTGTGATAAATAAACCAACATTCCAGTTCAGACGAATTTCTTCACCCTGGAAGCTGAAGACTGTTTTCTTCTCTCTGATGGCATCCTGTATACATTTGACTTGGACTGCTACCACGGATAAAACTTCCACAGCAATTCGGTTAAACTCATCAAAACACCCCCAGGCACCAGACTGGGCTAATCCTTTATAGATGTTTCCAATAGACTGTCAAAATTAATTGATCGGAATGAAAAATATCTATAATATTATTTCAGGTATTTATTACATTATACATCTTATAACCTTTAGTAGGGTGGCTACACAAATTGTTGATATCACTATCAATGACTTATATATATCATCCATACAATTATCAATGCTTCAACACTTGAATGTTCTATTAAATTTGTTCTCATGTATTGATATTCATAAATTAAGGGGTATATGAAAAATAATTAAGTTTGGAAGCCCCAAAGGGAAAGAAAATTTTCAAGCAGTTTGACTGCTCATTTTCAATCCCCTCTTGGTAATACAGCTCTTAATATATTTACATATTTGAGCATGTCTGATGAATTTTAAATTAGAAAGTTCTTAAAACATTTTAAAATTGATATTGTAAACATTAATATGCATATTTGCTGTGGTACATGTATGTATTTTTATTATTATTAAAGTAATGCTACAATATTTGATTCTATCATTTTGATCCTAAAAGAAAAAACTTTTGGTTAACTCAATGATGACTTTCCAGTGTTATATTTAATGAAGCTGACACAGAAAAATTATAACAAATTCATTTCTATAACAAAGAAAGTATATTTTGCACTTAACTACTGTGCTATAGTATGATGACTCTTTCCTTTCTAATTATTGGAATATTGAAATATGATTACCTTATAGTCCATCTGCTCTGAACAGTTGAAGACATATACCATAATACCAAGTGCTCTGCCAAGGTCCTTTGTGGTCTCTGTTTTACCCGTCCCTGCAGGACCAGCTGGAGCACCGCTCATAATCAAATGAAGGGACTGTGTTAATGTGATGTAACATCTGCAGCAAACAGAAAGGCATAAAAGTATGTGTAGTAATTTTAATAGAATTATCAGTCAGTTATTAAAATCTTTATCTTTTTTCAATTTAGTTCCAGTCAGAATCAGTAACTTTATCTAAATTGTTCATACAAGCAGGTCCTCTGAACCAAGATTTAAAAAAAAAAAAATAGAACAACAAAATAATTCAGTATCTTTTATCTAGTGTTTTGACATAAGACATTATATTTAATTGAGTAAGAAGCTTAATGATAACTCAATTTGCGTTATTGCCTATCATGAATGCTAGATAACTTAAATTGTTTGTTACTAAAATATTAACATCTATGATAGAAGCTATAACTGAGATGCTTAATTACATTTAACACATAACTTATTGAGTTATACCTGTACATGAATAGAATTTTCAATTAAAACATCTCTTGTTCAATTACCTGTCAGTAAGTGGTGTAATTACAAGGCGACTTGTATTGCCTAAATATTCATGAGAATATCTAAATTGTGCATCACAAATATTGGCAAAGCAGTCTCTCTCGTTATCGTCCCATCTGTGACGGAGCTGACACAGCCAGGCAAAAGCTAGAGAACTGTAGACTTTGTTCTGGATCAGTTTATAAACTACATCACGAGCATGGACATCAATGGTACATATCGTCATGATCTTTTGTCTATCTCCTTTACTCAGCTGACCAATTAACATGTTGATTAGACTGTTCAGCTGTGTAATCTAAATAAAAACAGCAGAAATTTTTTAAAATTCATAATCTAGATGTTCCTATTAAATTTATTTATGATTTCGGTATCTTTTTATGATGTTTGCTTATTCTAAACCCAAAAACATTTGTGGTTTTCCTTTCTTTTAATTCAAACTTTCATCATATCAATATATTATAGCCTAATTGACACAGTTTTAACATATATAGATTACGAAAGTAGCTCTAGCAACATATTCTATCAAAGTGTAAACCTAAGAATTTTTTTAAAAGACTTATCCAATTCAAGTGTTTTTAAATATGCAAATAATTTAAGATTTATTTGATTAAATTCATTTGATTCAGACCTATGACTAATATGAACTGTATTAATATCAATAAAAATTATCTAAAACTAAATTTGGATGAAAGTAATGAAAGTTATTTAATCAAGTCTGTTTGAAGTTCATTACAATTCTTATTAATATCTTTTATGCTGGAATAACATTTGCTCATGGCAACATTATTTTTATCATCACTGTTTTCATAAGAAAAAAAGAAAAAAAATCACCTGTTTTTTATTGTAATCTTTCAGTCCATTTTCATAGCCTTCCTCTAGTCTTCCAAAGGCGATATTAACCTCTGTTGTCCACCAAATCTGTGTGCCACATAATGCCATCTGAGCAGGGAAGTCAAACAGCCAAACGTCTCTAGGTTTTTCTTCATATGTAGTGACAGCTTCAATTAACTGATGTCTTATAGTATTTTGCATAGCTATAAGTAATCTATTTAACCAAATCTCAACCTTTGGAAGAAATTAAACTATTAAAACATTTCTGTTCTACATATGAAACTTTTAATATAACAGTAAGGTGTTGTATGATTTTAAATGAGACCATTTTACACCGTGGACAAAATGATGTAGATGTAAGCAACCAAAGGTCACTGTACAGACTTCAACGATGAGCAAAACTCATAATGCATATTTAGCTATATATATGAAAGGCCCCTACATGACAAAATGTAAAAAATATTCAAACAAGAAACCAACATCCTGAAATCAGTTTTTTCAAGCAAATTTCAAATATTGAAAAACAAAAGTACATTTATTGAAAGTTTAAT
The DNA here is from genome assembly GCF_965363235.1 of Mytilus galloprovincialis. NCBI lineage: Eukaryota > Metazoa > Mollusca > Bivalvia > Mytilida > Mytilidae > Mytilus > Mytilus galloprovincialis. Next base: position 42,651,022 of record NC_134846.1, on the reverse strand, counting down.
TTTTATGATAACATGTAATTATTAAAATTTCTCATTTTAATGTATTTAAAATTAAGGGATTTTCTCATAAAATAAATATTCTTAACTCAAATGCACATGATGCAAGCAGAACTAATTCTTTTAAAAATGATTAAGAAAATACATAAAATTTTACCTGTCCATTCAGATCACATGGTTCCTTTAAATCTACATATTCTCCATCTTTACTCCACATAGCCAGACCAGATTTAAGAGGATTGTCTTTCGAGTCTGTAGCAAACTTTAGCTTAGCCATACTATCAAAAAACTTGGTTAAATGTCGACATACCTACAATCAGTATAATAAAATGTGTATAAATATTTTCAACAATGTATATTTTAATGTTAAAACTATATTGTACAACAAACAAGAACTCTTACAACTGATGAAAATAAGCTAGGAAACTGAAATAAATTAATCAATAAAAGTATGTTCCAATGAGAGATACAATTAAAATGTCAATTGTTCTTGAACAATTGAGAGGTCTTTCCTTTTCGAAATGTAAAGTAAATGTTCCAATAGGCGTAGAATGCATTGAAAAGCTCTCAAACACACACAAAACCGTTAAAAAATGACAAAAACAACAAATTCGATAATTTGGACATGACCTTGACTTTTGACCTTGTAACCTTTGTGAAAGTCATTGGTCCACAATATCATTGTAAAAGACCCCATGGGTCTAGGACTTTTCGTTCAAGAGTTAAAGCTAATTTTACCTTTTCCGAAACCGTTAACGGCGGTTATGCCCCTTAAGAATATGTCAAATCCTTTCGGGCAAAATGTAAAAAAGTTGTGCCTCAGTCACCTTAACATTTTTCACTGTTTACTATTTCTGTAAGATTAACCGCTTTTGAGATATCGACTAAAAAGTTGAAAGGTCAAAGGTCAAGGTCAACCTTAAAAACATTTAAAACACACTAAAAATACTTCAAATAAGATCAAAAACACATAATTCGCTATCTGGGACATGACCTTGACCTTTGACCTTGTGACCTTTGTCAAGGTCATTAGTCCACAATGTCATTGCTGAAGACCCCATGGGTCTAGGACCTTTGGTTATATAGTAAAAGCTGATTTTGTCTTTTCAGAAACCTAAATCAGGGGTTATGCCCCTTACAGAAAGGTCAAATCTCTTCGGTCAAAATGTAACAAAGTTGCGCCTTAATTACCCAAACATTTTCCACTATTCAAAACTTCTATAAGTATAATGGTTTCTGAGATTATCCCATAACAAGGTGTAAGGTCAAAGGTCAAGGTCAACATACACATTTGACCTTGAGGTATTTTTCAAAGTCACATGAATTGATGATGAATGGTGAAGATCCTAGGTGTCTACGACTTACGGTTTCTGAGTTTTGGTGGTCAACCGACACCTATTAATTTTCAGAGGGGCATAACCCTACCAATGAGTCGTTGAAACCTTTCGATCCAAATGTAACGAAGAACCGGGGTCTGGTCCTGAACAAATTTCACCCTTCGCTTTTTTTCTACCTTTTACGGTTACGGTGTTTGAATGATAACAAGGTTTTTTGGTTTCGGAGGGATTACTCCGAACCGACAAAATATTTCGACTCACATGGTGAGTTCCGGATAGGTATTCATGACACCGATACAAAGTGTGAACATGAAAGCGACATGTCTTAAGGTTAACGCGGATAAATTTGTCAAAGTTTGGCGGAAGAATAATAATAATAATAATAATAATAATAATAAACAGAAGAAATACAGTAAGGTCTTTCCCTTTAGAAAAAGGAAAGACCTTAATTATTAACCAAACCCATTCTAGACCATCATAGCTGCCTATTCAAGATTTAATAGATTGAAAACTTTTTAAGAATATCTTGGAGAAATAAAGGCTTGACAGCAAATACTATGCATTTCCAATATAATTAGTATTCCCAAGGGGTCATAACTCTTTTAAAAATAGTTGATTGGCACAAACTTTCAAATTGATTCAAGAAATTTCTTATATTCACCTACGATATAAGTTTCATAAAAAATTTGGCAAGAATTGTATGCATAAAAGTGCTAGCAATGAAATTTTTCATATAAGTACTATTTTAAAGGGGCATAACTCTTTTAAAAATAGCTGATCAGCACTGATTTTCAAATTTGTATGAGAAATTGCTACTGTAAACTCATGAAATAAAAATCTGGCAAGAATTGTACACGAGACTGCTAACAAGACTGGACAGACAGATGCATAGATGGAAAGACTGACAGAAAAACAGTATTTCAATGTCCTCTAGATCTGCAATGCATCAAGCTGGGAACAATAAGGGAACCAGATGCTCCGCAGGGCGCAGCTTTATACGACCGCAGAGGTTGAACCCTGAACGGTTGGGGCAAGTATGGACACAACATTCAAGCTGGATTCAGCTCTAAATTTGGATTGTGATGAAATAGTTGACACAGCATAGGTTTCTGACACAGAATGAATGTGGTCTAATGAACTTAAAATATTTTTTTTGCCTTTGAGCAATTCACTATGCTGTTGAATATTAATCCTCTCAAAAAAATGTTTGAAGAAATTTTCTTTTTATTTATGAAATCTGAAATGAGAAAAATTTACCCCCAACCCTCCCATTTTTTTTTCACACCCCCCTTTCCCTTTTTCTAAAACTGATCTCAATTCAAATTTCTAATGGAGTTTGCAACAATAACTACTCATTTAAATACATCATAAAATATTAAAATGTAAAATAAAGTGCTTTTTATCACTGAATGGTAAAGATTGTTTTAATTTATCAGTTGGTAGTAAAAGTGAATATACATTGTATATTGTATAAAACAACAATTTAAGTTGATTCAACTACTATTCTGGACAAAGAAAGATAACTCCAATTGAAAATTTCTTGCTATTGCACAATATTGTGCAATTAGATATTTCTTGCTATTGCGCAATACTGTGCAATTGAAAATATTTGCTATTGCACAATACTGTGCAATTGAAGATTTCTTGCTATTGCGCAATACTGTGCAATTGAAAATTTCTTGTTATTGCACAATACTGTGCAATTGAAGATTTCTTGCTATTGCTGAATACTGTGCAATTGAAAATTTCTTGCTATTGCACAATACTTAATATAATAATTTTGGATCCTGATTTGAACCAACTTGAAAACTGGGCCCATAATCAAAAATCTAAGTACATGTTTAGATCAGCATATCAAAAAAGCCCAAGAATTCAATTTTTGTTAAAATCAAACTTAGTTTAATTTTGGACCCTTTTGACTTTAATGTAGACCAATTTGAAAACGGGACCAAAAATTAAGAATCTACATACACAGTAAGATTTGGCATATCAAAGAACCCCAATTATTCAGTTTTTGATGAAATCAAACAAAGTTTAATTTTGGATCCCGATTTGGACCAACTTGAAAACTGGGCCAATAATCAAAAATCTAAGTACATTTTTAGATTCAGCATATCAAAGAACCCCAAGGATTCAATTTTTGTTAAAATCAAACTAAGTTTAATTTTGGACCCTTTGGACCTTAATGTAGACCAATTTGAAAACGGGACCAAAAATTAAGAATCTACATACACAGTTAGATTCGGTAAATCAAAGAACCCCAATTATTCAATTTTTGATGAAATCAAACAAAGTTCAATTTTGGACCCTTTGGGCCCCTTATTCCTAAACTGTTGGGACCAAAACTCCCAAAATCAAACCCAACCTTCCTTTTATGGTCCCAAACCTTGTGTTTAAAATTTCATAGATTTCTATTTACTTACACTAAAGTTATGGTGCGAAAACCAAGAATAATGCTTATTTGGGCCCCTTTTTGGCCCCTTATTCCTAAACTGTTGGGACCTCAACTCCCAAAATCAATCCCAACCTTCCTTTTGTGGTCATAAACCTTGTGTTTTATTTTCATTGATTTCTATTTACTTATACTAAAGTTATTGTGCGAAAACCAAGAATAATGCTTATTTGGGCCCTTTTTTGGCCCCTAATTCCTTAAATGTTGGAACCAAAACACCCAAAATCAATCCCAACCTTCCTTTTGTTGTCATAAACCTTGTGTCAAAATTTCATAGATTTCTATTTACTTAAACTAAAGTTATAGTGCGAAAACCAAGAAAATGCTTATTTGGGCCCTTTTTGGCCCCTAATTCCTAAAATGTTGGGACCAAAACTCCCAAAATCAATCCCAACCTTCCTTTTATGGTCATAAACCTTGTGTTAAAATTTCATAGATTTCTATTCACTTTTACTAAAGTTAGAGTGCGAAAACTAAAAGTATTCGGACGACGACGACGACGACGCAAGACGACGACGCAGACGACGACGCCAACGTGATAGCAATATACGACGAAAAATTAAAATTTTTGCGGTCGTATAAAAACAAGAAAAACACTTTACACATTATTTTATTTGTTACCACTAAATGATGCAAAGTAGTACAAAACTTACCAGTGGAGGATTATTTCCATTGGATAAAATATCCAACAAATCTGCAGATGATACAAAATAAAAGCGAGGGAATGCTAATCTCTTGGTCTCTAAATACTCTGCTAAAGCCTTCTCACACAGAGTTAACTGCCCTTGGATAGCTTCCAATCTTTCATATAAATTCTGCTGATTAGTAGCAGCAACTACATTCTTAGTTTTCTCCATTTCTGATACAAGCTCCTGAAAAATTTAAGAATGATTCATGTTAGTTTGTATTGATGATATATAATGAGTCTAAAAGTCGAATAGTGGCATATGAATACAAGTGGGTATTTAAATGTTTAGACCTTTAAATTTTTTAGGAAATATCTATAAATCTTGATGAGATGAGATCTAGTTACAGTTTGTCATAAAAAAAGTCAGAAAAGGTCTCTGGTAAAAAGAAATCCGGATTTCTTTTATATAAAAAGTGATACTTAAGCACAAAATAAAACAAAAGTGATTATTATACTTCCTACTAAATATGGACCAACTAAAAATTAAGAATATAACTGAGGTTTGATTTCAAATTCAGAGTTTGGCCTTAGCCAATTTGTATATTTGCATTAAAAGTGTCTTGTCTGGTAGATAAAAATTTTAAAATATTAATAAAAAGGCACCTCAATGCAAAGAGGCCCCTAAGTAATCATGATCCCCATACTCACTATCGTTTTCTATGTTCAATGGACCGTGCAATTGGGGTCAAATTTCTAATTAAGCATTAAAATTATAAAGATCCTATCATAGGGAACATGTGTACTAAGTTTCAAGTTTATTGGACTTCAACTTCATCAAAAACTACCTTGACCAAAAACTTTAACCTGAAGCAGGACAGACGGATGAACGAATTGACAGAGATGGACAGATCGACAAGCAGATGTATGCACAGACCAGAATACATGACCGAAGGAGGGGCATTAAATTTAAACAACAAAAACATAAAGATAACAAGAATGTGTCCATAGTACACGGATGCCCCACTCACACTATAATTTTCCATGTTCAGTGGACCGTGAAATTGGGATCAAAACTTTAATTTGGAATTAAAATTAGAAAGATCATATCATAGGGAACATGTGAACTAAGTTGATGTGACTTTAACTTCATCAAAAACTACCTTGACCAAAAACTTTAACCTGAACTTTGCACCATCATTTTCTATGTTCAGTAGACAGTGAAATTGGGGTCAAAACTTTAATTTGGCATTAAAATTAGAAAGATCATATCATGGGGAACGTGTGTACTAAGTTTCAAGTTGATTGGACTTCAACTTCATCAAAAACTACCTTGACCAAAAACTTTAACCTGAAGCGGGACGGACGGACGCACGTCCGAACAAACGGATGGACGAACGAACGGACGAACGGAGGCACAGACCAGAAAACATAATGCCCCTCTACCATCCTAGGTGGGGCATAAAAATAAAATAATCAGCGACATGGTTCTTGGGGTTTAAGGTGGCTCACGGGTGTAAATCAAATTTTTTTTTAATATAGGATTTTGCTATATTTCTTTATAAATGAACTTTATCATATACTTAATAGAAAAATGAAATAAAAAAATGGGGTCACCGATCGTTTAAGCTCACATTCTGCCTCAGAAAGAAGCATACATTTTTGTTAATGTCCTTTTTTCCTGTTGAACTAATAGGAGAAATAGAGGTAATATCGAAATAAAAAAAGAACTTGATTACAGATATCACTTAAATTTTACAATTATATAGTATATGTAAAGCTTATTTGAAAACATTAATAAAAAATATAGGTCATCGATGAGTTAAAAAAGTTGTTTCAATTTCAATTCCAAAAAATGGCATTTATGCACCAAAGGGAGATAATCTGGAGCCTTTTCAATGATATATACATTTTAAAAGTCATCTGGGGTCAAAATGAATTGATTTATTTGAATGGTTTTTGTACTTTATTATAAAGTTACAACTAATAAAGCAGATCTGCCAACTATCCCGATTTTCGCAGTATCATCTCGATTTTTATCCCTCAACCCGAATCCCGATATCGGGATCGTAAAACTAGTCTAAATCCCGATTTTCACCAAATATACCCCAAAAAATTATTGTTTACCGATTTTGAAGTTTTTCTGATCAATTTTTAAAAATCTATAATTTTACCTGGGGACAAGTTAACGACCCTACGCTAATCAACAGTCACAACAGGTGTCATAATTAGTGGTTGCATGTAATCAGATTGCCTAATGGGTCGTAACAGTCCTCAAAATTAATTTGTATACACAAATTTGGTCAAACAGCCTTTCAATTTTAACAAGCACAATTTGCAACATTTGCCGTAGTTCCACAACTAAATCATAATTAATTGAACGATGAGAACTGTAATGAACTCCCAAGAAAACATCCTTTATCTTGAAATCCGTTTAATTTTTGAAAACAGACGTTGTGTGTCTGTTGATTTAAAATCGACGCCATTTTGTATTCACTTCTACTGTGTTACTGTATAAGCCTCCGCCGGTAAGAGCACCTCTGAATACAAAGAAAGATAACTCAAATTTTATCCATTTTCTCACTGATACTGATAAGACCATAAGTAAGACTAAATCAAAATCTGTCTTCATCCTTCTAACTTTAGGACATGTAGTTTTAGGTCTTATGAGTCAATGTTCATAGATAAGAAGGTCTTTGGAGGGGGAAAAGGAGGGGGGTCTCTACTTTGAATCCTTTATTTGTAATGCCATTTTTCTCTATTCTTCAGTTATTTTGTCAATTTTATTATTTAATAGTACAAGAATGATGCAAATAAAAGAAATCAAGGCCTACAAGCTCATCATTAGTATACCAAAAGAAAAGACAAGAGAACTTAGACTATTTTAGGAGTAAAAAACAATACACACAGAAAAGTCGCTAAAATTGTAACCCTTAAAAATCTGGTCGCGTGCTAAATCCCCCATGGAGATTTTCAAAAGTTGGCAGGTCTGAATAAAGTAATAAAAAAAAATTGTAATGAAAAATAAAATGTTTAATTCTTTTCTGAAATTTTTATACCCTCGAGCCTCCTTATTAATTTGAACATTGCTTTTGTAATATTAAATTAAACTCTTCACTTATAAAAATGTTCACAACTCTATATACCTTGAAATCATTATCAATTCCATCAAATCTTTTGCTATCTTCGGGAAGCTGATTTCTTATATCCTCTGAACCAATGAAAATACTCTCTAAATGTGACCATGTTCTTTGCACCTCCATCCAGATAGTTATAACCTGATCAGCTGTTGATAGCTTTTTTTGCCAGGTTGACACTTCATGTAAGAAATGTGCTATGTACTTAGACGACAGCATGTTTTGCAGTTGCACCTGAAATTTTAAATATTATCAGTATTAGTTTGATATTTTACCATTTATTCATGTGTGGGTATGATTTAAAATGGTCTATATACATGATATATAGCTAATTTTAAATTAGTTATTTTCAAGTTAGAGATACAGTTTCAACTTTGGAATATCCAAAGGTGCATAGAATAATGCACATACATAGTACTTTCAATTCATCATTTTGTAATTCTGAAGCATACTAGGTAAATCTAAAGCATTCTATGTAAAATTTAAAAACAATACACAGAAACGCTGTGATTGGTATACAACATTTTCAACTATATATGGAAGTTAAATAAAACTGCACCCATACAATATTCAAAACCTGCTTCATTACTTACAAAATGATAATAACTGATAACAATGCAACTTGAATAGTGGTCCATCATGCTAATTACTGTATTGATTCATTTTTATTCGTTGAATACCAATTTTCGTGGTTTTCATGGATTCAAAGGAACCACGACTTCAAATTTTCAACGAATTTCACTTTTCTATAGGCTTTGTATACAGAGATTTACCAAACCACGAAATCAAATATCCACGAAAATGCAAGTTTTCCACTATCCATGAAAATCTGGGGTTTTCCAAAATACTGGAAATGGTACCATATAGCGGGTTATTTTCGCAGGTGTAAAATTTCGCGAGTTTCATTAAATAAGGTATACGAAATATTTTGGCGGATTTAAAACTTTTATCAATACCTTTGCATGTTCACTTTTAATTTGGCGTAATTTATTTTGGCGATTTTGTTTTATCAGCAAAAATAAGCGAAAATTTACACCCCGCGAAAATAACCCGCTATACTGTATTACTGAATCTAACCTGATTATCTTCCAATGTCTCTATTAATTCTTCACTTGTCTTCAGCATAGTAATCTTTGTTCTGGGATGAGGCTCATGCTGAAACTCCATTGTAGCCCATGTGACATCTAATTCATTCAGTACTTTCTCCATGCTCATCTCTTTGGATGCCTTATCTACAATACCGTGAACAGCTTCTTCATACTTGTGAAGGTTGAGAGACAGAAGATCTGCTAGTGTTGTGTTCTCATCCATAACAAATCTAACCTATGAAACAATATATTCTAGACGATCAGCATTTCTTTCACTTCTATTGATGAAAAATTATGACATTTTTATTTATAAGAGCTTTTAAGGTGGTACCTAACACTACAGGGAGATAACTCTGTAAAATCAGCTAAACGTTTTAATTACGTTGTGTTGTTAAGGGAATATTAAGCTTCTCAATGATCAAAATTAGTTTTTGTCAAACTGCTATATAACCAGTGTAAATTTTCTGATAAATTGGTTGGTTCAAATTTTTTGAAGTTCTTATATTTTTGTCAAAGGGTCAAAGAAAGGGTCAAAGTAAATACTTTGCCAAAATTTTAGGAAAATTAAACGAGCCAAATTAATTTTAGTGAAAGTGTTGGGTACCACCTTAAATACTTTTCATATTGAATCAGCATGTAAAATGGCATAAAAAACATGAAATGTTCATTACGCCATATTTCTTTTGTCTTGAATAAACCATAGTTTTAATCCTTTTAAGTATGTTAGCTACGCTTAATTTTAATTTTTGCAAGATCTAGATAATTGGAAACCTCTGGTTTTATCCATGTAGCGCCATTACATTGTTTTGCCCACAAACCTCTACTTTTCTATTCATATTTTTATAACCATAATTTTAAGAAGCCATATTTGAAATCTTATGAAATCCTTGTTATTTATTCATAGTTTTTGAAAGAAATAAGGAACCAATGTTAAATATATGAAAAGTCTAAGAGAGATTCACTTCCCAACAAATGGCTTATATTTTGAAAACAAGAACGCAGACCTTTTATTTTTTTTCTGTTTTTTTACGTAAATTATTCATATACTTTCAATTTATAACAGTCTTTTAAAAAGCTTTTTATTCTGAAACAGATTAGCAAACATTCTTCAACTTTATCTACTTCAACGAACTGTATCCCGGTTTACTTCCTACCTTTGTTTCAGCCATCAATTCCATCCAGTGACGTTCCCTGATAGATGGGTTTTGCAATTCACTCACAGCCTTGAGTGATGTCAACATATTTTTAAGACTATCCTCTAGTCCTACGTAAGCATTCCAAGCTCGCATCTCCTTATCCAGCGCTCGGATATCCTTGGCTAGTTTCTTAGTATCAATTTCCATTTGCTCTACATTGATTTCTTTCCAAGGAGTCGTTTTCCAATCATCAAAGCTGCAGCGTACAATGACAATATAGTCCCAGAGTTGTTTAAGAAGTTTTATTTCCTTCCTACACTGTTTCAACTGTTTGAAATCTGGTGCATTCACTTCAAACAAGCTAGAGGCTTCTAACAAGGCCCTCATTTCTGTCTCCATTACAGCAATATCCTCATGGTACTGTAGGAGAAAAGGAATTTGTTTTATGAAATATAAACAAAATGTAAGAATATTCTAATTTGGTGATTGAAATCCTATTTAAAAGTTCAAGCATTTCAATATCTGGAAAACACATTCATCTATTCTAGATCTTCTACTTTTGCCAGCATTTATATAATTGCTATAGACCTGATTTTTTTTAAACCCCTTTCTACATGAATTTTAGAATTTCTTTTAAAGATTTGAAACTATATTTTTCCCTATCTTAGGGCTACTATTTATGTAAATTACACATTTATTTTGTTTTTAGCCCTGAAATTTTACTTTTACTCTTTACATAAGATTTGTTTGCATTTAACCATTGGTTGGGCATTTATATTTGATTATTTACCCTGAAGGTTAGCAAGGGGTAAAGTATGAATATCAGTGCCCAAACCGTGGTTAAATGAAAACAAATCTACGGCTCCCATGAATTATTTCGATTTTAATAGGACAAATTCGGTAATTTTGTTAACCCTGAAGCTCTATACACACCATACTGTTTTGGCTGTTCCGTTTTATCCCCATATGATATTATTTAATAGTAATATATAATTCAATAACAATAATTTTTTTAAATCCCATTTTTCACCTATATATGTTCTTTTGTTGTAATTTCATTGCATTCTGAGGTGAACAAGAGGCTTTTTTTCTTTTTATGAAACTTTTCAATGAAAAAATAGATTGAAATGGACTGATTTGTTTATTTTGCTTTAGAATAGAGATATCTTAATTGTATCTGATTCTTGGCCTATGTAAACTGTTGGTTTTGTTGTCAAAAATTGAGAATACCTGGTAGCATAAGTAAGTTGGGCGTAACATGGAATAGCAAGTTTTGTGTTTGCGCTTAAAGTAGATATACTATGATTATACTGGTTTCGATAATAGGTCGTCATATTAAAATTATCAATAAATCTGACACATAAGATACACATGTAAACAGTGAGACTTTCTCAAGCCTTCACTTTTATCTTTTTGATAAAGACTACCATACCTGTTTGAAATTTACTTTAAATGTGGCCATAATTGACCTACTAACTTATCCACTAAAGTCCTTTAGTAGGAAAAAGTAAACATGCTTTTTTCAAATTCTGAACTGAAAAAAAAATAACAAATAATATGCAAATTTACCCTAGCAATCATCTCATAGGGAGTAGCACAATCATATCTAAATGGTTTAATGGTACGGAATTGTTCTCTGAATTTATGTTGTTTAACATCAAATGTAGCTGATTTCTGTCTGATGTTGGTTACTTCTGTTGTCTGCAATGGTGCCACTTCCTGTTTCACTGTTATGGAGATCTTCTTTGTGTTGTTCCATTTCTCAGGCAGTTCCTGTAAAGAGAAAAAAATATCATTATTGTTTTGTCATAAATCGGGTTATATTTTTTCATCTGAATTGATTCACATTTTGTAATGTTAGGGCCTTTTACGGCTTTATGGGATGAATTTTGCTTGTTGTTGGAAGGCTGCACAGTGATCTTATTTGCTTCAATCCACATCATTTGGACTTGGTGGTTAGTTGACTCATTGGCAAGTATACCACATCTCATTATTTCATATGAAGCTACTATCACTAATTTTCTCAACAAACTTCTCATAATTGGACTGTCTGAAGTTATGAAGTGTCTCATCAAATGTTGGGGTCAAATTATTACAACATTTTTTCACTTACTATACAATATATTTTAACCTCATTGTTGAAGGTTGTACATGAACTGTAGTTGTTTTAAACCAAATGTAAAACAGTTTGAAAGAGACCACTATAATGTTTGCACATTAAACAAAAAAGTATTATACATTTGATTTTTCTGATACTTTCATAACCATTCATGATGGTTGTAAGTACAAAAGATTTAGTGCATTACAGTTTATGAGCAATGACACAAAATATATAAGTACATTAAATTTTGTCTGTATAATTGTGGACTTATCTCCCCCACAGTAATCTAGCCACCTGAAGAATTAATTTTAACCCATATCCAAGAAAAGTTATACAGTATTGACATCTAGCTCAAAACCAATAACAACTAATACCAAAATTCAAGCATCTAAAACTTAAAAGTCCTCCTTTTAATGTTCAAGAACTACACCAACGATATCAATTGAACATATAAACCTAATTCCTACAAGCACCAACTGCTAATCATACCTGTAGCTGTAAATGGACTTCCTCTGGCATTTCCTGATTGTAAGTTTTCAGCAGTTCTATGGTTTGCTTTAGAGGTTCAAACATTTCATCGGTGCTTGACTGTCTTTCCTTCACAGCTAATAAGTATCCCATACAATCTACTAGTCCATCGTAATTATTCACTGGCTTCAATAACCCTGCATCAGTCTTGATAATGAAGTCTGATAACTCTTTCAAACTGAAACAAAAATCAACTAAATGATAAATTCAGAATGTAAAAAGTTAAGGAACATCAATGTTTTTAAGATGTTTTGATTGGTTGAGACAAGTTGACAAGGTGATAAAACTGTGCAACTTAATTTATGAGTATGGAAGTTAATATTGTTCTTGGTCCCCAGACAATCTCAGAATCTACAAAATCCAAATGTTAAAATTTTTATTAACTTCTACTGTACTAAGTTTGAAGCAATGAATTCAATATTCTTATGGTTTTTTTTTTCATACAAGGTAAATAGGTAAATATGGTTAAAAAAAGTTACTTTTCATTAATTATCATTATTCATTTTCATTAATTATCATTATTCATTTTTAATATTAAAATTGACTATTTTGCAAACAATTTGCAACTCTTCATATTTTTTTTTTGTCTCCCAAGAACTGTTATGCTGATAAATTACATGCACAAGGATATAAGTAAATTATTTGTGTTGTGTATTAGTTCCATAACATTTAGTTGAGGCAAAATAAGGTTACAGAACAGAGTCCAATTTTGGGATGTACAGACTGAAAAGTGTAACACTCAATGCCCTCCATTCCTAGTAGCAGGGTCATGAAAAACTGCTCTACAAACCTGTTATTGACATGATCAATGAGATGCTGTTTGAACATGTAGCTCCATTTCTTGATGGTGTTCAGTAATGCCTGCTTAAATGGCTTAGAATTAACTCTGAACCATTTCTCAAAGATCTGGGTATGGTGTATCTGTTCAGCTGCATCATATATCTTTTCATATGCATCTATCTAAAATTGTAACAGTATAGTATGTTAAACAAGTCTTTAACTAACCATGTATGTAAAGAGGAATTGGTAAAATTAATCCATTTAGTTTTGCTCCTCTATGAAAGTAAATTGATTGTATAAAATCTAATTATCAATTGCATTGTAATGAAAATAACTTAAAAAGTTGTATGTCTTTTTGATATGGTTAGCGACATTAGTCAAATATCATATTGTAGCTACTTTTAGCACCAAATGGAGAATAAGATTTATCAATAGCATTATTCTAACAAATATTTGCCATGTGGGGTACCCACATCCAGTGATCGGGAAGGACATGCGCCCTGCGCCTATCGACCAGAAATGGCGCATAGAGTGACCAATGTAAGGGCCCACGTGGCGCACAATATTTTTCACTTCATTTCGAAACGTTTAGATATCGTCAAATGGATTTCCGATCGTCCTATATTGTGTTCCGTGCCGCCATGTGTGTGTACACAACTGTGTAATGTTCCTCCAATGATAGGAGCACCTTTATATTTTTGGGAAGTCTCTGGTGTTTTCTATGGTAATAATAGAACCATGCGGTATAACTGATTACCCAAAAAACGTAATTAACCATCATTCATGATATATTTTTTTATAAACAACTTTAAATTTGAAATTTGGCTAGTATAGACGAGATTTTTTTTCTAATCATAATCTTTTAAGTTAGCTTAGCTTACTATTATTTCGATTGAAAACCAAATCCTTTTCATGAATATAGTTTTTGTCTCTATAAAAGGTGCTTAACTGTTCTTGTCATTTTTTGGTCTTTGGCTCGTTTTGACATTTTGTAAACATGCCTTCAGCGAATTATTGTTTTGTTCTATCAATTAATGATACTCTCTACTGTTATTCTTGTCATCGTGATGAAGTAATGATAATACAAGAAGTGCAGAGGAAATGCCAGAAACGTCCTCTAAATACAAAGCGTCTGGAATAAGTATGGTATCGACGAAGACCCAAATTTAATGTAAAACAAAACAAGAACATGAACAAGGCAACAGTACCAGTTTTAACATTGCAAACAAAGGTTATCTTAAATGATCTTAAATGTTGTCCGGTTTGGAAGAAGTTATTGTATATTCATTGAAATTGAAATCAATAAAATCACAGGAACAATATCCAAAAAGATAAGTACCACCACCTCTTAGCTGAAATATACACTCTTTTTTTTTACTGTAGTCAATTCAAATGGCCCACTCATTTGACAACATGGCCCATCATTTTTTTAAATGGCCCATTGAATTTATTTTTGGGGGGCCCTGGGCCCATTGAGAAAAAATCCTTCCAGATCACTGCACATCCTATATATATTTTCCCTCTTATATAAAATTTTATGTTGATTTTCAATTAATCTGAATTGCCATCTTTTATTCCTTATATGTTTTTCTAATATCTGAAAAATAAAAAATGTTAAAAACATGCATTAAGTATCAAATATGGTTGTATTAAACTCTAACCTGTTCTTTGAACTGCATCAATTTTGGTGGTTTTTGTGGCACATCATCACCTGATTCAATCTCCTCTGGTGTCAGCACATGGCCATAGAGCAAGAACTGTCTCATGAACTCATTCCTATCATCCACCCAAAGATAGGCATAATTATCAAACGAGTTTCTATATTCCATGCCCTTGTTCATGATAATGTTGACCCTATCCATCATTTCGCTCCTCATGTCGGCGAGTTCTTCCATTTCTTCCATATCCTGTTGGTAGTGTTCCTGTCCTGAGTGGGTGGCTAGACGAGGGATCAAGGCAGACTGCTTAAAAATATCCCCAAGGATACTATCCACCAAGTCGTAATAGCCATCTGTACTTCCAAAGTCGAGGGAAGGAACATAGATTATTTCAGGTTGTTGAAGTTCTAACTGTGACTCAAACAATGGACCAATGTCATTCTTAGGATCGGTATTGTCAAGGAGGAATTTGACGCTGCAGTGAATAGTGTTGAAAAGTCCATCTACAACCATTTCATCTAGGTAATCAACATAGGCTTTCCACGTGTCTGAGTTAGGGTCAGCTTTAAAATGGTCCAGATTTTCCTAAAACATAAAATTTACATATTATATCTGAAGTACATGTTTAAACAAGAATGTGTCCTCAGTACACGAATGCCCCACTCGCACTATCATTTTCTATGTTCAGTGGACCGTGACATTGAGATAAAAACTCTAATTTGGCATTAAAATTAGAAAGATCATATCATAGGGAACATGTGTACTACCTTGACCAAAAACTTTAACCTGAAGCGGGACAGACGGACGAACGGACGGACGGACGGACGGACGGACGAACGGACGCACAGACCAGAAAACATAATGCCCCTCTACTATCGTAGGTGGGGCATAAAAATTCAGAAAAGAATTACCTATAATATATGAACTGCATTGGTAAATGTTAAAGCTAATTAGATCAAACCTTTCAAAATTTTGTAATAACCAGTGTGTTTGCAGTGTGTTTGTCTCTTCTGTTTTACTTACTATGATAGAACTTTATCTTTAAAGTCTTTCTGATCTGAGCCCTCTCAGACAAACATGTACACCTTATTTTAACCCTCTTTGTAAACTAAATGAAGTTGACCTAAGGTATTGAGAAGCCAACCTGAACTTGAAAACCTTATCCTTCAAAATGAGGTAAAGATCACTAAGTCTAAACCCGGTATTTTTGGCAAAAGTTGGCAAAGCAGAAACCAAAGGTAAATATATGATGGAATTGAGTAAAAAAGTCCATGTAACAGTTATTTTCATAAAATTGTATCCAGAAATCCAAAATCAGTGGAGTGAAACCAAACGTAACCTAAATTTGTCACATACTACAAAATCAGCTCAATATGTAAAGGTGTTCAGAAAAAGGCCAGTACAATTGTTCTGTGCCCAATGACAGAAGGATGGAATGCAGGCAAAGGTAAAACTATATAGAAGCCATAAAAAACACCATCTGGTAAAGGCTGTATAAGGAAAAGTACCTTCAACAAAGCATGAAGTTTAGCCCCAACATCTTTAATTTGTTTGTATCTTTTCTCTAATCTTTCTTTCCTGTCTTCTAAATTAAGGAGGGTTTCATTCTTCTCTTGACTTCTCTCAAATAATGGCAGTTTACTCCAAGTTGACATAATCTTCTCTATCTCTTCTACATTATCTTTAGACTTCTGAACTCTGGATTCTAAGTCAATTACTTGGTCCCTGGTCTTCTGGATATATTCCCACACTCCTTTAATAAATCATAAGTATTTTTTTATTTTATTTTTATATACTAATCATTTTGAAATAATTGAAGTTAAAAAAAGACCAAGTCTGAAATACCTTATTATTTGCTTTTTATAAGGTAAACAAAATGGTTGACACACTGAAACACATATATAACTTTTCATTAAATTAATGTATATCAAACTCTTTAATTTAAATTAAATTAACTCTTTAATCTAAATTAGTATGGCGTTCATTATCACTGCACTAGTATATATTTGTTTAGGGGCCAGCTGAAGGACGCCTCCGGGTGCGGGAATTTCTCTCTACATTGAAGACCTGTTGGTGACCTTCTGCTGGTTTTTTTTTCTATGGTCGGGTTGTTGTCTCTTTGGCACATTCCCCATTTCCATTCTCAATTTTATCTTATCTGTATTGTTTGTGTATTATAACCAACTTACATGTGTACTATAGAAGAACAGTGAAGTACTAATAAATAGATAAATGAAAATTTCAATTTTCTTTAAATGAATGAGTTATCCAGTAAACCTGCGGTCAATCTTTGAACTCTTTCTGTAAACTAATTATAAAATGAGCATTGTAAAACTGGAAACATACATGAAATGCATGAATTTGAAAGTCGTCTATACATGTGTAACAATTTTAATTCAACACACTATATATTGAATATATATATGTTTCTTATGCAAGAATTGTATCCAGTAACTTATCAGATTACATGAGGGCTATTCCAGAAAAAAATGTAGGGGGGGGGGGGGGTTGGTTGGTTGGAAACCAGTTTTTGTCAGCACCCCCCACCCAGACAATTGTAATTGAGAATTATAGTGCATTGAAGTGTGAAAAGTTGCTCTGATACCCATCACCCATGTATTATTAATATATTGTGCCTTCCAACCCCCCCCCCCCCCATATACGGAATAGCCCTGAAATATAATTAGTTTTCTTTTTAACTCACTTACCATTGTTGCCTTAAATTTAATAAATAAACTCTAAGACTACCTTCATTTTCCCAGTTCAGAGTTTTCTCAGCTTCCTGCAGTTGTTGATCAATATCCTCTAACTGTTTAGCTATGAGTGGGTACTCTACTTCCAATACACTTGTCCGTACTTTATTGTAGAGCCTCACTGTCAGATCTAGATTTGTGGAGAACTTCCACAAGGTGTCGTTATGTTCGTACACATTTTTGGCTGCTTTCGGGATCTCTTTGGATTCATCATCTTCTAGATATTTGACCTCTCTGAGAACTGCAGTAAGCTTGGGATCAAAGTTGACCTTGACAAGATTTGTCTCGCTGTCTCTTGTGATTAATGGCTGTTTTAGGTTGAAGGCACAGATCTCGTCTACTCCACCAATCCAGTCATTGTATGTTTCACCGTTCAACCTATTTAAGAGAAACTAGAGGCTCTAAAGAGCCTGTGTCGCTCACCTTGGTCTATGTGCATATTAAACAAAGGACACAAATGGATTCATGACAAAATTGTATTTTGGTGATGGTGATGTGTTTGAAGTTCTTACTTTACTGAACGATTTTGCTTCTTACAATTATATCTATCATGAACTTTGCCCATTAGTAACAGAGAACTATATTTGGTAAAAATATACATAAATTTACCAAATTAATGAAAATTGTTAAAAATTGACTATAAAGGGCAATAACTCCTTAAGGGGTCAATTGACCATTTAGGTCATGTTGACTTATTTGTAGATCTTACTTTGCTGAACATTATTGCTGTTTACAGTTTATCTCTAACTATAATAATATTCAAGATAATAACCAAAAACAGCGAAATTTCTTCAAAATTACCAATTCAGGGGCAGCAACCCAACAACCGATTGACCGATTCATCTGAAAATTTCAGGGCAGATAGTTCTTGACCTGATAAACATTTTTATCCCCTGTCAGATTTCCTCAAAATGCTTTGGTTTTTGAGTTATAAGCCAAAAACTGCATTTTACCCCTATGTTCTATTTTTAGCGGTGGCGGCCATCTTGGTTGGTTGACCAGGTCACGCCACACATTTTTTAAACTAGATACCCCAAAGATGATTGTGGCCAAGTTTGGATTAATTTGGCCAAGTAGTTTCAGAGGAGAAGATTTTTGTAAAAGATTACTTTAATTTACGAAAAATGGTTAAAAATTGACTATAAAGGGCAATAACTCCTAAACGGGTCAACTGACCATTTTGGTCATGTTGACTTATTTGTAGATCTTACTTTGCTGAACATTATTGCTGTTTACAGTTTATCTCTATCTATAATAATATTCAAGATAATAACCAAAAACAGCAAAATTTCCTCAAAATTACCATTCAGGGGCAGCAACCCAACAACCGATTGACCGATTCATCTGAAAATTTTAGGGCAGATAGATCTTGACCTGATAAACATTTTTATCCCATGTCAGATTTCCTCAAAATGCTTTGGTTTTTGAGTTATAAGCCAAAAACTGCATTTTACCCCTTTGTTCTATTTTTAGCCGTGGCGGCCATCTTGGTTGGTTGACCAGGTCACGCCACACATTTTTTAAACTAGATACCCCAAAGATGATTGTGGCCAAGTTTGGAATAATTTGGCCAAGTAGTTTCAGAGGAGAAGATTTTTGTAAAAGATTACTTTAATTAACGAAAAATGGTTAAAAATTGACTATAAAGGGCAATAACTCCTAAACGGGTCAACTGACCATTTTGGTCATGTTGACTTATTTGTAGATCTTACTTTGCTGAACATTATTGCTGTTTACAGTTTATCTCTAACTATAATTATATTCAAGATAATAACCAAAAACAGCGAAATTTCTTCAAAATTACCAATTCAGGGGCAGCAACCCAACAACCGATTGACCGATTCATCTGAAAATTTCAGGGCAGATAGATCTTGACCTGATAAACATTTTTACCCCTGTCAGATTTGCTCTAAATGCTTTGGTTTTTGAGTTATAAGCCAAAAACTGCATTTTACCCCTATGTTCTATTTTTAGCCGTGGCGGCCATCTTGGTTGGTTGACCGGGTCACGCCACACATTTTTTAAACTAGATACCCCAATGATGATTGTGGCCAAGTTTGGTTTGATTTGGCCCAGTAGTTTCAGAGGAGAAGATTTTTGTAAAAGTTAACGACGACGGACGACGACGACGACGGACGACGACGACGACGGACGACGACGGACGACGACGGACGACGACGGACGCCAAGTGATGAGAAAAGCTCACTTGGCCCTTCGGGCCAGGTGAGCTAAAAATGGACATGCAAATCATAACTATCATATTTAAATACATTGAAAGATGTACATTTTGCTACTTTTTGGGGGAATCCCGCTAACATTGGTTTTGAGGATTCCCACTCATCCTTGGTTTGAAAGGATGGGGTAATATATATGTGTTGTTTGTGGAGTTGATACCCAATTATGTTCATCAAGATCTTGGCATCTTCTGATGAATTCTTTTTAGAAAAATGATGAGACATTCTTTGACATTACCCTGGTTCATGAACTTTCAACTCATACACTGGTAAAGTTGAATAAAGTCAGAGTAGCAGCTGCAAGCTCTTGAATACTAAATGAGTTGAGAAATGTATATCCCATATTCAGGTGAATTGGGTATATTGCTTGTAAGCTGCTGAAAAACAGAAATAAAAAAATTGTGAGACTATTAATCTGCCATTTCAGTAAAATGACGTTTAAGATAAGGTCATGTCTGGCAAATATGACCATTTCTTGACTTTGCCCCTGAACATTGGCTGAAAACTCAGGGCAACTGGAATTTGAGTTTTTCAAATAACTAAATGAAGTTTCCAAAACAATTTGATCAGGTTATAGGCTAGGCAAATTTGTAATGGTGGATGAATCAACTACTTACACCACATGGCTACCAAATATAGTATAGGTGCTGTTTTTATATACTGGTAAAAAAATATCTTTTTATTTAAAAACAAAAAACATCTATGTTCACACAGTACTCACTGTTTTAGAAGTCCACACATTTCTTCATATTTAGTAAATACTAGTTTGGCTCTGTTGCTAGACATGCATCTGAAAAACAGTTTATATATGAAACAGGCTCATGTACAAACAAGTGTGCCTTTCAACAGGCATGGTTTATTACTTCTTCCACAGATTTGGATATTAAAAGACACCTTTTACTTAGTTCACAGTCATTTTCACATGTAATTTGTCAGGTTGATTTTAAATAAATTCAATTTCATATACTAACAGTCTAACATACTATTATATAAGTTTTAAGACTGGTGTAAATTCTATTTTGTGGCTCTTATAGTTTATACATCTTTCAAATATTTGGTTAAAATTAATATTTCACTTCTTCATTATTAGGATTGTTACTAAAATTGTGTATATTTGAAATGAATTACATTACTGAACAGGCAAGAAACAAATATTTAACATCTTAATCTCAATTATGCTCCAATATTATACAGACAAACAGACGAACAAACGAAGGAACAGATGGACAGATTGATGCACAGACCAAAAAACATAATATGTATTACAAATAGTCATGGTTTACTTACGGGTGCTTAAATTGTTCGAAATCTGTCATTGGGCCAGAAATTCTTGCAGCCATTTCAGCAGACCAACGTAACATTCCAGACATCATAGGCATGTTCTTGTGTAGCAATAATTTACCCTCTTGTTTTAAAGCCATCTGCTGGTCATACATTTTCTTGACTGTATCAAGTTCATCATGCATCATCTCAACAACTAAAGGATACCTGTTATCGATGTCCAGCTTGACCAGTTCTCTATCAAGAAGAGAACCCATAATGGCAAGGAACTGTAAAAACAAATAATTCAGTAAATAATGCTTTCATCAATATATATTCACATCTAATTTTTACTTCATAAACACAGAAAAAACTATGTTCATTCAATATCTTATAAAGAAACAATCTTTTGGAACGAAAATTATTAGAGAAATCTACATTTTTTTTCTGACAGTAATTTTGAGTGTCCAAGTTATGTACAAGGATAGGTTTCAGTTGATCTTTTCCCTTCCGGAGCACCTGAGATCTTTACCCTTCCGGAGCACCTGAGATCACCCCTATTTCTTTGGTGGGGTTCGTGTTGTTTATTCTTTAATTTTCTATGTTGTGTTGTGTGTGCTGTTGTTTGTTTGTCTTTTTCATTTTTAGCCATGGCGTTGTCAGTTTGTTTTAGATTTATGAGTTTGACTGTCCCTTTGGTATCTTTCGTCCCTCTTTTCCTATAGATAGCTGAAATTTCTTATCACTGTTAGTAAAAAACCTACCTTAAAGACAGATTCTATGGTGCCACAATCATCAAATGCATGACAACTTATGGTTGCTAATCTTCTATCAAAATCCTTCACTTTCTCTTTAAACACCTTGTAGTCTCTTACAAACTCCTATGGAACAAATTATTTAAATTAGCTATGGAGTTATACATCATAATCATAATATTTTTACATATACAAAATTATTTTTCCAAAAATGTTATAATATCACATCTGTGTCCCATTTGCTGAATGAGTTTTCCAAAAAATATTATTTTCTCTATATATTTAAAGTGTTTGTGTATGAGTGTATAAGTGTATATAAGTGTATAAGTGTATAAGAATAATCATATTTGTGTGAATTGTGTAAGTCAATCATAATTGTAAAGAAGTTTGCTTCTAAAAGTTTTCAACTTTTGCGTAATGTTTTGAAACCTTTTGGCTTTTTCTAAGATTATGCATTTAAATTGTTAACGCAGTATATATTTCTAACATTTTTTTTTTTTATCATTTCTGATAATAATAGAACAAGAGTGCACACGCTGAAATGTCTCGCCTTCTTTACTAATCATTGATATTATGTTGATAGTCCTAAATATAAAGCTTTATTACAACTGTCAGATAAACTTAACATTGACCAATGAACCGTGAAAATAAGGTCAAGGTCAAATAAAACCTGCGCGACTGACATATAGATCATACAATATTTCCATACACCAAATAATTAGTTGACCATATAGTATTAAAAAAAAACACCAAAACTCAAAAACTTAACTTTGACCACTGAACCATGAAAATGAGGTCAAAGTCAGATGACACCTGCCAGTTGGACATGTACACCTTACAATCATTCCATACACCAAATATAGTAGACCTATTGCATACAGTATAAGAAAAACAAACCAAAACACAAAAACCTAACTATAACCACTGAACCATAAAAATGAGGTCAAGGTCAGATGACTCCTTAAACTTAACCTTGTTCACTGATCCATGAAATGAGGTCGAGGTCAAGTGAAAACTGTCTGGCGGGCATGAGGACCTTGCAAGGTACGCACATAACAAATACAGTTATCCTATTACTTATAATAAGAGAGAATTTAACTTTACAAAAAATCTTAACTTTTTTTTCAAGTAGTCACTGAACCATGAAAATGAGGTCAAGGACATTGGACATGTGACTGACGGAAACTTCGTAACATGAGGCATCTATATACAAAGTATGAAGCATCCAAGTCTTCCACCCTCAAAAATATAAAGCTTTTAAGAAGTTAGCTAACGCCGCCGCCTCCGTAGCCGCCGCCGCCGGATCACTATCCCTATGTCGAGCTTTCTGCGACAAAAGTCGCAGGCTCGACAAAAATGGAAATTCTTGTCTTTTTCTTAAAAACTCTACAGTTTAACATTTATTTCTACCCAAATATTTCATATTAAAACTGAGTATTTAACCGCTGTTTCAAACAATATTTGTAAATGTTAGAATCTCAAATACAAGAACATGGATGTACCTATTGTCACTTTTTATTTATGATGCAATATATATCAAAGTAAGCTAATTTTTGTTTTCTGAATTTTAGCAGCAAACATTCCTGATTGCTTTTTACATAATACCTGATCACCAACCTATAAGTGCTATACATAGATAATTGTGCATATCAATATTGCTTTTACTTTTCACCAACAACCATAACCTGTGGGGGAAAAAAGAAAATAATAAAATGAAAATATTTTATGCAGGTAAACGTCTCTAATTACTTATATAGTATTGCAGAAATTTGTTATGTTTTTGTCAATAACATAACTCTTTTACAACTTATTTTCTAACAAATGTTTGTTCTTTATTAATTCCTGAAAAGCAAATTAATTTTTCAAGAAATGAAAAATGTCACTTAGTAATGAAACATGATTGTGATAGTTTAAATGCCACTTTTTTATCCAAAAAGAATCCTTTCAAAAACAATGTCTCTTTGGAGCGAAAACTAATCAATTAAGACTGCAGTCAAACACACCTGCCAGGTGAGGGGTGTAAAAGTCACAATCTCAGTGTTGACAGGCTAGAGATACAGAAGTTAAATTATTCAGACCACTTGCCAATTGAGGCCCCTAAATGATAACAGATGATGTGTGGGAAGTGAATGAAAAAACTCCAATCCCCCCCTTATGGGTAAGTGTAGTATCACTTACCAAATTCATTGGATCTAAGCAGTCATAGGTGTTTCTGGTGAATTCACGAAACACTGTCTGGAATTCTTCAAACAGCTGAAGAACCTGCTGACTCAGCACTTTACCTTTAATGCCACCTATTTCAATTCTCTCTAATTTCATGAATTCACTTATTGTTCCAAACATTTCCTGAAATTCATAAGATAACATATAGATAAAAGTGTCTTAAACACAATGAAAAAAATAAATCTCTGCATATTTGTATGTTATAAATCTTTTAGAAACTTTTCCATAATTGTATATTTTTGTCTTTCCACAGCATTTATTTTCAATTGTAAGTGTAAAAGAATTTCAAGATACATGTAATATGTGAAAAGAAATAATATCATGAATTTTACCGCAAATGTCTTACTATTTCTGATGTCAGATCAAACTCAACCATACTTAACCTTCTTTCTCATGTAAAGGGCATTCACATCAAATGAAGGTGTATTAATGTGACGTTATTTATTACGTGGTATTAAAAAAATGTCCAATCTCCCCTTATATCTCCAAAATAAAACTGTCAACACAAAACTATGACTTGCTTGCTTTGTAATAATATAAAAACAAATGTGAGAGGCTTCCATATTAATGCATTATGTCATATCTCTTGTACAGTTTAATTATATTGCATGAATTCATGAACTTATAGAAATTGTTAATGACTTATAAGACTTTTACTCATTTCACTTTAATAATTATGTCAATTGTTCAATGAAATCAACATTATCTGAAAGAATTCAACTTTTTTTTTGCTGATTTCACTAATTTTCATCACTTCCTTTTTCAACATGGGAAATTGTTTTATTTTCAAAAAGTGCAGCATCGAAGAAATTTTCTATTTTCATACTTACAATTATCATTTCCAATCTTGCAGTAAATTTGTCAAAGCGTGGAAACACAAGTTTTGGAGTAAACTCCCACTCAACTGGTTCCTGGTCTCCGGAGAAGTAGGAATGGAGTTTAGCTTTGTGATCTTCATAGGTTTCTTTGAAAGTTTTCAGTACATTTACAGCTTTCTGTACTTTATCTTTGGTTTCTTCTGGCTCAGTATCACCATTGAATATGTCTGATGGATCAAGGAAAGTTCTTGCCTACAATTCAGATTTTTTCATGTAATCAAAATAAAGACAAGCATATTGGATATAATTTCAAACAGAAATAGTAATGTTAGTATAACATTCAAAATTCAAAAAAGTTATATTGGTGCTTTTTTATATCAAAAATTATTAAGGATGTACTTAGGTCAGGTTTAGGAAACATTCACATTACCCCTTGCTCAACATGGATGAGGGGTAACAGGAGACTTTATTTTGCACAAGTATAAATCAAGAATTCGTGTACCTGTTATTTAAACATTAATTACACCTTATAAAAAATGACAGATTTTGACTTGTTGGTTGCCAGTGTATTTTTCGCAAATCCTAAAATTTTCCTCATTTTAAACAAATTTTCCTGATTTTCACCACTGCTGGTGAATATGTGAATATGCCTCAAATACCATGGTATTTGCCATTTTTAATATTCCTTTTTTACCCTCACGAGCATATTCTTGCCAATTTTTATCACATATGACATTACATTGAGAATGGGGAGCTTATGCATTTTAGTGCATGTATAATTCCTGATGTTCTATGATAATATCCACTTATCTATCCTCAAAATTATGCATAAACATAATACATGTACAGAGAGTTTCAATCCATATATAAATATCTTTTTGGTGTTATTAAACAAATATCATGTTATGGAGGGGTATTTGCGAAAAATACCAGTCTTGGGACCGAATTTCCTTCGCCTTGCAGGCTCTGGAAATTTCAGTACCTTGACTGGTATTTTTCGCAAATACCCCTCCATAACATGATATATCTGTTCAGTATTAGTTTGCTGATTGCAGGATAAATAGCATTACATTACCATGCTTTAAAAATTAAAATTCTTCTTAAATACCTAATTTTGTCTTCTTAAATACCTGATTTTGTCTTTTGTCTTCTTAAATACCGAATTTTGTCTTCTTAAATACCTAATTTTGTCTTCTTAAATACCTGATTTTGTCTTCTTAAATACCTGATTTTGTCTTCTTAAATACCTAATTTTGTCTTCTTAAATACCTAATTTTGTCTTCTTAAATACCTAATTTTGTCTTCTTAAATACCTGATTTTGTCTTCTTAAATACCTAATTTTGTCTTCTTAAATACCTGATTTTGTCTTCTTAAATACCTGATTTTGTCTTCTTAAATACCTAATTTTGTCTTCTCAAATACCTGATTTTGTCTTCTTAAATACCTGATTTTGTCTTCTTAAATACCTGATTTATAAGCATATTAGAGATTTCCTGTAGAAGGACTATAATTCTCCCTGGCGACCTGTAGTAGGTAGAATGTACCCATGTCAGACAAACAGTGTGCATCATGGGAGGAAGTAATGGTCCACTCTCATCAAAGTCCTTCTGTTCATAGTCCTCAAAGTGATGTCTCAACGGTCTCAAGAACATGTTTATGTCATGAGTTTCTTCTAGAGCTGTAAAAGAGATAATAAAGTTTTAAAATAAACTGTTATAACAGAGAGAAGTCTCGCCCTTTTGTAATTTTAAGTACTCAAATGTTGAAATTAAAATAGCAATACTTTACATGTTACAACATAAGTTAACTTAATAGACATTCAAAGTTTTTAATATTCCACTGACTCTGTGGATTTATTTATTTTCATAGATAATAAAGACTCAGGACAAATTCTATTTTCTTGTATATCATGTGTATTTGATTTCATGGTTTTGTCAAAGTTTGCATAAAAGCATTTATAGAAAACTGGTACTTCTTTGAACATTTGAATTTGTGGTTTACTTCAGCAACAAAATCCATGAAAACTGGTATTCAACAGAAAATAATGCATCCATTTCATAACAGACCTGCAACAACATCTCTGAAGATCTCTTTAAATATAGGAAAGTAACTACTCTGTGCTACTTCTAAAAGTTCAGCCATCTTCCTCACTTTTGGATCTCTCAACTGTCAAAAGAAAATTTATAAACATATAATGGAAAGTTTCATTTCAATAATTAATGTGTGGTAACTATTGGAGGTATAAGATTGCATGGATATTCAACGGGCTTGTTTTATCATGCAGTTACACCAAATTTACTTCTTTAATAAAATTAGATGTTTGTTTATGGCAAAATTTTCTCTGCATACTGTACAGTACTCTGGTGTTATTTACACGTACATAAGAAATGATACATACATATAATATTTTACTGATAAACACACACCTGAACAAATTCTTTAAATGTCTATTAATCCAGAGATAAAACAACTGACTGTATATAAAATTTGTAAAAAAAAGTAACCCTAAGTTGAAAAAGCTTATACATTACAGTCAAAGATTTATATAAAAAGGATCATTAATTTATTTAGGTTAAGACAATATCTGCATAAGAGCCAACAGCACTCTTTCATGTCAGGACTAATATAGCCCTCCCTTGAACATGTTGAAGGTGCCTAAAAATCAAAATGATAAACCAAAAAAATCTTTAAATTTTACAAATTTGTGCTAGTATATATATACTAGAACACACCCATGATATCGCGGGTCCGTGACTGAATTAAAGTATTTAACTATGCGTTAGCCTGTTTTTAGTATTGGTATTGTTATCTAATAATGTCATGCCGATTATAAGATACACAGTTTTCTCTGCTTTCAGACTCTTTCTGTGTGAACCCGTCGACCTGGAATTTATCAATTATTGGTAATATTAATTTTTTGGAAACAAAAGGTCGCGGAGTGGAGTATTTTTTAATCAACAGTATTGTCCTATATTAGTTGTAAATAAAGTTGACTTCTTTGATTCACTGTTTTACATCATGTTCGCTGACAAATTGAAAACTGCACCTATATACCTTATTTTAAGTCCAGATGTTTAGTATTCGTATTGTTATCTTAGAAAGTCTTACTGATTAAAATACTACAATAGGGAACAATTTGACAATGATTGAATTTAGTAGTGTCAACCCTGTGAGTATGACTCGTGTATATAGCAAAATCCTAAATACACCGTTTGTCAGATGCGGAACGTACAGATAAGATATTATACTATTGGTATCGGTATCGGATTTGATCGGAACTATTTAATTATCGACATTATTAATTATGTGGAAAACAAAAGGGTCTGGAGTGTTGTAATTTTTAATCTACACCATTGTCCTATATTAGCTATATATAAAGTTGAATTCTTTGATCTGTCGTTTTTACCTGATGACGGCTGACAAATTAGACCTTGTTATTTTAGTATTATAGATATATATATATATATATATATATATATATGCTTTCTGGGTTAGTGTTTTGAAGTTCCCTTAGAGAAAATACAACATAAAGCTGTCATTCAAATAGAAAAACACAAAAGCACCTGTTCATATATGCATTCCAAGTTAGTGGCCTTGTTTTTCCAGAACTCTATCTCCACAAATGGTGTAGGGTTTAGACCTTCTAGCAAAGGCTGAGCTGAATCCTTCTTCAGAACTTCCCTGATCTGATGGGTCCAGTCAATGACCACAGTTTCAATGGCATGGACTATGTTCCTGTCAAACTTCTCATTACTAAAAAAATAAATGTTGTAAACATGACCTGTTGTTCAGAGGTTGTCATTTTATGATGTGGTTCATAAGCAAAATGATAAGAGTTTCTCGTTTCTTGTTTTTTATATAGATTAAACTATTTGATTTTCCTGTTTGAATGGTTTTACAATAGTGTTTTTTGGGGCCCTTTATATCTTTCTGTTTTAGGTGTGAGACAAGGCTCTGTGTTGAAGGCCATACTTTGACCTATAATTGTTTACTTTTTTCACATTCTTGTGTCTTGGATGGAGAGTTCTCTCATTGGCACTCATATTACATCTTCTGATTTCTATAAAAATGTTCTTTGTTTTGTGAAAACAATGTAAACTATTTTTAGTGTTATATTTGGTAAAAGTCTAGTTATGATTCCAGAATAGTCTTTAAAGTTTTACAGTTTTTGAAAAATAAATTGAACTCTACCTTTCAGTGGGTGCATCTTCAACCACCCGCTCAGTTCCAACAGGAAGTGGAAGGAGTGTTTTCCCCTTGGCTTGTCCAGTAACTACAAATACAGCACTCTTAGTGTTCTTCACATGTTGACTGATATCAGTTGAAACTACATATGGCCAGGTACCATGATTCTTTTCATTACCTAATACAGGAACCAGTACCTGAAATGAAAAGAAAACAAATCAGGGAACCAGCAAGTTTCTTGTTTTCATCTAATGCACGTTGTTCTGCGTAATTGTATTACTATTAAGGTCAAATTTTTCATGGTAGGGTTGGAAAATTTAAACATATGATCTGACCATATAGCTGTAATGCTTTAGTTAGTACTTGGTAGATCTATGTAAAATATTTTAAATCTATTTACTCGGCCGTGAAAAATTTAACCCACTACATGTACCATCATGACAATGGATAATTGAACCCCCTCGAAAGGTCTGATTTTCTAATTGTCACAGCTATTCCAGCTATATTATGTACCTACATGTATTCAACAACTTGAGTTATATTCTCATCTCATCCATGTCATCACAACATGGGATTTCATACTATTAAGATTGAATTGTGATGTCACAATTTCCATTGAAAAAGCATGCATAGTCCGAATTTATATGAAATACAAATACAGATAAACTGACCATATACATGTTATAATGCTTTAATTAGTATTTGGTAGGTGTAAAACATGTTAGAAAATAAGTTTTTTACCCAGCCTATTAAATTTGAACCCACAACCATGGAAAATTAAATGACCTTCTTCTTTCTATATGTCTGACAGAAAAAATATTTTTAAACATTTTTACCCAACCATCATGACCATGGAAAATAGAACCACTACCATGGAAAAACAAACCGCCTTCTTAAAAGTTCTTTAGACCTTTGATTTCCAAATTGTCACAGCTACATTTTTTATTCCAGTAATGTTAGTGATCTACATGTTATATGTACATGTAGTAGCAATTCATTATTACATGTATTAACAGTCAGGGGATTTACTTAAATGAGTGATTTTTAAATCACTTATTTAAGTAGCAAATTAGAAATTTTGTTATAAATTGTGATTTTGTAGTTATACTAAGATTTTAAACACATAGGTTTAGATAATATCTTTTCATTAGTAAAATTGAAAAAAATGAACTTTTTGCTTCTTTTAAGTAGAAAGGTTTATGCCTTTGGTGCAATAATTTAGCTGCAAATTCTTTTTTACTTTTTATTCAGCCATGGAAAATTGACCATCTCTCCTATCATCATGATCATGCCTATAGACCTCAGATTATCTATAATGCAATAGCTATTCCAGAAGTAATAGTGCTTCTATACATGCTATAA
The DNA here is from genome assembly GCF_965363235.1 of Mytilus galloprovincialis. Classification (NCBI taxonomy): domain Eukaryota; kingdom Metazoa; phylum Mollusca; class Bivalvia; order Mytilida; family Mytilidae; genus Mytilus; species Mytilus galloprovincialis. The sequence continues at coordinate 42,620,592 of NC_134846.1, read as the reverse complement.
GAACTTTGTAGGAATAAAACACGTTAGAAAATATATGTTTGATTGTTGTACTCAGACATGGAAAATCATATTTTCAAATGGTCATACATGTAGCTATTTAAACTGTACATTTGATATTCATCTGCAGGAAATACAGGGGTGCAATTGTCCATCAGGGGTGGGGGACAATTTCTTAATATGGAAAATTCACCAAGGTTCAGTTTTCCATATAAAGTATTTTGACCCCTGGTCCAATTTTCCTTATGACCCTGGCAATATCCCTTTTTAGTTTTAAAGATACATGTATCATCCAAATGATCCATGGCAAATATAAATTGAATGATTTACAATATTTGCATTGTATTCAGTGGCAAATATGTGAATCAATTTTCAGGATGAAAAAAAAATAAACAGTGGAAAAAGACAAAACCAAATACATGTATACATGCACATTAATAAATAGGTGCTGCGAGAGGGATTAACAGAGATGGAAAACTGGACAGGAAAAAGGTTTACTCATGATCATCTTGCTTAAATTAATATGGTAAAGATTGCCTTGCAACCAGTCACTTCTAACCCCTCCAAAGTAGTTGCAAGGGTTAAATGTGGTCTTCTCTCAACCTGTTATCAAATATCCAAGTTTAAGCATCACAGTTATCACAATGACTATTAGAATGTTTTAATAGTTAATATTTTTTTTTCTAACGGTTGTGTAATCATGGTAATTGTCCTGTAGAACTAAAGGGTTTCCCCAATCTGTTGTTATTACTTGTTAAGGTACTGACACAGCACTGTTGGAACTGAACGGATACTAGTCCAAATAATTATGACGTCTTGAAAGGCTATAATATTTTTTTCTTTCACCTCGCAGTAAGGCTTCAAAGCAAAAAATTAAAATAGCATTCCAAGACGTCATAATTATTTGGACTAAACCATGTAAACATGCTAAAGGGATACATGACAGATACTGCAGAAAGAGCAAAGGATAGCCATAGATTTGGGACCTAGAAGGAAGGGAAATATACACATATCAACCATGCTTAACTTGCATAAACCCTTGGGGTAACCAAAGAGCCCAGCTGTGAGACAGGCCAAATAACACTTTATACTTTTGTATGACAAAATTAATCATTTTTTTATAACTTTGTAAAACTGACTAATACATGCAGGAAATTCTTTTTTCTATTTCATTTATTCAATAATATTTGCCCACACCAAATTAATGACACCATCACCATAATCACCAAAAATATACAGTATGTACCTCATTTACTAGTCCTGAAAGCTGTTCAAGGGGTGAGTATGATAAATCCCCATAAATCAAAGCTTTGTTCAAGTTTGTCTCCTTGGTTATTTGTTCTTTATATCTTCGTATAAAGTAACAAGACTTTGCTTTTGGATTTGCTGGAAATTCTAACTGAACAACAAGAGATGAACCAGGATATATAAAGATGAGTGATGTTACAGTTGGCTTTTCAAAGAATTCATTGATGATTCTCTTATTTTCTTCCAATGCATAAAACTTTTCAAATCTGTCGGATCTAAATTTGAAAGTTTTGATCACATAAGTAGCAATGAATAAAACTCTGTCGTCTTCAATCTCAATGTCTTCTGCCATAACTGCACCGTTCTATATAATAACACACTTCTAAGCTAAATAGAGAGCTGGAATATTATGTCCACGGTAGAGAGGGTTGTTTTATTTTCAACCCAACAGTCACAGAATCAGTGTGACAACAAGTTTAAACTAAATTTGAGTTGTTATGTAAATAAACATGTCGTTAAGGGGTATTTATATTTCATTTAGTTAATTAAATTAATGGTTAACCTTATGTTAAACGGCAATCATCCAAAACATTTACTTTCAACTGTTCAATATCAAATTACCCACATATTTTAACGACCTTGACCTTTCGGTGAATACAAATTATCTCTTACAGTACCGACCATGTAAAACGGATATTGAGATATATACACATTTTTAAACAAAAGAAAAACTTTAAACTACTATCTTGCAGTATTGTGGTCAATCTTAATGATGCTTTGTATTATGTCTTTATGATGTGTTGTATTATTTTTTGTGTTTATCTATTTCTATTATCTTTTATTTATTTCATTTTTTATTTCATTTTTTATTTTTTTTTTTGGGGGGGTAATTTTTCATCTTATTAAATGTGTTCCAAGACACATTCTAATACCTGTGAATTTACAAGAACAGTATGATATTCCTCTCGGTTAATCACAAATAAGATCTATATGAAATAAGAGTACAGAGAGATCGTGATATAATTGAGCATTTTAAGCACAAGAAACACATAGTAGCATTGACGTTAATACAAATCTGATTACAAATTATTTGCCACAACTTAAATAAGGCATTTTTTTCAAATGAGTTAGTTGAACATGCTTTTAACTTACTGGAGATGTGATGAAATAGTTAAAAGCTGAACTGTTCTCCTTGGCAACATTTATTTACGTTTCGGCGGTGACAGATTGTAGGTATTCCTATGGGCACCAATTGTGTCCCTTTAATAGCAGACCTGTTCCTATACTGTTTTCAAACACAGTTTTTTGGTAACACTGAGTTGAGAACCGTCTAAGTTCCATTCAATTGATAAACTCAACAACACTTACCGTTATATCTTAGTTTGTGATATTTTTTCGTGATCAAGAATTCAAGTTCTAAATACCACTAAATTTAAGCAGTGAATTTAGAGAATTCTTGATTATTCAACAATATATATAAAAAATAGCAAATCACCCCAAAAGAACTTATTTCATTGAAAAAATAACAGCGATGTCTTTCCGTTCATAGATCATGTAGATTTGGATATATCAGTATTACACAACTGTTTACACAGAAATCGACGACAAAAGAGATGATTTTCTTCTCTGTTGTTAATTTTCCATTTTGGACGGTGATGTTCCTTTGACACGGTCTTATACGGTGTTTACATATTTAAAATCGTTTGCTATGCTCGTGTCTCACGGCCGACACTCGGCTAACCGAGAGATAGGTCGGTTAATCTATATTGAGTATGCGGCTATATCGGCGGTTGGTCTGTTAATCGGGTTGGTTATACGTCTGTTAAGAGTAAAACGCACAATTCTAATATTAAAATCTATTTAATATACAGATTTTAGGTACATTATAAGAATCAAATCAAAAAAAGAAAAGTGTCTGACAAAATGATATATATCATAGAACATTTTCCAACTGTAAAAACACTTCATAGTCTGCGCAGTTTTCAGTAAAACTAAAAGGCGTCCCGCAAGTATGTAGTATTTATGCTTATACGCATAGCAATTTTTGTAATGAAAGGCGAAAAAAACAATTTTAGATATCATTTAAAGGACACAAAATCGTACTTTGGTTTTATAATATAAATTGAAATTAGTAAATATTTCATAATTGTAATATAACGTGAGTAATACCACGTTTTAGTGAACATTATTGGAATAAAGTCTGTTAATGGGTTGGACAATTGAGATTGTGTCAGTTAAGAGTTATTTAGCCACAACAATAGTTGTGCTACCTTTATATTTTCCCTTTGAAAAATTTAAGAATGAGATGCTCTTGAGTAAAAAAAATTGACAATACGCTGCAACAGTATCCTTCTAGTAAGAACATTTTTATTTTTACTTTCTTTGCATTTTATTAAGGTGTGTTACTTCAATATATGGATATGGATTGCCTGCTGGAATATGCAGGAATCTATTATTAACGTTTTCTTCAGCCTTAATTTTTGTGTCTGTTCAAAGTAGCACGTTCTCAAATCCGTCCGAAAGTGTCTTTCTAATATAACACATGGTACATATAACGTGTAGTCGTTCTCATATGCACATGATATTTGTCACTGGATGTTAAACTCTAAATCGTCAACATCATCCATTTGGTTCTTTTCTTCTATTACTGAATCATCTGTTGTCTACAAATCAGTCTAAAGAAGTAAATGGAAAGGAGCGAATGCAGCTACATTTGGTTATCTTAAGTTTTAATTCATTTTATTCTGTTTAGTTCCTTTCTACATAAGTGCAGAGGAGAACTGCAGTTGTCCGCATGTAGACTTTTAGCATTTATTACCAATATGAGTACATAGCAATCCGTTACTGTTTCAACACCCAGGGGTGTTTCATGTCTTTATTCTCAAACAGTTATTATTTTTTTTGTATCTTTTTTTTATTAATGCATCACTTCCTACTGTCCTTATCTATTATTCTATATATTCTGTGTCTCCATCCAGATTCTCGTGTATACAATGAGAGTCCGGATTGGGGGTGTTGTTTATTTCTATATTCTTTAAATTGTCTGTTACTTTTCTCTACATTTTATTTTATCTTACCCATTTTTATTTCTTTATTCTTTATATATTCTAGCATCCCAATATATTTTACTTACTGATGTTTAGTTACATTACGACGTTTATCTCTGATTTATATACTGGTTAATACCAATTTAGATACAAATTAGTGTTATTCATGACAACCTAAACAGAATCCACATGATATATGCGACCATTCTTGGATGAAATCAATATGTATAGATTATAACAGGCCCTTTTCTATATTAGCCCTGGTATCATCCCGAGACTCCCATATCGGCCTCGAGGCTTTAGCCGAGTGCCGATATGGGTCGAGGGATGATACCAGGGCAAATATGGAAAAACATGTTATAATCTTTAAGCTATTTGTCACATATTTAAGTGTTGCAGAAAAGAGGGAAAACAAGTTCAATTATAACAATTTAATGAAACATCTTAAAAATTTATCCGTATCCGTAACAAATATCATGTGATAAGATATAAATAACACATAGCTGAGAGGGTGATAGAGCAGATTGGGTCCCGAGAAAACATTGTCAACCGCGGAGAAGCAAAGGCTGACAATGTTTTTTTTTCGAGGGATACCGATCTGCTCTATCACCCTCTCAGCTATGTGATATTTGATTTCTTATAATGAATGTCCTATCATCATTTTCTTTAACAGATGAGTTTTATTATAAAGTATTTTCTATGTAGTCACGTACTTGACAGCGTAACGGGTATTTGACTGAAAATCATCAGAAGTGAAGTAAATAGACAATAGAAGTGCATTGACTTGACATATAAACGATACAAGGATTAGACCCGAAACGGGAAAAAAGCTCTGCTATCAAGAAAAAAAGTATTTTCAATTGTTGTTATTTTGTTATTGTTATTTATTTTATTTAAATTTTGGGTAAATACCCCTTTCAAAAGGCCTCATATCTGGCTGAGAAATATACATCACAATGAACATGATGAAATGTACATCACCAGTTGAAACCCATCGATGGTGAACGAATGCGTTTACTATCAACAATAAGCATAACACACAATGATTTATAGGTTTTAAAGTAAAAATATTAACAAGTGAAATGCGTTTTTCCAACAATTGTAAAAGAAATAAGTTTGAGTCGTTCCACGCTTCGTTGTATAGTAAATTAGAACTTTAAGGATTGTCTATAAAATAACTTGATGTAGATTCAATTCATTGTCGTTTAAACTGCCGATTTTTGATTGGTCTAGCCGAGAGGGTGACATTCCAAAAAATTGTCACCCGCTCAGCCATGTGATAGAGTAAATTAACACCTTCTTATTAGGCAATCAAAATATGGCATTTTAACATGATGTATAATAATACTTTAACATTACACTTTTTTATATCAGTTTTCAATATTCATGGCCTAAATTCATTGTTCATGTCAGTGTTTCCGTATATATTATGTTTCATTGCTCATGTGTTGTTTCCGTATATTTTAGCCACTCGTCTTGAGCCTATCCATTTGATCCGATAACACCCCATACAGCAATAAAATTATACTTTTATTGCCATTCATAACTCTTAACAGACCAATTAACAGACCGGGTTTTATACATCCGACCCATTAACAGACCAGGTTTTAAATAAAGATTGATTTATGTCACCAAAATACAGATTTTTGTGTAGATTTTTCACACAATGATATCAATTTGGTTGACAAACATAATGCCTGTCTTTGTTCGATGTTCAAAATATCGCATGCAAGTAAATTCAACCAACGTGTCTTTTTGTGTACATTTTGTGTGTGTAAAATGTGTATAAATTTATTGATGAGTAACACGCCTTTTCATTTTATAGATCGTACATCGAAGCTATAAAAATAATAATTACACCACTGGATTCAGTACATTGAATTGTTTTGTTAGACATGAATAATTTTTATGATAAACATATATTTAAAAAGTTATACAATGAAACATGCAGAATTTCAAATGATTTCCCCGATAACACCTGATTAACAGACTTTAGCCAACCCGATTAACAGACCCACCGCCGATATAGCCACATACTCAATATAGATTAACCGACCAATCTCTCGGTTAGCCGAGTGTCGGTCGTGTGTCTGTAGCGACGTCTTGGATTTCAATGAACATGAAACATTAACTACTCACTGAGTAATTTTTAAACTTTCAGGGTTTTCAATACCCGGCACATGATATTACTTAGGGAGCTACCATTTGATTTTTAGGGGGGGGGCTAGGGTGAAATTTGAAACAAATAGGCAGGACAGGAATTTTGAGTAAAAAAAAAGGCAGGATGAGACAATTGCAAAAAAAAAAAGTCAGGATGACAATTTAGGTAAAAAAAAAAAGGCAGGACCGAAGAGAGTGAAAAATAAAAAGGCAGGACGGAGATAACAACTGCAGGACAAAACTTTACATCCATTTGTAATCACTAAATTAAAACCGTACTAATACACATACCGGTATGTTCTTTCACGGAACTACACTATGTCGATATATATATATATTGGCATTGCACAAGTTCATGTTTTTTCTCTTACTATTATTGACATCTTGGATGATGGATTATACTGATTGCTATTTTAGTCTTAAGATATATCGTGTTTTATAAGTTGTTATTGGCTTTGAACTAGCTGCCATTAACTGGGAGTAATTTGATATCAGCTGGCTTTAATTTTTGTTGTTATGGATGATCTAGGAGTGTATATATATATTTTGGAACGTCCTGTCTGTGTTTTTTTTGTGTATCGATCTGATAAGTCGTTTTGTTTCAACTGATAGTTTGTACTTACGGTGTGCTGTTACACCACTGTCACAGGTTTATAGGGGAGGATTGAGCGACAGCAAACATTTTAACAACACCACATTCTTCATATGCATTTCCCAAGTCAGGAACCTGTGGTAATTCAGTGGTTTTCGTTGTACAGTTTATATCTGACATATTTGTTTTTGCGCATTTTTTGTTGTTGTTATAAATTCGGCCGGTTTATTTTCTCAATTGAATTGTTTCATATTTTTCATGTCAGGCCTTTTATAGCCAATACAGTATGTGACATCCTTAATTATAGGCTCTTATATTCCCTCTGACGGTCTTTTTTTTTTAATGATATTGCAGTTTGGAAAATGCCTTTACCAAGTCAGGAATATGACAGTTGATTGTTTTTAATTCGTTTCATTAATTGAAGGAAGCCAGGCCTGGGTTTACGTCTGTTAAGGTTGACATACCTAACATCTGAAATTATTTACATGCATGTTTTTTATCTTTGAACAACAGTCAATCATACGTAATTAATTTTTTTTCGATAATCATGAATTAAGTCGTATATGTTTTTTGGCAATCCATTTAAATGCTGTGTTTAGTTTCTCAAATATTTGACAACTTGAACTGCATCCCGTTTGTAAATTTTTATTGTAAAACTAATTCCCATCCCACATGAAACCAAACATTAAGTTTTTTCTGATTTATAATTCATAATACGTTTGATAAAGTCAGTTTTCTAGCAGTAGAGTTGTCTTCCAACAGTCTTTCTTAATTATATTGCATCTTAGATTGATAAATACGGCACACTGCATTTTCTTGTGAAACGCTGTCATGACTTGTTGTGTGCTCTGAACAAACCCCGCTTGTCATGTGTATACTGAATAAACCACACGTTCTGTGTGCACTGAATACCCACATTTGTTGTGGGCACTAGAAAACCACACGCGTGTCATTTGCATTTAACAAACTACGCGTGTCACATGCATGCGCTGAACAAAAAAGACATATGTCTGGTTCACTGACCACACCTTACTGTGACGTTCCCTATGCAGTGGTCAAACTACACGAAAACTAGACAGTGAACAAATCTCAAGTGTCATGTGCAGTGAACACACCACACGTCCACGGACAAATCATCAAGAGAGAAAAAATATGTGTAGACTGAAAAATAGAAATAAGGAGATGTCTCTTGTACAATGAACTGTAACCTAGCTATGCAATGAACTTACAACACGTATCCTGTACAATGAACAAACCACACGTGTACTATACAGCGAACAAACAACACTCGTTGTGAGCACTAAACATACTAAACATGTCATGTCCAATAAAATCGGTATCAAACTTTTATAATTATTGTTTTGATTCAGTTATGATCATGTATTATTCAATTAATATCCAATAGATAACAAGCACTATACTTAATCTCTGGTATTAGGGATGACAAAAGAACAAATTTTGTCAACTAATTTTAATCGCATTTTAGGCTGCTGGACAGCTCATTTAAGTTGAATTGTGATTGTGATTTTTCTTGACACATTGACTCTTTGTAGTTTTAGTTGATTCTGGTGGACTTGTGATTTCAGGTATAGTTGTTGTTGTTTTAACCGTGGTTGTCAGGTTTTCAGTCGTTGTTATTGGGCATTCCTTTGGGATGATGTCATTCATATTACAAGCTCTTGAGGAACATGTTGATGGTTTTATACATCCAAAAGACCCTATGGGGATTGCTGAAAGTACATAGAAATGATTAGAATTAAAGATTAATTCTGCACCATTGTTGTCAGTGGCGGATCCACAAATTTTCATAAGTGGGGACTCACTGACTGCCTAAGAGGGGGCTCGCTCCCGTCATGCTTAAGTGATTCCCTATTATAATCAAGCAAAACTTTTCCCAAAAAGGGGGGCCCAGACCCCTTGGGCCTCCCCTTAAATCCTCCTCTGGTTGTATTAGAATGCTGTGTTTGTTTGATTATACAAGATATATTAGTTAATACTAATTAAATGCTTATTGTATTATTGATTAACATCCAGTGGCAAACGCAAGTTGTACATTTATTTCCGTTAGGGAAACATTATGTTGATATTAAATACAGACGCTGAGGAGTGTTTTAGACGTGCTAGTTCACAAAGCAACAGCCGACAGGAATGAATGTCATCCTATCAGGGCATATTATTATGTAACGACTCTACCAGAGGCTTTAGTAGCTCTTATACTCATGAATGCAGCGTTCTTTTGACGAAGCAGCTGACACAATTTTAGGCTTGATTTGACACTGTCGGTTATCGAATCCACAAACTCCCGCACTAGAGGAAACATAATGATAATTTAAACAATAAAAAAGAAATGTAAAATTGAGAAAGGAAATGGTGAATATGTCAAAGCGACAACCACCCGACCATAGAGCAAACAACAGCCTTTTTTTTCATTGAAGACAGAATAAAAAATAATATCTTGTGTTATTCATTTTTTTTAGATTCAACAATTATACTAATTACTTGATTACTTACATGGCTTTGGTGACCCCGATACTGCAAAAGAAATGACGAAAGTTGGACAAACTTTTAGGAACTACGTCAATTTATAATAAACTGAAGTGATTTGTGACGTCAAAATCATCTTTTGAAATTTCGTATTTCTATTTTGGGGGGATATTATACATTTATGATTGTTTCAGATAGCCGACATTTCTAGATTAAACTTCATACGTACCTTTTAGTTAAAAATAATTACAGCATCATCTTTATAAAAAGTACAAAGAAATCACAAAAAAACACCATTTAACCCAAAAAAAGGGGGAGGGTTTTTTTTTGTTTTTTTTTTAATTTCTGTTCCTCAATTTGATGAAAAAAAATATTCTGGTCAAGCAGATGTAAACAAAAATTACTTTATACTGTTAAATCTTGCAAAAAAAATCGATTGAAAGCGTCGAAAAGCTAAAAAAAAAAAGAAATTCTGACTCAGATAATAACAACAACAATACTCCTTTTGAAGTTAAGTGGTTGCTTCCTTATGGTTTTAGTAAAAAAAAACATTAACGGACCTATTCATGCACATTTTAACACATATGCACATTTTGACTTTAATGTCTCTATAGATCTCTATATGAAAACTTGATGCCAAAGTGTGAATAAGAATTATAACTACATTCTAGTTACGGACGACATCATGAATTAGTTTACAGTTGGGAAATATGAGCACAATCTTGTTGTAAAAAGACGACCACAGATTTGCTGTGTGAAAGATGACTACAGATTTATTGTGTAAAATATTAACACAGATGTGTTGCACAGGAACTCGTCTCAGAAAAAAAAATCCTATATATACCTTTATATAACAGGTGTTATATAAAGGTATATAGGAATTTTCTTTTCTGAGACGAGTGCCTGTGATTTATTGTGTAAAGATGACCACATATTTGTTGTGTGAAATATGACCACAAATTTATTGTGAGAAAAATGACATCACATTTATTGTTAGGAAGACGACTCACAGATTTGTTGTGCAAGAGATGACCACAGATTTATTGTGTGAGAAATTACCAAAGATTAATAGTTTGGAGGTTGACCACACATTTTTTGTTTGGGAGACGACTCACAGATTTGTTGTGGAAAGATGACCACACATTTATAATGTGGAAGATGACCACAGCTTTATTGTGTGAAAGATGACTTCTGATTTATATTATTGTGTAAGAGATGACCACAGATTTATCGTGTGGGAAATTACCAAAAATTAATAGTGTGGAGGTTGACCACAGATTTATAGTGTGGAAGATGACAACAAATTTATTCCATTTTTTGTAGTCACAATCCCGTTGTCTTTTTCTTGGGAGATGCTTACATGTATCTTGTCGACGTTCCGTGTCGCTCCTTTTGGAGTTTATGCGATTCCCTCCGATATTGTTTGCAATTCTAGTTTTCTGTGTAGTGTTTTGGGACATTTTGTGTGTTATTTGATCAGATCACGTGATTGTCTGTATTTCTTCGATTTCCCAATTATTATGTATCCACATCGACACAATCGTGTTTGACAGAACCTTGAATTTTTTTCTTCTTCTAAAGTTAAGCTTACCAACAGCTTTTCCGACATTGCTATCTCCACAAATCCCACACATATTTGTAATTTCTCCTGTCTGGTTGACCAGTATGTGTGGCGAATCTAAAAGAGTGCTACTGTTTTGTTATTAAGCTTCTAGGGCAATGATATTATTTTGCGTTTTACAAACTTTGTTGGTTTAAGGTCAAGTTACAGTAATTTGCTATGTTACAAATTTTAGTAAAACTTGGCATATAATTAACATTGGCTCAATGAACTACAACTTAAAATAGAAAAAAAAATCCCGAAACAAATAGAATAAAAAAAACTTTTTTTTATCTATTATATTTTTTCTTATGCAGTGATAGGCTTTGAAGTCCTGAATACGCATGAAATTGGAAGCTAACGAAGGAGTTTTTTTTCTGATAATGTATATATCAAACGCAGGAAAAGTCAGGAAAATATGTACGATTCATATATAAAAAAGGAGATTTGGATTGCCAATGAGAAAATTATCCACCTTTGAAAAAAATACATCACAAATCCAACGACGGCTGGACTGATTTTTGTTTGTTTGACAATAAGTAGTTCTACGAATTATTTAAGTGATAATTTTGGGTCATAACTTATCTCAAATACATCTATAAGTCAGATATGCTGGGTTAATAAGAATATGGTACTATATCAATAAGATAAACTCACCGTTAAGTGAAGAGCCTAAAATAAACTCCAGAGGTTTTGCAAGATCATAAATGATCTGAAGACAAATAAAATTATCTAAACCCTCCTCCCTGAAAAAAAGTGTATATATCATGAATTTCTCTTGATTGAATTATGAAGTACCTTATCTGCCTATATTGATTTTATTTTTTAAAGTGATCATATTAACGTTTAAACTATCAAAAACAGATCAATTTTTTTTTTATTGTTGTAACTTTTTTCGGCTTTAATAATTGAAGGGCAAGTGGACGGAATCGTTTATAATTCATTAGCACATGTACCAGGATTATAATTTAAGGAAGTGACGCTCAGATCAAAATAGTTTTAAAGTCAAACAAGTACAAAATTGAAGAGAATTGAGGACCCAAAATTACAAAAAGTTGTGCCAAATCGGCTAAGGTAATCTATTCCTGGGATAAGAAAATCCGAAGTTTTTCGAAAAATTCAATGTTTTGTAACAGGAAGTTTATAAAAATGACCATATAATTGATATTCATGTCAACATCGAAGTGTTGACTACTGTGCTGGTGATACCCTCGCGGACGAACGTCCACCAGCTGTGGCATCGACCCCGCAGTGTAAATAGTTATCACAGGTACCAGGATTATAATCTAGTACGTCAGACGGGCGTTTCGTCTACATAAGACTCATCAGTGACGCTCAGATCAAAATTGTTATAAAGCCAATCAAGTACAAAGATGAGGAGCATTTAGGACCCAAAACTCAACAAAAAAAATGTACCAAATACGGCTAAGGCAATCTATTCCTGGGATAAGGAAATCCTTAGTTTTTCGAAAATTCAAAGTTTTGTAACAGTAAATTTATAAAAATTACCATATAATTGATATTCATTTTAACACCGAAGTGTTGACTACTGGGCTGGTGATACCCTCGGGGACGAAACGTCCCTCAGCAGTGCCATGGACCATGTGGTGTAAATTTTGTTCATTACAAAAAATGTACGGACTTTGGATCGAGTAAATGTGTGTATCAAGGCACGAACACGATTTTGATATACCACACGAAAAAGGTATTTGACTTTACTGCAAGGTAGTAAATAAAGGCAACAGTAGTATATCGCTGTCCGAAGCAATGCCGTCAGCTCTCCGAACTTTTCCGAAGTCTTGCTGTGTTTGATTAATGCATTTATGAGCTTCGGTCCTTGCTAATATAAGAAGATAAAAACCTGTAGAGCAAGTCAAAAGCGTATCATGTAAATTGATAACTAGATTGACTTTAGACACAATTCATCTAATGCAAATCATGTTAATGTCAACTTAATGCATCTTGGTGACAGACTTGATATGATTCGTAGATATGCAAAAAAATAAAACCCAACGTGTTTACATATTTCAAGTAGACGTTGAAATATTTATACTGTAAATATGTTTTATGATTAACAATTTTGGTGCAAAGATTTAATGTTATGATATCTAATAATAAAAACAAAACAAAAGAGAGCCGAAATATTAAGACTTCAGGTATATTCAAACTCATGTATTGATTTGAAAATAAACTGGCAACGCCATGACAAAAAATAAAAAGACCAAAACATAAACATCAGTACACATAACGACATAGTTAACTAAAGACCGAACAACAAGAACCACCATCAAAAGCCGGGCATGATCGCATGTGCTCCGGAAAGGTAATGCTATAACATTAGGTTTTTGTTTCATATAATAATATACATACAATGTAATTACATGTGTGCTTAACGTAGTCTTTATTGTTCAAATATGTAAATTTCGACATATTTATGGTGTCATAGCGACATCATAACTGAAACTAACGTGTACGAAAATGTAAAGAATTATGATAATCCTTTGCATATATAACTAGCACCTGTTTTTTGTTGTTTTTTGTTCTGTTTTTTGAAAGGATTAAATATTCTAAATTGTTTATAAAACTGATGACTCTTATCATACCGCCTCCTTTAATGATATAAGACTAACGTCGACACCAAGGAACACGATATTTAAGTTTTAAAGACGATTAAGGAAATTTTTTGTCAGATATTTCGAACCGTCTGGTTTTATCGATGGAGTGTCATTAAAAAATTTCAGCACTATTGAAACCCACTTTTCTTTTATTGATATATAATAGTTGAAAATCCATTTTTGATTTTTTTTAAATCATTTTTATAGTTTTAACGTCTTTGAAAGAAAAAAGAAGTGCCAATATATAATGGTTTCCCGCCGAATATTTACAGTCTTATAACTTACATCTCAACAACAGGGACACGGAGAGACGTGTTGAAGTTGGTAGAGAATTAGACTTATAACACAAAGTTCCCTGGTTCAATTCCCGCGCCTGGCAGAAAATTTCAGGGACTGAATTTCGGCTCTCCCTTGACACTATTTGCGAAAATGTTCTTGAGGAAACGACGTGCACGTAAAATACACCCTTATAGATTTCGAAAAAGAGCAGACTAATACCGTCACCAGGCAGCACTCGCATCCGCAAAGTGGAAAGGGATTAATATAAGTTGCAATAACTTGTTTCCCAATCCACTATACATAAATAAACATGAACCTTTAATTTGTTATGTTTTTTTGTTTTTTCCGTTATCTATATTCTATCAATTTATAACAATATTTTAAAAAGAATAGTTTTATATCCTTAACATACCTTAGTATAAGGAAGCGTTCCATTATTTGATGACAACGATATGTTACGGAATTATTGGTTTGGTCTGTAAAAACGCTTGTTTGCCCACCAGAATTAAACGTCCAAGTAGTCTTAAAGTTTCCTAAATATTCATAAATATCAAATGTTTGACCATGCCACGCACATGGAAAGATACACGGAAATTCCGTCATGCCTGAAAGATATTGTGCATAATTCATGAATATATCAATGAGAAAAACATGGAAAACTATTTTTACGTCTTAATCCTTTTTTGTAATAATATGCAATTGCTTTCAAAGTAGTCAATCCAACTTTGCGATATACCTTATGTTTATTCCGTTTAACGTGTGACCTACCGGTATTACTGACATAATTCATGCAAAACATACCCCTAAATTTTACCAGCCAATTGTATGTTAAAATACATTTAGTAAAAATATTGCTTTTGATAGAATTTTACAAAAGAAGATATAGTGCGTAAAAAGACCAAATGTCTTTCTAGAGATTTTTTTTATACTTATTTTAAATCAAAAGCACAAACTTATAGTTTGTACATTATTAATGTAGTGTACATACAATTTTTCATTTGATGTAAATTAAATACATTAATTTCTGACCTGCGGCAACTTCCAAAAGGATGCACATCACACTTATTCGCATCTTATTTTTCATATTTTCTGCTTCTACAGCAAGTGTGTCCAACCTCAATTCAATATGCAACGTCAATGTCGAAGCAGAAATCTTTATTTTATAATATATAAACTTGATTGAGTCAACTGTCTTGTTTATCTTCTTTTTACAAGCTGTTACAAGTTAACTCAAGACTTCCTTGATTATTTTGGTAAAAAATTAAATCAATTACATGTTTATTTGCCATATAGCTATTTTTTTCAGTAAATGCTATTATTCGATTTATTTACCTTCTAGAATATCTTGTGTAAAATGCAGATTAGAAAATCGTTTGTTTCTTCCTATAATCGTATATTTTCTTAGCATAGTCTGTGTGCCTGATACGCATTTATCAAATCCCAAGGACGAAATTTTATGATTTTAACGTATAGGAGAGGACATCATATCATTTTGACTTGTGTAAATGTCTTCTTTTAATGAATTACACAAGTGCTTTGAAATAAGCATTACACAATAAACCCTGTCTTGCACCAAAAACACCTGTCTTGCACATTAGGGAAATTGTCAAGTGCAAAGCCATGAAAAGAGTAAAATAACTAAAATACCGAACTCAAAGTAAAAGTCCTTTTCAGTGATTATTTGAAGATATAATAAAGATAAGATTTGGATCAACAAGTGAATATTTCCACGTGGCTAATGACACAAAGTAATATTCTAGAAAGCATAGAGTAGAAAAAATTGATAAAAAATGAACAGTATAATATCACCCATTTTTTAGAGTGTTAGCGGACTCATTGAAAATGTTTTTTTTTCATGAGGTAAATATTAGGATAATGCATACAAAAATCAGTTCTTGGTAGTTTCATTTTGTAGTTGATATGTAAAAAAAACCCTCATGTAAGATTCATTTGATTAAAACAGTCATTATGTCTACACAACATTTGTGTGTAAATATTGCTGCTGCACGGTGAGTAAAATTGACCTGCAGAAAATGATCTTTGATGACGAATTAGTCATGAACAGTACTGGTGATATCGTTGAAAATACACGAAAAACTCAATAAAGATTTTTGACTTTTTTTGATCGAATACAAGATGAACAGAAATAGATAGTAATATCTATGAGTTCAAAGGCTAGGAATACATATAGAGATGTCTTCTACGCTGTTTCAGTAAAGGCAACACCCTATCGCTCGTGTTAGAAATCTAGAATGGGAATGAAATGCTTTAGAGTCCATTAGCAATACCCAAAACTAAACGACAAAAAGCGTATAATTTAGGGAAAACTACAACTAATTTATCAAAATTATGCATGTTCTTAGTTTAGTTATGTCGTGTATTTTTTCTTCTGGTGGGTGCGGGCTTTGTGCTGGTGAGTTCCGATACAACGCTGGTTATTTTTAACGAGATTTTAGTATATAAATGTTACAAAATCAGTCAAATTAAGCAAAATTTGTATTCCATCGGATTGTGTCTTTTTTGTATATACTTTTTGACATCCATTTGACTGTATAATATTAAGCGTTTTCAACTTATGATAATTTATTTTGATAAAATGGGCAACGATGTTCAGTTAAATGCTGTGCGATATGAATTAGGCATTGAAACGTAAATTCCATTTCATAGTCATAGTAGTACACAAGTACTTAATGTGATTATGTAGAAACGATACTGATACCTATTTCTGTGAAGATTTGTCAATTGACTATTCCCTCATTTTAAAAAAAATATACTGGACCAGTTTTATCAATAAAGTGTAATTTTTACTTTAATGACAACATCCATACGATAAATGTAAACCTGGTTCTACTGTTTTGAAAGAAAGAATATATTAGTACATGTACAACTGATTCAAAACAATACAGAAAAGACAGTAAAATTCATTTGATTCTTCCGCTACTTTTTTTTGTTTTTTTTCTATTTTACTTTTTGTTTATGCGTCACTTTGTCTTGTTGTAAAAGGATTTCAACGATGACAATCAAGCTGCCGCATCTTACACCTTCTTGTTCTATAAATAGCATTGTCTCTACTAAACTACTAAAAAAAACATATTAAAGTACAAAATAATATCTGAAAAACATTCTTATTGAATTTACACAGTTGATGATCAATGGTAAAATTTAAAC
Source organism: Mytilus galloprovincialis (assembly GCF_965363235.1). Taxonomy (NCBI): domain Eukaryota; kingdom Metazoa; phylum Mollusca; class Bivalvia; order Mytilida; family Mytilidae; genus Mytilus; species Mytilus galloprovincialis. The sequence goes on along the minus strand of NC_134846.1, from coordinate 42,603,402 downwards.
AATTTTAGTAGAAAATATCATAACAGAGACATATAATACACAAATGGTTGCATATTTTTTAAACAACGTTTAGTTTTAAATGAGCCTTCGGTATATATAAAAGAATATTTTGTTTTCGCAGTTTGAAACTTTATAAGGAATCATTTTAACAGACAAAACACGTTATACTTTATCACAACGGAACGAATGAAAAACAACTGTCATGTTTCTGACTGTACCAAGTTTGGAATATGACAGTTGTTGTCTATTCGTTTTTTATGTGTTTTGTCATTTGATTTTGCCATGTGATTAGGGACTTTCCGATTGAATTTTCCTCTCAGTTCAGCATTTTTGTGATTTTACTTTTTTTGGTACAGGAATTTCCCGAAGTAAGTGGTAGTAGCAAATTAAAACCAGTATTCAGTATTTATAGCTAGATAAACTCATCATAGATACCAGGGTTTAATTTTGTATTGCGCCAGACGCGCGTTCCGTTTACAAAAGACTCATCAGTGACGATCGAATAAACAAAGTTAAAACGGCCAAATAGAGGAGGAAGTTCCAGAGCAATGAGGACCAAAAATTTCTATAAATTTGCCAAATACAGCTAAGGAAATACATTCCTAAAGTAGAAAAGGCTTAGTATTTCAAAACATCTAAGTTTTGTTAAAAAAGGGGGACGAAAGATACCAAAGGGACAGTCAAACTCATAAATCGAAAATAAAAATGATAAAAACAAACAGACAAACAATAGTACACATGACACAACATAGAAAACTAAAGAATAAACAACACGAACCCCACCAAAAACTAGGGGTGATCTCAGGTGCTCCGGAAGGGTAAGCAAGTATATATGTATTTAAGACTATATCAATAACATACTTCTTACTGTTATTAGAGTTGATTGCGATTCTGTTATATTGGCAAATTTGGGAACAATCAAAGCACATATAATAGGCTAATGTGACAATAAAAGGGATAAAGTAGCCAAAACTGCTTTAACATTCAAATCACAGACATAAAACACAACTGATTTAGATTATTTTGCTAGTTTGCAAGAATGTTTTTACAAATAAATATAATAAAGGCAACAGTAGTATACTGCTGTTCAAAAGTCATAAATCGATTGAGGGAAAACAAATCCGGGAAACATATCAACTATAAGAGGAAAAAAGAAAAAAACAGGAAAACTGAATACAACAAAAAAAAAACTGCCATATTCTTGACTTGGTATAGTACATTATATGACAATGTTAAAAAAAAAACCGTGATTGAAATACAGTACAAACACATACAAAAAAACGCACATGCAAACACTATTATAATCGACCCAACATGCAAACCGCAGAATAACAACGAAAATCTTCCATCAACGACCGACATCACCAGACATCACTTATGTAACAAATATGTAATCTTGATTTTCATACTTTTGTTTTCACAATGCGTGTCCAAACAATTCTCAAAACACGGCGTTGAAAGGCTATTTTATAATTATTCAGACTACAAATGATAAGACATAACACAATATCAAACCGAAACCACAACAGAAAGATAAAAAAATAAATACATTAATCTTGGATGTATAAAATACCGAGACACGTCGTATAGCAATGCAAATTCACACTCGGTAAAGCAGTCATATTCGGGAATAGGTGACCTTTTTTGTTTGTTACTTATCAGACAGACGACATAGAGAATAACTAACAATTTAAGACTTGGTAAAAGTGTCATCAGTTTAAGTTAGTTTAGACACAGACAAATCGTATATATCAACTTGTTCGTTAAAGTGTCTAACAAAATTTTACGGAGATTCATTTTTAGTCTTTCCTCATCATAACTCTTTTTTTTTTTTGGTATATACAGTCTGTGGAAGAAGCGATTCGATAAAAACTTTTCTTATATCAACGAGCGATATTGTCTTATATCAACGAGTTGCATTGTGGGAAATTTCAGACGAATGTTAGCATTTGTACGAAGAAAGGCAGATTTCTCGGTATAAAGTAATGACTCGTTTCTTAAAACAGGGTGACATCTTACACGACATACGTATGGTGTGTAATTTCCCTGAATTACTTTTTGTAATAACAAGCAAAATGTATTTAAACGAGAAAATTGAAGTGTTGAATAAATGAAACAAAAATGCATGATTTATCATTTGTAGATGTACACATTCTATAAATATCATGTAGTTAATTCAGTGGAATGCAATTGAGATGAATTCAATTGTTTGCTAAGCCAAAATCACCCATAAGTCAAAGATACTGCTATATTTTAAAATATCAGTGCGATATTTGTCTTATATCATAGCGATGATTTTTTTATATCAAAAATTTATGAATGCGATACTTTTCTAATATAACTGCTATAGTTTTCTAATATAAAATGAATACGATGACACGTCACAATGCATGTCAAGAAAACTGCAAACATAATTAACAAACTTAGATCATGACCGGTTTAATGTTTTAGGATCAATATCACTAAAATTTCGTAACTGTAACAAAATTAACGCTTATTGATAGTTGAAAGTGTTAATAATCTGTTCAGTCTATTGTTTTCAATCACATGGTTTAACCGACTAACTAACATGTTTAACCCCGCCACATTATTTATGTATGTGTCTGTCCGAAGTCAGGAGCCTGTAATTCGTTTGTTTATGTGTTACATATTTGTTTTTCGTTCATTTTTATTCATTTATAAATAAGGCCGTTAGTTTTCTCGTTTGAATTGTTTTACACGATACGCGAACTTTTCTTAGTGCAAAATAACAATCCGTATCGCTTTTTATAAATTCATTTCTTCAATGAGTACTAAAAAAAATGTGTAGAACACAAATAAAAAAGATGTAAATGTCTGTTGACGTTAGAATTGTGTATAATTATATCTTTTCTATATTGATAAATTTAGATCGTTCAGTTGGAGGACTGGAAAGCAGTTATTTATAAGGGGAAATTTTAAAGATTTATAGATATAAGAAGATGGTGCATGAGTTCGAATGAGACAACTTTCCATCAAAGTAATAATTTGTTTAAAGTAAACCATTATAGACCAAAGTAGGTCCTTAAACACGGAGCATTGGCTCACAGCGAACACCACGCTATATAGGAACAAGAACATTGCTAGTGTTAAACCATTCAAACAGGAAAGCCAACGGTCTAATTTGTAAAAAAAAAAAGGAGATTCAAAAGTACAGGTAAGATTTTGTCGAATCAATCAGTACGAGGACAATATGATTCATCTTTGTCACAAGTTAGTTATCCAATGAAAGTCTTCCATGCGTGCGTTGCGAGCATATCGGATATATATTATTTCGGTGCGCTCATTATGAAATTTGCTAAATGTTATATATGTGAACAATCATTTTGATACTTAGCTATTTTATTACGGCATTGTTTATTAAACCCTTATTTGATTAGTTTTGCTTCCAAAACTAATTGAGAAATTTGTAAGATTTTACCCAAAACAATTTGAATTTAAGCAATGGTCTTAAAACTGCTTATTTACATACAATACTATACTAAGAAGTAAAATCACAAAAATACTGAACTCCGAGGAAAATTCAAAACAGAAAGTCCCTTATAAAATGGTAAAATCAAATGATAAAACACACCAAACGAATAGATAACAACTGTCATATTTCTGACTCAGTACTGGCATTTTCAAGTTTTGAAAATGGTGGATTGAACCTGGTTTTATAGCGCTTAACCTCTCACGTGTATGACAGTCTCGTCAAATTCTGTCATATTTACAACGATGCGTGAACAAAACAGACATAATAGGTAAAATTGTCAAAATATGGGTACAACAGTCTAATATTAATACTAATCGGTACTAATATTAATATAACAAAAACACCGCTATGATATTTTAAAATTATCGCATTGATATTTTAAAAGTATCGCATTGTTTATTTATGTATATAAGAAAAACACAGCACTTCAAATTTTACACGGACATAAACTTTAGCTTCTAACTAACTTCTGAATGTAAATTTAGACTCAATTGTTGTTTATATTTGAACAATAAGTTTTAAAGAAAGTATTTTCTTAATTTTTCGTTGCCGAAAACAACATTCTCCGCATGGAATGTCTGCATATTTACAATTGATATTAGACAATATCGCTATGTGATATAAGAAAAGTTTTTATCGATACGCTTCTTCCATAGACTGATATAGATGAGACCATTAATTTTCTGGTTTAAATGGATATACATTTGTCCTTCGGGGCATTTTATAGCAGACTATGCAGTATGGGGTTTGCTCATTGTTGAATGCCGTATAGTGACATAAAGTTTATAATCTTATGTCTCAAGTGGTCTATTGTGGAGAGTTATTAGCAACAATACCACATTTTTTTTTTATATGTATTCCATTAGAAGAACATACGTTCTCAAGTTTTACAATATTATTCCTGTTTTGTAATTCAGAACATTAACCAAATTAAAAAAAACCAACAACATGTAAACTCCCGAACCACACATCCAGAGGAAATGTACACCTTGTTTGTAAGTAAGGAAATAAACTCATCATAGATACCAGGATTGAAATTTTATTTAGTGTCGAAAAATTAAGTACAGTTAACAGTAACATTTAGAAAACTCTTACTACAAACTAGAATATATATAACAACTATATATTTTAACATATCTGACTGGTTTTTTTTATCTGATTTTTAAAATACAATTTGAGAATCATAAATTACAGATGAAGATATAAGTAAAATTTATGATGCATAGGATTTATATATAAAATGTGTATTAAATCATGCTATAATGAATGTTTTAAACAGTAATGGAAAAAACCCGAATACAATAAATTCAAAAATTAAGGTACATAAAGACACTATGACAAACCTTAAACAGAGAATTCTACCTAAACCACAAATGTTTTTTGTGTGTTTTTTTTTTTACTAAATCTAGAATGAGTGAACAAACAATTTCTCTGTGAGTTTTGCTACATAATTGAAATCGAAACATAGAATATATGTTTCTCAATATCCTAAACATTGAGAAAATCGAAAAAGAATTATTTACATGAAAAGAAAACTGTAACTTCACATTTTGCATAATGTAGATAAAACACATTGAATTGATACTTAGCCCCACATATTACTGTCAAAACAAGACAGGTTTCCGTCGCAAAAAAAAAAAAACAAAAAAAAACGTTGATTTTTTCGGGAATGAGACTAGATTTTTTTTAATAATGACTTATGGATTAGATCTAGTGGTCGTATGCATGTAAGTCTTATTCTATAATATATCATTTTTTTATTTGTTTGTTTGTCATGAACCTTATTATAGTGTTTAATGTAAAAAAAATAGTGTCAAATGGCATTGAAATATACACCTTTTCAAACACAAAGGTAAAACAAATTTTCGTTGTCCATATTTTCAAAATATAAATATTTCAGAAGACCATCTCCATTAAGATCATATTAGGCAATTGTGTAGGCTGTGAATCACCAATCAGACTCGGACTAATACACAATACCCTATATGCATTCGTTTATCTCTGTTATACATTTAAATAGTATGGTTAATTGTTTCATATAACCGTAACTAACAGTCTGAGACTGGGACAACTAATACCCCAGTAGTATCAGGCTGAGACAACTAATATCCCAGTAGTATCAGGCTGAGACAACTAATACCCCAGTAGTATCAGGCTAGACAACTAATACCCCAATTGTACCAGTATAAGACTAGTGGTTCCCTTGTGCACATTTAAGCAAATAAAATATGTTTTAACTATCAGACTTAGACAACTTATATCTCCAGTAGTCTCAGGCTGAGACAGCTAATACCCCAGTGGTATCATGCTGAGACAGCTAATACCCTAGTAGTCTCAGGCTACGACAATTCATATCCCAGTAGTCTCAGGCTGAGACAATTAATACCCCAAGTATTATCAGTATCATGCTATAACAAGGACTTAATGATGTTCTTGCTATGTGAGGTTTTGGAATTTGTGTCAGATGTTTGGACTCCTTACGATACAAGGTAAAATATTTTGCCCCATGACTCCTATTTATCTTTTAATATTAGACTTAATATCTCAAAAAAGGTCATTTGATAACATTTTAGCAGATTATTGTATTCTTTCTTTTGATTTGAGACCAAAATAATACTAATGCAAATATAAAGTAAAAGTCCTAGTCAGCCTTTTACCGCAATATTTTATAAATCATATATCTCGAAAAGGAGTTCCATGACCAATCAATATTTTTAGCTTATTCTGATCCTTAACAAATACTCTTCAAGCCTATAATATCAATTTTAATTTCTTGATTTATCTAATTTCACCTAAAATCAACTAAGCACATCCTAAAACAGTTTTCGTATTACAACGTTACTGTGTCAAGTGATTACTATTAACATCGGATGTATAAGCAACCAAAGCTAGGCAGCATAGTTACTGATAATTAGATTGCAGTAGCTATATATAGTTATATATATATATGTTCAAATTTCGTTAATCGACTACGAAAATTAAATCATCAAAGGAAACCGAGGGAATCGCATATATTCCAAACTGATTGAGACCGGTGCGTTTACAGGGGAAGTGTCTAATACTATGAACTCACCACCCACCATGCGAATTCACACTCAGTGCAAATTTCAAAGAAAGGAACAGAACATAATCAATAAAACAACTGATCAGACTACCATACTAGTATCTTAATATCTAAGACTATGTAGTTGGTGAGTTGAGACACCTACACATCGTACATCATAAGTTGGTACTTAAATATTCGACAGATCTGTTATTGTACCTACAATATAAGTCTGTTTTTATCTTGCAAAGATATAAAAACGGTTCATTCCTTTAACTTTTACACAAGTATACCCAATTTTAAACTAAAACACAGATTAAAAGAACTAGTCGAACATCAAATATTGTTCAATAAAAAAAAATACACCATACTTATCATTAGGAATAAATCACAGTTTGTAAAAATCACACTGATTCAAACAAAAATTCTGAATTTGACATCATCACTTTTGGTCTCAATTAACTAGTTTATCATGTAATGACTTATTGAGAACTCCGATGTGAATATATGTTGTGTTTTTTGTATTTTGTTACAGACTTCATTCCTAAATTATCTGTAATAGTATAATAGAAAGTTCGAGCCTTTGGTGCTTCGGTTCATAATGACATTTCCTTCATACCGATACAAATTACGCTATTTATTAAAAGGGTTTGGTGTTATTTTTATTAGGCTTTCCTCTACGTCGCCACATCTTCCGTATTATTCGAAGGTGTTGCTTAATTGACAAGAGGTCTATGATCACAACTGAACCAAATATGAAAGCCAGAAAAATGGTCCCGACCACTCCTATTACCGTCTCTGACCGAGATTTATTTGTTGCGCTCTTTTTCTTCCTCTGAAACGACGAAACAGTGGTCACATCTATTCTCAACTCCTTTTCGATGGCCTGGAGTACAGGTTGTAGAACTGTACGCCATTCATCCTTGGTATAGTTGGAAACATTCTGAGAATTCCAGGTTAATACCTTTTGGAAGTAGTCAACTGTACAGGGACACATTAGAGTTTCTGTAAAAGATATATCTGGATACAATATTTAAGAAAATTTGAAAAATATGGATAATATGAAAAACTAGTTCATATATCGTTCAATAAATTATCGTGCTTTAGTTATAGTTACCATTTTATAAACAGTTAAGTGATCACAGAATATAGATCGTATTATATATTCTGTTCAAAGTTTGTTGTCCTCTGTCAGTACTTGCAAAATAATTGGCTGATCTGTGATGAAAAATTTTAGAAAATCACGCAAAATTTGCAATGAAGGGGAAAGCGCCGTCTGCCATAAAACTAGGTATTATAGATTATTTATTTATAAATGCTTGTTCTTAAAATCTATTTATATTTTTAGTATATTATTATTGTTCCCTATTTATATTTACATATCTATAAAATTCATAAAACAGAGGTATCTTTAAATGTGTTTACTAAAGGAGGGACGAAATATACCAGAGGGACAGTCAAACTCATAGATTGAAAATAAACTGACAACGCCATGGCTGAAAAGTCAAACAGATAAATAATATGGGGACGATTCCCAAATATCGGTAGAAAAATCAATAATAAAAAATAGTCGGGAAAATTTCCCGAATTATTCAATATATTAATGAACTCAAAATCGTTAACTTTTTTTTCAGACTTTTTTAAATCCCCGCATTTGCGCAGAAATCTATTTCCTTTTTCTGGTCTTGTATGCATGAGACTTTGAATAAAATATATATTTATCAGTATAGTAAAAAAATATAGGATTGCAACTCAATAACAATTCATTTTTAATAATTGTTTTATATGAAAAATAACCATTACCTGATGAAAGCGTTTCTTTCTTTATATTGAATATGACGTCATAACTCAAATAAATAAATCCTTAATAAACAAGAAGAGAAGACTGATAGCAACTAAGCAAAACTCATAACAGCAAAAAAAAAAGACTCAATGACATTCCTCAAGTTTTCTACACTATCAATTTCTAAATTTTGAAGGATTATGTACCTGAGATAACAGAGAGATGGATGGAACTTCCGGTTGAATTACCCAATGAATTACCAACATGGCAAATATATGTTCCTGTGTCGCTCCATTTTGCTTCATGAAAATCCAGACTTGGATAGTGCAAAGTCCCTCCATCAGCATCAATGACGAACTCTTTACCATTCACTTGTTTCGTCCAGTACACAAACAAGGCATCAGGACTAGAGTCTATAATACAATGTAATCTGACGCTCTCTGATTGGTGAACGACAACATGTGTTTGGCCACTGGTAGAGATGACAGGAAGACCTTTGAAAATTGATAACAATTATGTTGTAGTTATGGAGGAATAGATGAAAGCAGCAAAGAAGGCTAGTTGTATTAGTATTATCTAATCTCGAAATAATGTTTTGCTTTTGAGGAAAATATTTAAGGTTAAGAAAACCGTAAATGCAATACAAATAATTTTTAGGCAATTTTGGTTAGACTAACTGATGACAATGCCTTGTATATATGAATATGACATGTGGATGTTATTTCATTTCCTGTCATTCATATGGTCTGATTTTCCGTCCCCGTTGAAGCAAAATCCAGAAAAGCGCTTCCACGAAGAAACCTTATATAAAAGTATTACCGTAATATTAAAGTATATTTTACAAACTTTAAAATAAATATGTTAGACATAGTCATAACTTTTTATCTCCAGTTAAGTATTGTTTGGCGTATAAACTGTTTTGCTTTTAATTAGTGACCATTTTATTTAATTTCTTTCTTATTTACTCAATTGTAGGACTGCCACTACACATTGTGTGTTAAAATTTATTTGTTAAAAAGTATCCCACCTTCAATTATATTGACGTAAACTTGCAGTTATGGAGGAATAGATGAAAGCAGCAAAGAAGGCTAGTTGTATTAGTATTATCTAATCTCGAAATAATGTTTTGCTTTTGAGAAAAATATTTAAGGTTAAGAAAACCGTAAATGCAATACAAATAATTTTTAGGCAATTTTGGTTAGACTAACTGATGACAATGCCTTGTATATTTGAATATGACATGTGGATGTTATTTCATTTCCTGTGATTCATATGGTCTGATTTTCCGTCCCCGTTGAAGCAAAATCCAGAAAAGCGCTTCCACGAAGAAACCTTATATAAAAGTATTACCGTAATATTAAAGTATATTTTACAAACTTCAAAAATAAATATGTTAGACATAGTCATAACTTTTTATCTCCAGTTAAGTATTGTTTGGCGTATAAACTGTTTTGCTTTTAATAAGTGACCATTTTATTTAATTTCTTTCTTATTTACTCAATTGTAGGACTGCCACTACACATTGTGTGTTAAAATTTATTTGTTAAAAAGTATCCCACCTCCAATTATATTGACGTAAACTTGATCACTTGTTGCTGAGGTTTTATTATTTTCTGCTCTGCACGAATAGTGTCCATTGTTAACTGATGTAGCCACAGGGATGATTAGGGTCTGACTGCTATTTGTTAATTCCCCATTTGATGATGAGGATATATCATGATTATGAATCCAAGAAAAACCAGTTAGTTCTGGAACTGCCTGAACATAACACGTTATCTGTATTTCTTCTCCATGAGTTACATCAAATAACGGAGCTGGCTCAATAGTAAGTATGACTAAAATTAAAAACTTTTAATATACATCAATTAGAGAAGAGGTGACGAAGTTGTAAGATTTGTGTCTTAACACGAACCAATGTGTTTTCATGTGCACTGGAAAGGTGAGCAGATCCTGCTCCAATTGTGGTAAATGTCGAGTTGCTCAAGTTAGATGGTGAGTATTGTTATGTAGTTCTGGATGATACTAATAGATATTCTCATTAGTTGATGACAAAATGACAAACCTTGACAAAAACGCTATGAACTAAATGATTGATAACTTAGGGATCATATCCATTTTAGTATTCTTTAAACAATCTTGATTTTTTACTGAAATAATGATAGCGCATACATTGTATTGTTAATGAATCTGATATAATTTGAAATTAATTGCATATTTCTATAATTTCCAATTTTATAATTTAATCAATGTAGAAACGAGAAACGAAGTTATCAATGGTTACGTTACAGAAATAGTATCGTACATTTGCTGACACACTGAAGTCATGTACAACATATTAAAGAAGAAATTACAAGTGAAAACGAACCTACCAATTTAACAGTAACATATTTGCCCAGTAGTCAGCACGTGCTGACATGACTAATCATTCATATGGTCATATTTATAAATTAACTGTTTACTAAACTTTTGAATTTTTGAAATACTAAGGCTTTTCTATCTCAGGATTAGATTACCTAAGTTGTTTCTGAAATAACTTTTAGGAATTTTGGTTCTAAACGCTCTTCAACTTCGTACTTTATTTGACCTTGTTATTTGTTTTGGATTTGATTAGTCTTTTCTAGACGAAACGCGCGTCTGTTGTAAATACAAAATTCAATCCTGGTATCTATTATGAGTTTATTTATTGAATGTTGTTCGAAGCCAAAAACTTCAAAAGCTTAATTTAGTAGTAACGTGGAAAACGTTATACTATCGAAAAGGACCAAAATCTTATTTTTCCTTGTTGGATATACATTCTTTACATCGATTGTTTAAGAATACACCGATTTCACTGGTGGTAAGCGGATGGTCGTAACTAAAAGTTACGACCATCTGAATATGGGAGACAACTCTAGGGATAAGTTTTTCTTTTTCCGATTTTCGTGCAGTAAAAGATTCATTTGAGTCAAACCGCTGGTCTCATAAACACATATCGTGAGTGTGTTGTTATTGAAACCAAATTTGACACATAAAATCAGTCCATTTTTCGTAAAATAGTCATTTAAAAATTCGAGCATGATGGTCGTAACTTTAACTTGTGATGGTCGTAATGTCAAGTATAGTATTTTGGATGATGGTCGTAACCGACACAAGATGGTCGTAACTTTGAAAGATGACCGTAACTCAAGTATTTAGACGAACTTTTATCAAGCTATTTTAAAAGTACTGTGCACATGCATAACCATGTTAATAAACTCAGTTGTTATATAAGGTTTACTACAAAAAATATTATTTCATTTGTTACTCTGATAATGGTATGCAGAAATTAAGTTAAAGAATTATCAATCATACATTTTTGATATGTTCCAAACGACCATTATTTAGGAGAAACAGGGAAAACTAATCAACTCGCATTAAGCCAAATAGTATGTTAGGGTTGAGTATTAATATATTTTTACTGTACGTTAAGGCATAAAATTTTTGAATATTTGCATTTAGATTTTTTTTTTATTTCGACTTTTTATTTCCTGCAATCATGTCGGCAGATGAAATTATTGAACGTACAGTTTTGGACAATCTTCTTTAATTTTTAATCAGCTATTTCAGTTTTAATAAACCATTGGCTTTCAAATATTCGGCTTTTGGTGAATCATGATCAATAAAAATCCACAAATGCCTGGTGTTTTTATCGTGTTGTCTTTATTTTTTATCGATTGCATGACGATCTTGTGGTATAACATTGATAATCATTCTAAGTATTGGTTCGTAATAAAAACTTAATCCATGGTGACGTAATGAACATTGTGTTAACCTAGAAAGTATGAATAAGGTTAAGATATTTTACAATGCTACACGCGTTGAATTTAAGAGTAAGATCAAATACCAGTAGTTTGTAAACAGGCTTGTAGCCAGGATAATATTACAAGGTAGAACTAAATGTACTGCGGCAAATATTACATACACATATGCAGGTATATATTTTACAATGATACACGCTTTGAATTTAAGAGTAAGATCAAATAGTAGTAGTTTATAGCCAGCCTTGTAGCTAAGATACTATTACAAGGTATAACTAAATGTACTGTGGCAACTATCACATACATATGCAGGTTGAAAATAATGTTTATGTTATTATACAAATATAGCCTTTGTATGAGGTCGATACAAGGATATATTGATCTGAAAGAAGTATATTGACTGAGGACGAAGTCCGAGGTCGATATACTTCTTTGGGTCGATATATCCTGTATTGACTTCATACAAAGGCTATGTTTGTTATATTATTAATTTCAGACCATTAGGTATATTTGTATCAAAATCGTCATTTGATTTTGTTTGAATTTTATACATCATATTGTCTCCTTGACAATAACAACATATTAGTTGTTATTTAATTATTTTGTTTGTTTGTTTGACATCTTAGGTATTTGAAGACTTTTTTCGTCAAATAATCGATCACAGATATCATTTGTTTCAAAACGTTTAACGATATCATGAAATTCATTACATGACGTCACAAAGTAAATCGGTTTTTAGATATTCTAAAAATAACCGTGCAATATGTTTTTTGCTATCCGCCGTTTTCTCTCTACGTTTAACATGTGACTATCCCTAAACGAATCAAATTTGTTAAAATATACGAATTAATAATATATGTTTATATTGTATGAATGTACTCAGATTTAAAAGACCAGCACGCTGAGTTGAAGCATAAAGATCTATCTTTTAAATATTATCCTGGCTAGAAGCTATGTATGAATACTGTTTGCTGAAGTCCTTTTGCTGAAATTCAAAAACAATACGTTATCATCAGCATATAGAAAACAATGTAAATTGCTAACCCCTTTAATATTCTTTAAAAGAAGTTTAAAGATCCATACTGTGAAGGAATTTTTTTAACTCGTGTAGTAATTTTGACTCTAAATATGCCTCCTCTAGTAGTGGAAAGATGATCCCAAATTGTCAAGCCTGTGCCAGTATCTGATCATAGACTTTGCAATGACAAAATACAGAGTGAATCTACAAAGTTAAGAAAGATTGGCAAAATGTGTTTCTCTTTTGTTAACACCAAGTAATTGTTTACAAAATTCAATGCGTAGTCTTTCTGAAAGAATCTTAGGAAAGGCCTGATCTACATTTGTAGTCATAGATTTTTTTTTTTAAAGGGTTGAAATATCCCCAAATTTTAGTACTATATAAGAGAATAGGTTTTATTATATGCTTAAAAACATGAAGGCTGTTTTTTAAACTTGGATTCAGTGACAGAAAGTCCTTGCGTAGCTTATGGTAGACTTTTAACGCCTTATTATACAATTCTCTCTGAGCGAAGGAAAAAAATCCAGATGCACTAAAAGTTATTCCTTAATATTCACAATGTTGAGCACAATCAATAAGTCTGTTATTAAAATAAAAATCATGTTTGATATGTCTGCCTGTCTTGTTAGATACAAGCACCTTGGTTTTATTGGGATTAATTTTCAAACACCAATCTTAATCCATCAAGTTTACTTTGAAGTCCTTTTGCTGAAGTTGAAAAAATGGCAAGATCATCAGCATATTTATAGTTAAGAATAGGCTGGTCGTGGATAAACAACAGCTGGATCAGGGGAACTTTTAACACAATGAGGAACTTCATTTATAAAAATTTTAAACGGACTCAAATTGTCTCCCTGTTTTACTCCAACTTTAGTTCTAAAGAGATCTCTTACCATACTCTCTAACTATGTTCAATAGCATAAGTTTTAATTCCACCTAGTAGGTACATACTAGTTTTTAAAAATTTTATCTTTTCAATACATGCAAAATATAAAGAAAATAAATCAGGATACTGTTATTTCATGTGATGTCAAATTTGTTAAAAGCGCCTTTTCTTAATTCGTAACTAAGAATGATCATAACCAGAGCTGTGTGTTAAAATGAATTCTCCACTTTTGAGAAATTTATATTGTTATTAAACTTAACATCTTATAATTAGTTGCCTCTTGGTTGATTTTATACATTATATTTTAAGTAACAGTGACTGGTCATTTCATTTTGTATTGGTTGGTTTTTTTTTCGATTCGTTCCAATTTTCTTTCCTTTCGCACTTTACAGGTATCCCTCTCTTCACCTCTTTTAGTTTTTATCATTTAGTGAAATCAACTTCACAAATATATCATATACTATATTTATATAACAAAAGACACGTTTAAAACTCTTGACTTGTCTTATTAGGTCCTATTTAATAAAGAGTTACGACCATCACAATTTTAAGTTACGACCATCCTGAACAATTTTGTTTTTTCAGTTACGACCATCATGCTCGAATTATTGAATGATCATTTTACGAAAATTGGAATGTTTTTATGTATCAAATTTTGTTTCAATATCAACGCACTGGCGATTAGTTTGTATGAAACAAGCGGTTTTACTGAAACATTTTTTTTACTACACGAAAATCGGAAAGTTACGACCCTCCGTTTACCACCAGTGCGATTTGGAGTAACATTATTTTCACACATAATATTCAAGTTTTGCAAAATTTTACACTTAAAAAATCAAGTGTTCGGATCTTTTTCCGATGCAAATATTTATGTGAAGAAAAAGGTTTCAATGACGTTATAAACAATGATAAGGATGACGATTGTAATGAATCCTGTTTTAACGGTGCTGTCAATAATATAAAAATACAAACCACCATAAATGATAACATCAAATTCGCTTCCGGTTGTAATTCCATCTTTATTTTCCGCCGTGCAGTTATATGTTCCTGTGAAGTTTAGGTAGGATTCATGTTTCCCGTAAGTGTGAGTTTCCATAACTTTAGAAGAAATAACAGCTAGCATGTCTAAGTAAAGCATTTCACCGGTTGTCGTTTGACAACGAACATACCATACCTCAGAACAATATGTTGTTATGTTGAGAAATACGACGGGATTTCCTGCAACACCTTCAATCATGTAAAGACTCGTTGACATAACTGGCACAGCAGAAGCTTCTACAAAAATAAGATACTTAATAAGTATTGACTACCCTTATCTCTATTCCAACTATCTCCACAATTTATGTTATACATATGCGATATACATGTATTACAAAGGTATATTTGTAACTGAAGGTCACTATCGAAGCGAAGCTAACTGGAACCAAAGGTCAAATCCATATCAGAGAAAAAACGAAACTTGCGCTGTTTGGCATGAGTTCCAATCATGTTTTGTAAGCAGTATAAGAGTGAAATTTATAGAAATACTAGATTCATTTTGATTTTTTTAATGGTACATGTTTTTGAATCAAACATTTAAGATCTGTCAAGTT
The DNA here is from genome assembly GCF_965363235.1 of Mytilus galloprovincialis. NCBI lineage: Eukaryota > Metazoa > Mollusca > Bivalvia > Mytilida > Mytilidae > Mytilus > Mytilus galloprovincialis. Next base: position 42,587,811 of record NC_134846.1, on the reverse strand, counting down.
ACAACAGTGATAATTTAGAAATTTTCCAATATTTAAAGAAAATTACAGATCTTAATTCCAATTTTTATTCAATTTTTTATTCAATGGAAAATTTAAAAGTCGTCGATAATGGACGAAGAGACAGAATGTATTGAAAATAAGTACAAAACTTATTGACACTTTTTCTAAACATTTCATTTTGATAGGATGAATTTGATGTTTTTAGTCTTAAAAGATAATTATTTGTACCTGAAATAACGGACATTTTGATTGGATGTCCGCTTGAATTGCCGACTAAATTGCCAGCATGGCAAGTATATTTTCCTGTATCATTCAATTCTACTTTGGTTAACATCAGACTTGGATACTGTAAATTCGCACCGTCAGCATCAAAGAGTGAATCTAAATGTTTTGCACGTTTTGTCCAGTACATAAACAAGGCAGCAGGGTTAGATGTGATGTTGCAATGTAGTGTAACGTTATCTAAATGGTTTACTACTAAACATCTTTGGCCATTGGTTGAGATGTCAGGAATACCTTCAAATAAGTCAAATATATATAACAGATTATAATAATCATATAATGTCATATTGGGTGTCACTATTGAAGCAGAACCTGACTAATTTTAAGAGAGCACATGAGTTTATTCACTGTTTTTTATGGTGTTCTTGTTTTTCAATCTTTAGCTTTCTATTGATTTGTTGCTCCGTCGATTTTTCCTTTATGTTTACTTTTACATTGACTTTATGTTATAAAGTCTGGTACTTTATCTTTCTTTCTACAAAAGATCACAATAGGACAAAACTGCGAGTATTGTTGATGCATTGGTTTTGTTTTAAACTGTCTATTCTTTTAAACAATAAAATGCATATTACAAATACATATTACTTTATAATTTAATAGATGTGACTAGTAAAAATCTTTAACTATTGCTATCATTATTCGTTGTGGGTTTTTGTTTTGAATCAACTTTGTGCCTTTTACTGTCCACTTGATAAGGAACTTTTCTGTTGAAATATTGAACACATTTCTCAGTGTTTGTATTGTTTATTTGAAACTGTTTTACCTTTTATAATAAAACTGTAATATATTTTGATCGATTATATAGTTTTATATATAAAAAAAAATTTAAAGAATCAAACCTCCTTTAACATGAACATCAACTGTTTCACTTGTTGCGTGTGTTTTACCAATATCAACACGGCACGAATAAAATCCATTGTTAACAGGTGTGGCTGCAGGGATGATTAGGGTTTGGTATTTGGTTTGGTTTTCACTAATTGAGCTTTCATTTGATTGTAAAGGTTCACCAACAATATCCAAAAAATTATGTATCCATGAAAAATAATACAGTGAATAATTTGCCTGAACGTGACACTTTATTTCGATTTCTTCTCCATATATAACTTCTAAATACCAATCTGGCTCAATAGTTAGTTTTACTAAAATTAAATGAGATACAAACATATGATATGAAGTAATGATATAGCATCTTAATCAAGTCATAATCCAAAATGTTTTTTATGGAAATAACGTCAAAGCTTATTTCAGGCAATTTACATCAATATTCTCCTTTTCGAAATTTCAAGAAACAACCAAATAATTTCAAAAAAGTTTCAATTAGATACATCTAATTAGGTCTTATCTCGTTTTATTGTTGTCAACACACTTTTTCAGTCCAAAATATACTTAAAAATTGACAACTAACAACAAAAAAAGAATATAAAGAGATTTGACCTCCAAATATTTTTCGTAATTCATTGTCAATAGTTATCAAAGATACCAGGATTATAATTTAGTACTCCAGACGCGCGTTTCGTCTTCATAAGACTCATCAGTAACGCTCATATCAAAACGTGTTTGTTTTAGGTCAAATTTAAGATCATGTTTTATAACTATATACTTTCACATTATTTAGAGCCTTCTTGTCCATACGCCTTTTGAATAAGTTCCCTTATCATTGACAGGGAGCATACTCATAGTTAAAAAGAAAAAGCTATCAACTCCATGGCTTAACAAGAATGTGTTCCTAGTACACGGATGCCCCATCCGCACTATCATTTTCTATGTTCATCGGACCGTGAAAATGGGGTACAAACTCGAATTTGGCATTAAAATTAGAAAGATCATATCATAGCGAGCATGTGTACTAAGTTTCAAGTTGATTTACCTTCAACTTCATAAAAAACTACATCGACCAAAAACTTTAACCTGAAGCGGGACAAACGGACGAAAGAACGAACGAACGGACGGACGAACGGACCCACATACCAATAAACATAATGCCCATAAATGGGGCGGGCATACAAAGAAAAGGACAACCAGACAAACAAAAGTACACAAGACACTACATAGAAAACTATAGACTAAGCAACACGAAGACAACCAAAAACGGAGGGGTGATATCAGTTGCTCCTGAAGGGCAAGCAGATCCTGCTCCACATGTGGCACCCGTTGTGTTGTTCATTATCAAAGGAATGACTTCAACTTCACCATTTGAAACTCTTAGATTATGGGCAGCAACCCTCTATCAAGAAAAGTGTGATAGGAAATACAAGCCTGGGAATATCGTATCAGTTGGAAGATATATGCTCCGTATGCAGGCGCTGCTTGAATTTTGGTACATAGAAATGGAAAGTTCACAATTTGAAAGCTGAAATCATCTCTTTTGTCACAAAATTCTGTTTTTAACCGACCTTTGAAAGTATTGTCTTCTTCATTAAAGTTTACGTATTCACTTCGTAATTATGAGAAAATCTGAAAAAGTTAAAAAAAACACTTCTTTTTCTTTTTCTTTTCACATTCTCATTCATACCACATCATGTTATATTTTATACGGCCAATTCGTCAGTGTTAAAGCTGTTGTTACAAAGTTGTCCAACTGTATTACATCGCTGTAAAAAAAAGTCATCTATCGATTGAGAGAAAACTAATCAGGAGTACAAACTATAACCGAGGGAAACACATCAACCATAAAAGGACAACAACGGAGCATCAGCAATCCTGGAGTGCAACAAAAACAAATGTACCAACATAGAAAAGGACTTCTTGATAACAACAACCATAATCCTGACTAGGTACAGAACATGTTAAGGAAAAAGGTGGCTTTGATGAATAGCCAAACATCTCGCTTATATGGCAGTTATTGAAATATTGCAGTTCTCTAAAGCTATTTCAAGACACGTCTGTAGCGGACTATCACTTTATTTACAATGTTGCAATCAGTGAGAACAAGGTTGCACTGCCAAAATGCAAATTGACTGCTTTTAATTTTTTTAGCTCCAATAGTTATTTATCAAGAATGTTCAAACTCGGAAAACAATTCCATTATATTGGCAACAAAGTATGACAATGATAGGTACAAATGTTTAAAATTGGGGTACAGCAATCAATATTGTACTTCAATCTTCATCACTATAAAAATAAATAACTTTCCCAACACAGAAAAATAAATTGGCATAAAAACACTCTGTGAGCAAAGTATATAAGTAACAAGAATGTGTCCCCAGTCATAAGTAACAAGTAAATTAAGTTTCAAGTTGATTGGACTTCAACTTCATCAAAAACTACCTCGACCAAAAACTTTGACCTAAAGCGGGACAGACAGACGAACAGACGAACGGACGAACGAACGACGGGACGGACGCACAGACCAGAAAACATAATGCCCATAAATGGGGCATACAAATGAAAGTCACGAGTACAAAATTGACCATAACAATCAAAAACAACTGTTATTTTGCTGATTTAGTATAAATATACTACTAGTAGTTGTTGTTGAAAACATAAGAATACACACCATCATAAATAATAACATCAAATACGCTTCCTATTGTAATCGTCGTGTCATGTACCGCCGTGCAGTTATATGTTCCTGTGTAGTTTAAGTAGGACACATGTTTCCCGTAAGTGAGAGTTCCCATATGATTGTAAGAAATAAAATCCAAGTCAATCAATGCACCGGTTGTGGTTTGACATTGGACATATTTGACAGATGAAAAATTTGTTGTTATGTTGAGAAATCCGACAGAATGTCCAACAACACCTTCAATCTTCAGAGTCGTTGACATAACGGGCACAAAAGCTTCTACAAAAATAAGATGCTTAATAAGTATTGACTATTCAAATCTCCAATCCCGCCATACTTAAATTCATATTAAGCATGAGCGATATAACATACATTACACACAAAAAATGTCTACATACTATAATCAAAAGCGAAGGTTAGAGGTTCCAAAAGTAAAATCGACCTCGGTTTCAGAAAAATAACGAAGAAGCACTTGCTATAAATGGGTTACACGAACGTGTTGTTAGCAGTATCCAGTATCAAGATAAGAGTAAATTCGGTTAAATTATAAACGTATGAAGGTTTAGGAAACTGTAGATCTTTTAAAACGGTGAAAAATGTTTAAAAAAGAAAAATATGAAGTTATGTCCCCAGGAATAATTTCAAGATTTTTCTTGTTTTTTAAGGTAATTGAAGACATAATGGGGGTTACTATAAAGCAGACACCATTCCGGAGCATCTGAGTATGCCCTCGTTGTTTGATTCAAGCATGCTGGGTCTTTGTGATCACTCCGGATTTGGAGATTGTTTAAAATTCTAAATTAAAGACATGTCATGCATTTAATGTATTTGTATTGCTATATAACAGTAATTGGGATTATCTTATTGTAATTTATTTTTGTGATTGTTCAAAATGTGCATTTTTAATGCCTATTTCTGGAAATTATTAGGCCAATTACTATTAAAGGCATATCAAAAATATGCTTCACATTTGAAGATTATCCTTAACATTCTTGTTAAAATCATTGAATTTCGAATGGTTCTAAACAAAGATGTAAAAAATCCTACAGTGTCATCATCTGAAATATCAAAATAGTTTGCTTCAATTTTGCAAAATTCCCCAACTTTTTGGCGTTAGATTAGAAGTTTAACGGTGTGTTTGGGGAAATAAAAAAAGCAAAATAATTATTAAAAGTTTGGTTCAAAATAAAGTAAGACTAGCTACAAAATTGGCTGAATCATAACATCCATGATGCTTCGATTATTTGGTTCGTGTTGTTTATTTTGTAGTTTCCTGTAAAATAAAATATGCAATAATATGGTATTTGTCGCTCCGTCGTTTTTCTTTATATTGTCATTTAATTTATGTTTATAATCTGGAATCTTTCTTTTTCTAAGGAATAGGGAAGGAATGTTTTTTTCATGTATTGTCTAAAGGATGGATTAAAATAAACTATTTTGAAAAACAGCAGAGGCATATTACAAATGCTTCTAACTGAATGATGTCTTCGATTCGATTGGTGATTTTTTATAAAGCTAATGGTGAAAAGATTGTTTGTGGGGTTTGTTTTAAATTAACTTCAAGCTTTTTACTGTCCGCTTAATAATGGACAAGCGTGTGGAAATTTTGTGCAAATATTGAACAAACTTCTGGCTCAGTGTTTACATTGTACATGTAAGGTATGGTGTTCTTTTAATAGCATAGTGGTTTTTTAAAGAATCACACCTCTGACAACATTGACGGAGATTTTATCACTTTCTCCTTCTGTTTCATCATTTTCTGCACTGCACGAATACTTTCCCTTATCGTCGAATGTAGCTGCGGGGATGGTAAGGGTCTGATATTCACTGATCAATGTACCATTTGATATTAACGGTATACCGTCCATTTCTGTATCATCGTGTTTCCACGAGAAACCAGTCAGTGGTGGTACTGCCTGTATATGACATTTTATTTCTATTTCTTCTCCATGAATAACATATAATGGCGAAGCTGGATCTATAGTCAGTATGACTGAAATGACATACAAATATTTGTTATGCATGTATGTTGTTTTGAATTGCATTTCATATATTTTGGTGTTTGACATAGAAAGAGATACAGGGATTTAATCAACGCAATATGTCTGGAATTCACGTTATATCACTCTTAAATCTGCTATTTCCTTTCTCTTTGAAAGGAGAAGTGATATTGGGACCCATTGTTATCCAAATGGAAATGAAGAATCCAAAAACTGCTAAAAATGAACATGCATGAATGTAAAGGTAAACAAAGGAGACACATTTTTTAAAGATATAAATAACTTTTTGACAAGAATATGTTATGAGATTTAAAAAAAAAAAAAAAGGTCCATGCAATTTTTATCAATCTTTCATTAATGGAAACCTCCTCTTTATCCATAAGAAATAACTAAATAGTTTTGGAGAAACTTTTCCTTAGCTTAGAATAAGTGTCAAATGGTCGGACTCCTTGGTGTTTTTCCATACGATACAAGGTAAAATATGCTGCCCCATAACACCTATTTATCTTTTAACATAAGACTAAATAGCTCATAAAAGGTCATTTGACAAAATTTAAGCAGATTCTTGATTTAATTTCTTTCGTTTGATTTGAGACCCAAATAACACAAATATAAAAAAGAAGATGTGGCATGATTGCCAATGAGACAACTATCCACAAAAGACCAAAATGACACAGACAGTAACAACTATATGTCACCGTACGGCCTTCAACAATGAGCAAAGCCCATACCGCATAGTCAGCTATAATAGGCCCCGATTAGATATAAGGTAAAAGACCGAGTCAACCTTTTTCCGCCATATTTTATAAATCAAATATTTGGAAAAAGAGCTCCATGACATATCAATATGTTTAGCTTATTTTGATCCCTAACTTATACTCTTTCTGCTTAATGTATCAATTTTGAATTCTTGATTTATTTAATTTTACCTTAGATCACCTAAGTACATCCTTAAGTTGTTTCTTAGGTGTCAACACACCTTTTTCAGTTCAAAATATACTGAGATGTTGAAACAAGAAATATATATATAAGAACAGATTTTTTACAAAAGAAAAAAATTAGTCATGGTCTGCTACCATGGCTTATCTTGAATAAATAAACACGTCATAGAATAAACAGCCTAATTTATCATTTAACATAAGGGAAAATTTAACAAACAAGGATGTAATCAAAACATCAAACCCCAGCCTAGTTGAATATGTTTATTTCTGTTTTGCTTCACAGAAAAAAGGCAAAACTGAAATAACAGTTCTAAAGAAATGTAATCCTTCCATCAACGACGACATAATTATTCATATCAGCGCTGATGTTCTGTTTAAATCATGTGCAATTTATAGAGAAAAAATGTTTTACACATAAAGTATGAAGCTTATTTTCCATTTCCCTTCCGCTTCCCTTTCATGCTTTACAATGACAGTTCCCTGTAATGCATAACAGCAAAATGAATTGTGTGTGGAGTTTAAAAGGGTATCTCTTTGGCTAGTTTGCTTGTCAGCCGAACCATACAATCATTATAAGGTTAGGTATACTTCATCATCATGTTGAAAATACTCTTAAATTATAGTTATTAGTTTTACAAATATAGTGTTTCAAACTATCGTTGGATTTTAAGAACATGTTTATATATTTTGTGCTATGTGTCTCATAAGCCAAATGTTATGTCTGGTATGTATGTTTTAATGTTGTTGTATAACATATTGTAATGTTTATTGGTCGTTAAGGTTACAGTTGAGTAGAATCTTAGTTTAGAAATGCATGGTTTGCGCTAGAGAAAGAGTTAGACAGATTTAGACGTTTGGCGGGAAAATTAGTGGCCGGGTCGAAAGTTATAGGGGTGATCGTAAGGGACTCTCTATGCTCCGTAAGGGTTAACATTTAGAGAACACCCCTGTCAAGTAAATAGTGGTAACGACCACGGGTATATAAGAGAGTGAGAAACGGCACTCGATGCTGTCGGTTGGCAGTTGATGAGCTGTCATCTTTCAACCGAGCGTACGTCGTATATATTAAGTTCTAGAAGAGCCTTGATATTTAGAGGACACTTTGTACTGGGTATTGGGTACAAAGTGGACGTATACGTTGACAGGATTGACATAGCAGACTGTCCCACTCGGAGGACCGGCTGTACCAGCCCGCACTGTCTGGGAGTGACAGACTGTCCCACTCGGAGGACAAGTTGTACCCGGCCGCACTGTCTGGTAGTGACAGACTGTCCCACTCGGAGGACAAGTTGTACCAGGCTGCACTGTCTAGTAGCAACAGACTGTCCCATTTGGAGGACAAGCTGTACCAGCCACATTGTCTTATAGTGACATAACGTCCCATTAGGAGGACAGGCTGTTATATTGTATAAACTTGTATATATAAGAGTTCATGCTTACTTTGTATCGGCAATGAGCCAGTGTATATATTTAATGTCATTGTGTATAGCATAGATAGTTATTATAGTTATTGGTATTGACGTTTTGTTTGTGGACAACTTGGATCCAAGTATTTACTGGAACGGACGTTTGAGATATAAACGCCTGGTTACACGTTACATATTTGGTGGCTAGCGGTTGGGATTCAAGTTGTCTATATACTATTTATTTATTGATTGATCGTTATTTAATTTATTGTCAGTTAACATCAATGTTTACTTAAAAGATTTAAGTGAATCGACCGTGAGGTAAAGTCGTAAGTTACGGTTGAGTTGTAACACGCGTGTATTATTTGATAAAAATTGTTTTATTTTGATTACACTGTATTGCAATATAAATATGTCGAATATTGACGATCAGATTGCTGAAATTAGTAGACAAATACAGTCGCTTAGTGAAAGCACAATACAACATGGGCAAGGTTTTATATCATCTACACCTAAAGATCAGGGTCTACGTCCGATGGTTGTTGAAGATAAAGATCGATATTAACAAAAAAATCAAAGTACTGCTCATACTGTTTGCTCTGGTTCGAATGATGTTAAAATCAAACCATCAAAATATGATGGCAATACTTCTTGGATCGACTACTTAGCACACTTTGAAATGTGTACCCTAGTTAATAAGTGGTCTGAACACCAGAAAGGTGTGTACTTGGCCGTGTCACTGATTGGACAGGCTCAAGCAGTCCTTGATGATTTACCAAAGAAAAAGAGACAAATATTTTCAGACCTAGTAAACGCACTAGAGGAACGCTTTGCTCCATCTGGTCAAACGGAACTCTATCGTGTTCAATTCAAGGAATTACGACAGAAAGTAAGTGAGACTTTGCCGGGGTTAGGTCAGTCAGTTCGAAGACTGTCTAATCTGGCCTACCCGAGTGCCCCGTTAGAATTAAGGGACACGCTCGCTAAAGAACAATTTATATATGCACTAGCAGACTCCGAAATGAGACTGAGAATTAAACAGTCTCGTCCAAAAGGTCTTAACGACGCTATACGGTTGGCAGTTGAGCTTGAAGCTTATAACATGGCTGAGAGCAAAACACTGAAAAGTATGGGTCATTTACGACAGACTACTAGTGACGAACGGACAGAAGCACCTAATAGTCCTGAGACGGCTATATTTATGGTGCAAATGACGACATGGATGCAGAAGATTGAGAATAATTTACTGGCCATAACAAAAGAAATTAAAGATTTAAAGTCACAAAGAAAGTTCCAACATCGAGGGAAGATATATAACACACAAAGTAAAGGGAAAAGGTGTGGTCCCTGTTTTAGTTGTGGAAAAATAGGGCATTTTGCAAGAAATTGTCCTAATAATAATCGGAAGCAAAGTGCTCCAGATAACAACGGAACATATACAGACGGTACGGTCAAGACACTGAAGTCTGAAGTTAAGTCTTCAAACAATGACAAAGGCGATGTTTTTTCAGCTTCAGAGGGTAAAGGTATTTTTGTTGAGTTGAGTATTCAAGATGTACCAGTAAAGTTTGTGGTTGATATGGGAGCTACACTTAATATAGTTTCTTCAAAAGTGTATGATTTAATACCTGACTTGTGTAGGCCACATTTAAGTGAAACAAAGTCACACATAAAGTCAGTTTGTGATAAATATTTAAGCCTTAATGGTAAGGGTAGTTTTACACTTGAGTTTGGTAATGAGAAGTTTATTTCAGAGGCTGTTGTAACTGACTTACAAGTCGATGGCATTCTAGGTTTAGACTTTATGAAGAAAAATAAGAGTCTGATTGACGTGCCGGCTAACCTATTACATATTGATAACGTTAGTGTTCCCCTGCTCTTTGAAGGTGCAAAAACGAGAAATACTGATGTTTGTAGAAAACCTTGTCGGTTATCATCAGAGAGTCAGTCAAATACGGACCGTAATTGTTCTAAGAGAAAACAAAGTCGGGTCAACATAGTTACAAGTCAGATGCCAGACAAAGGTGAAGACTTTTCTTTAATAGAGTTACAATCGAATGACTCGGACCTGAAAATTGTTATGCGGTGGTTGACAGAGGGTCAAAGGCCACAGTACAATGAGGTATCCGGTAGGGGATACTCTATTAGGTCATTATGGAGTCAGTTTGGTTGTTTAGAAGTCCATGGTGATGTAGTAGTTGGACGCCACATGGACCGTGAACTTAACGTTGGGAAATTACAAGCGGTAATTCCAATGTCTGAGCGTAAGCAAGTTTTACAATGCTGTCATGAGACAAAGTGTGCAGGTCACCTAGGTAAACATAAAACTATAGAGAAAATACGTCAGTCTTTCTATTGGCCTGGTTTGCAATCTGAAGTTAGAAAGTATGTTGCTGGTTGCAATCAGTGCACTAGGAGAAAACGTCCAATGAAAAGGAAACGTGTCTCGTGGAGATTAGAGGACAATGGTCGTCACGAGAGTAAGAGACCAGCCTGTATGACTGATAATGTAAATAAGTAAAATTCGAATTATGTATAAATGTTGTTGAATTAAATTTTGTAATTTTAAAAATAACATGCGGGACGCATGTAGATTGAGGCGTGGGTTATGTAATGTTTATTGGTCGTTAAGGTTACAGTTGAGTATAATCTTAGTTTAGAAATGCATGGTTTACGCTAGAGAAAGAGTTAGACAGAATTAGACATTTGGCGGGAAAATTAGTGGCCGGGTCGAAAGTTATAGGGGGATCGTAAGGGACTCTCTATGCTCCGTAAGGGTTAACATTTAGAGAACACCCCTGTCAAGTAAATAGTGGTAACGACCACGGGTATATAAGAGAGTGAGAAACGGCACTCGAGGCTGTCAGTTGGCTGTTGATGAGCTGTCATCCTTCAACCGAGCGTACGTCGGATATATTAAGTGATAAAAGAGCCTTGATATTTAGAGGACACTTTGTACTGGGTACAAAGTGGACGTACACGTTGACAGGATTGACATAGCAGACTGTCCCACTCGGAGGACAGGCTGTACCAGCCCGCACTGTCTGGGAGTGACAGACTGTCCCACTCGGAGGACAAGTTGTACCAGGCCGTACTGTCTGGTAGTGACAGACTGTCCTACTCGGAGGACAAGTTGTACCAGGCTGCACTGTCTAGTAGTAACAGACTGTCCAATTCGGAGGACAAGCTGTGCCAGCCACATTGTCTTAAAGTTACATAACGTCCCATTAGGAGGACAGGCTGTTATATTGTATAAACTTGTATATATAAAAGTTCATGCTTACTTTGTATCGGCAAAGAGCCAGTGTATATATTTTGGTTCATTGTGTATAGCATAGATAGTTATTATAGTTATTGGTATTGACGTATTGTTTGTGGACAACTTGGACCCAAGTATTTACTGGAACGGACGTTTGAGATATAAACGCCTGGTTACACGTTACAATATGTTTGTCAATCAATATGTGACACAATATTAAAATAGATTATTATTTTATAATACCCTCCTATCGAAGTAGCCTAGTTCTACAAACAGATAGATTGGAACTTGTCTACTCTTAAAGAAGGGTAGTATACCTAACCTTATAATGTTTCACGGTTCATCTAGCAAGCACACTAACCAAATATTTTACCTGTTCCCATCATCACTCAAGTGAGTTGACTGTAATTAATTCGAAAACATGCATTACGTACAAATAATTACATTAGAAGTATGTTTCATTATAATACGTTATTCTGATTGGCTAACTGCACATCACGTGTTATTCCTTAAACAATTGCATTACTTAATAAAACTTATCATTCATGTTAACACGAGGTCCCTCAATAAAGTGCACAGGTGAATTAAATCAAAAGTTGATAAAATTCGTGTTTTCATGATTCTTGCTAAAAAAAATGTAATTATAAGAATTGAATGCTTCTTTTTGTAACTTCATAGGGTTGTAAAAGCGTTGACCGTGCGCACATTTTTAGACTGAAGCGCTTCCTCGCTTCATAAAAAAATATACTTCGGTCAACGCTTTTACACCCCAATGAAGTTACAAAAAGAAGCATTCAGTTCTTAACAAATAACATTTCAATCCTTCGTTGTTAGAATGTTAATAAACATTAACTTTGTATATTCCATCATCCAAACTAGTAATTACAGGTTCGAGGATTCGGTATACAGTTTTTTAATTTCGTTTCAAATCTGTGTTGTGGATACACAGACAAAGGTATACCATACCACATCCCGTCATTTCGACAGTATTAAAATAATCCGATTCAAGTTTTTAATTATAACTGCTTATGCTTACTAAGGTTATTAGTGGCTATAAGCTTTTTTTATTTTGTTCATACGAAAGGCATCTATTTTCTCTCTACTTTTAAGCTCATACGTCTTAGAATTTGAAATACTATAAAGCAAAATGGAACAAGCATAAGTTTTTAAGAATACAAACCACCATAAATCTTGACATCAAATACCCTCCATGCAGTAATTCCCCAGCCAATTGCCGCTGTGCAGTTATATGTTCCTGTTAAGGTTAGATTGGGCTCATGTTTTCCATAAGTGAGTGTTACTTCATTATTATTTTCATTTTCAGAAATTACATCTAAGGAAATCAAAACACCGGTTGTCGTTTGACATTGGACATCTTGAACATAATCGACAGCATAAAGAGGTAGTGTAAACCACCCAATACGATGTCCAACAACACCTTCAACCATGATAGTACTTGACATATCGGTCAGAATATCAGCTACAAAATACAGATGAGAGAAATAAGATTTAAATATTTCCAACTCCACAAAATGTTATCTAATAAATACAAGGCATATTAGGCGAGTGATATGAGAGCCAAATTTACAATTCATGGATACCTCCAGTAGATAAATCGAGTCAAAACAAATGCAAAAACGAAACAATACTATATGAATACTGTATTACTGTTGGAAAAAAATATTTCTGTCATAGTATTAATTTATTTTGGTCGATTTTAACAGTAACGTATGTTACGTAACGTTTTCTCTCGGAGTCTTTGAAAATCAACCATTAACTCACACAAATGTATCTGTAGTCCTTTTATAATTTAAATTTTATAAGACCTCCATATCAACTGATTGCACGTATTTACAAATATATACCTGCAAATTTGATATAAATAATCCGAAACAAAATATTTAAAGCAAGGGGAAAATATTACATATGACGTATTTTTAATTTCATAGAAAAGTCCCATGATGAACTGCACATTAAAATGGAGGAAACGTATGGTCTCCGGTTAGTTTGAAAGTCTGCCAACCGCGTCAACATCAGACAATATTAACTTTTTTATGTTAATATTCCGTTATCAAAATTATAGTTAAAAGATCGAAACGTCGGACCAATGGGTTGTCAGACCATTTAGGTGTCGGAATATTGCGATATCGGAATATCATATATATATATATCTTCATTTTCACTTGTAATCTCATCATTCTTATCGGTCACTATATTCATACAAATACCACTTCCTTGGCATGGGCATATATCAGTACAGCAGAGGTTAAAAATTTGCTCAAAGCGGACACAATTAAGATCTACTACAGATTGATTTTAAAATTGAGAATGGACATGAGGAATGTGTCAAAGAGACAACAACCCTATCAAAAAGCAGACACCGGCCGAAGACCACCAATGGGTCATCAATGCAGCGAAAAACTCCCACACAAGGAGGCCTTCTTCAGCTGGCCCCTCAAACAAAAATTTATACTAGTTTGAAGTAATAATGGACGTCATACTAAACTCCGAAATATACACAAGAAATTAAAATAAAAAAATCATACAAGATTAACAAAGGCCAGATGCTCCTGACTTGGGATAGGCGCGAAAATGTGGCGGGGTTAAACATGTTTGGTTTTCTTTAGATCTCAACCCTTTCCCTATACCTATACCTTTGCGAGAACAGATCAAATCTTGTAGAAGGTCGGATGACAAAATACCAGTAAATATAATTGGAATCGGACCGATGTTGCCTTTTGGCCAACCGAGGTCATACGGAGAACTTTAATTGTTTCTGTAGTTAGGACGACGTTGTTTTGGATAAGGTTTGACCCCCAGAAGAAGAAATAATACCATCTTCAATTTTTCTAATCTCATGATCAGCCCAACTTGTTAATGGTTATCAAAGGTGTGTCCATATATACGGTGCATTTGTAATGATAAACCTAAATGAAAAGGAGTAAAAAAAATTGTCTTTTTATGGATAATATTCATTCTGCTAAAGCCATACATGTACATCTAAGAACTTTGTCAATAGGTATATCGTACTCTTTATTAACTGCCGCGTATACGCCATCATCCAAAAGACCATACAGAAATGTTTTTAACGCCGGTGGCATAATTCCAATTGAATAATCCAGTGAAATGTCTTTAGACAATGGATATTGATCTGATTGGATTACAACTTTACCTATCTACTTCCGTAAAATACTAGTATCTGCATAACGTCTTTGAAACCAGTTTTGCAGTCACTGCTCAGATCTTTAAATTTGACAGACTGTTTATCACAGTCATTTTAAACGGTTAATTTTCCGTCTTTAAGGCATCTGACAACTTTATAGAACTACTGTATACAAAATTGAACGTACCTTGTTGAGGCTGTATACATGTAACGATAAATTGACCATAATATATGTTGTTTTTGCTGAAGCTGATATGTTGTGTAGTTTTCTCGGCGGCAATACTCGGGCAGAAATTAAGTCCGGTTTTATTATCAAGTAAAGTTGTTAACAGGAATACTTCCTTGTGTACAGGCACGTCATTTTTAATCGTCGAAACGTTAGAAACGCTGTTTAATGTTCAGAATTAAATATCTCTTTACTTTCTGATTTCAAATTTTGTAGTAAATATTTAGTGATGCAAGCTCGATAGTATAAAGCTTTACTAGTAAAATTATAAAGTTATTTATAAATCAGATAATTGTAGGAGGTATGTGTATCAACACTCAATATAGCTTGAGTTTGATCCGCAGATGATATCTCATGAAGTTGTGTAACTTGCTTTTAGACATTTTACATTTGCAAAATATACAAACAGACAAATCAGAATGAGTTGAAGATCTACTGCCTCGTTGATATATGAGAAGAGACTGGCTCAGTAAAATTGGTCATTGTAGTACAAAGTCTTTGTACAGTAAAAACAGAAGATTATAAGTTGTACTTACTTGTGAAATATTTTAGCAACTCTTATGATATTTTAACTTTCAAATGGGATGTTTTCATTTTTTTTTCATACTTTTGTAAACTTCGTCTTTCCATTTTTCCACTGCGGCACTACAACTGTATCTCCATTTAAGTGTTGAACTACATAGTTTCTATGTAGTAAATACCTGACAGAATATACATCTGTGCCAATCAATGGATAGTTTTTGCATTTTAGCATAGGAAGATATCATTTTAACTGGACTGTGAAAATTCGACACGACTCGGTATTCAGTCAAAAACCGATAACGACGTAGATAAGGAATTCCGGAAACTATAGTAATCTTACCTAACATTATAAAATAACAGAAATTCGTGATTTTAAGAAATGTTGAGAAAAAGTCTTGGTCTTGAATGAAAAACGACAACTGACGAGTAATTTGGTGTGTTCTAAAACGGGCAGAGTCCAAAAGCATTTCATAAAAAATAAATTGTAGATCCGAAAAGGTCAGGATTATGAAATGTTTTGTATAAAATGTCAAATATTTAGAAGGAATGCAAATTTATGCGGACTTACAGTTGTAAATATTGTTTTTCAATGTTTTAAGAATCTAATTCATTTAATTATTATGCCTAAAAGAAGAGATACGCCTAACTTCCTTTCCTTGAAAAACATGCCGTAATTCTATAATTTTCAAGTAAATTTTGAAATAAACGTCAATCTATCAAAAACTGGACCGTACGATTTTGTGACCACCGGGAAAAATCAAAGTTCAATCATTATTCTTTCACTTAAAAAAGAAATTAGCCGTATGTTAGGTGGGTGCATTAAAGTCTTTAACTAGACGTCTTTTTCAAATATTACACTCGCCTATATGTATTACTATATATATACATGTATTACAGATCTAACAGTGTTCGGCAGATGTTTAGACGAATTATACATGTTATATATACAATAAGTATTTTCCGACTTGTATCACGATCACTGCTGATGATCCGATGCATGAAAATCTGTTGTAGAGTCGTCACTGGTTCAGACGTACTTTTTACATAATCATTTATGTGAATGCATCTTACTTTAATTTGTAAGATCCTTTGCAATAGATAATTCAGCTGATCCGTAAAAAAATCCATCTTCATGCCTTATATCTTTTGTACTGTGTTACGACGCTAGATTAAAACTGACGAGGAAAGAAAACACCTGCCCACCGAAAGCTTCATTATTGTAGATCCTAAGTGGTCGAGTGGTCTAACGCGTCGGACATAGTGAAGGCGATTTGGTGCCACGATGTCTCAGTAGCATAAGTTTGAATCCCGGCGAGGGAAGAGCAAACAATTTTCGAAAGCAAATTTACAGATCTAACATTGTTGGACTGATGTTTAGACGAATTATATATATATATGTACACACACACACGCACGTACATTATGTCTTGTGTACTATATTTGACACGAAAGAGATGCCAAAAGGCTGTGGGAGATGACTGAGTTTTCAAGTCAGAACTGGAGATTTGAAAACTTTCAGCATGAGCTTTTTCTGTGTTTGTTTTCATTAAAAAATACACATTTTACTTCTTGTAAGTTAAGAATATACATGTTATAACTATTTGTGTAATTTCTGGATACTCTGTGTCCGAATGGGTTAAGAATAATATTCTGTATCACTAGCCTGTCAACACCAATGTTGTGCAATCTTGAAATGATAGAGACATAAAAACCAATAAATCAAGATCACTATCAGTTTGCATAAAACTTATCACGATTTGCCATTACTTGATAAACGTGTCCATGTTTATTCCTACATAACAAATTAAAGTCATCCTTCTTTCCAATACAATTTTAATTAAAGTTGATTTCCTTAATGTAAATGCAGTAAATTATCTTAGAAAAATTTGACTATTAAACAATGAAACAGCTTGCGGGTAGGTTAATGTGGTTTCAAATATTTTTTTACAATTTTTGGTGATTGCATCGAAATCTCATCTATTACGTCATTTTCGAAACTATACGAATTTTGATTGGCTAAATCGGACGTTGGGAGAATTTGCTATAGAGTGGTGATTTTTTGGCTTCACCGAGGTCAAAGATTTATCAACTTGTTGTTTTTCGACAACGGCATTGCGACATTAACAATATCTTCATACATGATCATTGTTCCCTTGAACACTTACAGTTTTAAGTAAGAAAATCGCCAAAAACTAAGATTCATCAACGTCAATGTTTAGCTTGTCACGTCACAGTCATTATTATAAGCTGTTGAGCACCTTGTCACAGAAGTCGGCAAATGGAAATCACAATGGAAAGGTGGATTTTGCATACATTTTGAGGTAAATACGTTGTAAATTGTAACTCTTTATCACCGGTACCCATTTCTTCTTATTGAATTTGTTGAAGTGAATCAAAACATTTATAATTCGTCATTTATTTGGATAACCGACGACGAAAACCGTTGACCTATGAATCAATCAACGAATCAATAAAGTTGGCTAAATGGAAACAATGCTCGGAGAAAGATTGTTTTAATATTAGTTTTATTAGACTTGATTTTTCCCAAGCTAACTGTTACATAATAATTACACCCCCTCCCCTTAATTCCCCCCTTGGTTTAGTGTATGCAATGAATTAAAACTATTCATTTTTACTTTGGTAGTAAATTAAGGGGTGCACCCCCTACATTATCATACCCAGTCTACCTATCCTTAAGCTTAGTCATTTTTTGTTTATACTTTTCAGTGGCGTAGGCAGGGTTAAAATGATGTGGATGCTAAAAAATTTTGGGACCATTTTATGCATATTTTTTTTTCTGACCACTCATTTTGACCCAAAAAAATGTTTTTAAAATAATTATATATAAATTACATGTGACAGTGTTTGTAGCAGATACACATGGTGGTATCTGAATGTAACATGGGCAGGGATATGAGAAAAGTGTCCAATCATTTCCGAAACAGTATGCGCAGTCTTTCCTGTAGAATTATTTAGTTTATGTAAACATGATGGATACATCGCAGAAAATCATTAAAAGTCTATGTCGTAGCGTCGTCAGCTCCAGCAAGCGCAGACGATAATGATACGTAGACCTGCGGACATGTTTGATCTGAAATGGAGCCCAGCAGAGCGATGACATATCAATGTTAACAAATTCACCATCATACCCTGATGTTTTTTCCCGTGATCATGGAGTTCGGGAAAGGAGGGTCTATGTTCTGAAGTATCATATACACATGTTACGCTGTAATTGGTCTGATTTTGAGTTGTCGAATATGGGTCATTTTCAAAAAATGTAGATATTTTGTAATGGTGTTTTTCAAAAATAAAATTATTCATATCGTTTTAAATTTTATTTGGTTTCAACACAGAACTATTCAACTGTATGAAAAAATAACAGAGCATTACTTTTGAATGCACAAAATGTCAAAAATTAAAAAAATGTACCTCTTACTGTCTGCAAGACTTAGTGTCACTTGTGTTACCATAACAACTTATTTGAAAAAGAATACTTAATTATTTAAAACCATCTTTGTAAACGTTCTAAAAGTATTATTAGTTGAAAATTACTCGAATGATATATATTTTATCTAATTTTAAAGATTTTTTAATATTATTTTTCTAAATTAAAAGTCAGTCACAGAAAAAGCAAATTTTAAGTAATAAACTTTGGTAATTTATTTGAAAACAAGTTGAATAAAAATATTCGTTCTCTCTCGAATGAAATGAACTGGCAATGCATTGTACAAAAGCGAAACAATTATTAATTTAATTCAGGGGTTCAGTTTTAGCATGCATTTTTTCTATCAGTAACGCAAGTGACAATTTGGTAACACAAAAATGAAAAAAGTAACACTAGTGACAATCATACAAAATAACAACATATTTGATACAGTAAAAATACTATCAATGTTTCTGAAATATTTAATATGACATTGTTTGTTGTTCATTCATATCTAAAACCTATATTGATCTAGACACACATTTGAGGTCTATCAGTTAAGTCACATTTTGATCATTTCAAGGGCTTGTTTCCAAAGACTGACATCCACGATGTACTTTTGTCCAACAAGTTTGGGTTCTGGAATTGTTCCCAAAACGTTCTCCATGTCGTACCAACATTCGTCTCTTACTGCAAGAGGCCAATAAAAGGATGGATTTTCTAGGTTTCCTATTCTGTGCATACAACGTACAAACACCTCGGTTTCATCGCAATCTGTTACGATTCCAGGGTACAGTTTTTTGTCATAATCCACTAGTACATACTGTCCAAGTAAATCTTGAGGACTTAGATCTGAGACATTGAGATAGTTGTGTCTACTCCCGCCAGGATTATCGCCATTGTCAGTGTGTTCTTTTGTATTAACATCTTCGAATCCGTTACCACTATTGAGTTCACCTCTTCCAGTTTGTTCCATTGGTAGTAAAACAATGAAATGATTGGGTACCCAATTGTTCCTTTTCATGTCGTTTCTCGTTGTAGTCCACATTATAAAACTCGTTTCTTTGCTTTGTATTTCTCTAGGTTGAATCATGCGGTGAAGGTCTCTTCTGACATTAGGGTTACCAAGGTTTGGATAAACCGAATATATGGGACGACATAGCACACTAGCTAGGGCAAATACTTGCCAAATACCCATATAAGATTTATTCTTGCAAATTTTCAGGACCTCTCTCTCATATAACCTTTCGATTTCTCCATTTGACAATACTTCATTTGCATATTCATCCGAGTAAAACGCATAGGTTTTCGCAAGAGAATTATTCTTTTCCCTAATTCCCCTTTCCAAGAAACCTTGATTCAAGTATGCATCCTTGAAAATACAGGATTCGAGAATAATTCTGACTCTAATTTCCTCACTCATACCTTCCTTTCCAGAGACAAGTATACTACCTGAGTACGGTAAACAATTACCATCTGCACTAACTTTGACAGGATGAAGCGTTACATCATGTGGTATGTCAGATGGCAGAATTGAATGTGTTCTTTCATCAATTGCGATCCCAGTATTTGTGATATTTGGCGAGTAATTATAGTCTATTCTGTAACCCTTCTCATCTATGATTCGATTGATATTTTCGCATTTTTCTAGTATTTCCTCGTATGTCTGACATTGTCCAAGTTCGGTTAATGTGCGTGCGAAATAATACTTTCTCTTAGCTACTGTTCTATCTTCAGGTACCTGTATTTCTGGTGATTGTAGTGACCGGTGTCCTGTTTCTGGATGTTCACTTTTTTTTCGTTTTTCTGTTGTTTTAGCTTTTCTGTTGATCAGGGAATGCACTTTCATATCGTGTCCTACATGAAATGAGCCTTTCACGCAAGTGCAGCTCACATCTCTGTACATTATGTTTCCATACCCAGAGTACGATATTTGATGGAGTTTTAACGTTCCTGGAACGGGTTTGAGTGTTTCCTTTGATAAAATTATTGCCTTATTGTCTATTTCTTGCTGTCCTACTTCATACACAAATACGGCAGAATCCTGGAAGTTCTTTACAAAAGACTTGGCACTCATTATATCTTTCCCATGAAGCACCAGATCATTTGCTCGTCTTTTCAGAGCTCCACCTACACCGTCTGGCACTCCTTTTCCGTGTCCACTTTCATGGAAGTTCCATTCTCCAGATAAATTCCTGACTGTCATTTCGTGCGTAAAAAGTAAGAAATTGCCCTTCTGCTTGTATTGCGTTGCCGGGCCATCGCTAAAAAAGTGCACAGTGTCAACATCTTTGTTGGCGTGTAGAAGTTTATCCAAAATGGGGTCCATAAATGCCCAAACTGAGCAATGCAAGGATTGTGATCTAGACTATCTGACACTGCGCAAAATGTTTGTGAACTTAATGCAGTGTAAAAGACTCCAGTGTGAAGTGTTAATTGCTTTTTCGATGCCCCAAAATGCATGCTTTGTATTTCATTTGCTAATTTGCATTGGAAATTTTCAGCAAAATCGACGTGAACAAGTGCTTCGTTTGGCTTTAAATTTTTCTTTGATATTTCTGTAATGTTTCATCTGATTTGCTATGTTGAATGCATGTATTTTGAACCTTTGCATCTCTGTAGAAAAGGCATCCATCAACACATGAATGCTATCTGTGACTGTTTCCTTGACGGTCAAAGTGATTTCTTTCTCGTCACCTTTAATATTTCTTTTCTCCTTCTTTGTTTTCCATTGCAGCCAGGATGTTTCCTCATTATTGTCTCCCTGGTCGTTTGTAATGATATTTATTTCTTTGCATTTCTCACACTTTCCATACATGCAATCCAAATCTTTTATGTCACAACTGAAAGTTTTTATCAGATCAGAAAGAGATTTCGACTCGACATGTTGTAATTTGAATAGTGAGTCTACAAGAAACTGCATGTTCTCATGTTTCTTACAACCACAGGTGTCCCTATCAGATTCTTTTGGGGGTTGAACCCAGAATGGTCTAAGTTGACTTAATGTTGTGTAGCTTAGAGTTATGTTTGTATTTTCAATCAGGAACTTCTCATGTAACTTTTCTACAGTGTCATTTAATATTCTCCTTTGTTTTTTCACACCATTTTTAGTCACAGTGTCCTTCATACCAGGTGTTATCTTGCTGTTGTCGTCTCTTTCATAGAATTCAAAGATTTTCGGTTCGAGTCTGTATGACAAGGACCCTTTCTTAAAACGAGTTGTACCTGCTTTCATTTTAAGTTCTTCTCTTGCTTTGTCTATTAACTTATATTTCTTAAGCAGTCTACCCTGTGTCAACTCTGCTAGATACTTCTGTTGCTGTCTTTTAGCTTGGCCATATTTTGTCTTCAGTTCATCACTCAACGAAAGTTGAAACATAAGAGTTTTCTTTGCCTTGTTTTTCATTTTTCGTCTATTTCGTCTACTTCCCTTCATTTTTCTATTTTCTGTGTTCCAATTCCGTAATAATTTGTTTGTTTTGGTTCTTGGTGTATCAGGACATTTCATTAAAGGTGAATTCTTCCTTTGTCTACTTAGGCGGACGTATAACTTTTGATTGAGTCGTCTTGCTGCTTCAAGTTGATCTTTTAATTTCATATTGTCTCTATAGCATTTTGCTATTCTTCTTTTCTTTCTCCGGGTATTGTGAAGACCGATCTGTGGAGCTGGATCAGGTACATGTACTAACAGACCTGGCACAGGAGAGGATGGAGGCGTAAGAATTTGACCATGATTGTTAGCCTTTCTTTTTCTTTCTGCTATCTTTTTTTCTTCCATTCTTTTCTTTGTCTACGCTGTTCTCTATGCGTCATGTCATTTATATGTTTCACTTTTCCTACTGCAACATCTTGTTGATATTTCGATCTGCACTTTGCCTGGTGTTCTGTCCTTTTAAAAAGATCTGCGTCTCGTTTTTGTCGATAGCGACGTTGTTTTTCTGCATTTGTGAGTACCATGCTAAAATTCCTGAAAATATATAGAAGAAATATTTATCAATAAAAAAATAAAACATTATTATGATAAATCTGACTGTTTTATGTCATTTGTGTTACTGCATTTGTCACTTGTGTTACTTGTTCTATTATTGTAGGATAAACATCTTTTGTGACAAAGAATTCATTATAACTCTGATAAAAATTATTGTAAATGGTATTTTAATCGTTATCATTTATCGTTATCATCTTGCTAATTTGATAATTTTTCATGTAATAACTTAGAAAAACTATTGATTTGTCATTTGTGTTACCAATTTTGTCATTTGTGTTACTTTTTTAATAGTAACACAAATGACAGTAACACAAGTGACATATGGGCATGGAAATTGCACTTTTTATGAAATATATTCTCCCTGACAGCATGATTTATCTTCTGTCATAGTAAATGTTCTTAAACAAAAACACTGGTCATAAAAAGAATATGAATTTAATATGTAAACTGCTTATTATTGCAATAACATTGTGGACAAAAATAAAAGTTATGCTATAACTGTACATACCTTTAAACTCAAGTTTGATGTTAAAACTGCATCATGTTGTCTGCTAAACTACCCATAATTCAAAAGAGGAAGCGCTGCTACCGGGAGAAACTATTTTTTATTTGAATTCATAAAGAGAGATAACCCGAACTTTAATTTTGTTTTACAAAGTAACACAAGTGACAAATTAAAACGGCACACCTAACACAACTATTTTAATATTTTTTTCGTAGATAGTTGCCTTTTTATCTTTTAAAGTTTCTAAATTCAAAAGAAGTCAATGGATATAAAACTAACACACCAAAGCAGAAACAAAATATTCAGTATTATGCAAAGATTTTTGTATATCTTTATCATACTGCGGCGCACTTACATGCATTTTAAAGCATACCTAGCAATTTGAAATGCATATTTTATCACATAGAATTGCAGATAAGCGATATTTTCTGTTTAGATATCATTTCTTACATTTTATTGTTGAATAACGAAAAGAAAAAACATGATTTTTTAAAAATATTAGTCCAGAAATCAACTGCATATGTTACTTACACAAATATCTACATTTTTTGAAAATGACCCATATATAGGATTGGGTGTTGGAAATAAAATATCTATTGGTGGGTATTTTGAAATTTAACAAAAATTTAGTCAGTGTCAGATTCTAGGGGAGGACACCTGCATACGGGGAAAATGTCAGAAAAAAAAATATGCATAAAATGGTCCCAAAATTTTTTAGCATCCTTATCATTTTAACCCTGCCTACGCCACTGGTTGTAATATCTGAAGGTCAAAGTATTTTTGGCACAATTCATTCGAAAATCTCCGTTTATGTATTTAATCTTTTTATTCAAAGGAGGCGAGTAGCACTTTTCTAATACTTTGGTATATAAGCTATCCACAAATAACAATATTTAGAAAAACAAGACTGTCTACACGCTAGCACTTTTGAGTTTACTGTTTTTACGTTTATAAATAGATTTTGAGTGTCACGTGATAACCACGTGATAATTTGAGAATGTTATTTTTGAAAACGAAAATTTATATTGTCAACTTACTAGCAAAACTAAAAAATATAACAAATTACACTATAAATGAGTCAAAAAGTCTTTTTATTAAAAGTCGAAATTTAAGTATCATTTTTTCATTTTTTCGAAAATACAGCATTAACATACCCGCGCTCTTTCACTTCGAATATAAAGAACGTCCATGATTTAGAATAGTATTCAACAGTTGGTGCTATAGTTTCACTTTTTGCGTGTTAACACTTTTTTTAGCTAAGCCCACATATGAAATTTACAATAATAATTGTCTTAAATAAAGGAAAAACAGTCTTAAACCGCTGTTCTTAATTCATAAATCGATAAATCGATTGAGAAAAAAAACCAAACCCAAATCCGAGTTACAAACTAAAACTGAGGGAAATACATCAAATTTAAGAGGAGAACTACGACACAAGAGAAATACAACACTAAACTGTAACACACACAAACACAACTATAATATAACAATGGTCATTTTTCTGACTTGGTACAGAGTATTTCAAGAAACAAAATGGTGGGTTGAACCTGGTTTTGTGGCAAGCCAAACCTCCCGCTTTTATGGCAACGTTAAATATAAAATTAAAATGACAACATTACATGACAGGACTACAATATCAATCAATAGAAGAACATAAAGGACAGAGAAACACACAATTAATAGCTATCAAAATGTACCAGGTTTATAATTTAATACGCCAGACGCGCGTTTCGTCTACACAAGACTAATCAGTGACGCTCAGATCAAAAAAGTTCGAAGGCCAAAACATGTATAAAGTTAAAGAGCTTTGAGGACCAAAAGTTCCCAAAAGGTGTGCCTAATACGGCTAAGGTTTTCTGCCTGGGATAAGAACATCCTTAGTATTTAGAATAATTTATACGTTTGCAAACAGTAGGTTTATTAAAATAAAATGACTATATAATAGATATGCATGATAACACCGAAAAAGTGACTAACTTCAGAATAAAAACGAATGCATAAAACAACCTAAACCAGCACATAAAAAGTAACACGTTTTAAGAGATAATCAATATGTCAACATTCACAGGAAAAATGCTGGAATAAATTAAATAATTTGAATTCCTGAACCGAAACACAGAGGAGAATTGAGAATTATTCCTCTTTTACTAGAATTCTTTCTTCTTGAAAGCCAAGTTACAAAGGCACTATCTTAAAAAATAAATATTACGCTTTAATTTGAGGTATTTTCCTTGTCTAAAGTATACTGTAACATATAGAATAATACATGACAAAATCCGTATCGCATGCTGCATCACCAAGAGAAACCAATATCAGTCCCGAGGGACGAAGGTCCCGAGTGCTGATATTGGTCGAGTGGTGATACAGCATGCGATACGGATTTTGCCATGTATTATTCTGTTTATCATATTTTTTTAGAATGATCAAATAAAGTAGCCAAGCTAAAACATTTAATGAAAATTAATCATCATTATTGATTAGATGTCGCGTACGGTGTTGGTGTTAGTTTTAGTAACGTTAGTTTGACGTTATTTTTCATGCATTGTATAAATAACGTCGTACTTTTTTCATTTGGTGCAGCTCAATCATACAGCATAATTTATATGAGTGGTTTCAGGGGCGGATCCAGCCATTTACAAAAAGGGGGGGGGGGGGTGTTCCAATTACATGTCCCCATTCAAATGCATTGATCGTTCAAAAAAAGGGGGTTCCAACCCCCGGAACCCCCCCCCCCCCCTTTCTGGATCCGCGCCTGGGTTTGCTTGACTTGCTATGTATAGAACCGAAATGCAAGAGCGGCACATATTTTTTTTTTTAGTACAGTTAAATTAAAACAGAAAAATAATGTTCATTTCAATTAGTATCCCCTTGAAGCAAAGATATTTTCTCTATCTTTTGATTGAAACAGAATATTTTTCAAAAAGTTTAAACCATTGTCTTTTCTGTTGCTTTTTCTTTTATTTTAAACATATTAATTTATAGTGGATTGGGAAACAAGTTATTACAACTTATATTAATCCTTTTCCACTTTGAGGGTGCGAGTGCTTCCTTGTAGCCTTAGCCTGCTCTTTTCGAAATCTAAAAAGGTGACTTTTACGTTCAAGAGATATTGCTCTCTCTTAACACGGGTCAGTCATGATTTATCGCCCCATTCCGACAGACAATCATTGTTTCACAAGACCATCATACTCGCAAATGGTGTCAAGGGCTTATTCTTTTATCCGCTTTTGATAATTTCCGAATAAAATTTTTATTAGTTGAATCGTTTGTTTCATCGCCTGTATTTTAAAAATGTTAAAAGAATCAACATTAGAAAGCAAATTCAAAATTAACCACAATAAAATTAATTTAATCAAATTTGCCAACTTTATAAATAAAAGGAAATTTAATCTCAACTATGAACAAGAAAACAGATGGGCGCAGATAATTTTTGCGAAAAGCTACTAGGGGTCATTTTAGCGCAGACATTAGAGCCCATTTTAGCGCAGGATTAATCCGTTCAGTTGTATTTTCGATAGCCCATTTTAGCGAAAACTTTCCTTGTTGAATAATACTAAAACCACAAGCGTTAATTTATGCTGGCTTAATATTAAAGTTGTATGTACATATTATGTTCACTTTGGTTCATCATGGAAATAAAAGTAATTTTATAGTTGTCACTCATTTACGTTTTTCTTGATACTTTCAGCAAATTTGAAACAACAACATATATAAAAATACAATGTATAGACGAATGTGCACCACAATCTAGCAGAGGCGGATTTAGGGGGCAGGGGGCCCGGCCCCCCTTTTTGGGAAAACATTTGGTTGCTTATATAGGGAATCACTGAAGCGTGACTGGAGCGGGCCCCCTCTTAGGTCAATCAGTGGGCCCCCACTTATGAAAACTTCTGGATCCGCCACTGTCCAGACAAGATAAAGGGAAAAATCAGTTCCTACTGCAATTTTATGAACTGTATTGTACAGGGGGTATACCCAAAGCCCACTACGTACGTTCTCTGGAATGTAAATTCCAGGCTAGAACGGACTTTTAAAATTTGATTTTAAAATTTTAGTGGTATATTTTAATGGACATGATATGTTTTAAATTGTGTTGTCTTGCTTCTATTTAAAAAAAATATTGATCATTAATCATTAATCATAAAATGGATTAAAGCATTGCTCTAAAATTGGCATTGATAATTTCCATTTTCGCTCGAATGGGTTAAAAATCTTGGGCTAAAATGGGATTTACTTTGGCGCTAAAACGTTAGACTTTTTTCTCCAAAATGTCCTACCAATGCGCTAAAATGTCCTCCGCCGAAACAGATACAGATACTAATTTTAATTAGATTCGATAAATATATGTTAAGATATTGTATCCAAAAAAAAAAGATAAAAAAAGTTATGGTTTTGTATGATAAGATATTTGCTACAGAAGTCTTTGAGGGCCATGCAATTTTACTTTTTTCAATTTGAAATAACAAATAAATTGTAATATAACAAATTATCAATTTGATATAACAAATTATGATAATTTGAAATAAAAAATTATAAATTTGATATATCAGATCCCTTTTACACTGATTGTGCATGTGTTTTCTCTTCTAGATCTCGCGCATGGGTCTTTGATTTTAATAAAAAGTGTGCAAACAAAATAAATATTGAACCAAATATATAAAGAAAATTTGCAAGGATGAACTTATGGATGTTTCATTAATCCTTGTATGTGTTCATCGACATTGATAAAGAAGCATGCCAGGATTTTGAGGAAGGGGAAGCATTTTTATCCTTGCATGTTTCTATGTCCCTAGAAACACACTATCCATTATTTCTGATTTGAAAATGTGCAATATAAATTGATCCTTTTTCTATTATAATCGTTCGTTCTAAGACACTAGGTCCCATGTACCAAATAGAGAACGTTCAAACTAGTCACCCAAACTGCCTCAAATAAAAGATAAAAGGGGAGGGAGAGGGTTTCAGAAACATTAAACCTGTTAAGAAAGTTTTGAATAAGCATTCAATGACATATTTGTCGCTGGACGTCGGATAAACAATGAATCAATATACAAAAAATGCGCCAATTTGGGTTACGCAATGTTTCAATCAATCTCATTATTATAATTAAATCATACTATTGGTAGAGGAATTCACAATTTGTTATTTCTAATTGATAATTTGTTATATCAAATTGATAATTTGTTATACCAAATTGATAATCTGTTATACCAAATTGATAATCTGTTATATCAAATTGATAATTTGTATATCAAATTCATAATCTGTTATATCAAATTCACAATTCGCTATATCAAATTCATAATTCGCTATATTAAATTCATAATTCGCTATATCAAATTGGAAATGGTTAATTAGCATGGCACGTAAAGGCTTCCGTTATTTGCGACGTTAGGCACTACATGTCACGTTTTACAGAACGTAACGTCAAAACAAGTAAAAAAGCATGGTGTGACATTATGACTAGACAAAAGAAGTCGCTGACTGTGTCGTTAATACTTCCGACATGTGATCGAAAATGGGTTCAAAAAAATCCCTGAACAGTAGATTTTAATGTTATATAGTATTTTTTTGTGTTATTGTAATTCCAAATTTTTCCCGTCCAAAACTGTTTAATATGACTTATCATACTTGCAACAAAAATGTACAAAAACAAAAAGATCGCGTTTATTTTTTTTTTCAATATTTTTTCTTAAAACTTCGACACAATTTTTGTTCATACACTTAAAAAAAAAGTTTTCACGTTTTAATAAAATTTCATATCGTAGAAAAGACTGTAACTGCCTATTACTTTCCATAAGACACTTAACAAATACGCCAAAACGTCAGAAAACGGCGAGTGTGACATTTCAACGGATTTAATAAAATGAACAATTCAGGACTTAATTTAAACAATACTTACAAATTGAAGACATAGAAATTTGTATATGTATTGTATAATTTTGACACAGGAAGGGTGGATATGTAAATTGTGGTTTGGATCTGCAGCTCCAAAAAATATGATAGATTTGGGTTTAGTGACAGAAATGCAAATTTCAAAAAAATCATTAATTCTGCCACGATCTTTTGAAATGTTGTAACAAAACTTTTTATTTTTTTTCCTTATTATATACGGAATAAAAAGATATATCATTTTCGGAATAATCTATTTGAAATACCTTTTAAAATCACTCTTTACTTCACCCCTATCCATATTTTTTTTCTATTTTCGGCTTGACCACAAAACAAAGTGAACTTTTTATCCTGGTCAGACGCGTCCAGTTAACGATGACGTCATAAATAAAACATACACCATTTACACCAAAGACTACTCTTGCTAGGAGTACAACTTTTTTTTAATAAATTTTAAAAATGACAAGAATAACTTCAAAGCAACGCTGATCATATGTCGCGGTGTTACTTGTCTACACGCTCAAAATCAGTGTTATTAGGGATCATTCGAGTAAAAAATGAATAAAAATATTGATTTTAAGGCATATTCCATTTCTACTTTTAATTACGCACATTTTGATATATACATTTATATAGTTATCAATTCCGAAACTTCTAACAAATGCAATAAAGGCGAACTGGAAAGCAAACCCCGTATTATCACCAACATCGTACGCGACGTCACGTAGCGTTGGTGAAGATCATAATCTCTCAACCGATAATTAATTTGGGTATTGATTTGACATTGACAGGTAAACACTACTCAGTGGCCATGCAGGTGTCCTAATTGAGCGGATTAACTTGTTTGTTTATATAACAGTATTATGAATTGGACTAATGATTACAAATGACAAGGCCGATTTTATGAGGTGATATTTTATTGATTTTGATTACACAAATACACAAATATCGGCCGGTATCCGGTTTAAAGGGGTGGCCGGTTTTATAAGGTTACCTGACCGTTTATTTACATACACGCCGGCCGGGACTTGTTGGTTTGGCCGGTATGAAGGGAGAACCGGTATTAAGAGGGACCGGTTTAGAGAAGTTTCACTGTATTGTAACAGAATCAGATTCATGGGATGTCCATTGGTTTTTTTTAATCATCCGAAATTATAAACTAGAAAAGAACATTATGATTTTCCTGTATTTTTCCAGCTTACTTTTTTTTTATAGACTTCCTTATTTGCTTAATACCCACATCGTTATGTCCCCTATAACTGTATAACATTCTCAATATACGTTATAGACCATGTATTAAAACGCATCCAATAAAGATACTGTCCAATTATTTCAACTTGAATTTATATTTATCAAATAAATATCTTTGTTGTAGAAATGTCTAAAATACAAAAAGTTTGCTATCTATTTTAATAAAATTAAAATCGTAAAAATTTGCATTTGTGTTTAATCTTTCAGGTTATGAAAACAAACTTCACGAAAGTTATTACAAAATAAACAATAAAACTTTAGATATTACTATGGTATTATTGCGTAACAATTTTCATATTGGCTTAGTTATAGGTCCGAGGGTACCATATTGGCCTGAGGCGAAGCCGAAGGCCAATATGGCTGCCCGAGGACCTATAACTAAGCCAATATGAAAATTGTTACGCAATGATACCTTTATTAATTAACCAGTCCAATATGAACTCTAGCCGGGCCAATATGAAGATTGAAAATAGTGTGAAAATCTGACATTCAGGACTTCAATAGTAGTGATTTGAATATGTATCAATGAAAATTGAGGATTTTAATCAAAACAATAAAATAGTAACAATTTTATTAAATAATCAACAGTAAATAAACACAACAAGTAAAAAACATGTTTTTATCTAGTTTTCAGATTAAAGCTCTTGGCTGCAGTTTATAGTATTCTTTCTTTCCCCTGAGTATATGTTAATATTGAAAACACCACCTGTTATAGTTGCACCTGCAAACATGGCCATTGGGTTGTCATGTTTGTTAGCAGTTTGATTATTTGTATTTGATACATTTGCATTTAAATTATTATGAACTAATGTATTTGAGTTTGAAAGTTCACAAGGTTCCTCTGAATCTGATGTCGTCTGTAAATCTGAGTTCGGCAACATGACCTTAGATATTGTGTGAGAAGCTTGTTGCTGTTGTTCAATAGACGGTACTGAATAATGAGTTAAGGTACTAATGCCTTTCCAGCCTCCTAATTGAGCAACTTCATTGGCAGGTCTACCATTTTGAAGTAGTGTGGTAGCAAAAGTTTTACGTCCCGAATGATTAACCTTTCTTCCTTGAAGATCTCCTTTTTCTGCCATATTTTTTACCATTTTACCATATTTATCTTTGCCTATGGTTTGGCGAGTGTACCATATTTCCTCATGTTTATTATCTAAAGGCCTCAAATAAAATCTATGTTCATCAGTTAATGTGTCTTGAGGTCTATGCCGTTAGTATTCCTTGTAAACATGAATAGGGCAATTACTTCCTCCTTCCCCGAAAATCTTTGGCGTAATATCCCGGAAATCCCTGCTTTTTGCTCCACTACGGGTTTTGGTGCTTCTTTCTGAAAAAAGTATGCTTATGTCAATATTTAAAGAAGAATTATCCTTCCTGTCTGTACAAAACTTTCACTTTTATATAACAAAAAACATGTATTGCATAGTAAATAAGATTTGTTTTGATAAATATAAAACAATGGTTAATATCCTTAAAAGCACAAATTACCAACTTTTGTCAGGACTGTTGTACATGTACATCCATTATCCACAGAAGTATATATTCTGTGATTTCTAAAAGATTTAAAATATCAACTATTTAAATGATGGAAATCATAACATAATCTCACCATTAAATTCCAAATACTCCTTTCCATCAGATGTAGCTTTTAACTTGACATCTCCCCATGTCATGTTAACATGGTCTTGTCGACCTCGTAGACCAAAGTATGTTGCATTATTTAAAAACACAGCATTCAGTAATGCATCAGGGTTTGCTGGAAAAAGAAAAAAAAAAGAACTTAACTAAAATACATGTATCTTAATGTAAATATCCAACTTAAAATAGTATTTAAAGGACAAATTTATACTGTATCAAAATGCAAAAGACCTCTGGAGACACTCTCATTGTTCAAGACCTTATGTGTATTTTAAACATTTTTTATTAGAACAACCATTTAATAATCAGGGATGGATAGAGGGCGACAAGGAAATAAAATAATTTGTTTGCCACAAGGTTAGAAAAATGTTTAATTAAAAGTTACTGACTGACACGCTGGAATACAACATTTTTTTTAAACTTACGTGTTCCAATAACGCCTTTCTCCCTCAAGATTTGGATTTCCTCAGTCGTCAAAGGTTCAGCTCTGTTTGGCTTACTGCCCTACCCAATGACTTTAATGCCTTTCGCTTCGCTTCTAATACCCGTCTTGTGTGGTTGAACTCAGGATCCTTTTTAATACTGAAACATTAAAGAAAAGATATGCATAATATCTGACATGTAATTTTTGTATGTACATGTTTTATACTTATAGCAAAGAGAAACCAAGGAATATTCATTGTACACAAGCTTAAGATCATCAAAACCACATTGACCCAGATGATATATATAGTTTTTACCAAAAAAAATGACACAAGGCTAAAATTAAAATATTGGCACTGAATATTCGAGTCATAATGCTTGACAGAATAATGCAAAGGCTATCATGCTATATCAAGACAAGGGAGTTACATGTCTCACAGATATCAAATAATCTACATGAAAATAATCGTACCTTATACTACTTTTTGAGTCCTTCAAATGTCTATCCAAGCTGTTGAACATAGAGGATAAAGAGTCAGGCTCATATTCGTCACCATTTTTCTTCAGGACTCCAAGAAAAAATCTTGATAACAGACTGTCCAAGTCTTTGGCAGGTATTTCCACTGAATCACGCATTTCTCCAACAGATATGAAAAAATCCAGCATCACTTTCAAGTCACTCTTTGTTTTAGTTTTTGTGTTCTTGTTAACACTTAAAGCTAGAAAAGAGTCAGTGTCTTCATCAGTGACAGAGCGAAACCTCTTGCTACTCGAGCTATTTTCTTTGTCTGATTCGTCAATCTCATGATTCTGTGCATTTTCAATGTCCTGCAGAATTTCATTTGGGAAGTTGAAATTCGCTGAATCAACTTCTTCCAGAATCAAATTTCCTTCCCCATTGACATCCGCGAGATTTCTCTTGATGTACTCTGCCTCCCTATTAGATAAATCGTCGTAGTGAAAATAGTCTTCAACTAACGCATCCATCGCATCATCTATATTTTTTATAGAGCTATTGCTCCATCGTTTTGTTGTCATTTTCTCCTGTCAGACGACACTAGCCGTAGTTCTCTAGAGTTATCGGGATTTCAACCGATTAGTCTAGAGCTAATCGAATATGCTAATATTGGGCTTGCTAAACCCGGGCCAATACGGAAAAATCCGTATTGGCCTTATAGGACAAAATTATCGATTTGGCAGTTTTACTCGTATTTAGTCAAATAAGCTCCAGTTAATTAATAATACATCTTATTGCGTTCTTTTTATATATATATATATATATTTATCATATATTTAGTACAAAATACAGCAATTTTGTATATCTAATAAAGGTTCTTTTTTCCAGTCTGTATCACCTACCCTGTATCGCATACCCCGTATCGCATAGCTAAACCCGTATCGCATAGCAAAATCCGTATCGCATACCTGGCGTGACGTCATAATTAGAATGACGTCAACGTTTGACCTATGACGTCCAGTTGCTGCATTTTCAGGCTTAGGGGGAAAAATGATTTCTATTAAAAAAAAGTCCTATCATTTCAACTAAAATCGAAATATCTGAAGTTTTATTGTTTATTTGGTCATAATTTTCGTGAAGTTTGTTTCTGCACAAATGCATTTTTTTACGAATTTAAATTTGTTTTAAAAGATATATGATAAACAGAATAATACATGGCAAAATCCGTATCACACGCCGTATCACCCTCGACCAATATCATCCATCGGGCCTAAAGGCCCTCTGGCTGATATTGGTATCTCGGGATGATACGGCATATGATACGGATTTTGCCATGTATTATTCTCTATATAACATGTATAAATCACTCGTGGGTAATAATTTTTGGAAAAATATCGATTTTAGTTGAAATGATAGGACATTTTTAAGTGGGAACTTTTTTTCGCTTTATGCAACGAAATACAGCAACTCGACGTCATAGGGTAAACGGTGACGTCATTCAAATTATGACGTCACGCCAGGTAAGCGATACGGCTTTGATATGCGATACGGGATATGCAATGCGGATTTAGCTATACGATACGAGGTATGCGATACAGGGTATGTGATACAGACTGGAAAAAAGAGCCTTTATCAGATCTACAAAATTGGTGTATTGTGTATTACATATATGATAAAAGTATTAATCGCCGTAGTAAAGAGTTAATATGAGGAAGGCATCACCTGTGAATGGGGACGAAGTCTGTATGTATTATTTTTTTAATTCAATCACGTTGATAAAAGAAACCGAAATACCGTACGTAACGTTCCCGATTTTGATTCTGTTGTTAGGGAATTAGCTGTGACGTTCTTTAAGTTATGACGTCATATTCGATATAAACAAAAGAAACGCTTTCATCAGGTAACGTTTTTTCATATTAAACAATTATTTAAATTGAATTTGTATTGAGATCCAATCTTATATTTTACTAGACTGATAAATATAAATTTTTTCAAAGTCTCATGCAAACAAGACAGATATCTGCGCAAAAGCGGAGAAAACCGGAACAGGAAGTAGATCTGAAAAAAAAGTTAACGATTTTGAGTTCATTAGTAGAATGAAAAAATCGGGAAATTTTCCCGATTTTTTTTTTTTTTTTTTTTTTTATTGATTTTTCTACCGTAATTGGGGACTTCGTCCCCATATTATAAAAATGAAAAGAAAAATATGTGCAACTTAAACACAAAAAGGGGTGTCACAGGATGTGCTACCATTTCGGAGCATCAGAAATCACAAATAGTTTTGGGTTGGATATGTGTTTCGAAGTCTTTAGGTAATTCATGTTGTGTTTATGCTGGGTATGCGATACAGGGTATGTGATACAGACTGGAAAAAAGAGCCTTTATCACATATATAAAATTGTTGCATTTTGTATTAAATATATGATAAAAGTATTGATCGCCGTAGTAAAGAGTAATTATAAAAATGAAAAGAAAAATATGTACAACTTAAACATAAAAAGGGGTGTCACAGGATGTGCTTCCATTTCGGAGCATCAGAGATCACAAATAGTTTTGGGTTGTATATGTGTTTCGAAGTCTTTAGTTCTTTCATGTTGTGTTTGTGAACTGTTGTTTGTCTTTTTGTCGTTTTCGTTTTATGCTTTTGCATTGCTAGTTTGTTTTGTTTTGTCGAAAGCAAAACCATAATGAATAATTTGAAAACTAATATAAACCATATATCATTTCTGAATAACAAGGGATTAAAATCACTTATCATTTACTCTTTAATGGTTTTATCGCCGGGAAGGATAGTTCTACTGAAATAATACGTTCACACCATAATTTTAGATTAAACTTGATTTCGGAGTTTGTGGTAAGGGCTCAGTGCGTCATCACTTATGAAGGTAAATCCAGAAAAGCGCTTCGGACGCAATAAATTATTAAACGTGTTGTTTTACATTTTTACATCACTGGGTCGATACCTCTGCTGGTGGACTATCAGTCCCCGAGGGTATCATCAGCTCAGTAGTCAGTGCTTCGGTACTGACATGATTGAACAAACTTTACTCAAATTGTCCGTTTATAAATTTTGAAATTATTATGAAACTAAGGTTTCAACTCCCTCAGGAAAAGTTGGCTTTAGATGAATTTGGCTATTTATTTTAGGTATTTTTAACATATAGCTCTTCAACGATTTTCGGTACTTATACATCTTCGGATTTCAAATGTTTGGCTTTGAGCGTTCCTGATGAAGGTAAATCCAGAAAAGCGCTTCGGACGCAATAAATTATTAAACGTGTTGTTTTACATTTTTATATCACTGGGTCGATACCTCTGCTGGTGGACTATCAGTCCCCTAGGGTATCATCAGCTCAGTAGTCAGTGCTTCGGTACTGACATGATTAAACAAACTTTACTAAAGTTGTCCGTTTATAAATTTTGAAATTATTATGAAACTAAGGTTTCAACTCCCTCAGGCAAAGTTGGCTTTAGATGAATTTGGCTATTTATTTTAGGTATTTTTAACATATAGCTCTTCAACGATTTTCGGTACTTATACATCTTCGGATTTCAAATGTTTGGCTTTGAGCGTTCCTGATGAAGGTAAATCCAGAAAAGCGCTTCGGACGCAATAAATTATTAAACGTGTTGTTTTACATTTTTAGGAGCCCAATTATTTAAGGGTAGACTTGAATACATATATCATATCAATTCTTATCGCCCCAACAACCCTTCATTTTATCCGATCCTGTTGAAATTTGTATGAAGGCTTTCCTTTATTAAAACTTTTAAAATTAAAAACATATTGTTCAGAGAACAATTGGAGGTCTTTCCACCCTCAATTTCCAAAGTTATTAAAAAGAATCTAGGTCCGGTTTACTGAAAGTTAAAATTGTCATCCAGTCATAAATTTCTTCATACTGATGCGATAAATAAATGGTTTCTGTATATTTTTGAGTGAAATAAGGGAGATAATGTTTTACTTCTGGTGAAGTAAAATGTCACTTCCGGTATCATATGATAGCTTCTTTCACATTAAATTCAAAATATATAGTTTCTATATACTTTTCCTGTAAAACAGGTAAAAAAATAATATATTACAAAATATATGGATCCAAGTACGTTTTCATGAAAAATGTGCAAAAATGACTACTTCCGGTTTTCTCAAGGTCACTACCGGTTAACATTTTTCTAGGTCATATATCACCCAACCTTTTGTTAAAGGTCGTATGGCTCTATAATGAACGAAGTTGAAATAATAATCAATAAGCCTTATTTTAAGACATTTCAGGACCACTAACTCCTATAAATAAAGGTAACAGTAGTATGCCGCTGTTCGAAATTCATAAATCGATTGAGAAAAAAAAATCCCGGTTACAATCTTAAATGAAGGAAACACATTAATATAAGAGGAGAACTACAACACAACAGAGACACAACATTAAAATGTAACTCGGCTGGAAACAGGTGTAGTAGCTCGCTAAAAGCTCGCATACACCTTGTTTCCTAGCCTCGTACAAATACAGCTGATATTTAAAGACACTAAACAGTTATTGTCTATGTCACCGAACAGCTTGCAACAGTGAGCAAATCATATACCGTGTAGTCAGCTGTAAAATTCCTTGACATGACAAAAGACTAATTAATATATACGAAAAATCAACAGTACGCATTTTTGTGTTCAATGATCTACACATTCGTACTTTATTTCACTTTTTTAACTATTTTGATTTGTTGTCCAGTCAAACTAAGTTGAACCTCAAACTCATTGCAACAGAAACTGTTTAAGTTTATAAAGACTAGCATTAAGCTCCAAATATACACAGAAAAAAGTCCTATATAATCTAACTTGAGCAAAACTCAAAATTTGCATTTTTAATTTCTTAGGGAAATTAACATTGGAAAAGGAGATAACTCCGCAAAAATGAGTTTTTTTGTCAGTTTATGGTTGATTTTCATAAAATGCATGAAAAATATAATACTTTGATGCAGTTATAAGTTCGTATTTGACAACAATATCTAATCTTTTGTTCATGAAATGTACAAAACTGAAGTGTTATGGGTATTTTTTAATTTTTTTTGCACATTTATCATTAAAGAAACTGCAAATTTATGGCTTTGTTACCGTTTTGAAAAAAAACTGTGAATATTTGGTATTGTTTATATCTGTAAATTATATTTGTTCAGCATCTTACTTGTTTAAAAAAAAAACCTTAAGCCACAAAATGAAGAATATATGCTGAATTAGCTTTATACAATTTGAGATTCTTTACCTTGACATGCTGAAAAACCGAATAAATGGTCAACTAATGAATTATGAAATCTAGGTTATAGCTTTATAAAAGATAGGAAACACTTTTAGGGTTGTTTGTTATACTCTAAAGACGGCTAAAATATCAAGAATTAATACATTCTGTTGAATAGTAGCAGTAAAATTAAAATTTTGCATCATGTTTATTGATATTTTTGCCTTTTTTGCAGAGATATCTCCCATATCAATGCAAATCTCCGTAAGAAATTCTAAAATCATCATTTTATAGTTTTCCTCACGTTATGGGACTTTTTTCTGTGTATATTTGGGATATAATGCTAAAGATTAAAACTTTAAAAATTTCTGTTGCAAATACTTCAAGGTAAGGATCAAATTTATACTACATTGACTGGTCTATTTGACAGTCACATATATGTGTGGTAGTATTAAGTACGTTTGTGATCGGTCAACTGCCCCTAATCTGGAACAGATATGTCATAGTACGTTATAAAACAAAACATACTTTGTAATCAGCTGCTCTTTTTCAAATAGAGCTATTTTTCTTAACCTAAACTGTATCTGTTAAAATAAGTGTTTGTATTTAAAACAGTCCTGTTTCTGTTTCAAATTTTAAGAGAACTTTAAAATAAATAATTCTAAGATGTGTTTTATAGGGAAAATATATATTTACATACCTTTAACAAGGACGGTGTGTTGTATAATCTCCCAATCTTACCCTATTACTTATAGGAATGCTTTATTATAGAACTAAAATAATAAACTATGTGTCATTTCAATTTACACTAGTGCATACATCAGCTAGCTTTCTATTAAATACTTGTACCAAAATTTATAGGATCTTCATGATCCTCTTCTTTCCCCGCGTCAACTAAAGATAAAATTAACCACAATAAAGCAGAACAGTTCCACATCTTTTCGGTGATCCAACTGTCCCTTTTTGCTTACTTCTTCACATTTACATGGGTAAGGTATCAAGTCAATGCATACTAATAGTTAAAATATGAAAAACACATCGTAACCTGTCACTTATTTTTTTTAGATAATACAAACATATAATTATAGCGGTATTAAGAATGCAGAATAACGGGGAAATATTCCTGTATATAATATATAGGGTTCTATCGCTCCTTCAGATCTATTTTCTTGTTGTGTTTATTCTGGTTAAAAGTAATAATTATAGCGTTATTTTTATAAATAAGTTATTTGATAATACAACTTTAATTATATGTTCAGTTAAAAGGTCGATAAAAACATACAAAATTTAGCGCTAGAAATTACAAATAATACATTGCATCAAAGTTGAAAATTGTATATAGTGTTAAATCGATTCCTCTATATTCCATGCTTAATCATTATTTGAACAGTACGCTAAAGAAAATATGCTCTTTTCACATACCATATCGATTAAAACATATACGGGGATGACCAATGAAGAAAGTTTTGACCTATGATAGGCATGTACAAAAAAATGTAAACATAGCGGTTATGAAATGTATTATTATATTACAATCTATATATTCTTACATAATTGATTGAGGTTGGAACACGATGATATATTATCAATTATGTATACTCTGAAAAAAGAATGATTTAATTATTCAAACCAATTTATTTCCTCAAATCTGATTTTTAACACCAATATCATCTATTATCATTTTGCTGCTTATCGATTTTCAAATTGTATTTAAACCCATTAAAACGTGAAAAAGAACGTAAAACAAAAACAGATTGACTAATCAGAAATATGACCGTTTTGAAAATTTATTCGAAGTTGCGTTCGAAGAACATAAATATTAATCTTATAACTAACTTTACATATTGTCTCTAACATATGTGTTGCCATATGTTAAATTTTGTGTTGATGAAATATTTTCAGAACTATGCGTCTTAACTTAACTTCATGATACATCCATTTGGAATTTGATTACAAATTAATACTTCTACAAACCCATCTTAGCAAAAGTATCTTATGAACAAAGGGATGCAATTCAAAAGCAGATTTACATTTTTAATGTGCGTCATATATGCAATTAAGTAATTTAATTGTCTTGCCCTTTTACAGTGTTAAAAACATTTGTATTTAATAAATATACTAGTATATATATATATATATAATGCTTCGATTATGTGGGAAGTTGTTTTTTGTCATAAATTTACATGCTTCCGTGTACTATCATATTTTGTGATTATAAGAAAGTCCTATTACCCCTGTGTGTGAATTTTTTACCCATTTTTAATAAGCTATTTTCAACCTTTTGTCGTAAACTTTGTACATTTGAATTCTGTTTTTATTATCTCACTCGAGATATTTTCTCTATCTTATATAAACCTTTTTTGTAGACCTAAATTTATTTATAACTTAGTTATTTCATGCTTTGTGATTATATTCATGACTTTGTGAAAATATTGACGTGTGGCTTATGTGTCCTCAACTTATGAAAAATTCATAGTCTTCCCTTTCAGGAAATAAATTTTGATTAGATTTAAGCACTTTAAGAGCTATCAAAACCTCACTAGGTTGAATAATCAGACAATAATTGTAAGCAGTACAAAGACCTAAAATATAAATTTAACATGTATTATTAGTTGAGAGAAATTTTGTCCTTCCAAATGAAACTTTCTATTAGTGACCGTGATGATGCAATGTGAATAAAATGGACGGTCATCAAAAGTTAACGTGATAGCGCGTCGTCTCTACAATGACACATATGGCAGTAGAATCCTTTGGTTTA
This sequence comes from Mytilus galloprovincialis, assembly GCF_965363235.1. NCBI lineage: Eukaryota > Metazoa > Mollusca > Bivalvia > Mytilida > Mytilidae > Mytilus > Mytilus galloprovincialis. The sequence continues at coordinate 42,546,940 of NC_134846.1, read as the reverse complement.
ATGTGTTTAAACTTTTTATTTTGTCATTTGCTTAGGGACTTTCCGTTTTGAATTTTCCTTCGAGGTTTTTTTTTTGGGGGGGAGGGGGTTTACTTTTTCTTAATTGTAAAAATGAAAATAGATTTATTGGTTGACATGAGTTCATATTATCGGTATATTTTGGAATTTTAAGCTTGATACTCAGTAACTGTGAGCATTCTTTAATTGATTATTCACTACTATTTATATATAGTTTTGGTGTGCACGCTTGTGTTTTGTTATCTGCCTGGTCGTTAGTTCAGAGTGAAGGCTTGGTATCCTGAAATCAGCTAACTTTTATACACATTACAGGTATCCTATTTATTTTTGATTTTTTAGATAAAATTCAATCTAGCATTTTGATATTTATAGTTCGACTCCGGTCTCGACCTTTTAAGAGTTTATATAATTCCCTCTGATTTCTTTAAAATTTTGATCTGTATCTGCTTGCAATAAATCGATCTGCGATTTTTGAAATTCAGTAAACTACTGCTGCCTTTACTTAAGTTAATTGTATATGATGAACACATATTGTTCTATTTTGTGCAAAGAGTAATGTATTTCATTTGGTGTCCCTCTTGTGGTCCGGCTTACGCCGTCCGGAATTTTATCAAAATACCAAACTATTTGAATTTAAACAAACTAAACGAGAACATGTCAATCTTAATTTTTAGAATAGAAATAAAATGCAGATAAGACCTTTTCAGAACATTTACAATTTGTGTGTTCTTGCTGCGAAACAGGACGGAAAGCTTTGTGAGCCTAGTTTGAAGTCCTATGTCTAAAGCTGGTACATATAAATTGAAAACATTTCTACGATGAAAATATTTTGTATTTCATTAGTTGTATATTGCATGATCTGTTTTGTACGTTTTTTTTTAATCCACTGAATCGATATGAAAACAGAGCATGAGATTTAACATAACTAGTTTTACATTTATCCAATAAAAAACCATTCCAGATTTTTTTGTAATTTATAATTTATTTTAGTTTTGTTGTAATTTGGAGAAGCTTGTGTTGATTGCATATGTATTAATATTTACAGTCTTAAGACTATGGGAAATCTGAAAAAATTACGAGCTGACTGTTTAGACACCTGACTATTTTCAAAGAGAGTGATCAAATTCTAACCTGAATTATCGGATAGTCTCGTTGTTGTGTACCTAACACATCCGTTTATGCACTGTCATGCAATTAGTACTAAAAATTAAGCATGAACAAGATTGTTTTAGTTTTCTAAGTTATCTCGATATTACTTCTTTGTTGTGTGATATCGTTCATACACGTGGATGCTCTTTTTCCATAATTTGAATAACTTATAATCTGGTTTGTGACATTTTGATTGAGTGTGGCTTATGTAGCAAGGTAGTTGATGCATGCTAAGCAGGAGACGGTTGCCCTGTCGACGCATACTTTGTAACATTTTTTGGAGCTGATATAATTCCCCCTGTCTTCTTATTTTTCATGGCATTTTAATCTTCTTATATATTTATGAGATAAACTACTGTTACCTCAAATTTGTTAACAAAATGCAAAGACAGATTAGAAGCTTCATTTTCCCGATATATTGCTATCTTTTATACATTCACAAATGATTTAAGGAATATGTGTTTTGTTCATATCTCTATACACTGAAACTGTGTCAATACTATAAATCTCTGTGTATGTTCCTAAAACCAGGATATCGATTAATTTCCCTGTTATGCTTGGAAACGTTCATTTCTGCTACTGATATCTGATTAAGCAAACGCTTTATTTTCAGATTCCGATACGCACTTTACAGACCAATTGACCAATCTTATTTAACGTGCTTAGTACCGAATGTTGACAAAACTTGCGGATTATTTTTAATTTTGTTTGCTACTAGCGTTTTCAAGTCACATATTACTGGAATTACATTTTGACTTAGTTTATTGTTTAGTATGAGGATGTGATGTACGGTCAATTTAATTAACTGAAAATGATCATTTATTGATCGCCGAAGGAATCATAAATTTTGATGAATTTCTATTGTACACGATTAGAATTTCTTCTTTAATCCACGAGCATATTTTAGAAAAGGTACATGTCAATGTTTGGAATGGACAGGGACGAGTTAAAACGACAAGTCGAAACTCTCAGATTTCATAAAGAAATCAAACGGATGAGCATGTCTGATGCCATTAAAGAGTAAGTAGCTAACATTACAATTCACTCAATAGTTCATTTATACTTTCAATTTTCTTCCACTGTTGTTGTAATTAACTCAATAAATCATTTATCATTTTATTTTTCAACTCTTTTAGTTTACTCACTAGTTCATCTATTCTTTTATTTGCTTCCTCTTTTTTTACTTTCAACTCAATAGTTCATTTATACTTTCATTTTCTTCCACTCTTTAAATTTATTCAATAGACCATTAATTCTTTCATTTTTTTCTCCAATCTTTAAATATATTAAACAGTTAATTTGTACTTTCATTTTCCTGGGCTCTATTAATTTACTCAATAGATCATTTATTATTTCATTTTCCGCCACAGTGTTTTCTTCTTTTTTTATATTCATTTAAGTTTATAATTCTTGAGCTTTTTGTAGTAGAGCTAGTTTATTTTAATTCATTTATTTAATAGAATACATATATAAATAACAAACGTATCATTCAAAATATTCACATAATTTTTTCTCAATTTGTTTCTATGGATAAGTAAACGTGTACCTGTACTTTTTAGGTTATTCATTCTGTTATCTGAATGAAGAGATATCATTATAAATAGATTTCTATGTAGTACATTGATTCTGATAATGAAACTGATCCTTTACAAGGAATAAAAACTAATTTTCTGAAATTTTATTAGTTATACATTTCAAAAGAACCCCACGATAAGTATATTTTTTTATCACTGTTTCCATTGGTTAGAGGACGTATATGTCATGTATATCGTTATCAATTATTTTTCCCGAGCTGTTGTTGACAGTTATTGGCTTGCTGTGTATGCTGTGCTTAGATTGTTCAGTTACAGCGTTTAAAATTTCCAGTACTTAACCTGATTACATTTTATAAACTCATGTAAATGAAATTAGTTTTATAGCTAAATGGTCGATGTTCCTGCTTATGACGTTTCGTTCCTGGTTGAGCCCATATTTTACACTACTCTTTTTAGATGACTTTTCATTAATTATTACGGTTATTATCCTAGCAGGATATTATTCGACACACTAAGGTGTATCAAGTCAAACGGATAGATGTCGAAATGAGGAATCAACTTTTCGGAATTGTTGGTTTTATAACCTCCATAATGCTTTAAAACGAACGACAGTGGTTTGTCTTATGTAAACTAAACACATTTCTAGAACTCTGAATTATGAAGCCTTGTATGTTTACGAGTTGTTAAGTAATATACTAAAACAGGTCCATTGTTTAAAGAAATTTAACTATAAGTGTTCGTCTACTTCTGGGTTTCAAATATAGTCGTTTTCATACAAACAATATAATTTGGTTTGGGGTTCACTTTATAGGCATTTGCTAATTTTCTTGGAAATGACAGTTTCTTTATACCGAGACTATCCCTTTAAAAATCCAAAACAATCTACAGATGTGTTCAAACGCATGTTTTCCTTTGTTAAACTAAGGTAATAACAGTTTATCGTTAGTTTGTATGCCTGAACTTTTGATTTTGCCATTTACTTAGCAACTTTCCGCTTATAATTTTCCTTGGAGTGCGGTATTTTTGTTATATTACTTTTTACCTATGTTGAAATTGTAACTCAATAAGGAAAAGACTAATAAAACAAAACGCAATTTTACAATTGGACATTTATGTCATATTACGGAAGCTAATTCGGTAACTGTTCGATTCGTTTTCCTTGTTTACATTAAGTTTTTATCCGTTTATCAACATAAGGAACAAGATTTTGTAGTTACTATTTAATATACAAAAAACAGTATATGATGACTGATTGTTTTCATACATTTGGCAATATCAGATACAGACAACTGTAAAATAAAACCAAGTATGATTTTTCTCTTTCACCAATATTCAATTAAATGTATAAATGTTTCGTTCCATATGTTGGAGCTTTTAATTTTGCCATTTGATTAGGGACTTTTCGTTTAGAATTTTCCTCGAAGTTCAGTATCTTTGTTAAATAACTTTTGAATATCCCTAATGGATCTTGCTTTTCCATGGGCCATAAGGTCGAATTTGCTGAAAAAACCTCCAAAATTATTAAATGCTACTATTTTGTACAACCATAATATCACTGTATAAAAGAGAGGCAAAAGAATTATCAAAGGGATATGCAAACTATTAGATTTGAATAAGATACTACCAGTCGGGGTCGTGGATATATCTAATAATAATTTAATTTTGGATGTAACGCGTCTTCTGATTGGCTGACGTTATTTTGTAATTAGCCCATAGACATAATTTAGTCATGTGACCGTGACGTCATCAACGTTTTTTCATGGTGTTCTACGGTTAAAAATGGAATTTAGAATTAAATTATAAGAAATGACTGTAATATTTTTTCTGTCTATTCGAAATAACATAAAAAATGTGGTGTACACTGTTAAATAACCCGCTACGCGCGTTATAGACAGAAAAAATATTACAGTCATTCCTTAAATACATATATGTGTTGTATTTAGTTGATCGACATACATTGAGGGAGTGCAACTATATCTAACAGCTTTCTGTCTGAATCAATCAATGACTGATCGCTCCAATGTGAGCCAAACACGTCTGGTCTCATTAGTGACACATCAGCCGTGATATGAGATAGGAAAATCAGCTTTAACTGTTTATATACAAATAGACTAAGTCCTTGTAAATATCCTATTTTAAAAGATTTAGTCATTTCTTCCCAATAGAGACGTTTACAAGATGGATGATATCTTTTTGCTTTGAGCACTGATATTGATGTAACGATTGTAGAATTATCGCAGAAAATGAATATGAACATTAACAAGGGATTTGTTACAAAAGATAATCATAACGTATAGCTGTATTGAAGATTTATAAACCAATTAGCACGAACATTTACACAAATATCCATTTATTTTCTATTGAGATATCAATCCTTAAATTGTTAACGTCATTATACACTGAAATTCGCCTTAGAGAATATTTATCTTTTTCTTCTTAGAAACAACAATAAAATGGTTTAAGGACATATTTGCATGGGATTTAATTTGACAATTAGTAATAAACCTCCCTTCTACGATGGAAACAAATGGAATATTATATTAAAATGAATATATGTCTTAATGAGGAAAATGAAGAGTTTTCTTTTACTATTGGTCAATGCATTTCAATTGAGTTTGGGTAGTCACAATTTAGTAAAAGGAGTGGGGTCAATATATCTCTTGTATTATTTCACTCAAAGTGCCAAAACTATAAAGCTTTAACATACTAGAATTTTAATACCAAGGAGTCATTTATACATGATATATATGTTATAAAAATATGGAAAAGTTTTATATATTTCCATATCATCAAATTGATGTTTAGTGGTATACACAGCTGTTAGAGACAATATTGAATTTTAAAACCAAAATGATTGAATTTGTGTATGAAAAGCTATTCTTATCTGTATATATAATTATTTTCAACATTTTGTTCTTTTAGTGAACAATGTCCTTCATATGCTCTTCAACTTCGTGCTTTATTTGGCCTCTTTAACATTTTTGAATTCGAACGTCACTGATGAGTCTTTTGTAGACAAAACGCGCGTCTGGCGTAAATACAAAATGTAATCCTGATATCTATGATGAGTTTATTGAAATCGTTTTTCATAATTTCCCAAAATTTGCAAAAAGTCTTTCCACATGCTGTTTTGATGCATCTTTTAACATTTATAAAAAAGAAAAAAAGTAAATCTACAAAAAATAAAGCACTCCAAGGAAAAATTAAAACGGAAATTCCCTTATCAAATAGCAAAATTTAAAGCTGAAACACATCAAACGAATGGAAAACAACTTGGTATATACAGGCGGTTCTTTATGTTGAAAATGGTGGATTAGCTAGCTAAACCTCTCACTTTTATGACAGTCGCATAAATTGCATTATAAATTGAACGTGTATGAATACTGTAAACAATGTGTTTTCGTAGATAGTTCATTTTACGTTTAGCCCTTTTTAGTCCACTTCGCGGTGATGTAATTTTGCGATTTGCAATGTTCATGATGCAATTAAAATAGGAAAATGCAAGTTTTACATATTCGCCACGATTTATATTATTTTTATTTTTCATTTCGCAGAAGTCGCGTAAATAAGTTGGTTTACAGTCAGTTATACAGAAAATTTAGGTTTGAAGGAAAGTTGGGAAATCCTTTTGGGAATAAAATTTATGGAGAATTTATTCTGTTTTTTTTCTACTATACAAAAGAGAATTTGTTATTAAATTGCTATCGAAAACGAGGAAGTAATCAAAAAAGGGTACTAAAAAGATATTGTTAGAGGAACCCATATTCTCTGAGACACAAGTACGTTTGTAGGCATTTGCTATCACTCCAAGATAAAACTCTATTAAACATTAAACTGATTTAATTTGCGCTGTTTGCTAAATTCTCCGATGAATTATAAAGAAATCATTCAGAAAATTGAGTTTTATATCCCTCTGCAAAGTTGACCTTAGATGGATGTATTTGTGTGTATCTTTTAATTTGATCAGATAGCTATTTGCTTGATTAGATCTTTCAATATTTTTGATTTGCGCTTTCTCGATGAAAGTAAATGCAGAAAAGCACTTCGAACGTACGTGATTTTTCTAAGCGTTATTTTCAATTAGTTATAATACTTATTTTTGTACTGCTACCAATGTTATAGAGTGTATGGCTTAACCTCATAATAATCTTAACAAAACACCACTTCTACTGATTATTAATAACATGGTTTATTTATCAGCTAAACGGCTAAACAAACTGTCAATAACGCCATGAATATCTTGTGTATTTTGTCTTTTTTATATGTTGTATATTGTGTGTAGGACCGGTCCGAGGAGTATGGCCATTTCCAATTGATTTGTATAGCTTAATAAAATTGAGAATGGAAATGGGGAATGTTTCAAAGAGACAACAACCCGACCATAGAATAGACAACAGCAGAAGGTCACCAATAAGATTTGTTTTTTATCTTGTGCTGTTACGGCACTGTCTATGGTTAGTGGAAGCTGTGAATTCTTACAAACATGCAAAATATGTATGTTTACTTGTTTACAAAATCAAAATCATATGATTTTGCCATTTAATTAGGGACTTTCCGTTTTGAATTTTCCTCTGAGTTCAGTATTTTTGTGATTTAATATTTTATATGTTTGGTGATATTTCTTTCTGATCAAGTTAAACCATTTAAATTGATATCTCATAGTGTGTCTGTCTATATTGTAATGTTATACCTCCGTGTTAGGTAAGGATGAAGGTTGGCGCATGTTAAAACGTTGCATTTGTTTGCATCTGTCCTGTCCAGGAACCTGTTGTTCAGTGGTTGTCGTTGGTTAATAAGTGTTTCTCGTTTTTTAAATAGATTTGATCGTTGGTTTTCTGTTTGAAAAAAAAAACTTTAAATAGTGTAACACTAGTCATTTATGGCGCTGTTTACAGTTTTCTGTACGGTGTGAGCGAAGGCTTGGTGTTGAAGGCCGTACTTTGACCTAGAATAGTTTATTTTTTTACAAATTTAGACTTAGATAAAGAGTTGTTTCATTGGAACATCTTCTTATATCTATTTACCCCGCCAACTTCTTTACTGATTTGCTTTCTTCAAATCTGTAAATAGTTATCAAAGGTACCAGAATTATAATTTAGTACGCCAGACGCGCGTCTCGTCCACACAAGACCCACCAGTGACGCTCAAATCAAAATATTTATAAAACCAAACAAGTACACAGTTGAAGAGCATTGAGGATCCAAAATTCCAAAAAGTTGTGCCAAATACGGCTAAGGTAATCCATGCCTGGGATAAGAAAATCCTTAGTCTTTCGAAAAATTCAAAGTTTTGTTAACAGGAATCCGTGGGAGTTAAACCTCTCGGTATCGTCTATAACAAACGGCGGTACATAGACAGGAAATGCATCTCGTGTTGTGCATGATGATATACAATGAACTAGTATATATATTTGTTAATGAACCAGCTGAAGGACGCCTCCGGGTGCGGGATGTTCTCACTGCATTGAAGACCTGTTGGTCACCTTCTGCTGTTGTCTTTTCTATGGTCGGGTTGTTGTCTCTTTGACACATTCCCAATTTCCATTCTCAATTTTAATCATGCAATTGGTAATAATTTCAGAAGAACGATACATGGCACTATTCTGTTAAGAATGTAATACCCTTTTCTGGCAAGCATCAACCTAAAATTGGGGATTGAAACGAAACGTCAATCATACAGAACTACCGGAAACTTGTAAAGTTATGGCTTTTATTTAGATATAACATATAATGAAAGAACATTAAGTTTAAAAACTTTCGGGATCAAGCAGAACAACTGATTTTTTATGCCCCACCTACGATAGTAGATGAGCATTATGTTTTCTGGTCTGTGCGTCCGTCCGTCCGTCTGTTCGTTCGTTCGTTCGTCCGTCTGTCCCGCTTCAGGTTAAAGTTTTTGGTCAAGGTAGTTTTTGATGAAGTTGAAGTCCAATCGACTTCAAACTTAGTATACATGTTCCCTATGATATGATCTTTCTAATTTTAATGCCAAATTAGAGGATTTACCCCAATTTCACGGTCCACTGAACATAGAAAATGATAGTGCGAGTGGGGCATTCGTGTACTGGGGACACATTCTTGTTCAAGGAAGTCTTTGTGATGTTTTCCAATTCGTGTAGCTACGGCCATTCATTGACTAGGACTAAAACTAAATTTGCATTTACGTTATTGTATTGGTAAAATGTAAAACTTTGTGTACATATGAAACTTGAAATTATTTGTCATTTTATGTCATAAATTTGTATTAATGCCATCTCGTATGTTTTTAAATATGAATAAAGGTGTAGTCAGAATGTCTTAATCGTCAACGAGACACACAAAAAAGACAAAAAAAAAAGGTGCAACGTTTATTCTTCAATAAAAGAATACATTACAAGTATATCAGTTTTGTAAGAAAAATACAAAATTCGTGTGAAATTATGTGAGTCTTGAAGCTAAGGCAAACTGACAAATATTTGAATTGAATGAATCGATTAATGGTATTTTAAAAACAAACAAATTAAAAGTCTTTTTAATTATCCGGAACTCTTCACAAACAAAACCCACATGTATATGCATAGATAAAATAGAAGACTACTATTAAATGATCACATCGTAAATGTATTTTTTTCTCTTAATGAATAAGATATGTTGTGAATTAACCCCATCAACTTAAAAGTTTTTTACAATGGATAAACCTTTTTTTTATTATTATTATTTAATGAAATCAGATTTAAACATTATTATTCTTAAAAATGACACTGTAAGTGATGGAATAAAAAAATATTTAAAACAAATTTCTTTAAAGCTTTGTAAACAGAAAGTTTCATTTTATGTATCGAAATGTGTAACAAGTGATTATCTCAATTCCCACTGGAAGGCCTCTGATAGACTGAGTGAGCATAAAACCATAGCCGTTGACAAACAAGTAACAACTAACAAACGTTTTACGGCCAACGTCAATGTTTTGAAATTCATTCTATATTGTGCGTGAAAGTAGTTGTTCCAAGCGTTTTTCGTCTTTGTCGGCTTAATTGTAAATTGTAAATAGAAAGCTAATAGTGTATGCAAATAGTAATTGGAATCTAGATTGTTATTTTGCAAATGGCCGATTTTCATTATCAAAACTAGTACTTAATTTCGTATCATCGAGAATGATTAATATTTATTTTCATTTCAAGCTGAGTAATTGATTTGGTATCGGAGTGCGTGACTTTGGTGTCCGTTGTATAAACAAAGCATAAACTAAGGTTAAAAGTTTGCCCATATGAATCAATATAACATCCTGCATATCAAATAAGTGTTTTGTTCATTGTTGCATGACCGTACAGTGACCTATAGTCTTAAGTCTGCATGGACTCTGGTTGATGGTTATCTGTGTGATTCTCATTGTCAATCAAACCACATCTTATTGCTATATTCATTATCAACTAGCAGTGGTATAAAACAGGGATAAGATGAAAAAAGCAATATAGTAGTTGGATATAAGAAAGTCAAATATATTTTAGTCAACGAACATTTTTTTACTTAAAAAAATTGATAGATTTGTTCTGGAAAATCTATAAATTCTATTTTTCTAAACTGAAGCAACAGAAATGGCATTCGATGAGCCAGATGGTTAAATGTACGTATGTTTATCATTTATGACGTCTGTCTAATAGGTACTGAACGTGAACTTATCCCGAATATGACTGTTTTGTCGAGTGTCAATTTGCTTTGCAATACGACGTGTGTCGCTATTTATGCATCCATCATTTATGTCTATAGTTATGATGTTTCTATTGTGGGTTTGGTTTGATATCGTGTTATGTCTTATCGTAAGTGGTTTGAATAATGTATTGTCGGTATACTTAATAAAGGGCTTGTTTAGCAGTATAGTTGAGTTACTTTTCATTTCCCATGAATACAGTATTGTTTTAGTCCCAATAATTATGATGTCGTCACACCATTAATTCAAAACAGCCTTTCAATACGATCATTATCATGCTATTTAATTGTTTGGACTAGTATTGTGAAGGTAATTGTTAACTTTTCGATCTCGTTTCATTAAATTACATGAATTTCAAAATTATATATACGCCACAAAAATACGCCAGTGTCTGTGTAGTTCTGTACTGTTGTTAATGAAAGATGCTCGTTCTTATTCTGCGTTTTACATGTTAGTAATCATTATGTATTATTATATTATGTATGTATGTGATTCTCTGTGCTGAGTATTTTTGCGTTTGTTCGTTCTGTATTCCTGTCATGCAGTGTTGTCATTTTAACGATATTTTTCTCGATATTGCCATATAAGAGGGATGGTTGTCTAGCCCAAAAACCAGAATCAACCCACCATGTTTTCTTAAAATGTCCTGTACCAAACCAGGAATATGGCAGGTGTTATCAAATACTCCGTTGCCTAGTATGTTCGCGTTTGGTTTTTGTGTTGTTTTGTTGTTTTCCTCGTATAGTTGATGTGTTTCCCTCGGTTTAAGTTTGTAACCCGGATTTGTTTTTCTCTCAATCGATTTATGACTTTTGAACAGCGGTATACTACTGTTGCCAGTATGTATTTTAATACTACTGATTTATATCAGATTATTGTAAAATTATTTTTTTAAAGTTGTATGTGATTGAAATTGAAAGAATTCAGTCGATATAGGTTTGGGTATGGTCAAACATTTCAATAAAAGAAGGCTTTTCGATTATTAAGATTCACCACTTTTTGTATTTATTCTAATGCTTAAACAGTGTTCCAAAATATGGCAACAATCAAACTAATGATTTAAACAATAAATAAAATTTTTAATTAGTTTTCATATTTCATATCTTCACGCCTTTTGTAGATGTTACACGGGGTAGATGTATATATTAATTGCGAGAAGAAATGTAAGAAGAAATCTGAAAACCTGGTAATATTATCCTGAACTTCTTTTGGAAACAAGAAACAAGACGTCAATATGTACTGATCATGAACTCTTGAGTTTGTCAATCATATGTTGTTGTATTCCCAGTAAATTGTGTCGGCCATCTTTACTTTTGGCGGCCATGTTGGAATTTTTTCCTGGCTCTATATCAAAATTATCGACTAGCACAAAAACTAACACTGTGCAAAATTTCATGCTATTATCATAAAGTGATCAATTATATTAATATTTTGGACTTACCTGCTGGACTACAGGGAAAACGGTAGTATTTAATTTTCCCAGCATTAGGTTGGCCTTTTGTGTACCCAAGGCAGGTGAAGGAAGTCAAATTAGGAGCGCTGTGATTGGATGTAAGGGTACAATATATTTTTTATTTATCTATGAATAACTGCAGTGTGTATATTTACAACATAAATTTTGAAACCTATTGAAATATTTTCTAGAGAATTATTTGAAAAGACTTGCAAAATTTCACAAATTTGGTGCAAAATGACGGTGGGCATGGATAACATAAACAAGCTCCGTTGGAAGTTGGTCATGATACTATTTGGCTTTAATTTTTAAAACACAATAATAAAGTACTAACACAACATATAACTGTTTTATCCAGGTTTTTATCTTAAAAAGTTGTAAATTTAGAAAATGTTAATATTGTCGCCTATGGCAGAATAAATAGTACCGTTTTCCCTACAATGGCCTGATTTGTATCTACTAAAACAAAATGCAGACGACAACCACTTAAAAACGGGTTCATGGCTTTGGACACAACCATTCATAATGTGGCGGGGATTAAACAGATTTGTGAACGCAATTAACTCTTCCCCTTTCTTTGACAGAGGAAAAGGCTTGAGTCATCAGGTTGGCATTAATCACATAAAATATACCAATAAAAAGACAAGGTCTCATACAAAAAAAAGAAAAGAAAATCAAGCTTGCATTACACCTGTTTCTTAGTCTCGTACAAATACAGCTGATAGTTAAAGACTCTTAACAGTCAGTGTCCATATGTATAGGAATACTGACAGCACGTAGATTTTTTTATTTTCTTGGTCAAAACTCTCCAACAGTTTCCTATTAACCGTTTTAACAGTTATCAAGGATGTTAAGCTGACTTTTTATGATTAATGACGCTCCAGTAAACAAATTTGTCTCCAATTAGATGACATTTTCTGAAGTTAAATTCTAAAATGGTTTTCGCTTTGGTAATCGTTTTACTGCAAAACAAATGGTGATATATAATTTTTAAACATTTCTTGTAGCACAATATAAATTCAACAAAACCTCTTGACCTCTTGTAGAATCGAGAAATCAAACAACTTCTATAAAGGTACTAATTGGAGTGGGAGAAAAATTATATATTTCCGATACTTGTACATATATAATACAGTAAACCATATAATGCATTGTTTTTTTTTAGTTTTTACTTACAAATACCAGTGGGAATTCTGAAAACAATAATTTTATCAAATCAAAGACATACCTATTAAGCTTCAAAACGGTTTTTGGGGGAGGGACAAATGTAAAACAAATCAGACGAGAAAAACTAACGGCCTGATTTATGTTTAAAATAATGAACGAAAAACAAATATGATATACAGCAACAAACGACAACCACTACCATATGCATATTGTTAATGATTGTCCAAGTCCATGGCGCGTTCATAACTGCCAATTTTCTTGTAATACAGATATCATATTCAATAATAGAACTCTTGAATTGTTTTTTCTTTTCCAAATGATCGTAACAGTCCGTATTCTAACATAAAAAAGACTAAAATTTGCATAACTACTTTTTTTCGTGTAGAAAAAGATGTAACGTAATGAAATATTACTTTTTAATATGATCAGGGAATCATACTAACGACACTTTCCGTCAGAGTGGATATCAAAGTTATGAACAGTCTCTAGAGATTGCAAGATCAAATGACCAAAGTTTTTAATAAAATAAAAACTCAAGTCCTAAAAAAAATAAAACTAAAGTCCTAAAAAAATGAAATGATATGACCTTTTCAATTGTTAATCATTAAATCATGGCATCTTAAAATTAAAAAAAGCTATGTTACGATTGATAATGATGTATTGCAATTGAAAAAAAAAATGATTAAAATGTCAAATCAAAATGGTGTTTTGATTTCAGACGAATAACTTTTGAATGTCCTGGAATGATTGCAAGGCAACTAGGAGGCTAAATGACATGATTTGTCCTATACTATGAGAACAAAGGGTCTATACCATCAAACTTGAAATAAAAGATACATCAATAAAATTTCAGTCTGCATCGTATCTTTAACTACGTCTATGAATTTAAAACAATTATGGTTGGTTGCGAACACAACATTGCGACAAAAGAAATTATTTCAGCTTCACAATGATGAACTTTCCATTTCTATGTAGCATCATTCAAGTAGCACTGCATATGAAATATATGTCTCACGATTTATATGAAATTCCAGGGATTACGTTTCCTATTATGATTCTCTTGATAGAGTGTTGTTGTTCACAAAGACACCATTAAACCAAGATTTTCAAGTGGTGAATTTGAAATCATCCCTACGATGTCATAAAGGATATTGACGGTAACGGAATATCTGTTTCACATATGACAATGGCTATGTTCAAATCGTTGTAACCACAATCTTACACCCGAATATAATCTATCAAATAAGATTTATCACCGGATTTGTACTTCCTCGAGCAACAGAACGAGTGTCACATCTGGGGCAGGATCTCCGTACTCTTCCAGAGCAACTGAGATCCCCGGTTTTCTTATGGGGTTAGTGTTGTTTAGTCTTCAGTTTTCTGTTATGTGTTTTATATCCTGCTGTTTGTCTGTTTGTCTGTTTGTCTGTTTGTCTTTTACTATTTTTACCGTAGCGTTTTCTGTTTATTTTTTACTTATGAGCTTGAATGTTCCTGTGGTACCGGTATCATTTGCCTCTCTTCTTGATTTTTTGTCGCAAGTGTTCAGTTTATGAATAATATGAATAAGATAATTTTACTTTAACGAAGGTTCAAACTCCATTCGACAAATTTTAGAATTGACAGGCATTAGAAATGGCTGGCCAAGAAGGATTTACTTGTGTATTATCTAAGAAAAACTATTGGCAAGAACAAAAGGGGTTTAAACTTTCTTCTAGTTTTCTCAAAGCTTAAAAAATTAAAAGGTGGAGTTTTTTTGGCAATGATACAAGTATCATCCAGACTTGAATTAATGAAGATAATTGAAAGCAATTGTAGGTTAGTGTACGGCCTTAGATAATGAGATAAACCCATGCCGAATAGCCATGCATCTCAAAAACTGACTTAAAAAAATATTTGTGAAACGAATCATTTGAGAAAAACTAACGAAAAACAGACATGACCAAAAGACAATCACTTAATTACACGCGGCAGACTTGGGGCGGGCATATAAGAATGTTGCTGGATTAAACATGTTTGAGAATGCTCAACCCTCCGCCTAATCTTGAACTATTGAATTTTAGAAGATATTTAAGAACAATATATTGTATTCTTCCATCATATTACTCTGACTCAAAAAGAACAGTTTTGTAATTTTGATAAAAACTATAAACGAGTTTGGCTGTTCTTTTTAAAATTGTGCTTTATTATTTCAAAAAATATTTATTTAAAAAATTGAACAAGGAAGATGTCGATTTAATAGAATAATTTTCTTATCTTATGGTCACTTGTTCCAACAGAAACAACTATTATTCCTGGATGAATTCGTCTAAAGTTTTCTCGTTTATTTGTATTGATAGCTAAAATAGCTGTTTATATAGATGTATTTCTTGACAGCCTGAACGAAATGAATGAATGTAAAGTTATCCATGAGTGCAAATAGTAATCAAACGAAGGCTTATGAATCAAAAAGGAGATTGGCAGCATTTCAGAAGTAAACAATTTATGTTGTCCGTATTAGTGTAGGATTTCATTATATCAATGGATTTTTTTGTTTCCAATATGCCGAGCTAAATGTATTTCTATAGATATATGAGTGTCAACGAGAAAACTCTCCTTCAAAGTCACAACTTGTAAAAGTCAACCATTATATGTCAAAGTACGATCTTCAATACGGAGCCTAGGCTCACACCAAACAGAAAGCTACAAAAGGGCCCCAAAATGAACCACATCAGCAAGCGACAACTACTTAACATCAGATTTCTAACTTAGGACCGGTGCGAACAAATACAGCGTGTTTAAACGTTTAAATATAGGTACCAACCTTCCCCCTTCGCCTATGTATAAAAATGAGAATGCGTTTTGCTTTATCTTTAAACTTGATAAATTAAAGTACATTTTCGATGAGGTTAATTTGTAATTGTTTAAATCCTTGCATTGTTTGTAATTGATGGTGTAAAGTTTTGTCAATTTGGCAATGAAAAAACGCATATTAGACCAAATTCAGTGACGCCTCCGCTTTTTTCGGCACTATACATTTATATACAATGTATATAGTTGGTCAACAACAAGGGTTACAGGCACGACGTAATAACTTTTAATTCAATTAAACTATCCCTTTTATCAATTAGTTTGGCAATTTTAGTAAGTTTACAATGCTAAATACTTTTTTATGAACTGACAAAACAGATACATAAAGATAATAGTTAACAACTGCTTTGTTTTGCTTTAGTTGTACTTTTGATCCATTGACAGATTTTCACTTTAACTACAGTGCATATGAACTCTACCATCGAATATATCACTTTTCAATTTAATATTACATACCATCTTTTATGAGCAGAAGTGCAGAGAAAGTAATAACTAAAAGACTTTTGATTGAAGAATGCAGTCAGAAGTCTGTATATTCTACCGGGGAAGAACAATAAATTTGATATTATGGTATTTTGTTCCCGAATGTTGCATGCGTTCAACATATTGGGCAAATCAAAAATGCATTTGATTGTTATGAGTTGCAAGAGGGTTGTTTGCTAGTTTTATATGAACATTATTAAGTTTCAAATAATTGTTTAAAGCTTTGGTATTAGACATAAATGAAAAACGATACAATACATAAAGGAGATGTCTCATTTCACTCGTCTTCAGCTGTCAATGAAATTAATGAAACATTAAACAGAGTGGTAGACTGTATAGAAGTCGTTTATATATCACAGTCACAGGGAAACGTAATTTGCCTTTGAGTCTGTAGTCAGTTTTACAGTCAAACCATTTCGTCTAGCTTGTTACAGAGTCTGTATAGTCAGTTTTACAGTCAAACCATTTCGTCTAGCTTGTTATATTTTGTACTTAGCAGTATTTGTTGGGTTTTTTTTTTAATTTAACCTTAATCCAAAAGAAAACGATGCTAAAGCTGTAAAAAGACTTGCTAAACATCTTTATTGGAGTATTAATTGAGGCAGCAACTTTAATCCTAAAACTTGGATTTTTCTTTCGTTTAAGCAAGTTCTAAAAATAGGCCTTCAGAATTCAAAGCAATACATATTGCGATTTCTTTGAATTTTTTATATATCTATATATATAATCTAATCATGTACTTTTCAGGATCCAATGTTCGATTTTCAAATTCACAATGTGCCATTGTATTTCCTTAATTGTATACTTTTATGTCATTGATTCTTGAACAGAGGATCTGTCTTTCTATCGGATCTTACTAGTATTGATTCTCTAGTCAGATCAAATGTTGGATTTCTGATTATTAAAACAGATTTGTCATGGAAATGTATCACGTGTAAAAGATAACGTTTTGTATTGTTAAACCTTTTTAATGCTTTGAGATCTTTTTAATATTTGATCCGTAGAAGTCTCGTGGCTAATTAGAACATATCAATACTTCTTTATGGAAAATTATATGTGATATCGAAGAGGCTTGTGATTTGCATCTTTAAGTTGTCTTCGAACACAACACATTACTAGTATTTCATAGAACATATAATTTTGTCTTCATATTTTACTTTTATTGGGATTTTTAATATGCAAACATGTTTTTGTTATAGATTAAATGAATAGAAAACACTTACTTTTAAACTTGACCGAAACAATGTTCATGATACTTTAAAAACATGGCTTTAAAAATATTTTTAGGAAATCGTACTACAAAACTCTTCTATTAGCTAGGTGATCAAACCATGCCGACGACAATGTTGATTCTCCTAAGATCTCCTAAGAAACAGTCATATGCATCGACGTAGCTGAATATATTACCACTCATAATCATAAATTACTGCGCGCAAACGTTCATTTCTTTAAAAAATTTGTAATTTTAAAATTTGACAAATTTTGTTTAAGACCTGCAAATGCCTTCTATTTATTAGTTACGTTCGGGTTGCTGTCTCATTGACGTACCCATATCTCATTTTATTCATTCTAAATTATTTGTAAAAATAACACCCATGAATGTCGACATCTACATTTAAATTTGTTTTACTAGTAGCAAAATTATTCTTGATTTCGTGATGCAAACTGCAAAATTTACATGGAAAACCTATTGTCTGCAAATTTGCTCTACAAACATATATCATTTCTAGTGCGGAATTGAAATCATTATTTTATATGATTTCCGCCGCTTTTTGACAGATGTATCTTTCTAGTGCAAAATTGGAAACAATATGCTTTCTATGTTTATTTCGCGTGTCTGTGACCACCAGACTTTGTATTGAAGCTAACATTAAAGCTTTTTTGTTCGATATAAGATAACCAGCTATTGATAAAAAGATGTTTTGTCCACTCTTTTTGAACTAAAACATCTCCAAAAGCGACAGAAAAAATAGAAATGCCCAGCAACTCAAAAAAACAACAAACAAAAAATCACAAAGCCTGAACAAAATGATACAATATTAATGTAAACTAAGGCTTTTTTTATAGGTATTTCCTTGCATCCAAAATGAGATATTTTCTCGAGAGTATCTGTTATTAAAGTCGTCAATCTATATTATTTATGGTCAGGAGTCCATGACTAGACTAGTAATGAAATTCTGATATGGTATATGGTAATGTTGTTTTTGTTGATGGACATAGAAGGTGTTAGGAAATGTGGTCACCCGATTGCATTGCGGACGACACATGTCTTTGTGGTAATCTTTTTCTCATACGCTGGAAACCACAACAGAGAGCATACAATCAAAAGTTTGGAAGTTAATAAATGCAAATGCATATTATTTATATTCGATCTCAAAATTCATAAGGTAGTAAACTGCGTTAACTGTGGCTGATATGTCTGCATTGCATAGAAATGGTTTAATTCTGATTCGAATGTTCAATTCCCCAGGTATTGTGTACAACTTCGCATTCTCAAAAACTGACAATCATTAAAGTAAATATGATATATCATCTACATCTTATTCCTGTAGCAATGATTTTTCTGTCTAGAGTTCTAGCACCACTAGACAGTTTTGTAATTTGTAAATGATTGTTCTGTAGATATATGACACCATATTAAATTACGGGACCCTCTCATGATTTTAGCACGGTGCGCACTGTCTCATCTTCAACATGACAAGTATACATTCTTATAATTACTTTTTCCAGTAAAAGAAAGCTTTTATTTTTTGAATTATTGCTTCTTTCGACTACCAGATTATCTTGACTTTCACTGAAGTGAACATGAATGATATGTCCGACCTTCTAGGAAGTAAACAGATTAACAGATAAACGTGATAAATAAGTTAGAGCAGCTTGAAAGATACTAAGGAGTAATGGTAAAGTCAGAAAATCTATTTTGGTACGAGTAAGTGACGTTTCATAGTCTCGTGACGCACGCATCGGCCATGACTTTAACGCAGCAACATTTCTGAACTGAAAATAACTACTTAATTATCAGTGATCCCGTCAAAACCGTTCTAAATAGAGAAAACCATGTTGATAAAATATTCTGGTGTTACACATTGACCTTTTACAATTGTTATTCCGATATAACACACTATATCTTCTCCACGAAAGACTGCCTCTGTCTAAATGTGTGAGCTCTCCCAATACTCAGTTCTTATGTTGTCTTTTTTTTTCTACAACTGTATATGTCAGAAAATATGTATCATAAGGCTAAGCTAATAATGTAGAACCAAACCAATGTCATGAATATGGGATGTTTTACTTTTATAAATATTTATTTGTTTTATAAATCGTTTGTTTAACTGGTTTTGATTGCATCGTTGCTTAATTTTGACATGCGTTTTTCTTTGCAGGTTGATCTGTTATATTGAAGACAAAACGCCAGATGATGGACTTATTGTTGCTCCAGATAAGAAGAAAAATCCCTGGAACGAAACTAGAAAATGTTTAATTTTGTAAAACAAGACATATATATATAGATGATTTATTGATATGCAGCACCAACATAAACTGTCTTGTGTAAACAGATGTATTTAAAATATTTTTTATTTTGAAATACGACATAGCCAATTTTTAGTTACAGTTTTTTATTACCTCTTTAGCTTTTCCATTTATTAAAACAATTAGTGCACTTATTTCAGAATTTGACAAAATTAGCCATTAGTGAACATTAGATAAATCTCTCTGTTTTTAGCCTTCTTTTTTAAAAAAGATTTCATTACATTTGTAATTTTCAGACGGCATCTTGTCAGCATAAAATAAATTTAATGTTTTATTTTTTTTTAGTAAAACTTCTCAAAACAGAATTCTATTCTTAGCAAATTAATTTACGATGCAAATGGTTTCAAATGTAATTTTAAATGTTATTGTGACTAATTGGGAATTTGTAGTGAATTTTACTATTATTTGTATTAAAATGTAGAAATTATGAGATAATTTCATTATTTCTTGTACGTTATAAAGTCACATATTGGAAGGTCTTTGATGGCGGTTATTGAATAAGTATTGTTTTAAGTGCTTCAAATTCTTATTTAACGTACAATTGAAGCACTTAAAACAATACTTATTCAATAAGCGCCATCAAAGACCTTCCAATATGTGACTTTATAACAAACTTAGTAAAAATACATTTAATGGAGGAACATTAGCTGTACAAATTTTACTTCCCCAGATGCGCATTTCGAAATATATATCTGCATTGATGTCCGATGGCATTATATATGAACATCCAAATTTAAAAAAAAAATGAAAAGCTGATTGAAAATACCAAAAATGTCTGACCAAAGCCAAAATAAAGGACAAGAAAACAAAAATTATCATAGAACAATAACACGGGATGTATAAGTACAAAGTCACGTCATGGATATCAAAGAAACGCAACCGATCTGTCGTCAACTCTAAATCCCCTTAAAAACCAAACAATTAAGTCAACGGTGATCAACGGTTATTCAGCAAGAAAATTATCGGTTAACTGTATACACTGTGTCAACTTCATATGAGAAAAGGAGAACATTATGGTATGGTGAAAACTACACATGCAAGGGGAGACGAGGTGACACACGAATTCCAATGTCTGCAAAATTCTTGTACCTCTCTTCTTTGACTTCCAGTTTACATCATGCAATTACATTTCAAACTTTCATTATGATATAATATAAAGAGATGTGGTATGATTGACAACTATCCACAAGAGACGCAGATATTATAGAAACTTTAGCTCACCGTCGGTCTTCAGCATTGTGCAAAACCCAGACTGCATTACATAACAAGATATAGAAGGCCACGATATGACAAAATGTAAATTAATCCGGTTCGAACCATTTATTCAAATGGAAAATTTAATGTGTAATGAAAAGATTCTGCTGCATTGATCCCTTTTGAATACTTTCTTTCATATGCAAATTGTATCTTCATTTACATTGTACCATGTGCACAATTCGTTCCTTTAGAAAAAATGCCATGGGAGTAAGATTTTTAAATCAGAATGATAAGATAAATTTTAAATCTATGACAAAAACATGAAATCAATATCTTATTTTCAAGTTGTTAGAACGAGTTTATGATAAAACATCACACAAATCGTGAGAAACATGATATTTTATTTTCTATGAATATGGAGCAGTTGAACATTCGTAATGATATTTTATGTAGTAATTCAGAAATTCATGTTCTCTAATAGTCTAACTTTCAAATTACAACAGATAACTAGATTTATTGCGTTGAAAATTCAAAGCTGTATGTGACAAATCCAATCCAGCAAATTGAAGTTTTCGAAATGAATAATAGAAGTCTTTACACAAAGGGCAATGCTACTTGGTATCTCCAATTCATCTCCGTAAACTCTTTTTATAATAAACTTCTTAATTCAAGTAAGGAAAATCTAACAAAGAAATATTTCAAGGGGAAATAGTACTCTAAACTTGAATGACAACATTTGCTTATTGGAGATTGAACATAAACATCGTGATCAGTGGCGGATTCTTGAGGTGAACAACCATCCTTTGATTTGAAAATATATAATATTTTAGCATCAATTGTTTTCTTCCGTTTTAAATTGTGTTAAATTAAGCCGCCCTTTCAAAAATCCTGGATCCGCCCTTGTTTCAATTCGGGGAATTTATAAAAACGCACTGCAAGGTTTTTAGTATGACTATCAAACATTGATTGTGAAGAACAATAGTTGTTTTCTTATATTTTTCTATATATGTATATTGCAGAAAAGTTAAGCAGTATTATGTCTGCTGATATTTCGAAGTCAAAGTTCCTGAAGAGATTTCAATCAAAATGAAACAAATCTATTGATGACCATATACTGTAATGGTGATACTTATTGGTTACTCTTTAGTCTCAAGTGATAACTTGAATAACTTGGGCAATGGTTAACTGCTTGTTTGTGTCATGTTTTTGGGCTTGATTATCTGCATTTTACATTGAAAAGTATTTAAATCTGTATAGTTCTGTTTCGACGAACTGTACACAATCTGTGAAAAAAAAAATTTTTAATTTATTTTGTAAAGTCAAATCATTGTTTAAACAAGAATGTGTCCAAAGTACACGGATGCCCCACTCGCACTATCATTTTCCATGTTCCATGGACTATGAAATTAGGTAAAAAAAATAATTTGACATTAACATTTGAAAGATCATATCATAGGGAATATGTGTACTAAGTTTCAAGTTGATTGGACTTTAACTTCATCAAAAACTACCTTGACCAAAAACTTTATCCTGAAACTCCCACTTTCATTTTCTATGTTCAGTGGACCATAAAATTGGGGTCAAAAGTCTAATTTGGTTTTAAAATTAGCAAGATCATACCATAAGCAACAAGTGTACTAAGTTTCAAGTTAATGGGACTTCATCTTCATCAAAAACTACCTTGACCAAAAACTTTAACCTGAAATGGGACGAATGGACGAACGGACAGACGGACGGACGCACAGACCAGAAAACACAATGCCCCTCTACTATCGTAGGTGGGGCATAAAATTAACATTTGCAATGGTACTTTCCTCTATCTCTGAAATGTTTTCAGGTTGGTACATGTAACTTTGACTAACCCAGCGTAGATACATGTTAAGACAATATGAAAAGGAATGTCTCGTTACAGTCAACTTTAGTTTAATATGTCCGAGACGTTGTCGGTACTTTGGGTCCAACGGTACAACTTAACCAAGACGGTCCCACTCTAATCGCATATCACTCTCTAGATTGTATTGACCTTTTGTCAATACCGGAAGTCACGTAAAAGACAACCACTTCGAATCCAATTAAATGGATCATAGATGATTTGATTCTAAAAGCTCGTGGAATTCAAAGGAAAATGGATTTGAAAATATTTAAGAGGTCTTCCGGTGGATGATGGACATTAACAATTAAGAATTGAATGCTCTTTTTTGTAAATTTATTGGGGTGTAAAAGCGTTGACCGAAGTACATTTTGTATGAAGCGCGGAAGCTTCAAACTAAAAATGTGCGCACGGTCAACGCTTTTACACCCCTATAAAGTTACAAAAAAAAGCATTCAATATTTATAATTACATTTTTACCTATAGGATCATGAAAACACGCCTTTTATCAAGTTTTTATTTCATTTACCTGTGCACTTTATTGTGGGACCTCGTGTCATCATGAATGAAAAGTTGCATTGTGTAATGCAATTGATCACGAGACTGCTAGTTAGCCAATCAGAATAACGTATTATAATGAAACATACATCTAATGTAATTATTAACTAGTAAACTTCTATATTTTCGATCCGAAAACAATTTATTGCAATATTTTGAATCACACCTTTGCCATTAAATAGTTTTAACAAGTCACTTTTATTAAAATGCGAGTGCATGTGTTTGATGCTTTGTGATCACGAGTTCGATAATTTGCCATCTTCTTGTATGTTTTCTTTCTCTCTGTAAATAGATTTCTACATTTCTATAAAACAAAGACATTAAAACTCCCACACGGATAAGCCATCCATCAAAGCGGTCCCAGTTACTGCATTGATTAAAGGTTGTCAAAGAAAAACATTTTACGAGAGTTAGATTTTCGTAATTACGATTTTCCGGTAAAAAAATAAAACTATATATATGATGAAATATTAGTTTTTCGTCTGTCAAATTAACCCTGCTGTTCGTAAATATGTGATGGACAGCCACCAGGGAAATCATGATCAACTGACCAGGAAAAAAGCTCAGACTGGACGTACATTAGTCTTGGACAGATGTGACTCATAATTTGCTGAATAAGCAATGCATTCCCTTAACTAACACCGAGAGATGGTCTTTTAGTCATAAATTTTGGCAATTATTTGCAATGACGTTTGATTTCTGTTTAACTCACAGTGACAACTTTGAAATGTCAGTGAGCTATTTAATTAATCCTGCTTTTGAATTAGATTTCAATCAGAGAAACTTAACTTCATTATAATAATTATTTATGCACAGTTAAATACATCTGTTGTAACCTAGAAATTGAAATTTTCTACTTACTAAAAGAGAAATGCACCATGAGAAGGGTATTTAGGGGTGTGTGTCAATGAAACAGCTTTCCAACTACATTGTCCTAAATGCACCAAAAATAGTTCTCAATCTTCAATCATATGGAGCTGCATATTTGAAGAAGAATAGATAAGGAGCACAACACATATAATCTTCAACAAAAAACAGATTTACTAGATGTAATTCAATTTCAAAGATATATTTTATCTAAACTTGTGATTCAATGCTTGTCTTTTACTAACTGTTTAATGATGATAAAAAAAATAGCCATCTTTGCATATCTTAGTATTGATTACACATCAGAAGAGGTCAAACGGTCAGATAAGTAATCAAATTGTCAATATTTCTTAGAGTAATAAATATAATGGTCACATGCAAAAAAGCCATAAACATGCAGTTTTGGTAGAAACAACCGCAAGCAACAAAATCGATGAGTTTAATGAATCGCCAGAGATATTTTTTAAATAATGTTCACAGATCATCTGAGATAATCCCCGGTTTATGGTGAGTTTGGTGTTGCTGAGTATTTAGTTTTCTATGTTATGGTTTGTCTTTTGTCCTTTGTAGTTTTTTGTCATGACATTTTCAGTTGATCTTTGACTGATGTGGTGTGTGAATATACATTGGAATCTTCCGTCAATCTTTTGTAGCTGATTTTCGCATTCAAAAAATAACATAGTGTGTCATATACCACTATATTCATGTCGAACTTTGATTTCACAAGGACTAATTATAGCTTTAATAGAATATGGCATATGGTCTATTTGAAAATATACATTTGAAATGGATAGCAGCTACGATTTTTGTCAAAATATAAAAATGCTGAAACAAAGAAAAAATCTATTTCCATTGTCATTTCATTTGGTGTAAAGATCATTTGACTAAAACCAAGGAGTTTGTAGTGGGTTTGATCTAATTAGCCAAAACTTTCACTAAAATTGGAGCATGTCGCATGACATTGAGCCCAGCAGATACATTTCTGTAACACGTCTTTTGGGAGACAAAGTATATAAATAATGAAGTGTTCATAGATTAACTTGCCAGGGTTCTAAAACACAGAAATATTTCCCATGTTACAATTGCATTGAAAGGTGATTGCGCTTAGATGAGCTGCAGGTTGCATTGGTGTACACATAGACCATTTCCAATACCAACTCCCTGTACGGCTAAAACTCTGTCCCTTTTTCTATGAAATTTCGTTTAAAATCATACTATAGAATGTACAGATGATATGTACTACTATTTCATTCAAAGGTCAAAACATAGAGCTGTGCCGCTTATTTTCGACATTTATATGACCTTAACTTCTAAAAGGTTAAACTTCTCAAATTCTGTACTACCTCTCCTTTCACTTTGGGTCATCCTCAGAATTCAAAATTCACGACAACAATGTGCATAAATACTGATAACATTCCCAAGCCAATTTATGTCTCTATGAGATGAACATAAAGATTATATCTGGGAACCAATACATATACAATACAAATATCTATGAATTTTATATAAAAGAGGTGCGGTTTGCCAGTTTTCCTGTAAAAGGTCGGTGGTTCACTCAAAGT
Source organism: Mytilus galloprovincialis (assembly GCF_965363235.1). Classification (NCBI taxonomy): domain Eukaryota; kingdom Metazoa; phylum Mollusca; class Bivalvia; order Mytilida; family Mytilidae; genus Mytilus; species Mytilus galloprovincialis. The sequence goes on along the minus strand of NC_134846.1, from coordinate 42,521,014 downwards.
TACTCCTGATTCCTTAACCAATAAACAAGGTCGCCATGATATAGCTATTGTTCTTAAAGTGGCAACAATCAATTCCGTTTAAAACAATAACCGTATATAACATGAGGTCAACAACCTGTCACTCAAGCACAATTACAACGACATTTATAGAATTCTCATCAGAATGAAACTGACATCTTATCAGTCAGTTTTATTATGGAGAATGATTTGAAACTAGGATTCTGTTTTAAAATGTGTTAAAAACATCAATTAAAAAAATACAAACGTCAAAAGCAATTATCTTTTTTTTTGTAAACATTGAAAACCTCCAGTAAAGTACAATACAACTATTTTAAGCTTGATAATGTTAATTTTTGCCTTAAGGATGTACTTAGGTGAGTTTTTGGAATTTGTATCAAATGTTCGGACTCCTTGGTGTTTTTCCATACAATACAAAGTAAAATATTTTGCCCCATAACACCTATTTATTTTTTCATATAAGACTTAATAGCTCATGAAAGGTCATTTACCAAAATTTTAGAAGATTCTTAATTTTTTTTCTTTTGTTTTGAGACCTAATAATACCAATGCAAATATAAGGTAAAAGTCCGAGTCAGCCTTTTCCCGCCATATTTTAAATCTCAAATATCTCTAAAAGGATGTCCATGACCTATCATTATTTTTAGCTTATTTTTATCCTTAATTGATGCTCTACCAGCTCATAGTATCAATTTTAACTTCTTAATTTATTAATTTTCACCTAACCTCACCTAAGTACATCCTTAAGAAAAACAATATAAAGTTATTATCTGAAACTAAATTGAAAACAAGAGTGCCTACTCATACAATTACGCCCCCATAACTGGGATAAATTTGGTGAAAAACAAGAAGATTTGGTATGATCGATAATAAAGACAACTCTCAGCAAGAGACGAAATGACACAGAAACAGTAAAATAAATAGAATAGTAGTCTTTATGATAAAATTTTATCTACTAGTGATCAATGAAAATGATATCAAGGTCAGATGAACCCTGTCAGACACCCATGTGTATCTAACAATGATATCAAGGTCAGGTGAACCCTGTCAGACACCCATGTGTATCTAACAATGATATCAAGGTCAGATGAACCCTGTCAGACACCCATGTGTATCTAACAATGATATCAAGGTCAGATGAACCCTGTCAGACACCCATGTGTATCTAACAATGATATCAAGGTCAAATGAACCCTGTCAGACACCCATGTGTATCTAACAATGATATCAAGGTCAGATGAACCCTGTCAGACACCCATGTGTATCTAACAATAATTCCTAACACCTAATATAATTAACAATTCCTGTAACTGCTAATATTTTCCACGCTACAAATCTAACCTCGAAAACTCCACGTTGATCATTGAACCATGACATTGAGGTTACGATCAGATTAGACCTGGTAGACATCTGTGAACGCGTTTCAATCGTTCCTTACACCAAATATAAAATGATGTTAGTTAAATTATCTAACATAAATACAGACTTGGTCCGTCGTCGTGCAACATTTACCAATGAACCATATAAAAGGTCAAGATCAGATGAACCATGCCAGACAAACGTGCACATTGTATTATCCATAAAACATTTGATTGCTTATAGTATGTGAGAATTTAACCAAACTGCGGTAATGCCTATACCGATCTTTTAAACTATGAAAGCTAAACATTGACTACTGAGCCATGGAAATAAGGTCAGTCAAAGTCAGACGATTCTGCTATAAAAAAAGGCAAGACAAGACGATTTTTAAACCAATCTAGTTATGCTACATTGATTTTGATCGAGACATTATTTTTCTCACTGTTCTTTTATATGAAGAGAATTCCTTGCCAAAGTTTCAGTTTTGGTAAATTTCAAATCATGTGTAAAATATACTGCTTCGCTGAGCACAGCTGGATTCACCCGCAGATGTCCAACCATGAACAATTTGGGGCAAAAGTGGACACAATATTCAAGCTTGATACAGATCTGAATTTGGTTTGTTATCAACATATTATAGGTTTTTGAATAAATGTAGTCAAAGAACTTGAAATTGGTTATATGAATTGAATTTATATTCAATTTAAGATTTATTGCTGTTGTGCAATGCACTGTGTTGTTGCACAATGCTTGGTAAATCTGTTGTTAATTCATAATACCGCAGTCCCACTAGGCCAAGATCGCACTACGATCTTTGAAAAAATGCAAATTTTAATGATCGTAGTACGATCGTGTAGATCGCAGTAAGGTCGTATCATGGTCGGGGTGAGGAATTCAAGATTGTGATGAGCGTGGCCAACTTTGAACATGTTCAAAACAATCGTGATGCGGTCGTGGCAAAATCCGGTCGTAGTAGAAGCGTAGTTAGAGCGCACTAAGGTCGTGGTAAGATCGCGAAGGTCGCTGTACCATCGAGAGCGTAGCGAAAGCGTGATTCTATTCGGAGAGACTGCGCTACGATCTCACAGCGACGTTATTACGACCTTACTACGACCATCACGTTCTCACCGCGATCATACTACGCTTTCACTACGACTGCACCACGCTGTTCGCGATCATAGTACGATTCTAGCACGCCTATGCCGTCCTCATTACGCTCTTCTTACACCTAACTACGTTCATACTACGACCATCATTCTCGTTGTCATTTTCACATAAAATATAGTAAATCTCTCCAGGTTTTGTTTGTCTGTATGATTCCTGTATGTGATTAGGACTTCTTGTCCATTTTCTCTAACAGCACAACCATGCTTCTCGTTTTTATATAGATAAGACCGTTGGTTTTCCCGTTTAAATGGTTTTACACTAGTAATTTTTGGGGCCCTTTAGAGCTTGCAGTTCGGTGCGAGCAAAGGCTCAGTGTTGAAGGCCGTACCTTGACCTATAATGGTTTACTTTCATAAATTATTACATGGATAGAGAGTTGTCTCATTCGCACTCATACCACATCTTCTTTATATATAATGACAAATCTGTGTCATCTCTGCTATCGTTTACTAAAATATCGTCATTCGAGCTTTATGGACCAGCAATATGTTGTAATTTAAGCTGGGGTCACACAATCACGATTTTTACTACCGTCCTTAAAAGTACCATTCCCAATTGAAATTTGTCAAAAGTCTGATCAAGATCCTCTGAATCGTGGATGAAAATTCAAACTTCAATTAAAATTTGTAAACAAATAATTTAATCACGACAACAATCAGATATTGTCCAGGAAGCGTCGATATTCAACCGTTTCGAAGCGAATTTATCCCGATAATCCCGTTCTCAATCCGCTTCTTAAGCTGGAGTCACACATTCACGATTCATACTGCCGTCCTTGACAAGACCGTTCCCGATTAAAATTTATTAAAAGTCTGATCAAGATCCTATAAATCGCGGATGGAAATTCAAACTTTAATTAAAATTTGTAAAAAAAAAAATTAATCACGACAATCAGATATTGTTCAGGAAGCGTCGATATTCAACCGTTTCCAAGCGAATTTATCCCGATAATCCCGTTCTAAATCCGCTTCTAATCCGATTTGTATCTTTCACCAGGTAAAATTCGACCGAGTCTGTCACGACTGCGTCCCGATTCTACCGAATGTAATCCGACAGAGATCAGATATTGACAAGACAGTGAACCGACGCTGACGAAAGTTATCCGTTTGAAAACTGTCGGCATACTCGGGATGATCAGGTACTGTCGGAACGTAATCCTATCACGGTCCGCTCTATCGCATTGCAAACGGCTTTGTCTGGTCTCAGTCGTATTATATTCTGTTATTGTCAGGACTCTGACGTGGGTATCATTGACGAATTTAAAATTAATAACGGGACTGTTTCGGCAAAAACGGTTCGCAATCGACAAGATCTGGATGCAATCTGGACTCAATCGGCAGAAAAACAGCAATGAAAAATGTCTTCAGATCATTCCCGTTCCACAGGACACCGTCCCGAATACACAGAACATTGTTAGGAATTCGATCCGATACAGCAGAATCTGTCACGTCATAGGCACGATTGTAATCCGACTAGAAAAAATCGGCTGAGTTTCCCAGAATGTTACGGGACGCACCTAACTGTCGGGGTGCTTTGTCGAACTATTCGGACCCTTCCCGACCAGTAGGAATCTGTTACGAACTAAAACGACTGCGTTCAGACAATAATAGGACATTCCAGATAATTGAGGATACTAATCCGACTTTTGACTTTTCGTGTCGTATCGCTGTCTGATCTCAAACGGGAGCAATAATCGGCAATGTGTGAATCCCGCATTATCCAATTTGTATCTTTCGCCAGGTAAAATTCGACCGAGTATGTAACGACTGCTTCCCGATTCTACCGAATGTAATCCGACAGAGATCAGACAGTGACCAGACAGTGAACCGACGCTGACGGAAGTTATCCGTTCGAAAACTGTCGGCATAATCCGGATGAGTAGGTACTGTCGGAACGTTATCCTATTAAGGTCCGCTCTGTCGCATTGCAAACGGCTTTGTCTGGTCTCAGTCGTATTGTATTCTGTAATTATCGGGACTCTAACGTGGGTATTATTGACGAATTTCGTATTAATAACGGGAGTGTTCCGGAACGGTTTCGGCAAAAACGGTTCGCAATACTCACAAGATCTGGACTCAACCGGCAGAAAAACAGCAATGAAAAATTTCTCCAGATCATTCCCGTTCCACAGGGCACCGTCCAGAATACACATAACATTGTTAGGATTTGAATCCGACACAGCAGAATCTGTCACGACATAGGAACGATTGTAATCCGACTAGACAAAATCGGCTGAGTTTCCCCGAAAGTTACGGGACGCACCTAACTGTCGGGGTGCTTCGCCGAACTATTCGAACCCTTCCCGACACGTAGGAATCTGTTCCGAAATTAAACGACTGCGTTCAGACAATGATAGGACATTCCAGATAATTGAGGATAGTAATCCGACTTTTTTTTTTTCGATCGTTTCGTATCGCTGTCCGATCTCAAACGGGAGCAATAATCGGCAATGTGCGAACCCTGCATTAGGTTGGATTGGTCGGTCCGACATCTTTGCTGCATCAGTATTCGTTACTATAAGAGCTCACTCTGTCTCTTCATCAACCCCTACCACCACGCTCACGTGGTCTAGTAGATTTTGGTGGCATGACTGTATTTTCCGAGAAATCTAAGTGTTAATCAGAAATAGAAGGAATGGAATTGTATTTATATGGAACACGATCTTGACGTTATTGGTGAGAACGTAGTTAGACTGGTTCCCGATTGCAATATTCAGTATGTTACACATATACATGTACCAATATAACGCGAGAGATTCTGGCTATTAGCTAATACCTGGAACGTAGTAAGATCGCGGTATGCACGTAGTATAATCGTGTTAAGAACGTGCTATAATTGCAGTAGAAGCGTGGTAAGATCGTGTTGCAATCGGATAACTCGTGGTATGGTCGTAAAAAGAACGTGATGAGTGTAGAAAGATCTTGATAAGCGTAGTGAGGTCGCAGAATAAGCGTGGTGAGAACGTGGTGTAATCGTAGCGGGATCGTAGAAGCGTAATGAGGACGTAGAAGCATCGTGAAAGCAACGAAATTTTACATTTTCATGCCACTCATACCACGACATCACCACGATCTGAAAATATAGGTCAACTAGTTCATTAAACCTGAAACTAGTTTCAGATTAAACATATAGAAAAATTCAAAGTATCTGCAAACAGTAAGTGGGTGTCTGGCAGATCTGAATAGTATGCAAACATTATAACTCAAAACTGTCCAGCTGCTATTGATACATCAAGTCAATATGTTCAATAGTACTTGAGAAATATGTGATATTCTTTTTTATCTTTCAACATATTGAACTAATTTTAAGTATCAGCAAACAGAATGTCACTATCAAGGTGCTGACCAAATACATGTATATGTACAGTCATTCTGTTCAGTAGTACCTAAGAAACATATTACCATAATAATTGTTTGACAAACAGGCAGATGATTAAAGTGAATGCTTAACAAGCAATTTTAGTCTGTTTCCATTGAACAGTTTATATAATTTCAATTTTTAAGAACAGTAGTTGCCATGTTCAAGATCTGTTAAATTCATCATTTTCCACAACTTTATCAATTCAATTCAATTCAAAGTTTTATTGCCATATAAACTTTACAGTTTGTGACATATAACAGCACCAAACAAATAAAGACAATAACTAAGTAACTCAATATATATATACACAAATTCAGGTATATATTAAAGGGTCCCCTGTCCTCATTATCATTGACTTTTTAATAAAGGATCCTAGTTTATTCACTTGTGTTGGTGTTGATAGGTTAAGTATATATATAACTTTGTCATTGTCAGTGAGATTAGCAAATGAATTACTTTCTCTGTTAATGCAATTAAAATATGTTAATCTAATATTTGAATTATGAGAACAATTTATTAAGAAATGTTTCTCATCATCTAGTACTTTGCATTTTTTGCGAGGAATTTTAAAATGCCTTCCTTTTTCAATTAATAATGAATGGTTACTGATTCTAAGTTTTGTAATTAATTTTCTAAATTCAAAGTTTGAGTTAGACCTTAGAGAGGTAAGGTTTGATCAATAGATTTGGCTCAAGTCCTTTATAAAAAATTAATATACCCTTATCATCAATAGATCTCAACTTATCCATCAACAGGTTGTTTATCAAACATACATATTTAGAATCCAATAACGGAATCTTCATGAACAGCAAATATGATTGTTACATGAAGTTCATCTTTGTCTTTTGGTCTTTATGGATAGCTGTATCACTGACAATCATATGATGTGCTTATTTCGCTTTGTGAACAATCCATGCTCTTAATCCAATAAAATTTGTTTGCACATGCGTATATTGACTTCTTCAGAATAATGAATTCTATCAAGTTATCATACACTTATAATATATTTTCTTAACTTTAAAACACTTTCAAACTGTTAAATAGTGCACATGATGTAACTAATTCATTTATCATGACAGTAATGTGTTGCATTCCGAAATTGACATATTTGACATAAGATACGACAACCGTTCATACTGGCTGTTCAAACTCCTCCCTCTGAAAAATCACAGTGCCAGTCGTTTGCTTCTTTACACACAAAAAAAGGGAGGTTCATGGAAGAGCCTACACAAACACGTTTACACTTATACTTATCGTACATAGAAATTACCTTTATTGTGAAATAATTGATACAAGCTATACTTTATTGTAGTTTTAACATGGGTAGGAATTTTATTCGTGTTTTTTTAGCCCTCACTATCACTTGGGAAAAAATAATCACACATATAATGCCTACGCATGTTAAAACTACAATAAAGTATAGCTTGCGTCAATTATTTCTTAAACATTTCCATATTTTATATTGTCTTGATTGTTGTAAAAGCAGATAAAACATAAATACAGTCACAAAATACTGCAAAGCTCACCACAATACTTTCATAAGTAAACTACAACTTTGTAATAATCCCAATCTACAGACAATGGTCTTTTTTGTCTATTTGGTTTTTTTTAAGTTTTTGTTTGTTTTTATTTTTTTTTCTGTCTTGAATGCTGTTGTTGTAATTTCTGTAATAAATTTAATAGACAACACTATACTGTATCATCAAAATCATGGCACTCTTCTTTACTTAAAGATTTTCTCAAAAATCCACAACAAATTTTATTTCTGAATTGATTATCATTGAATACTAGTCAAAGAATTTAAATATAAAAATATTCAACTTGAGCTTTAACAACACATTAATACATATATATGCATAGCACATGAGTTAAATATCAGTATGTTGAATACTTTAATTTTCAAATTTTTGGACTAGATATAATTTTCCTTGCTTAAAGTTTTTCAGGGAAATAAGGTTAAAGATGGAAGGAACTATATCTTTTTCTACCCATTCTCAATTCCTTTTAATCCTCTATCATCAACAAAGTCTTCACAACACCCATTGTTGCATGACATTAAGGTGTGAAATTATCTGATTTCTTTTATTATCGGAAATGATCTGTTTTTATTTTACTGAGGAATCACAGTATTTCGTTACAAACAACGTCATAAATCAATATAATAGCCAATGTACTTAATGGTTTTCTTTAAAATAATTACCAGAACAATTGATGACTTAAGCAATATCAAGCACGGCAGAAATGGAAGAAAACATTTAATTTAATCACTAACTTTTAATTTTCAACTTAAAGACAGACATTAAATAGCACAAAAAACAAATAATCAATTTACTAATGTTCAAAAAAATAATAAAATTTATCCCATTTTGCTTCAGTTTTCAGTTTATTCTATAGATTAGTGTAATTTTTTCCGAAAAATAATACAATTGATAACATTTTGTTTCAGTTTTCGGTTTTTCAATAGATTAGTGTAATTTACTAATGTTTCAAAAAATAGTGTAATATATTACATTTTGGTTTAGTTTTTCTATAGATATGTGTAATTTACTAATGTTTCAAAAAATAATAAAAATTATCACATTTTGCTTCAGTTTTCAATTTCTGTTATAGATTAGTGTAATTTATTTATTTTCCAAAAAATAGTACAATACATTAGATTTTGCTTCAGTTTTCAGATAAGTGTAATTTTTTAAATGTTCCAAAAATAATAAGATTTATCACATTTTCTTCAGTTTTCAAAAGATATATGTAATTTACTAATGTTCCAAAAAATAATACAATTCATCACATTTTGCTTCATTTTTAAAGTTTTTTATAAAGATTATTGTAACTGCATAAGGAGAGAGACGAGCTTCATATGTAACTGTATTCTTCCCAGGATGCATTGGCTCTGCTTCCAATGGTTGTTCAATGACAGCTTTAACGTCTTTTCCGTACACTGAAAAGATAAAGGAAATTTCAGATATATTATGAAAGTACAAAAAGGTCATTAAAGATTGTGAACATTTAAAACTTCTATAATCCATTTATCATGTTTATAGATTATTTATCAGCCTTATTGCAAACTGCTTAACTAAATATCAATAGACCAGTGTTATCTTTTAACTAGTGTTGATGTATTTGGTAAACTCAATTTAATTCTTTGTGGTAGTTGTTTATAGAAATTTATTGTTAATGTTTTGCCTGGATTAATTTGAAGGGAATGATGTGTGTCTCATTTGACACAAAGAATTGATATTTTTCTTACTAGACTTCTTCAATATCAAAGTTAACCGAGATTTGTAATTCTCGTAAAACTGAAAAATACACATGATACAGAGTAATTAATTCTTGGATAAATGATAAATATCTACGTGCTAAAATTGATAAAATGTTGTAATCTGATGTTAGGTTTATTTTTTATTACAGAACTAAAGGAAAGTATTATTCAAAATGCATTTCTATTATCAATGGGTTTGTTTTTCAAAAAGAAAAGATTTAGAATTAAAATGGAAAAATTTAAATATATTGAACAGTTTTAAATTGCCGGCAAGTGAAAGAAAACAAAAGACTGATGATTCATTATGGTGTTAAATGCTTCCTCACCATCCTTGGCTATGTCATGGCAGCCATTTTTCATTTATGGAAAGAAGAGTACAAAGAGAGAAAAAAACGACCTTTGACGCAAAACCTGAAAATTCTAGCCAGATAAGATCAGGGTTAAATAAGGGGGGGGAGGTTAAATTCACAACCTTGGTATTGATTAAGCCAGTGGTCAATTTGCCTTTTCAGAATCTAATGCATTCTAGGTAATATTTTCAAAAGTTTACACCAATGGCTTGACATTATTTTCATATTGATGTACCAACATTAAAATTACCCATAGATTTTCAGATTCTTAAACAGTCTATTTAGATGATCTAATTAGACCAAGTAGTCACCAAGTACCAAGAAGATTGAAAAAGAGTTAAACTAAATTTAGTTGATAACTTGTTGCCTTACACATAAAATGTACCTTGATGGCTACTAAGGCACACATAAAAATTTGTCAGAACTATTACAGACAGGTCTTTTTCTGTTGACACAAGCATTAGAGGTTTCTACTCATAAAATGAAAATGTAAATTTAAATACTTTTATTGAATTTGGTGGAATAAAAAAAAAACACGTCTCCACATACAATGTTTTCATTTTTTTTTTTTTTTTTTTTTTTAAATATTTAAGAATTTAAGAAAACCGCTTCGCACAATTTACTTTAAAAATTCAATTCTAAATTTGGAATTGCATGATATAAACTGCATTTAAGCAAAGTAAAAAAAATCCGAATTTGTTTATAGGTCACTACTACCTTAAGGCCTTTATTCAGCCATAATGCTATAATTTTTCTGTTACGTAAAAAACATTTATATGTCATACTGACTTTTATCGAGAATTAATATCATATTTGTCCCCAAGGTTTGTCATATTTCACAAGGAAAAAGATAGAATTCAAATTAAAATGTCATATTTTTGTATATCTATGACAATACTCGAAGCTTTATAAAATGAAAAATCTAACTTATTATCTGCCTCTGAGTAAAATATAAAATGCAGCCTTAATAATGTCAAAGCATGTTCTGACATTAAAAAGAAATAAACAGAAATGATATAACATCTTATCATTTAAGCATCTTTCCAAAAAAATTAAAAAGCTTACCTATAAACTGGTTTAGGTTGATTTTCAAATTGCTTTTTGGTTCAGATTTATAATGAATTGTTATGGAAGTTTTAAATGAGTTTTATCTAACATCTCAAACAGTTTTTTCATGTTATTTTACCTTTGATTTTTAAAAACGAGAGTCTGGATCAGGGTCCTCCATATTTTGTTAAGCCAATTTATTCCCTGTCAATTTTTCAAATTTATTCTATTTTCTTTCTATTTTAGCACCCCTTTATACTCCATTCATTGTTCTAATTTTTCTCTTTTCTTCATTTTTAGGCCATTCATTCTCTATTCTTTATTATTTGGGTCTATTTTTCCCTATTCTTCATTTCTCTGCCAATTTTTTCTACATTCTGTAAATCTTATTACAGCTGTTATCCTAATGATAGCAAGTTAAAGGTTTGGTGTGCTTGCTTTGTTTGTATTAAAGTTTACTCAAGTATTGTAATTAAGATTGAAATCTGCAAACTATATAAGTAGGCGGAGCTAAACCTGTATAAAGCTAAATATGATTATTTGATAATGATCAATCAAATTTAAATACAATGTATATACAAGTTTAACTCTGCCTTTTTATAATGTTTTCAGATGCCAATCTTAATTACAATGCTTGAGCAAACATTAATACAATCAAAGCAAGCAAGCAAACCAATCCTTTAACTTGCTAGCATTAGGATAACAGCTGTAAAGTCATAATTTTACTTTCTTTCACAGCATTCCAGGAATCCAAGGCACTCTTGGACAACTTGGTCCTTCATCATAATCATATGCTTAACCATGTTTTCTATGAGAGTGAGGAAACATCTCTTGGCATAGTACCATGTGTCTGTACCTAACTTCTTGTTGTAAGGTTCTTAACTTTTGATCACTCTTTATATTCCAAACTCATAGTTTCCTTTGGCGCAATATAATGTTGTGCAATAAAAAAAGAAGGATTTTTTAATACTAAGATAAAAAGAAATTGTATGATCAATTGCCAATGAAACAACTATCTACCAACTGGTAGAGTTTATAGCGACTATAAATTGCTTAAACTGACCCCAACATCTCCTTATTTGTATATAAATAGACGAGAAAATCCTGCATTTGTTTGATTTGGAACATTTAGAATACTTAAAATTATTGCAAGAATACATTTGTATTTCAAAATCATACAACAAAGGTAAACTTTCTAGACCTAAGCAAAATTCAAAATATTTACCTAATTCATCATTTATCTTCACATTTTTTTTTAAACAGAAAAGTATGAAAACTTGCTCATATTGAATTGTCTCATATTTAACAAAAAAATAGATTAAGATTAATATAACTCCAACACAGAAAGATCTGTTACAGTTTAAATAACCTAAATCTACAAACCTGGAATAATTTAAATGTTAAATACTGATTAACTCGTCAAACAAAATATAGAACGGCACAAAGTCGTGTGCGTAATCAATTGTATAAAACCAACACCAAACTTAATCAGTTGATTAATTCTGTACTCATTCAAGGTTTAAAGAATTAAAGAGGATTTTTATTAAGATTGAAGTGATCCGTTTTCCCTAGATGTAATCATCTCTGATCAATACCAGTTTTGCGCCATATAAATAACACAATTAAGACATAATGCTACTGTGAATAGATTTTTGCCGTATCGGAGAGAGTTCTCTATATAAATCAGTTTGATTTATGCACTTTTAAATATCACACACTAACTTGTTAGATATGTGATAATCAATAATTGCTTTCTCTCTTGTAAAAAGTAAAATAACAACAACAAAAATTGAACTTCAAGGAATATTTTAAACAGAAAGTCCCTAAGCAAATGGCAAAATCTTTCAGTATTGTTTTTATAAAATCTTTGTTTTTTAATGAACAAAGTACTTTTCATGAAAACGTCTTCACGAATAAGGGATTTTTTTGTGCAAAAAATATTGTCTTCAACATAAAAAGTGTGTGGCTCTACAGAAAAATAATATAAAATATAATAGAAGTTTTCTCTACAAAATATTTTTCAAACAAAAAGTTCAGACAATAAAAATGACAGGACCAGAGAACACATCTCATATATTTGGAAATTAATAACATTAATAGAATGTGAACACAGTGATATGTCTCGCCTGTATATGATTTTGATAGAAAAATATTAAAGTTGATGTTAAAATGAAAAAATTAAAACATGAAAACTATGCAAAACATTCAGTCATTGAATCATGACTAAAGGCAAAAGTCAAAATGCCATACCAACTGCATACCAAATAACATATAAAGAACAATAAGTTGTTCACATTTAACAGACATAATCAAAACTTTAAAATCTAAACTCTAAAACAACTGCACACTAAATATCACTGACTGACCATTTTTGGTCCTTAAAGTCATATGAAACCAGTGAGTGGTGAAAAATAATGTTTATCCAATTCTTGAACCAATGCATGTATATATCATAAACTTAGAACTCTGTGCACGATTTTGTCATTTTTTACGCAAATATATCGTATAATCGTCAATTTTTTTTCTCTCTGTCTGTTATGATTTAACAAATATGGCTGCTCATTAAATGCCGTGTTTTCAAGCCGAAGTTTACCGATTGTCACCTTATAGTAAATAAATAACAAAAAGCATGGGTATTGAGCACGTGTTTAACATGTACAATCAGATAATTGTTTATTTTAATGACAGATCCATGCGTATTGCGATCGCCGGATTTTTACGAGGAGGGTTACGCTCAGGTCACTATGCATACGGAAAATATGTTGGCGAATTGCCTCCTGGAAGCTAGCAATTAAAAACAAATAAACTTCTTCTACATGTGAACAAATTAAAGAATTTTCCTCAGAAAAAAGTATATGTACATAAGTTGTATAATGAAAACTATCCATTTAGTTATAAAAAAAAACATATGCATGATTTTTTTTTTTTAATTTGAGGTTTCTTATGACTTTAAACTGACCTAATCAAATACTTGAACAAAAAGCTGGAGATGCCAATACCGTCAGAAAAGGGATGTCTGATTCTTGCCTTCAGGACTCTTTTGAGGTGTAAAACATCAAACAAATCAGTCTTTTTTCTTTCAATAAATAAAATGTAATAAATATATTTACACTTGTATGCATGTTTTTCTGCAATCTTTTAAAGTTCTTGTGAAATATGGCATCATAATCAAAAAGTGATTTATCTATGATGGCAGAAGGTTATTCAGAGACAGAATTAGGATCATTCAGAGCAAGTTCAACTACATACCCAAAGGTAAAAATATGTCTATTTCAAGCAGTAAAAAATTCTCAAAGGATCGGATATTGAAAAAAATAAAAGAATAAGCATATATTTCATTGAGAAATTGAATCACAAGCAAACATTCATGACATGAAAATCCTCTGTCCATTTCCAGCTGGAGTTATTATGCAAATATATGCAAATTAGAGAAGGGAAATATAGTTTAATATCTATCAGTATGAAAAAAACATCAAATAGATCTGATGAAATTGATTAAGGCTTGATGTCAGATATGACAAATGTTATTTACACAAAAATGTCAGCTTGAGTCTAAACAGGTCCATTAACAGATTAAATATTTGTCTGTTCAGCCATCAATTAATTCTGATCGGAATTGAAACATTTTTACCCATTACCGTTCTCTCTATGGTCTATAAATGCAATCATCTTGTACAAAAAATAGAAAATAAAAAGAATTTAATACTCTATAAAACAGCTAAAATAATTGTGTTTTTTGTTATCCAAACACATCAGGAGTTTAATTTGATTGCAATCTCGTTGTCTGCACAAGAATTACAGACAAGATAAGGTGAACAACATCTATGTTATTTTAAAAATGACTAAATTAAGCTGTATCATTTATCTATTTCATTTACAAAATGAGATGCTTATGACAATGATAAACTGATCTGATTGTACTGTAGATTAGAGCCAACAAAAGTAGTAAACTGATTTCCAAATCTAATAAAGGAGTCATCCAATCCTCATTCGTTACATTAATAAAATTGAGAATACATGGAATAGAGATGGGGAATGTGTCAAAGAGCCAACAACACAACCAAGGGGCAAAAAACAGCTCAAGGCCACCAGTGGTGGTCAGTTAAGTTTACAAATATTCATTTTAGCTGCTTACAATATTTTTTTTTCATTAAAACAAAATGGTACCGTATTCAGCAATTTTGTAGTAAAAAGATATAAATAACAAACACAAAACAATGAAGGAAAATAAAACAAACTTTACGTCTGAGATAACCATAATGAAGATAAAAGGATATTTAAAAAAAAATAAAAAAAATAAAAAAATATATTCAAAAATATCCTAAAATTGTCTATAGTTCTGTATAATCCGCACCCTTTGTACCAACTACATATTTTGGGTATATAAGTGTGGACTATACACAACCAAATATGGTGTTCTCATGAGATTTTGATTGAGCTTTCAATGAGGTCATGTTATTTAAACTAGTGTCTATAATGCCAAGAACTATTTTGTTTAGAAAGAAATCAGTTTTATAATTAATGAATTCTACAACACTGAATTCTTGTTTTCTATCAATGCAGTAAAAAAAATCAAAAAAATGTACTCGCTACAGACCTGTTGGTGACCTTCTGCTTTTGTCTTTTCTATGGTGGGGTTGTTGTCTCTTTGACACATTCCCCATTTCCATTCACGATTTTATTACTAAAATTACTTTTGCCATCAAGTGTGAGGCTTTACAAAGATACCTACCCTATGACAAGATTGACTATACAAAGATGGAAAATCTTTTTCTCAGGATCATCATAAGCAACTTGTTCTTCTTCCTTTTCAATCTTTCTCATCAAATCTTCAGCCTTTGAAGTGAAAATATTTTTTGAAGCTTATTTAAAAAAAACACACACATTACCGGTAGTAGTAAATATAATTATAATATTAAAGGTGAAAAATTCATTGCAACTGAGCAAGTCTGCATTTCATCAATTAAGCTCACTTTACTTCAGTGACTCTCGAAGCAAACAGTCTGTCTAAATCAACTTAAGACATCCGTGTTGACAATTTAGAGCTTAATACACCCTTTCCCTATTTGCCTAGGACATCATGGTTTGAGAATGAGACAGCAAAGCAACAACACAAAAAACTAAAAAAAAACAAAATTTGTAAGTTTAAATTTCACTAAATTTTTTTTTCTTAATGCATAATAGTATTCTGTATAATATCAACTAGCCTGGTGTCACAAAATCTTGGGCCAGATCTTGTAAAATACAGTATACATGTACCTATATGGACTAGTGAAGCATGTTGATCTTTCTTCTAGTCTCAAGAGATGGTTTCCGAGCAACGTAAACTTAAACCAATACCATTAAACGCCATTTCATGCAAATAAACTATAAATCAACTTAATGATATAAATTCAGCAACCTTTTCTAATGTAAATACTTTATTGACTGAATCTGACCTACCTCTTCATTCTGACTTGTCATAATGTAGGATACACACACGTTGATAAGGACAATAGCATTAATATTCAAGATCTGTAAACATACGAACAAAAAAAACAAAATACATTCATACAGTGAGACACTATCTAACATTTCTAAACAGCATACTTATTTTTCTAAATGAATAATGACATTTGAGAAAGTCAAATTATTTGGACAAATAAACTGTAAATTCAAAAATTATTGCGATAAATGCGACAGGGTTATAGTCACAATAATTTAAACACACATTTTGAAATTATTTATATGAATTAAACAGGATTTTTCTCAATATCGCAAAAATTCAAATCACATTTTAGTCTAATATGACAAAATCGCAATAATATATGCACGCTTTTTAAAAAAAGTTAAACATTTCGTGAAATTTAAAATAGATTTATTACTTAAAGGTAATGGGTTACTTAAATCATATTATATAATTTATATAAATACATATTTTTTAATAAATCCAATCACATGAAAAACAGTCCCTTTTAGGGCTGTCAACAACTTCCTTTTATCTTAGATGTGCGATTGGTAAATTTAAAAAAGTTGTGGTCACTGCATGCTGTATTTTAATGAGTTATTTTTTATAATACAAGCTAATACTTTCATAATCCGTCAAAAGCAAAATTTTCAAATTTCTTACATTGTCATTTTGTTCTTTTTAACGATCGGCTCATAGAATCCAGCTGTTTTTTTATACTTGTTCTCTTGCATGAAGAGAACATGTGCTTCATTCAACTTCCAGACATCATGTTCGTTACAGAACTCAACAGATTTACGGAATATCTTATCTAAATGTGGATAGTTCTTCATATCCCAATAAATCTTGGCTTGTTGCATCAAAACTGGGATATATCTGTAAAAGAAAGAAAAGAAGAGTGATTTTTACAAAAACAGTCAGGAAATGTACAAAAAGTTACAAGATAACAACAAGGGTAGCAAAATTATTCATGAAATAAGGACGGACGGATGCATGGCAAAAAGATGACAAAAAGAAGACAAATTGTCAAGAATAAATGATAATTCAATGAAAGGAATACTCATTGGTGAATAGCTGTCTCATTTGGGAATCATACCACATTCTCTTATGTTTACTAAAAGATGTCAGCTTTCCAAGAGATTACTTAATTTTACAACCAAAACCTCTTGGTTTATGATCTCTTTTCTGATAAAACTTAATCAAATCTACGGAAAGGATTTGTATAGGCACTGCCTTTTGTCCAATCCCTTTGTTTAAATGTACATTTGATATTTGAACAATAAAATATTTTTGATTGAGTTGAAATCTGCAGAAATTTTAAACTCTGTTGGATAGTTGTCTCATTGGCAATCCTACCAAATATCCTTATTGTTATATTTTAAATTGTTCTAACTTCAAATTCTAGATGCTTTACACAAGAATAGTATCTACAGAATAAAAGTTAATTAATGCTTAAGTCAATGGTATTTGGTATGCAGTTGTATTAGCATTTATATAAAAATAAAAGTTTATTAATGCTTTGAGCATAAATTTTGCCAATACTATCATATTCAACAAAAATCAAAATAGTTCAAATGAAAATAAAATGCAGAAAATTAGAAAATATCCTTGGAGTAAAAGCAAATCAAAGTTTTGAAATATCCGAGATTAATTTTTTTCTGGAAAATATATAAATAAGAATGATTGATGATATTTGACAAAACTCATAGGACTAGCCCTTAGGGACATATGGACTAAGAAGGTACAATGTATCTAAGTCATCATATATGAATTACTCTCAAAAAGGAGAGTATTGGTGGGGTTTACAGAATAGATTAATGGAAAAAACATAGTGAATAATGAGGAAGAGAAAAAACGCAATTCTCAAATATAAAGACGAGAGAATGGACAAAAAATAAATGATAGAAAATAAGGCTAAATAATGATTTAAAAATAGTACAGAAAGGAAGATCTCTTATCAAAATCCTCTTAAAGGCTGTACAATACATTTAGTTATAAGTTTTTGCTAATGGATGCATGGTGCAACTACATGCATAAAAAGAATGGGCCACAATTGCCATAAAGTAATTTTTTGTAAATATAACTGTTTCATTGAAAATCATACCATGTCTTCTTATTTTCATATTTCTACATTTCATTCTAAATCTAGATTCAATAGGAAATAAGTCAAATTATGCATAATCCAACATTAAACATCTTTATAGAAGGACAAAATCTGATATGATAATACCCAGATAAATAAATTATCTTCAGTACAGATAATAAAGTCATAAAATTGCCAAATGAGCAATCTACCAGCAATTTCTAGCTTTATCTATAAACTTTCCTTATTTAAGCATTACTAATCTATGGATTTTCTCATTCATATCCTTACACATGCTTAGGTAAGCTTGGTTACAAAATTAGATTCCGGCCTTATCAAATAACAGAGAAACTAAAACTGAAAAAGATAATCTAACAAAACCAAACAAAGCTGAACCAAATTAACCACAAAACATAATGATAAGAAATAATTTTCTGGCACCGATGTAAGGCGATCTTACAGATCAATATTTAGTTAATTAAACTACTTCCTCGTTTTCACGTAAAACATGGAGTTTGATAGACAATCACATATGATTTAATGCTTCAAAAACATGCCATTCAAGAAACAATATATCTACTGAAGACCAGAGGCCAAGTTAGTCAATATCCATATGGCTCATTGTAAGCTTAAACAATTGGTAATGCAGTTAAAACAATACATGAATATGGGATAATAGGCTGTAAGTAAGAAAATAGTGAAAAATTCCAAAGAAACATCAAATTTTCTGTTTAGGGCAAACTTGAAACATTGTTTTTGATGTCTAAATTTCCTCAATTATTATGTTACCCTTAAGCTTATAAGAGTTGTTGGGTTGTTGACTCCTTAAAAAAAGTCAGTATTTCCTTTTATCTAAAATATTTTTGCACCAAAACAATAAGTTTTAATATATGTCAAAATAACAAAATACTATACTTTTTTTATCATTTGGACTTATCAGATAATTAGAAGAAGCAATTTTTCTTTTGCAAAACTAAGAGAAGAAATATTTTTACTAAGAAAATTAAGTAGGCAAAATTTCATTAAAATGAAAAGTAGCAACATTTTTACTTAAACAAATACATAAAAATGTACATTTTTAAATTCCAAATAAACAATAACTATATTTCAAATTAGTTCAATTAAGGCAAAACTGGAATAACTATAGTTTTTCTGTAACCTTGTGGAAAGGAAATGGACCAGGTTGAATACAAATGAATTTCCTTTCTACCAATTACTGGCCAAATTGATTATAAGGTTTACAGAAAAAAAACTCTCATTTAGCCTTCACTCTGGTCAATCTACAGTCTCATGACTTTTCAAGTACAATCTGCATTGGCATGTAGCGCTAGGAGAATTTATTTGTATTGATAGAAGCTTTTTGTACAATTCCATTCCATCTGCAACAATGATTGTTTTATTGGATCTATTAAATTCTTAGATACTTTATAATATTCCTAACAGATAACTGTAAAACTATATCTTAGACTTGTAATAGTCTTAGTGGTATCGAGGTCCACAGAAGGAAGTGTTTATGGAATTTTTTTATGTTCGAGGCAATTTTAATCACAAATATAACTTGGAATGCTCCTATTCCAAAGTGCATATGTTCAGCATTATTGTAAGAAGAAAAAAAGATTTATGTTAAGAAATGCAAGCTGTGAAATATTTGCTCTTATAATCTTCGGGATAATTTTTTTGACAATTTTACCACTCAGGACTGTTTATGTTATGGTTGAGCATATGCTGACATCCAAAAGAAAGCTTACATCCTTTTTATCTAAAAGGAGGGAGGAATTACCGAAGGGACAATCAACAACCAAAAAGTTAAATCACACTTTAACAAATTTTGACTTTTAATTGAAAATCTAATGAAATCGATGAGAGACATCCCACACTTTAAACGCTTCTTAAACTACCACTACTTGGTCCCCTTTAAAGGGGGATGTTACCATACCATTTTGTTATGATAAGAAATAAAAATCTCAATAAAGAAGAAGAGCTACTGTATGACTTCAAAAAGAGAGGCAAAAGATACCAAATCAAACTCATATGGAGAGACAATCAAACTCACACGGAGAGACATTCAAACTCACATGGAGAGAAATTCAAACTCACATGGAGAGAAATTCAAACTCATATGCAGAGACATTCAAACTCACATGGAGAGATATTCAAACTCACATGGAGAGACATTCAAATTCACATGGAGAGACATTCAAATTCATATGGAGAGACATTCAAACTCACATGGAGAGAAATTCAAACTCACATGGAGAGAAATTCAAACTCATATGCAGAGACATTCAAACTCACATGGAGAGATATTCAAACTCACATGGAGAGACATTCAAACTCATATGGAGAGACATTAAAACTCACATGGAGAGACATGGAGAGACAATCAAACTCATATGGAGAGACATTCAAACTCACATGGAGACAAACTCACATAGAGAGACATTCAATCTTACATGGAGAGACATTCAAACTCACATGGAAAGGCATTCAAACTCACATGGAGAGACATTCAAACTCACATAGAGAAACATTCAAACACACATGGAGAGACATTCAAACTCACATGGAGAGACATTCAAATTCACATGGAGAGACATTCAAATTCATATGGAGAGACATTCAAACTCACATGAAGAGAAATTCAAACTCACATGGAGAGAAATTCAAACTCATATGCAGAGACATTCAAACTCACATGGAGAGATATTCAAACTCACATGGAGAGACATTCAAACTCATATGGAGAGACATTCAAACTCACATGGAGAGACAAGGAGAGACAATCAAACTCATATGGAGAGACATTCAAACTCACATGGAGACAAACTCACATAGAGAGACATTCAATCTTACATGGAGAGACATTCAAACTCACATGGAAAGGCATTCAAACTCAAATGGAGAGACATTCAAACTCACATAGAGAAACATTCAAACTCACATGGAGAGACATTCAAACTCACATGGAGAGAAATTCAAACTCACATAGAGAGACATTCAAACTCATATGGAGAGACATTCAAACTCATATGGAGAGACATTCAAACGCAAATAGAGAGACATTCAAACTCACATGGAGAGACATTCAAACTCATATGGAAAGACATTCAAACTCACATGGAGAGACATTCAAACTCATATGGAGAGAAATTCAAACTCACATGGAGAGACATTCAAACTCACATGGAGAGACATTCAAACTCAAATAGAGAGACATTCAAACTCACATGGAGAGACATTCAAACTCACATGGAGAGACATTCAAACTCACATGGAAAGGCATTCAAACTCTCATGGAGAGACATTCAAACTCACACGGAGAGACATTCAAACTCACATGGAGAGACATTCAAACTCACGTAGAGAGACATTCAAACTCACATGGAAAGACAATCAAACTCATATGGAGAGACATTCAAACTCATATGGAGAGACATTCAAACTCACATGAAGAGACATTCAAACTCACATGGAGAGACATTAAAACTCAAATAGAGAAAAATTCAAACTCATATGGAGAGACATTCAAACTCACATGGAGAGACATTCAAACTCACATGCAGAGACATTCAAACTCACATGGAGAGACATTCAAACTCACATGGAGAGACATTCAAACTCACATGCAGAGACATTCAAACTCACATTGAGAGACATTCAAACGCACATGGAGAGACATTCAAACTCACATGGAGAGACATTCAAACTCACATGGAAAGGCATTCAATTCAAACTCACATGGAAAGGCATTCAAACTCTCATGGAGAGACATTCAAACTCACGCGGAGAGACATTTAAACTCACATGGAGAGACATTCAAACTCACATAGAGAGACATTCAAACTCACTTGGAGAGACAATCAAACTCATATGGAGAGACATTCAAACTCACATAGAGATTCTCACATGGAGAGACATTCAAACTCACATGGAAAGGCTGGAAAGGCATTCGATTCAAACTCATATGGAAAGGCATTCAAACTCTCATGGAGAGACATTCAAACTCACATGGAGAGACATTCAAACTCACATGGAGAGACATTCAAACTCTCATGGAGAGACATTCAAACTCATATGGAGAGACATTCAAACTCAAATGGAGAGACATTCAAACTCAAATAGAGAGACATTCAAACTCACATGGAGAGACATTCAAACTCACATGGAGAGACATTCAAACTCTCATGGAGAGACATTCAAACTCACATGGAGAGATTCAAACTCACATGGAGAGACATTCAAACTCACATGAAGAGACATTCAAACTCACATGGAGAGACATTAAAACTCAAATAGAGAAACATTCAAACTCATATGGAGAGACATTCAAACTCACATGGAGAGACATTCAAACTCACATGGAGAGACATTCAAACTCACATGCAGAGACATTCAAACTCACATTGAGAGACATTCAAACGCACATGGAGAGACATTCAAACTCACATGGAGAGACATTCAAACTCACATGGAAAGGCATTCAATTCAAACTCACATGGAAAGGCATTCAAACTCTCATGGAGAGACATTCAAACTCACAGGGAGAGACATTTAAACTCACATGGAGAGACATTCAAACTCACATAGAGAGACATTCAAACTCACTTGGAGAGACAATCAAACTCATATGGAGAGACATTCAAACTCACATAGAGATTCTCACATGGAGAGACATTCAAACTCACATGGAAAGGCTGGAAAGGCATTCAATTCAAAATCATATGGAAAGGCATTCAAACTCTCATGGAGAGACATTCAAACTCACATGGAGAGACATTCAAACTCACATGGAGAGACATTCAAACTGTCATGGAGAGACATTCAAACTCATATGGAGAGACATTCAAACTCATATGGAGAGACATTCAAACTCAAATAGAGAGACATTCAAACTCACATGGAGAGACATTCAAACTCACATGGAGAGACATTCAAACTCTCATGGAGAGACATTCAAACTCACATGAAGAGATTCAACTCACATGGAGAGACATTCAAACTCACATGAAGAGACATTCAAACTCACATGGAGAGACATTAAAACTCAAATAGAGAAACATTCAAACTCATATGGAGAGACATTCAAACTCACATGGAGAGACATCATTCAAACGCACATGGAGAGACATTCAAACTCACATGGAGAGACATTCAAACTCACATGGAAAGGCATTCAATTCAAACTCACATGGAAAGGCATTCAAACTCTCATGGAGAGACATTCAAACTCACACGGAGAGACATTTAAACTCACATGGAGAGACATTCAAACTCACATAGAGAGACATTCAAACTCACTTGGAGAGACAATCAAACTGATATGGAGAGACATTCAAACTCACATAGAGATTCTCACATGGAGAGACATTCAAACTCACATGGAAAGGCTGGAAAGGCATTCAATTCAAACTCATATGGAAAGGCATTCAAACTCTCATGGAGAGACAATCAAACTCACATGGAAAGACATTCAAACTCACATGGAGAGACATTCAAACTCTCATGGAGAGACATTCAAACTCATATGGAGAGACATTCAAACTCATATGGAGAAACATTCAAACTCAAATAGAGAGACATTCAAACTCACATGGAGAGACATTCAAACTCACATGGAGAGACATTCAAACTCTCATGGAGAGACATTCAAACTCACATGGAGAGATTCAAACTCACATGGAGAGACATTCAAACTCACATGAAGAGACATTCAAACTCACATGGAGAGACATTAAAACTCAAATAGAGAAACATTCAAACTCATATGGAGAGACATTCAAACTCACATGGAGAGACATTCAAACTCACATGGAGAGACATTCAAACTCACATGCAGAGACATTCAAACTCACATTGAGAGACATTCAAACGCACATGGAGAGACATTCAAACTCACATGGAGAGACATTCAAACTCACATGGAAAGGCATTCAATTCAAACTCACATGGAAAGGCATTCAAACTCTCATGGAGAGACATTCAAACTCACACGGAGAGACATTTAAACTCACATGGAGAGACATTCAAACTCACATAGAGAGACATTGAAACTCACTTGGAGAGACAATCAAACTCATATGGAGAGACATTCAAACTCACATAGAGATTCTCACATGGAGAGACATTCAAACTCACATGGAAAGGCTGGAAAGGCATTCAATTCAAACTCATATGGAAAGGCATTCAAACTCTCATGGAGAGACATTCAAACTCACATGGAGAGACATTCAAACTCACATGGAGAGACATTCAAACTCTCATTGAGAGACATTAAAACTCATATGGAGAGACATTCAAACTCATATGGAGAGACATTCAAACTCAAATAGAGAGACATTCAAACTCACATGGAGAGACATTCAAACTCACATGGAGAGACATTCAAACTCTCATGGAGAGACATTTAAACTCACATGGAGAGACATTCAAACTCTCATGGAGAGACATTCAAACTCATATGGAGAGACATTCAAACTCAAATAGAGAGACATTCAAACTCACATGTAGAGACATTCAAACTCACATGGAGAGATTCAAACTCACATGGAGAGACATTCAAACTCACATGGAGAGACATTCAGACTCACATGGAGAGACATTCAAACTCTCATGGAAAGACATTCAAACTCACATGGAGAGACATTCAAACTCACATGGAGAAACATTCAAACTCATATGGAGAGACATTCAAACTCATATGTCGAAAATAAACTGAAAACACAATGGCCAAAAAAGAAAAAGATAAGTAACAATACACAAAACACAACCTAGAAAACCAAAGACTATGTAATATGAATCCGAACAAAAACTGTGGGTGATATCATGTGCACTGGAGGGGTAATAAGATCCTACTCCACATGTGGCAATATTTCCAAGTATTACATCATCTTGGTCCAGGTCAATCAGGTGTGGCAGATACGTAAAAAAAATTCTTAGGTCAATATTGCCATTGTAAATATTTTTTACCTCTCCAGTGCCTCATCATACTCATTGACTGCCTTCTTTACAGATTCATCATTATGGTTCTGTCTCGCCTCTTGTACCTATAAAATATAATCAGATTTCTTATAACAAATTACTGACAGAACATTACTCAATTCCCAATCCAAAAACAATCAAACTATCAAAGCTGTATAAGATTCTTATTAAACATTTAGCGTTGAATTCTGGAGATGTGATTTCTTTTCATTAAAAAATGAAATACAAGAAGTCTTGTGACATGTTTTGTAATGATGTCCACCAACTGAGTGTTAATAGTGTTAGCTGGAACTTGAAATGATTATTGACCAATATTTATGGCTTTAGTCAGCATATAAATTTCAGAATCTTGTGACTGAATTTTGAAATGCAGTTTTTTCTTTTTTTTTGCAATCTTTCGTATTGAAATTTTTCTTAATACACTTAAAATTTGGTCAGAGCTAAAAAAAAAAAAATAAATAAAATACAATGTCACTATCGTACTTGACCATGCTCATAACATGTCTTCTTGTTAAACAATCTCATGGACATTGTTAAAATAGTTTAATTTACCCCAACCCCCTTTTCAGAACGCCACTTAAGAATGTACCTCTTGTTAACTGCAAAACAACCATATCCTAAAGATACCCCAAATCTTAACATGTTTTAAATTTATAACAAAAATTTGAAGAAAGACTCAATTCCATAAAGAAAGTCTTAAAATAAAATAACTTTGCATTGGATTAATTGGTGATCAAAGGTACCAGGATTATAATTTAGTACGCCAGACGCGCGTTTCGTCTACATTTTCAGGATCAAAATTAAATAGCTATGATATTTCCTTCCATAAATTTGATACTTAAGGAAGATTAGAGCCGTGCAGGGTCGAAAAAAGATGAAAAATGTTAAAATAAATCAAATTGTGAACTTTTAACTGAGAGGAAATAAACCACTTTAAAGTAATATGATTAGCATTAGCTTTATTAACATGTCAATTTAATGTCAGCATTTTGTCAAAAGATAATAGGTTGATACTAAATGCAGATGTATATGCACTTAAGCTTATCATGATCAATACACATTTTGCGCTGTAAATGCATGATACATGATACTCTGCATTAATCATTTAGCATATTGCCTTAGACATAATTCCATGACCCTACAACTTTGGGTGGATATTGAAGTTTTCAGAAGGTCCTGGGTCTGATATAGGACAGTTATAAAAATTAAAACATAATTTGGTGTTTATAGTTTCACCCATATTAATTTTGTAAAGTTCACAATTTTTAGTTTTATTAATTGTCTTCACAAAAGTTATCCTATTGTAGTACCTTTGATAACTATTTGCATAAGTGAAAATATTTGAATGTCATGGAAGAGATTCTCTTGGTTAACTTTCTCCATCAAAACACACAAGTTATAATTTAAACATATTTCAACCTAACCCAATTAATTGAATTATTTTTTCACACAAACAATTTACCGGAAAATGAAATTTTGCTTAATATTTGCTTATTGTAATTTCATGCCACGAATACCTATTCGGGTTTAGAAGCTTTTTTTCAATTGAACAAACCAACCTATTTCCTGGAACAGTTAAAAAGCAATTATTTAGTCTCTAAACCAGATTTGACATTAAGGATAAATCATCAGTAGATCTACATCAATTTGCATGAATTTTAACACTTTTCGAGAAAAAAAATCAATATATAAAAGTCATCTCGATTTATCATGTGATAAAATCAGAAATGAATTAGCCTTTGAAATCATAAAAGTTCTATTTTGACCAATGAAGAAAGAAAATTCTCATAAATTTTTAAGCTTGTCATTAATCATATCTTGAGTAATGAATTTTACATGAATTCAAACATGATATCTCAGTGGGACAACTAGTGAGAACAATCGAAAAGTAACTCTCCTAGCAATGGAGGTAACAAAGTCAATAGTTACTTTACTTTGGTAATCATACTGATTAAAAGTTGTTCTGAGACCACAAGATAATACAATTAAACAAAAATTACAAATATAGGCATAAAAACTATTAACTTAAAAAAAATAATTGACTGATTGATTGTTGGTATTTTTAAAGCTACTTTCAGCACACTAGGTTCCTTTACAGCAATGATTTTTTTTGGTGGAAGAAATTCAGATAGACAAACCATCCTACACACGGAAAATTGGCAATCATGGTTAATTAAGATGAGCCAAACGCACCTTAGAGTGAGCAGAATTTAAAATCACAACCTCAGAGTTGACAAACTGCCATTATAAAACCAAGAGAACTGAAAGTGGCATTTAACAGCATCAATCAATCACTAAGAATTGAATTTTGACAATTGAACTTAATTTAAGTCAATGAAATAAATACAGGTCATGGTGACCTCCTTCTGATGGAAAAATGTCACACGCACCTATATGATTTCAATTAATCTTTTACATAAAACACATTTAATCTGTACATTAAAATCTTTTCATTGTTCATGCTTTTTGAATTATCAGCTTTTAATGCTCTTTAGCATTGTATTTGATTTAGATTTCCGACTGTTTCAATTTGAGGGCAACTGATGAATCTCATGTAGATGTGACAAGCATCTGGCGTACCAATTATAGACCTGTTACATTTGATGAGTTTAACATGTTCTTAATGAATAGTTAGCTGTCTAACACAAAATTATATCATAGCATGATCATTGGAAAAGAACTTGCCCAGAAGTAATCAATATTTTCAATACATATCAAACTCACTTTATCTGTTATAAATTCTCAGTTATAAATACTCAAGGAAATATTTATGATTTTGAACACATATAATTATAAGAGAAGAAAGAAAGAAGATGGGATTTGGAAGGAAGGTTATATTTCTATAGTAAGTATATAGTAATTATTGTTCCATTATTATTTCCCTTTCACAAATAATAAATCGGTTGAATCAATCACAAATAATCAAACAAAATTTTCTTTTTTTTAATATAAAGAGAAAAAGAAAACCAAAGCAAGTTGAACTTTTTTTCTTCAGCACTAATATCTATATCTTTTTTAAAAAACTCATTGACAGTATTTAATAATTCCTTTTTTTATGGTGAAAAATACTATCATCACAATATAACTTTTAAGTCCAGGTGTAAATGATAGGTAAGGTCACTTCAGTGGTAGATATATGTGGGTATTTTTTACAAAACATTTGGTGTCAGGTCTCAGTGCTTGTTATTGTCAACATTTACTTACGGTGTCAAAGACAATCTAGCCAAAAGAATGGAGGATGGGTAAGAGAATAATTACACCACACAAAATAGTTATATTGGATTCATATATTTACATGGATTCAATTTTTTAGAATTGAGGATATCTTATTCTGTGGTTTTGGCTTATTCTGCATATAAGCTTATCTGGAAATTATACTTCATCTAACTACGAAATCAACGACAAATTGTATCCAACGAATAGAAATGAATCCCCTGTAATTTTATGACAAGTAAAATTTCATTTTTTCAAAAGGAACTTTTAATGAGTCAAATTCTAGACTCTCACCAAATTAATACACAACCTAAAATCTATTATCATTCAAGTAAGATAGGCTTGTTAAAAGAAGTAGATGAGCTTTATAAAGGAAGCACAGTTAGAAAATAATTTATGTGATTGAAAAGAAAATGCCCACCCAACTAAATTTTGACAATTTTTTTTAATACATGTAATAATAAATATGATGACATCAGAAAAAAAAATAGTAAGTATCTAGAAATTCTAATTATTTGGCCTTAAAAAGGTTTAACAGAAAATATTAGTTTGCTCACAATAATAATAGGTGTGTAGTTTAAAAAAACAGCATGTTAAAAAGAAAAAACAACGATTATAAACATACACAAAATATGTGTACCATATTGAAACACTCATATCAAAACAAACTGATACAGCAAAACCTGTCTTAGGTGACCACCTGTATAATGAATTTTAAAAGTGGTCACCATAGACAGGTATTTTGGAACAAAAGTGCATGCATTATGAAAACAACCAGTATCAAAGATTGTCTTAAATACTGATGTTCATTATGCTGAGGTTTGTGACTTAAGACAGGTTGACTGCTCTACAATATGTGCGCTGTTCACCAGATAGCAGAAGCGGTAAGCCAAAACATATTCAAATACAGAAAAATAATACAACAACAAAATTTAGCATTGTTTGCAAATACATACTCCTTCTATCTATAAAACAAAATTCATAATCACAATGGCTAATATTATGCAAAAATTATACAAAAATTATGCAAAATTTTTAGAAAAATTAAAACATTTCATGCAAATTAATTTCTTAATTCTACCGATGAACATCCTTAATGTGAAATCAAAAGCAGATTGTGCAAAACTTTTACCTCCATGCGTTTGCCAACATGCAAATCAACCTATTAACACACTATATAGTCAATTTACATGCATTTATTTTATTACTTGGCTGCTGATTTGACTTCAAATGTAAAGCAATTGAAATAAATACATGTCTTTTTTTTTCTCTTTTGATTGGATAATAAAAGCTCTAAAGAGATCAAGTTAAAATTAAAATTCCCATAATGAATTTGTTTTCTCAAATGGAGACAAAAATTTTCACTTTTATTCCTTCTAAATTTATATTTTTTCTTGTTATCTCGAGTTTGTCATAACCAGAACTGTGTCTGACTGGCTAACTTTTCTGCTCCAAATTCCTTACAACAATACCATGAAAAAAGATATAACATAACAGAATTTATTAAAAGATTTGCAGTCTTAAGTTAAAAGAATAACTTTTCCAATCTTAATATAGACTAGAAATCTAGTGATATGTGTTGCCTGCGAAATTCACTGAAAATAGTTTCTATATGCAACTGTTAAAATATGCACTTACTGCAGGAAATGCACAATATGTGTAGTTCACACTAGCAGATTCTACAATGATCCTGATGAATATATCTTAGTACAGCCCTTGTATGGTGTAAACTTCCCAATGGTTAATTTGGAATTGTGTATGGTGCATTGAATGTTGATGCAATTTGGTATTGTGCACAGTGCATAGTGCACTGGGATGGTGTATAGTGCCATAGGGAACAGGAAAGTATTTAAAATGTTGCAATATCATGGTCGATTCAATGAGTTTTCTAAATGGTGCAATATCGTGGTCGATTCAATTAATATTTTATTGGATACAATATCAAGTTTAATTTAATTAGTAGTTTAATATTTTTAATGATGCTACAGCAGGTTTGATTAAGAAATTAAAGGCAAATGGTGATGATGCAATTAGGAATGGTGTTTAGTGCAATAAGCCATAAGGAAAGGGGATTAGTGCAATGAGAAACTGTGTTTAGTGCAATAAGGAATGGGGATTAGTGCAATAATGAATGGTGTTTAGTGCAATAAGAAATGGTGTAAGTAGGAAGTTTACATCTAAAGATCAATGAATGTAGCTTATGAGAATAAAGATTATGTACTAAGATTCTCAAACAGTATTGTACTAACCACTAGTAACAAGGGTGTCTAATCTACTGAGGTTTACATGAAGTAAGGTATAAGAACTAATCCAATATACCTTTTTAAAAAACATGAATCTATGGTGGTTTGCAATAAAATTGGTAGATGAACAAATCCAACAAATGTACTATTAAAAACCACGTACCTGTTTAGTCAGTTTACTTAGTGTTTCAGTTTGTTGTTTGACAATGTCTTCAAGCTTCCTGTAAGCTTCCTCTGGTGAAGACTGTCTAGTGATCACAGCTTCTAAGAAGTCATACAAATACTGTAACAAATGAAAATATTGTCAACTGCTGCTATTAATGACTGAATGACAGGACAGGAATTGTTATGATTAAATCTGAAGCATTTACTTTTTTCACAAAATTTTTCTTATAATTGATCACCTAAATGCTTACTTTTGAGATTTCTGTATCATAATAAAAAAAAAGATCAGATATGAGGTATTTATTGATGACACAAAGCACTATATTCTTGTTATTATTTTTTTCAAATATGCATTTTCCCACACATATCTATATGTTCTTCATTGGAACACATAGATAGAGCACACATTTTGAGATCTAGACTGACTTTCAGTAAATTGTTTGATTTGAATGATAATGATATTTTTGAATTGTTAAATAAAATTATAATAATCAGCCTTGAAAAATCTGTACCCTAGAACTAAATGCAATACTAAGACACATTCGTGCCAGGATTCCATGATAGGCCCTTCCTTTACAACTAGAAACTGTTGTAAGAATAAATTGAATATTTAAAAAGTTTTTAATCAGAAAATAAAAACAGCTATATATTACAACAAATTATTCCCTCATGTTAATTCTAATTGAATTTAATATCAGAATGAAAGACCAGAAAAAAAAAGAAATAAAATCTTGTGATAGGTTTTTCGCCTCTGAATTCACTAAACTTAATCTCCATGAAAACCACTTTACATAATAACAAATGTACATCGAAGTATGATTACATCTTCACTAGCTAGCCAAGGGTTAGGATCCAGCCTTATAGTTACTAATGCAGGGAAGTGAGGGGACACTTGTATCATCTTTGTACTGATATGTAATTAAATCTAAAGATATTAAAAAAATTATTAAAACAAGCGTTAAACTTATATAAACCAAAAAATACATTAAGAATTAGACCATTAATGGCTATATTGATTCTTTAATAGGAAATTACTTTTTTTTTATTCCAAACTAGTTGAAATCATGCAAATAATTTTGATTGCAAATTTAACAGACCCTGATATAACAATTTGGATTATGCCCAATAACTGTAAGCACTTAAACATAACAAGAGTACACATGCTGAAATGTCTCGCCTTCTTTACTAATCATTGATATTATGTTGATAGTCCTGAATATAAAGCTTTATTGCAACTGTCACACAAACTCAACATTAACCTAGAAAACTAAACATTGTTCAATGAACCATGAAAATGAGGTCAAGGTCAGATAAACCATGTTAGGCAGCCATGTACAGCTAACAATTCATCCATACAACAAATATAGTTGACCTATTGCTTATAAATTAAGAAAAACAGACCAAAATAATAATACTTAACACTTAGCAATGAATGGTGAAAATGAGGTCAAGGTCAAGGACTGACATATAGATCATAAAATATTTCCATATACCAAATATAGTTGGCCTATTGCATATAGTATTAGAAAAATTGACCAAAACTAAAAAACATAATTTTGACCACTAAACCATGAAAATGAGGTCAAGGTCAGATGACACCTGTCAGCCAGACATGTCAACCTTACAATCATTCCATACACCAAATATAGTAGACCTATTGCATATAGTACAAGAAAAACAGACCAAAACACAAAAACTAAACTATAACTACTGGACCATGAAAATGAGGTCAAGGTCAGATGACACCTGCCATTTGGACATGTACACCTTACAGTCCTTCCATACACCGAATATACTAGACCTATTGTTTATAGTATCTGAGATATGGACTTGACCACCAAATTTAACCTTGTTCACTGATCCAAGAAATAAGGTCGAGGTCTAGTGAAAACTGTCTGACGGGCATTAGGACCTTGCAAGGTACACACATACCAAATAGTTATCCTGTTACTTATAATAAGAGTGAATTTAACCTGAACCATGAAAATGAGGTCAAGGACATTGGACATGTGACTGACAGAAACTTCGTAACATGAGGCATCTATATACAAAGTATGAAGCATCAAGGTATTCCACATACTAAAATATAAAGTTTTTAAGAAGTTAGCTAACGCCGCCACTAATGCGGAATCACGATCTCTGTGTCGACCTTTCTGCAACAAAAGTTGCAGGCTTGACAAAAATGTATTCAAAAATTTTATGTAATGATTATTAAGTTTGAAACATAAAAAAACAGATATAAATATTCAGTTAATAATTATAATAAATTCTATTACATTTAGATTATTGGAACCAAAATATATGGTTTCCAAATACTGAAATATACTTTAGTATTTGTTCACTTTGAACTTTATGTTTTAAATTTGCAATCTGTTTACAATCATTTTTTTCTTCTGTTGGTAAATCATAAATTTGTTTCTGGTTTAAGGGGCATTTAAGATTTTCAAATTTAGAAATTGATTTGAAATTTGTTTCTTTCAGTTTTGATACTTCCATTTTTTAATTTGTGCACATCTACTAAAATGATATATTGGATAAAGCTCTAATTAAAAGTTTTAAAACAATGTTTAACCAACAATTTCTTGAAAATGTCCATAACCAAAATGTCCATAACATTTTTTAGAGTACCATAGGCATATAACAATTTAGTGTACATTTTGTACATTGGCAGGGAGGCTGGACACAAAAGTGCATTATTTTTTGACCTAACATAAAACATGTGAAGAACCCAGTTTTCACAAAAGTTTGGGTGTGAGAAAGTTATTTTCAAGGCTTTTTTCATATTGATTGCTTAACTAAATTAAAAATAAGTGATCACTCATTCTGGCAATCCAATTATTACATAGCAATGTTCTATAAAAAAAAAGACAGATAAGTGTACGATAACAGAATTAAATAGAGGCTTCCGACAAATTTCAATCAATTAATTTTTATCAGTTTTAGTAAATGGTTTGCAGAATAAATATTTTGCTTCATTGATAGGTTAATATTGTAATAATTGGAATTCTGAAAAAAAAAATACTTCAAATCATGTCAAATCGGAAAAAAGCTAAAATAAAAATTTTCATTTACTCTCACAAATTTTAAAAGCAATATCAAGTTCTGAATGTCATTCTGAAGTTTCATTTTTAACAATAGGCTTGATGCAAAATTATATGGATTACAAGCAGAAATAGTAATGCTGTCTTTTAATATAGGACACTTTTTTTATCCAAACTTAAAAAGGATTATATCTAGACAAGAAAAATATTTTGTTATTTGACTTTGCAAATTTATTAAAATTTGATTCAAACCAATAAATATTAAATAAAAATTGGAATCAAAACTTCTAAAAATTGTTGTCTTAAAAAATTCTGTCGCCAACCACACAATTCAATTATAATTAGTATTTATCATTTTTTAAATCATATAAACTGTACAAAAAAAAATAATTGTACTATCTATGGAGAAAAGCTCATTCACATAAGCATTATTGTAGCATCAAACTCAGATTTGTTCCATGTAATCTTTAAAGCTGTTCAAAATAAGGAGTAGCTCTGGTAAGGGCCGACTTTGGCCTCAAATTTCAAGTTTATCTGACGAAAGATTTTAGACACTTTTTAAACACTTTTAAGTGTCTATTTCAGTTGATTCAATTATTTTATATGAAAGATGTTAACTGATTTACTCATTTAAAACGCTCCGATTCTAGCTTAAATATGAAAAATCTATCAAACATGAAAAAATGTCACTTTTCAGATGGTTTTTGTCAAAAATGAAACTGGACACATCAATGTACATCCTCAACCGTTATATATGTTATGTATTATCATCAAATACAACTTACATTTCAATATTAGGAATGAACACAAATGCGGCCACTTTTATTTAATACGAAAACCGTCTAAAATTTAACTAAAATGCTAAAATCGTGAAGATTTCAGTAAATAACTCATCATAGATACCAGGACTAAATTATATATATACGGATTAAGTATGACTAAATGATGCTAGCATCTGATATATGTGCATGGTATTGTCAAAAACAGCCCATATTTATGTAGCAGAAGCATTCTACGTTCCAATTAAATAACTAAAAGTTTACAGTTTAACAATTTTGTAAAACTGCTATATTTTGGAGCCAACAAAGGGGACTTACTGAACCTACGCCTTTAATGCAAACACTTACAGGAGTTAGATACTTGTAAGTCAGGTAAGCATTTTCTGCCAGGACATCAGCAGCTAGATCATAGTACTGAAAGAAAACAATATGTATCAATAGACCAAAAATCATGCAATGTGAATTCATCATTTTTCATGGGAAACAAATAGTAGTGGATTTTTTGGGTACAGAATTACAGATTAACCTCATACTTAAGGCAGAAGACCTTGGTTAAAGGAAACAACACTATAAATCATCAGTACGTTTGTGTCAACCATTTTAAAAAATATATTCTAAGCTTCTAGGTTACACAGCTTATTTTCAATCTGTTTCAGGTAAATGCTTAAAATATGTTGATGAACTTGACTGTGTTGCAAACGCATAACTGATGTAAAGAGTTGTCTACCCCCTTAAATACTAAATGAAATAGAAAAATTCTATAGGTTTACAATTTTCCTCAATCAACAAAAATGTTACCAACAAAAATACATGAATCCACAGTACTCACATTTAAATGATGCAAAGGGAGTAACTCAAAAGCTACAAACAAATGTATTGTGGAAAAATACAGCAAATACAACTTTTGTAATAATCACAATTATTTATTGATAGTTAGTTTATAACCTCCAGTGGCAAACAGTTCATGCATATTCAGGACAAGAACAAAATATCAATCTTTACACCAGGTAGGATCTGTAAAATGGTATGACCAGGATAAAGCAAAGAACATGAAGAGTCACTAGAAAATGATGATATGTTTGAAAGGATCAAAAAAGACTGCCTACTGCCCTAAAAAATTGTAACATTTTACATACATATACATTCATGGATCTACAATCTGTCGATACATGTAACTTGCAATTGCACAAGATCATGTTTTTCTCCGACTGTTTATGACGTCTTTACACTAAATCCATTGGATGTTGAATGTGTACGGATTGATAATTTAGTCTTAGATGCATGATTTTTTAAGTTGTTAGTGGCTTTGAACTAGCTGTCAGATAACTGCGAGTACTCTCAGACCTGTTCCTAGTGTCTTTTTGTTGTCGGGTTGTACAAGTACCCGGCTACTTCAACTTGTATTCTTGTCCATCTGATGAGTTAAGCCTTTTCCAACTGATTTTTATAGTTCGTTCTTATGTTGTACTGTTATACCACTGTCCCAGGTTAAGGGGGTGTAGGATCCTGCTAACATGTTTAACCACACCACATTCAGGGCTGTAACTAGGGATCGAATTCAGGGGATGCAGGGGTTTGGAGACGCCAATCGAGGCTAATTTTTTCCTCTTAGTAAAATGGCTTAAAAAGACGTGTTTTTCTTCGATTTCCTCAATTTATGAAAACATCAGTATTGCTTGAACTTGGAAGCAATTTTTATACAAAAGCTATCTGAGATTGCTGTTCGGGGTGAGCCAATGCTCTGTCTTGAAGGCCGTACTTTGATATATAATTATTAACATTAAATACATGAAAATTTGAGGTATCCCATAAAATAAACTAAAATAAGTACCCCTCAAATAATATAATTGAACCCACGATAAATCAGACTATGTTGCTATCCTGTATCATACAAAAATTAAACAAAACTTACAATTCTTGAGTTGGTATTCTATAGCTGCCTTGAGATTAAATGCTTCAATCAACGCTGTCTCGTGGAGAGTCAGAGTATTACAAACACTTCTAACATCTATCCCTTCTGTTGTCATTCCAACACTTAATTCTGGAACAAAATATCCAGCAATATGTTAACAAATCTTCTTTGGATTGTCCAAGTCCCTCCCTTTTTTTACATTTTTTTTTATCAAAGTTTTATTCCTGACTTATGCAAAATTTCATTTGAATTGTACTTTAATGTAAATGATTTGATTATAGTAACTTTATGATTTTGAATACTGATGCATCCCCACTTAAAAACCTATCATTTATATATTTATAATTTTTTTTTTAAGAAATCAAAATCTTTCTTCATGAACAATTTCCTTTTTTATAGTCCTTTACTGTAAGTGTGTTATACCATTTATTTTATTGTATAAATACTGAACATACTTTTGTCAAACTGCCATAAATCAATAACAGTACATAAGTTTTGCTTTTTTTCATTTAAGATTTTCAGATCAATAAATGCGGGAGAATTGTTTTCTTTGTTGAATGATATAAGCATTGGATCTGTTCTGGAAATCTCATCACTATTGATTAATATAATCAATGTATCATAAGACAGAAAGATGTGCAGTTATCTCCCATATTTTCTGTGATAATTAAAAATTGATATGATTAAATTAATTTTCAATAAAAATAAATAAAAAAGTATAAAAGAATTCAAAATCTTTTTATGAACAAAATGACATTTTCCTTTCTTACTTTTATTAATTATTGAATCAATATTTGCCAGTTTGACTTCAAGATAATATCATCAATCATTTAGTCATGGTAAACTGCTGACTATATATACTCCTAAGCCTCAAAGTAAACTGAGGTCTGCCGCCATTGGATTTCTGTTACTTACTGAACTGATTTAATATGGAAACTTTATGTTGACTTACTCTCCAATGGTGAACTTAGACCTCTTTTGTTTATTAAACCTGTAATTTTTTCTCTTCTTACATTATATATTACAAAATTTTGTTCTATTTTATTGTACATCTGCCAAATGGATGTTCTCTAATACCCCTTTCAATGATGTCAGCAATATGTTTAAGTGCTGGAGCATATTGTTTCAACATGTAGTGACATAGAGCTATGTATCCCAGTATCTGCATGGCTGTAGTAAACTTGGAACAAGCCGTCTTCATATCTTCCATCCTAAAATTGTATTTGTTTTATAAAGATTAACTCATCTAATACAATCAACTAATGAGTAATAAATAAGAGCATTTTTTAAGATTCAAAAGCAAAAATACAACTATTTCAAAAGTATCTACTTTTTAAAGGAAAAAGAAATGTTTAATAATATTAATATTGATTTCAGAACAAAATTCTTAACATTAAATCTATTAACTGAGTATAAGATGATAATAAGCAAAGGAGAAAAGCATGGTAACCATCTATGAAAGACAAGCTATTTATACTATGATAAAGGTTTAGCTTATGCATCAATTATAGAGCAATGGTATGTTTTAAATTGTATTTTTTCTAAGTTACTCTCTTGTAAATCTGCTATGATTTATAAATATAAGGTTTTACATGATTGTCCTTTATATTCAAACTTTTATCTTTTTGAATTCTGTACATAAAATGCAATAAAAATAATCTAAAAAATCTTTCAAATTCTGTGCTTATTTGAAATTAATTGATATGAAATACATGTATAAGAATATCATTTTTTTTTAATCTGGACATACCTTGAAGAATTAGATGATATTATTAATAATTATGCCTAAAACCTTACCTTAAACAACAGACATCCAAGGTTAATTTCTGTATCTGGATCATCTGCTGGACACTGCTCTACCAAACTCTAAAATGTATAAAGTTCAAGATTATGTAAATTTTATAGTTACATCATTAAGTATAGAGTATTATGGAATTCTTGGATACTTTATTTACAGATTTCATCACAAGATTGCTATAGATTATAGGTGGAAAAGGGAAAGTCACCCTTATAAAAGCAAAAACAAACTTACAACAACATGCAAGATGACCAAATGACACACACAAGTAATCTAAACACAACAAGGGAAAACTAGAGACTGAGGATGATGAATCCCACTGAAAACTGGGGGTGATTTCAATTGCTCTGGGAGTAATAAATACACTTATGTGCAGCATAGGTGACATTATGCTACAAATAAATTTGTTAATAATTTTTTATTGTATTCAGTCTTGTGTTATCATGTTTTGTAAATTTAAGAAATATGTAAAAATAGTTAAGTTAGGTACATATGTGATTATCTGACTTGAAACTCTTTGGAATTTTCCAATTGAAAGGGAGCGCATGTTTTAATATGCAGCCTCTTTTCCAAATTGCCGCCAAAGGAGAAACAAGTACAGAAATTTGGTGACATTCAATTTCATAAAATATTTTTATCCCCTCCTCCTTCCCCTTCTTCCACCTTGAAAAGAGGTTCGTTAATGGTTGTTTTGAATGAGGACAATACGAGCGGTATTTGCTCCCAAAAGTTGAGATGTTACACTATTATTAACAAATTTATAGTCAAGGGGAGATAACTCTAAATTAATTGACTTTTCAAAAAAATCAATTTCAATAATTGATGACATCTGTCTTTTCATTTATTACATAATATGCTCATTGGTTCAGACTGTAATGAAGCTATTGTATATTTAAATTCATAATTGGTACTTATAATTGTAGTGTATGCAAATTTTATACATGTAATGATTTTGAAACATAAACTGTCACATCTGTGTTCTGCATCATCATAATATGTGTTAGTGGTTCATTTGACTTTAGCAGATCATAAATGAGTACATACAATATTGTCTGGCAAATATCTGGAATTTTGATTTAAGATAGGAGAGTGTCCTTAATTTAATCCTGAGAGGGATTGCAATAACAGAGTACTCTCTTTCCTGATTGTCAATTTGTGTTGTCCACCCTACTTCTGATTATGAAAGAATCAAACGATTTTACAGTATTTATAAATTTGTTGGTAATATTTAAGAAAAGTATAAAAAGTATATAAGCCTAACTGTGTTAAAATCATTTCAGCAAACACATATTATATATTAAATGATAAATGTTAAAAATAATATATTTCTGTCCAGTTTCATATGGAAGTTTGTCAATATTATTTACATATGACACAATATGACTCATGGTCTGCATGTACATCATAAAACTTTTCTTATAAAAAAAATATTTTGCAGTAAGAAAATATACATCATATAGATACGTCAATCAATGGAGTAGATGAATATAAAATATCAATATGAAATTGCTTTTTTCACAGCTAATTACACATGGGCAACAGATTGTCAGATGATATATATTTAATTTTGTTTCTTCATCTTTTTATACATGTATTTCTTAATCAACTAAGTTACTCCCCCATACAATTTTACCAATCTTAAATATCAAAATAATGCAGATTCCAAAAGATTTTACTGGAATTTGTTTTTACTCAAAGCTTCAATGAAAAATATTGATATTTCTCCCAAATTTTATATTTCAATGAATATGCCAATCAAAGTTATTTGCACAAATAGTTGATAAATTTCACCAGCAGACGTAAAATGCTGCATTTCTCCTGCTATATAAACGGATCAAACATCAGAACATGTGAGGTCTGCTGCCATTGGATTAAACATGACATATTGCACTAAGTAATGAATACTAAAGAAAAAATGAAAATGACTTACTACTAAGAAAATATGAAAAAGCAACTAAGTATACTATATAATAAGAAAAATATGACTACTATACAATCCAATGGTGAACCTTTGACCTCTTTTGGTAATTGGGGAAATAATTAGAAATATTTATTAACAAATGGCTATGATTATCTGTAATTTTACCTATACCTAATAAAGATTTATTCATCTCAATTCTAAATGATAGTAAAACATAAGTTTGTGTTAAACAGTTAATCAGCAGGACGTGAAATAATTTTTTACAAGTTACATGGAATTTGTAAACAGATGCTGTATATCATAAATGCTTCAATGGTAAAACTGACTGCACTGAAGAAGCAGTAGCTATAGCATTAGAGTATTGAAATTATTAAAATATTACCACTTGTCTTAACACACATATTTCTATACATATCATTATTTTAATGTTTTGTAAATTGAATTAAATTAAACCAGATGCTCCGCAGGGCGCAGCTTTATACCACCGCCGAGGTCGAACCTGAACAGTTTGGGCAAGTATGGACACAACATTTCAGCTTGATACAGCTCTGAATGTGGATTGTGATTAAATAGTTGACACAGCATAGGTTTCTGTTCTGACACAGAATGAATGTGGTCTAAGTACTTAAACTTAAAAACTTAAAAATGTTAAATTGGACCTATTATGGTCCAATATCCAAAATCTAAATACATGGTTAGATTCAGCATATCATAGAACCCCAAGAATTCAATTTTTGATGAAATCAAATAATGTTTAATTTTAGACCTCAATGTGGACCAATTTGATAACCGGGCCCAAATATTA
Organism: Mytilus galloprovincialis; assembly: GCF_965363235.1. Lineage (NCBI taxonomy): Eukaryota > Metazoa > Mollusca > Bivalvia > Mytilida > Mytilidae > Mytilus > Mytilus galloprovincialis. Next base: position 42,480,070 of record NC_134846.1, on the reverse strand, counting down.
AAAATCTAAATACATGGTTAGATTCAGCATATTGAAGAACCCCATATATTCAATTTTTGTTGAAAATCAAACAAAGTTTAATTTTTTACCATTTGAACCTTAATGTAGACCAATTTGAAAAAGGGACAATACTGTGCAATTGAAAATTTCTTGCTATTGCACAATATTGTGCAATTAGATATTTCTTGCTATTGCGCAATTGAAGATTTCTGCTATTGCGCAATACTGTGCAATTGAAAATTTCTTGCTATTGCACAATACTGTGCAATTGAATATTTCTTGCTATTGCGGAATACTGTGGAAACTGAAAATTTCTTGCTATTGCACAATACGTAATATAATAATTTTGGACCCCGATTTGGACCAACTTGAAAACTGGGCCTATAATCAGAAATCTAAGTACATGTTTAGATTCAGCGTATCAAAGAACCCCAAAAATTCAATTTTTGTTAGATTCAAGCTAAGTTTAATTTTGGACCCTTTGGACCTTAATGTCGACCAATTTGAAAACAGGACCAAAAATGAAGAATCTGAATACATGGTTAGATTTAGCATATCAAAAAACTCCAATAATTATTTTTTTGATGAAATCAAACAAAGTTTAATTTTGGACCCTTTTGGCCCCTAATTCGATGGAACCAAAACTCCCAATATCAATCCATACCTTTCGTTTGTGGTCATAAGCCTTGTGTTAAAATTTCATAGATTTCTATTAACTTATGCTAAAGTTATTGTGCGAAAACCAAGAAAAATGATTTTTGGGACCTGTTTTTTGCCCCTAATTCCTAAAACTCCCAAAATTAATCCAAACCTTCCTTTTGTGGTCAAATACCTTATCAGGCAAAGTAAGTTGGTTTGGCCCTGCCACATTCTGTATGTGCCAGTAATTCAATTGTTGTCGTTTGTATAAGTATATCATATTTGTTTTTCGTTCATTAATTGTACATAAATCAGACCGTGGCGTTAGTTTTGAATTTTTTACATTTGTCATTTCGTGGTCTTTTGTAGCTGACTAAGCGGTGTGGTGATGGTCATTTATGAAGATCGTACGGTGATCTATAGATGTTAACCTCGATGTCATTTGGTGTCATTGTCAATCATACATTGTACCACATCTTCTTATTCTTATATATCATTATTAGTAGTATAAACTCCAAAACTAATTATCATACTACTAACCTATAGTAGTATAATAATTCGTCCCAAACCACAGGGCCTGGTCATTTTTAGAGACAGTTGCACACCTGTTTAAGGATATGATAAAGTCCTCCATTCGAACTGACGAAAATTGAAAAAAGAATGCCAATTTCCCTGCATTTGTTTCACTGACAGGTTCAAAATCCTAACTATGTTTTTACTATAAACTTCAAACGTATCTTAAAATCAAAACAGCGCTGTTTGATACAAAATTGTCACTTTTACATATTTTTTTTTTAAATATCTAGCATCAACGGACGATTCTCATCAAAAATTAATTAGTAAATTACAATGCATAAGTTTACATACAACAAATCTTTGCTTTTGGTTATAAATGTAATTTTTTGGATAAATACTCAAAGTTTCCAAAAAACATTTCCAATTGCGGTTTTTGTTATCTTCATCTTTTTATAAAAAATTAAGGTTTAAAGACTCATTGAAAACAGGTCGGGTGTGAAATAAAAGTCAGAGAGGATTTGCCCTATATTTCTTCCAATATACAAGGTGATCCTGAAAATTGTACCTGCATACCATGTACACATTTCGTTAAAAAAATGCGGTGGAAATAAGATTATTAAATCAGAATGATGATATAAATTTCAAATCAAACATTTTAATTTGAATCTCAGTGCAACGCAGTTGTCCAAATAGGTACTTTGAACAAGAAGTGGCTATGTTCTGAAACTGAGCTTCGCCCACTAGTGTTATGATAGTATATCTGGATTGGTGGCGTAATCATCTCTTATATTAAATAATATTAGCTCCGGTCCATGCATGTTCAAACTATTACTCAAAAAGGAAGAAACACTTTTAAAAACAGAATTTGCAATAAGCAGTCATTTTGGTTCAATTTTATCAAAATAAGCTAAATAATCATCCCTATTTCAATATTGGCTTTCAAGTAAAGAATTCAACCTCGTTTGAATTCGTATTCTTGCGAATTTCAAAGTGACCCTCAGCTGGAGATTGGTTACACGTGTGATATACATGCTTAAAAAGAAATTAATGCGAATATATATAAAAAAAAAAAAAAAAAAAACAATGGTACCACCAGAAAAATGATATTTTTTACTGGTAAGATCACCAAACAAATATTCTTGTAGAGGTACAAAAATTATTAAAATTTTTTTTTAATCTATGACAAAAAAATGAAATCAATATCTTATTTTCAAGTTGTTAGAACGAGTTTATGATAAAACATCACACAAATCGTGAGAAACACGAAATTTTATTTTCTATGAATATGGAGTAGTTGAACATTCGTAATGATATTTTATGTAGCTATTCAGAAATTCATTTTCTCTAATAGTCTCACTTACAAATTAACACATATAACTAGATTTATTGAGTGGTAAATTGAAAGCTGTATGCGACAAATACAAAAAATAGAAGTTTTCGAAATTAATACTCATATTTGAATAATAGAAGTCTTTCCAGAAATGGTAAAGTGCTACTTAGTATCTCCAATTCATCCCCATAAACTTTCTTTTATATTAAACATTTTCAAATAAGGAAAATCAAACAAAGACATATTTCAAAGGAAATAGTACTTTAAATTTGAATGAAAATATTTGCTTTTTGGACTTTGAACATAAACATCGTTACCATTTGCGGATATTTGTGTTGGTCTGGAGTACATCTATCCTTTGATTGCAAAATATATAAAACTTTTAAGTATAATTGAAATCGTCCATTTTTTTCTTCCGTTTTATGAAATACACCACCCCTTTCAAAAATCCCAGATCAGCTGTGGTTATAATTTTGGGAATTTATAAACGCGCTGCAAGATTTGAGCATGACTATCAAACATGTGAAAAACAATGCCATAGCTGCTTTCTTTTATTTATTTATATATGTACATTGAAGAAAAGTTAGGCAATATTATGTCTACTGATCTGTTCGGAGTCAAATTTCTTTAAGCGATTTCCGTTTATCTGAAACAACATGTGGCGCAAATAAATCTATTGATGACCATATACTATCAGAGTGACACTAATTGTTTACTCTTTAGATAACTTGGATAATTATTTGATTATGGTTTCGGTAGTGTTTTTACGCGTAATTGTCTGCAGTTTATATTGGATGGTATTAATGTGTATATTAATTCCACGAACGGTACACAGATCTGTACAAAATAATATAAGTATTCAATGATCGTTATTCGTCCCCCCTCCCCCCATTTTGTTGGGAAAATTTGGTTGATTATTTTAAATCACCGAAGCATGACAGGAGCAAGCCCTCTAAGGCAATCAGTTGACCCCCTTTTGAAAATGTCTGGATCCACCACTGTCTTGAATATATTTCCGGAACAGCTGTGAGTCCTTATGATAAGGGATATAGATCTATACAATCCATGCATCTTTATAGTACTATTTTACATAAAACTTCATGAATCTTATTATTTCAGTTTTATTTATTTTGTAAAGTCAAATCATTGTTAAAAATATAACATTTGCAATAGTACTATCCGCTATCTCTGAAATTTTCTCAGGTTGGTACATGTAAATGTGACTTTCCCTGTATAGATACATGTTAAGACAATATGAAAGGGAAAGTCTCGTTATAGTCAATTTTAGTTTAATATGTCCGAGACGTTGTCCCTACTTTGGGTTCAACGGGTATGTTTTCTATCTTGGTGGCGGATGCGTGTTGCCAGGCCAACGTGGCCAAGACGGTCCCACTCTAATCGCATTCCACTCTTTAGATTGCATTGACCTTTTATAAATACAGGAAGTCACGTAAAGGACAACCACTTCGAATCCAATTAAATGGATCATAGATGATTTGATTCTAAAAGCTCGTGAATTTCAAAGGAAAATGGATTTGAAAATATTTGAGACGTCTCCGGTGCATGATGGACATTCACAATTGCTAGTTAAAATTCCATATTTTCGATCTGAAAAACAATTTATTGTCAAAGTTTGAATCAGGCCTTTGCCATTAAATACTTTTAGTCACTTTTATTAAAATGCGAGTGCATGTGTTTAAGTTTGATGCTTTTTGATCACGAATTCGATAATTTGTAAACTTCTTTCATGTGTCTTTCTCTCTGTAAATAGATTTCTTTTCTTTAAAACTAACAGACAAGATTTCTTTTCTTTAAAACTAACAGACATTAAAACTCATCCCACACGTATAAGCCATCCATCAAAGCGGTCCAGGTTATTGTATTGACTAAATGTTGTCAAAGAATTTTTTACGAGAGTTAGATTTGCGTAATTACAATTTTCCGGTAAAAAAAACAATATATATGATGAAATATTAGTTTTTCGTCAGTCAAATTAACCTTGCTGTTCGTAAATATGTGATGGACTACCACAAGGGAAATCATGATCAACTGACCAAGAAAAAGACCTCAGACTTCACGTACATTAGTCTTGGACAGATGTGACTCATAATTTGCTGAATAAGCAATGCATCCTCAACTAACATCGAAAGATGGTCTTTTAGTCATACATATTGACAGTGGTATTGGCAATGACGTTGAATTTCTGTTTGACGCCCAGTGACAAATAGTTCATGATTGTCAATGCGAGAACTTTGAAATGTCAGAGAGATATTTAATTAATCCTGCTTTTGAATTTGATTTCAATCAGAGAAACTTAACTTCATTATAATAATTATTTATGCACAGTTAAATACATCTGTTGTAACCTTGAAGTTGAAATTTACTACTTACTGTAGAAGAGAAATGCACATTGAAAAGGACATGTATGGGGCGTGTGTGAAGGGGACAGCATTCAAACTACATTGTCCTAATTAACCAAAAGAGTTCGTAATCTTCAATCATATGGAGCTGAATATTTGAAGAAGAATAAGTTCAAGAGCACAACAAATATAATCTTCAACAAAACCCACATTTTCTAGATTTGGTTCAATTTCAAAGATATGTTTTATCAAAACTTGTGATTCATTGCTTGTCTTTTACTAACTGTTTAATGAAAAAAAAATAACCATCTATGCATTTTTTAGTATTGATTACACATCAGAAGGGATCAAACGGTCAGATAAGTAATTAAATTGTCAATTTTTCTTACAATAACATAGATATAATGAACACATGCAAAAAAAGCCAATAACATGCAGTTTTGGTAAAAACAACCGCAAGCAACAAAATCGATGAGTTTAATGAATCGCCAGAGATATTTTTTAAATAACGTTTCTAGATCATCTGAGATAATCCTCGGTTTATGCCGAGTTCGGTGTTGCTAAATATTAATATTTAGTTTTCTATGTTACGTTTTGTATACTCATTACTGTGGTTTGTTTTTTGGTCCTTTCTTTGTAGGTTTTTGTCATGGCATTGCCAGTTGATCTTTGACTGTTGTGTGTGAATATACATTGGCATCTTCCGTCTATCTTTTGCAACTGATTTTTGCATATGAAAAAATAAAAAAGGGTGTCGAATACAACTACATGTATATTCAAGTCAAACTTTGATTTTACAAGGACTAATAGCTTAATAGAATATCACATATGGCATATTTGAACATATATATTTTAAACGGATATCAGCTACGATTTTTGCTAAATTATAACTTAAACTATAAATGCCGAAACGAAGAAAAAATCTATTTCCATTGTCATTTCATTCGGTGTTATGATTATCTTCACTTTTTGAAATCAATTGAAATTTTCACTCACATAGAAGCATGTCACGTGAAATTGAGCCCAGCAAATACATTTCTTTAAAACGTCTGTTGGGAGACAAAGTATAGTAATAGTGCAGTGTTCATAGATGACTAGGGTTATAAAAAACAGAAATATTTTCCCCGCTACAATTGCATTGAAAGGTGATTGCGCTTAGATTGGCTGCAGGTTGCATTTCTGTACATACAATAGACAATGAGTTAAGCCTTTTTCAACTGATTTTTATAGTTCGTTCTTATGTTGTACTGTTATACCACTGTCCCAGGTTAGGGGGAGGGTTGGGATCCCGCTAACATGTTTAACCCCGCCACATAATTTATGTATGTGCCTGTCCCAAGTCAGGAGCCTGTAATTCAGTGGTTGTCGTTTGTTTATGTGTTACATGTTTGTTTTTCGTTCATTTACATAAATAAGGCCGTTAGTTTTCTCGTTTGAATTGTTTTACATTGTCTTATCGGGCCTTTTATAACTGACTATGCGGTATGGGCTTTGCTCATTGTTGAAGGCCGTACGGTGACCTATAAATGCTAATGTCTGTGTCATTTTGGTCTTTTGTGGATAGTTGTCTCATTGGCAATCATACCACATCTTCTTGTTTATAATCTCTCATACATAACTGTCTTTACGGCTAAAACTGTGTCACCCTTTACTATAAAGTTTCGTGAAAAAATGTTGTCTACAGAATGGAAAGTTGATATGCACTAGTTACTAATTCATTGAAAGGACAAATCTAGGGTTCAATGTTTATGCACATGTTTGCTTCCGTTGAAAAAACTGTTGAAGGAATAGTTTGAGCCTTGACTGCGAGTGGTCTTAGTAGTTCATTTACTGTTCGTTTGACTCCAATCATAATCAACAAGAAAGATTGCTAGTTTTCCTGTAGAAGTCAGAGGTTCACTCAATGGTACTTTGGCTTCCTCAACCAATGAACGGGGCCGCCATGATATAGCCAAGAGTGCAGACAGTGAGGTTGAACAGCAATAATCAACCAATCAATCCCGTTTAAAACAATAACTGCATATAACATTAGGTCAACAACCTGTCACTCAAGCACAATTACAACGACATTTATAGAATTCTCATCAGAATGAAACTGACAACTTATCAGTCAGTTTTATTATGGAGAACGATTTTAAGCTAGGATTCTGTTTTAAAATGTGTTAAGAACATCAATTAAAAAAATACAAATGTCAAAAGCAATTATTTGTAAACATTGCAAACCCCATTAAAGTACAGTACAACTATTTTAAGCTTGATGATGCTGATTTGGCCTTAAGAAAAACAATATAAAGCTATTATCAGAAACTAAATTGAAAACAAGAGTGCACAATCATAAATGGTTCGCCCCCTTAACTCGGATAATGTGGGAAAATAAAAATAAGAAGATTTGGTGTTATCAATAATAAGACAACTCTCTACGTTGTCAGTTTGTTTTAGATTTATGAGTTTGACTGTCCCTTTGGTATCTTTCGTCCCTCCTCTACAAGAGACGGAATGGCACAGAAACGGTAACAGACATCGAGCATTTATCTTTAGGATAAAACTGTATCTACCAGTGATCCATGACAAATGATCTCAAGGTCAGATGAACCCTTTTAGACACTAACAATAATTTCTTATACCTAATATAGTTAACCTATAATTACTAGTATCTAACAAACAGACCTAACCCGAAAACTTAACCTTGATCAATGAACCATGACATTGAGGTCAAGGTCAGTTGAATCCTGATAGACAGAAATGCACACTTTTTAATCATTCCATACACCAAATACAAATGACATAACGCTTAAACTATCTGCAAAAACGTAATCAGTCGTGAAACATTCACAGATGAACCAAAAACAAGAGTCAAGATCAGATGAACCATGTCAGACAGACATGTACACTTGGCATTGTACATTATCATTTAATTATGAGCAAAATGATATAGGATGAGGTCAAAGGTTTCTGCAACAGCAAGTAAAAAACAACAAGAGTGCACACACAGAAATGTCTCGCCTTCTTTACTAATCATTGATATTATGTTGATACTCCTAAATATAAAGCATTATTACGACTGTCACATAGACTTAACATGAACCATAAAAATGAGGTCAAGGTCAGTTAAACCATATGCCAGGCAGACATGTACAGCTAACAATGCTTCCATACAACAAATATAGTTGACCTATTGCTTATAGTTTAAGAAAATAGACCAAAACACAAAAACTTAACACTGAGCAATGAACCTTGAAAACCAGGTCAAGATCAAATAAAACTTGAACGACTGACATATAGATCATAAAATATTTCCATACACAAAATATAGTTGACCTATGACATATAGTATTAGATAAAAAGACCAAAACTCAAAAACGTAACTTTGACCACTGAACCATGAAAATGAGGTCAAGGTCAGATGACATCTGCCCGCTAGACATGTACACCTTACAATCATTCCATACAACAAATATAGTAAACCTATTGCATAAAGTATGAGAAAAACAGACCAAAACACAAAAACTTAACTATAACAACTGAACCATGAAAATGAGGTCAAGGTCAGATGACACCTGCCAGTTGGACATGTACACCTTACAGTCCTTCCATACACCAAATATACTAGACCTATTGCTTATAGTATCTGAGATATGGACTTGACCACCAAAACTTAACCTTGTTCACTGATCCATGAAATGAGGTTGAGGTCAAGTGAAAACTGTCTGACGGGCATGAGGACCTTGCAAGGTACGCACATACTAAATATAGTTATCCTATTACTTACAGTAAGAGAGAATTTAACATTGCAAAAAATCTGAACTTTTTTTTCAAGTGGTCACTGAACCATAAAAATGAGGTCAAGGACAATGGACATGTGACTGACGGAAACTTCGTAACATGAGGCATCTATATACAAAATATGAAGCATCCAGGTCTTCCACCTTCTAATATATATAGCTTTTAAGAAGTGAGCTAACACCGCCGCCGCCGCCGCCGTAGAAAATTCCTTAACCAATATTTCAATTTTGGTAAATTTTACATCCAGTCCTTAAAAGAGAAAGCTACCATGGCATTATCATGGTATGCACACCCCTCTATTTTAAAGTATTAAAACATAGGAAGTAGATATCTGACAAATCTGAAAAGGGTTTACACATTAGAACTCATCATTGCCAAACTTCAGACTAAAAACAAAGTCAGTTTTTTTCCAATGCTTTTTGAAAAAAAAAGTGTAACAAACAATTTTAATATAAAAATACAAATATGTGTTATGATTGCAGATGAACTAAATGACACAGAGACCAAATGAAGTAGAAGTTGACAACTGCAGGTCAACTAGTTCATTAAATATATAGAAAATTTCAAAGTATCTGCAGTAAGTAAGTGGGTGTCTGGCATATCTGAAAAGTATGCAAACATTATAACTCAAAACTGTCCAACTGCTATTGATATATGAGGTCAATATGTTAAGTAGCACTGGAGAAATATGTGATAATCTTTTTTATCTTTCAACATATTGAACTAATTTTAAGTATCAGCAAACAGAAAGTAGGTGGCTGACATTTTAGAATGTCACTATCAAGGTGCTGACCAAATACATGTATATGTAGTCATTCTGTTCAGTAGTACCTAAGAAACATATTACCATAATAATTGTTTGACAAACAGGCAGATGATTAAGGTAAATGCTATACAAGCAATTATAATCTGTTTCCATTGAACAGTTTATATAATTTCCAAATTTTAAGAACAATAGTTGCCATGTTCATGCAATACCTGTTAAATTCATAATTTTTCACAAGTTTCAATGGACTTTATCAAACATACATATTTAGAATCCAATAAAAGGAATCTTCAGGAAAAGCAAATATATTTGTGACATGAAGTTCATCTTTGTCTTTTGGTCTTTATGACAACCATATAACATCTCAATATTTTACATTGTTTTGATTGTTGTAGGAGCAGATAACACATATATACAGTCATACAATACTGCTAAGCTCACAACAACACTTTTATAAGTAAACTACAACTTTGTAATAATCCCAATCTACGGACAATGATTGGTCTTTTTTGTTAATGTTTATTTTTTTGAGTTTTTTTTTTGTTTGTTTTTAGTTTTTTCTGTCTTGAATGCTGTTATTACAATTTCTGTAATAAATGTATTAGATAACACTATACTGCATCATCAAAATCATGGCACTCTCCTTTACTTAAGATTTCCTTAAAAATCCACAACAAATTTTATTTCTGAACTGGTAATCATTGAATAACTAGTCAAAGAATTCAAAAATGAAAATATTCAACTTGAGCTTCAACAAACATGCAATATTATAAATTTTAAAATTTATTGAATTAGTTCTTCAGCTTTTTACTTTGAGTCTTTCATAGAAATAGAGTAAAAAATGCAAGGAACTATACTTTTCTATCCATTCTCAATTTCTTTTAATGCAGCATCATCAAAAATGTCTTGACAACACCCATTGATGCATGACATTCAGGTGTGAAATTATCTGATTTATTTACGATCGGAAATTATCTGTTTTTATTTTACTGAGAAATCACAGTATTTCATTACAAACAACGTCATAAATCAAAATAATGGCCAATGTACTTAATGGTTTTCTTCAAAATTATTACAACAAGAATTGATGACTTTAGCTATACCATGCACAACAGAAATGAAGGAGAACATTTAATTTAATCACTAACTTTTAATTTTCAACTTAAAGACAGACATTAAATAACACAGAAAACAGATAATCAACTTACTAATGCTCCAAAAAAATAATACAATTGATCACATTTTGCTTCAGTTTTTTATAGATATGTGTAATTTACTTATGTTTCAAAAAAATAGTACATTATGCTTCAGTTGTCAGTTTTTCTATGGATTAGTGTAATTTACTAATGTATCAAAAACAATATAATATATCACATTTTACTTTAGTCTTTCAATAGATATGTGTAATCTTACTAATGTTCCAAAAAAATAATACAATTGATCACATTTTGCTTCAATTTCTTAGTTTTTCTATAGATTATTGTAACTGCATCAGAAGATTTTTCAAGAGGCGAGCTTCATAAGTAACTGTATTCTTCCCAGGATGCATAGGTTCTGCTTCCAATGGTTGTTCAATGACAGCTTTCACGTCTTTTCCATACACTGAAAAGATAAAAGACATTTCTAAAAATAATTTTCCATAAACTAAAAAAAAATCTAACTGACTGCAAAAATTATTTCTATGTCATAAAAAAAAACAAAAACAAAACAAAACAAAACAAAACAAAACAAAAAAGTGGTTATTGATTGGCAATGGGACAACTCTCCATCAGAGACCAACTTACCTAGAAGTTAACAGCCTTCAACAATGAGAATAAACAGCTGCGCCATGAGCGCATGATACGCTTGACGTCTTGTGTGGAAGTTTTATGCAATAATCATAAATAGTTTCCATATATAACATAACATAATAATAACCATATATTCTTTTTGAGACAAGGCGGGACATGTGATACCCCCCACCTTGTTTTTTTTTACAAAAACCTAAATATCACTAAAATAAAATTTCGAATCAAAACCAAAAAGTATACTGATCTTAAGATTAATATAACAAAGAAGTGGAGTAAAGTTTTAAGCAATAATCATAAATTGTTTTTGAGATACGGCACAACATGTAAAAAATACCCTCCCTCTTTTTTACAAAATACTAAATTACTCAAAAATGAAATTTTGAATCATTACCAAAAAGTATACAGATCTTTAGATTAATATAACAAAGACAATTGTAAAGTTTTAAGCAATAATCATAAATCGTTTCTGAGATATGGCGCGACATGTAAAAAAACCCTCCCCCTTTTTTACAAAATACTCAATAACTTAAAAATGAAATTTTGAATCATCACCAAAAAGTATACAGATCTTTAGATTAATATAACAAAGACATGTGTAAAGTTTTAAGCAATAATCATAAATCATTTTTGATATATGGCGCGACATGTAAAAAACCCCTCCCCCTTTTTTACAAAATAATCAATAACTAAAAAATAAAACTTTGAATCATCACCAAAAAGTATACAGATATTAAGATTAATATAACTAAGAAGTGTTTAAAGTTTTAAGCCATAATCAAGAATCTTTTTTGAGATACGGTGCGACATGTGAAATACACCCCGCTGTTTTAGTTACAAAGTGCTGTAACTCAAAAAGTTTTAATCTTATTTTCACCAAAAAGTATACAGATCATTTGACCATCACAAGAAACAACGAACTTAAGTTTCATGAAATTTGGATAAGTCGTTCTCAAGTTACGGTGCGACATGTTTACGCCAGGCAGACAGACGGACGGACACCAGACATTTGTATACCATAATACATCCCGTCAAAATTTTTGACGGGCATATAAAAACCATCCCACATAGAAATCTATTTTTAAAAGGCCTTGAGAGGCCCTTAAATGAAAATGGCCTCATTTCTGAAGAAAAAATGTACAGCAACAAACATAGAACATTTCAAATGTTGAAAGTACAAAAAGGTCAATAAAAATTGTGAACATTTAAAACGTCTACAATCCATTTATATATCATTCATCAGCCTTATTGTAAATACTATATATCGATAGATCAGTGCTATTTTTATTTATATGCCCCACCTACGATAGTAGAGGGCATTATGTTTTCCGGTCTGTGAGTCTGTTCGTCCTTCCGTCCATCTGTTCATCCAGCTTCAGGTTAAAGTTTTTGGTCAAGGTAGTTTTTGATGAAGTTAAAGTCCAATCAACTTGAAACTCAGTACACATGTGCCCTATGATATGATCTTTCTAATTAGAATTTTGACCCCAATTTCACGGTTCACTGAACATAGAAAATGATAGTGCAAATTTCAGGTTAAAGTTTTTGGTCAAGGTAGTTATTAATGAAGTTGAAGTCCAATCAACTTAAATCTTAGTATACATTGTTCCCTGTGGTATGATCTTTCTAATCTAAATGCCAAATTAGAGTTTTTGCCCCAATTGCACGGTCCCCTTAACACAGAAAATGATCAGTGCGAGTGGGGCATCCGTGTACTATGGACACATTCTTGTTTTAACTTGTGCTGATGTATTTGGTAAACTCAATTTAATTCTATGGGTATTTGTTTATAAAAATTTAATGTTAAGTTTTTGCCTGAACTGATTTGAACAGAATGATGAGTCTCATTTGCAACAAAGAATTGATATTTTTCTTTCTAGACTTCTTCAATATCAAAGTCAACCGAGATTTGTTATTCTCATAAAACTGAAAATACACATGATACAGAGTAATTAATTTTGGATAAATGATAAATTTCTCCCGTGCTAAAATTAATAAAATGTTGTATTCTGATATTGGTTTTTTTTTTTCATTACAGAACTAAAGGAAAGTATTATTCAAAATGCATTTCTATTATCAATGGGTTTGTTTTTCAAAAAGAAAAAGATTTAGAATCAAAATGGAGAAATTCAAATATTGTGGTGTTTAATTCCCCCTCAGCATCCTTGGCTATTTCATGGCAGCCAGTTTATATTGATGGAGAGAAGAGTACCAAGAGAAAAACATCAAACTTTGACGCAAAACCTGGCAATTCTAGCCAGATAAGATCAGGGTTAAATAAGAGGGGTTTTAATTCACAACCTTGGTATTGATAAAGCTAGTGGTCAATTTGCCTTTTCAGAATCTAATGCATTCTAGGTAATATTTTCAAAAGTTTACACCAATGACTTGACATTAATTTCATATTGGCGTATCAACATTAAAATTACCCATAGTCTTTCTGTAACGGTCTTTTTAGATGAACTATTTAGACCAAGTAGTCACCAGAAGATTGAAAAAGAGTTAATTAAAAACTAAATTTAGTTGATAACTTGTTCCCTTACACATAAAATGTACCTTGATGGCTAACAAGGCACACATAAAAATTTGTCAGAACTTTTGTAAATTTTTTTTAAAGTAAACTATAGCAGAGGGATGCACCAACTTAATATTCAAGTAAGACAGGTCTTTTTCTGACAATATTATTTGACAAATAAACATTAGCTTGTACTGCATTACATGTAACAGTATTCATTCACAAAATTTTAAACAAATTAAGTCATCTTGCAAGGCTCCAAATTTTTGGGAAAATTAAGTGTTAACCCCCAAAACCGGTTTGGCCACAACATAAAAATTTCAATTTTATCTACAATTTTCACAGTGTGTATATGTTAAGTATTGTTATGAAATGGGGGTCCTTTGAAATGGAACTTGTTTTCCCTAAAATTGTATGATGATGTTGTTAAAACCTTACCGTTAATTGACTATTCCTATTATATATTTCTTGTTAACTATGTTTGTTAACTTTTTATTATTCTTGTCTATGTTTTTACAATCGGTACAGCTGTGAATTGTTTACTTTAAATGACGTACAACACAATGACGTCATAACCTATTTTTGTTATGACGTCGGCTCTGGATTTGGTAATTTAGATGAAATAAATTGGTAAACCAAATCGTAGATTGGTTTACCTAAGTATAAATATGGTGAAGAAAACGGATAAGACTTCAGTACGACTTTACCCTGGGCAAGTAACACACGCTAATTCCAAGCGATTTAAATATATACATGTACCGAAACCATTTACCAGACTAAGTAGTAACCAGACTACTTCCATGTAATGTGGGCTTGTTAATTCTGTAACAAGTTGCATTTAGAAAATAACTTCTTGAGAGAAACGTTATCTTTTGACATTGAATTTGATTTACCATTGGCCGATAACCAAACTAAACTTTCGAGGTATTTATATTTCCGCTATCCATTTTCTTTACGATATTCTAATAAAGTAAGGTATTTATTTGTTAGACTAGAATACTGTTAAGTTATATACTATTTGTATGAATTGTAGATATTTAACACATCTTAAAGTTAATACAAGTTGATTTTTATTTAACGAGTCTGTTATTCTTACAAAAACCTAAACAGAACCAAACTAAGATCTACCAGAATACCACTAAGTACCACAAAACCTACACAGAACCAACCTTAGATCTACCGGAATACCGCAAAGTACCACGATACCAGAGTACCATGCTACCAAAGAAGGGTTGCCAGTTATAACTTTAGTTCATATATACTTATACATTGTTATAAAACACATTAAGGTTACACATTTATAGTTTAACATCAAAGCCTGACCGCTTGGTTTTCGTTACAGTATGTTTAAATGAACATAAGTTCCCATAGAGTAGGACTATACTCATTATAGGTTGAAAAATATGGGCAAAGTTTAGATATTTCTGTAGTGTCATATATTTTGACTTTAGTGGAACCTTAAAAGAACAATAATGTGTAGATTTTCAACAAAAATACACGTCCCCACATACAATGTATTCATTTTTTAAAAAACTATTTAGGAATTTAAGAAAGCCCCTTCTCACAATTTACTTATAAAATTCAATCCTAAATTTGGAATTGCATGATATAAACTGCATTTAAGCAAAGTATAACAAAAATCTATATTTGTTTATAGGTCACTACTACCTTAGGGCCTTTATTTAGCCATAATGCTTAAATTTTTCTCTTACGTAAAAATAATTTATATGTCATACTGACTTTTATCGAGAATAAATATCATATTTGTCCCCAAGGTTTGTCATATTTCATAATGATAAAGATAGAATTCAAATTAAAATGTCATATTTTTGTATATCTATGACAATACTTGAAGCTTTATTAAATGAAAAATCTTACTAATTGGAATAAAGCAATCAATTTCTACCTCTGAGTAAAATATAAAATGCAGCCTTAATAATGTCAAAGCATGTTCTGACATTAAAAGAAATAAACAGAAAATGATATAACATCTTATCGTTTCAACATCTTTTTTATTATGAAAAACTCTTCAGTTATAAAATTGAGAAAGGAAATATGGATTTTTCAAAGCAACAACAACCCGACCATAGAGCAGACAACAGCCGAAGGCCACCAAGGGTTCTTCAATGTAGCGAGAAACTCCTGGCGTCCTTCAGCTGGCCCCTTAAAAAATATGTATACTAGTACAGTGATAATGAATGTCATACTAAACTCCGAATTACACACAAGAAACTAAATTTAAAAATCATACAAGACTAACAAAGGCCAGAGGCTCCTGACTTGGGACAGGTTCAAAATTGCGGCAGGGTTAAACATGTTTGTGAGATCTGGTTTTGGTTGATTTTATAATTGCTTTTTTTTTTTCAAATTTTAATGAATTATAATAAAAGTTTTAAATGATTCTTTTGTCTAAGGTCTCAAACAGTTAATTGGTTTATGTAATTTTACCTCAGATTCAAATGAAAGTCTTGATAGGGATCCTTTATAATTTTAAAAGCCATTTTTCTTTATTTCATATGAATTTTTCAAATTTATTCTCTTTTCTTTCAATTCCAGAACCCCATTATACTCTATTCTTTGTTCTAACTTTTCTCTATTCTTAATTCTTTGGCAATTCATCCTATACTTTTTTTTACATTCATTCTATAGTTCTTTAAATTGTGGGGTTTTGATTATAATAAAGAGTAAAGTTCATGCATGTGCATGAGAAGAAAAAAAAGAATGTTTAAGTATTCAACATTAAAATCAACCCACAAGGTTTAGTCCTCTGCTAACGTGAGCACCAAGAAATGGACTCGCCAACACTGTTATAAAAACGATAATATTTCACTTACTTTCACAACATTCCAGGAATCCAATGCACTCTTGTACGACTTGGTCCTTCATCATAATCATATGCTTAGCCATGTTTTCTATGAGAGACAGGAAACATCTCTTGGCATAGTACCATGTGTCTGTACCTAACTTCTTGTTATAAGGTTCCAAACTCTTGATCACTCTAGATATACCAAACTCATAATTTCCTTTGGCACAATATAATGTTCTGAAATATAAAAAAAAGTTTTTCAATAGAAAAATAAAAAGATGTGGAATGATTGCTGATGAGACAATTCACCACCAGTGACCAACTGATAAAGTTGCTACCATCTATAGGTCATTTTATGGCCTTCAATGATGAACGATTACTTGAAGGGGACATCTTATATCAAATGTTACTTATATAGTTGGGGGATTAAACATGTTTTATGTGATGTCAGCCCTCCCCCTTTACCTCTAGCCAATGCAGAATATACAAATACACAGCAATACCCACAGTAAAACTAAGTTTAGAAGAAGTCGGAGGAATGTCATCTAAAAAGAAGTATATTTACACAGAAGGGAAAACAACCAAAGCAGTAAACCACCATACTAGATTAAACTGTCTAATCTTTTGATTTTGTACATTTCGAATAATTATAGTCATAATTATTACAAAAAAAAACATTTATATTTCAAAACTACAAAAAAGTGGAACTTTCTAGATCTACACAAGAATTAAAAGGTTTTTCTATTGATGGTATTTACTTCAAATGTAATTTTATTACAAACAGAAAAGTATTGAAAACTATGAAAACTGCTAATATTGTGATGTCTCATATGTAACAAAAAACTTATCAATATTACCCCAACACAGAAAGATCTGTTAAAATTTAAATAACCTAAATTGACAAAACTGGAATAATTCAAATGTTAACTACTGATTAACTTGTCAAACTTTTCTAACAAAATGTAGAACGACACAGAGTCATGTGTGTAATCAATTGTATAAAACCAACACCAAACTTAATCAGTTGATTAATTCTGTACTCATTCAAGGTTTAAAGAATTAAAGAGAATTTTAATTAAGGTTGTATTGATCCGTTTTCCCTAGATGTAATCAACTCTGATCAATACCAGTTTTGCGCCATATAAATAACACAATTAAGACAATGCTACTGTGAATAGATGTTTTGCTGTATCAGAGAGATCTCTCTATATAAATCAGTTTGATATATGCACTTTTAAATATCACACACTAACTTGTTAGATATGTGATAATCAATAATTGCTTTCTCTCTTGTCATTTTCAGGATTATTTTTTTGAAATCATTCTTTTAATAAAAAAGTAAAACAAAAAAAAATAAACTCCAAGATAAATTCAAAGAGGTTGAAGTCAGTAACAAATAACAAAATCAAATGTTATCAAATAGCAGAACCAATGGAAACAACAATTAATTTATTATAGAAAACCATTGTTCCTTAATAAATCTAACTGGTCAAATGCTACTGAATGCTCCAATACTGACTGTTATGTCAATCTACCTTATATAAAGTCATGGAAATATAAAGTCATGTAGTTGATAAAAAGTTTTTTTTAAAAAGCCTTCAACACTATTTTGAGTTGCTAAAATGCAGACAAATCAGTTTTCTTTCCTTCAAAAACTTTTAATAATAAAATACATATTTACAATTGTATGCAAAATTGTTCACAATATCTTAAAAGTCTAGTATAATATTTGGCATCACAATTTAAATAATATGGCAAAATTGATTTGATCCATGATGGCAAAAGGTTATTCAGAAACAGATCTAGGATCATTGTGAGCAAATTCAGCTAAATACCCAAAAGTGTAAATATGTCTATTTTAGGCAGTAAAAAACTCTCAAAGGATCAGATATTGGAATAAAAAACTAAATAAGAAGTATTAATCCAGAAATTGAATCAAAAGTAAACAATCATGACATGAAAATGCTCTGTACATTTCCAGCAGGAGTTATTATGCAAATATATGCAAATTAAAGAAGGAAAATATAGTTTGATATCTATCAGTATGAAAAAAACATCAAATATAAACTGATGAAATTGATTAAGACTTGATGTCAGATATGACAAATGTTATTTACACAAAAATGTCAGCTTGAGTCTGAACAGGTCCATTAACAGATTAAATATTTGTCTGTTATGCCATCAATTAATTCTGATCGGAATTGAAACAATTTTACCCATTACCTTTCTCTTTATGGTCTATAAATGTAATCAGCTTGTACAACAAAATAGAAAAGCATTTAATACTCTATCAAACAGCTAAAATAATTGTGTTTTTTGTTAACCAAACACATCAGGAGATTGATTTGATTGCAGTCTCGTCGTCTGCACAAGATTTACAGACAAGATAAGGTGAACAGTATCTATGTTATTTTAAAAAATGACTATATTAAGCTGTTTCATTTATGTATTTTATTTACAAAATGAGATGCTTATGACAATGATAAACTGATCTGATTATACTGTAGATTAGTCAACAAAAGTAGTAAACTGATGTTCAAATCTAATAAAGGAGGCATCCAATCCTTATTTGTTACATTTATAAAATTGAGAATAGTGACTGGGAAAGAGCTCAACCAAGGGGCAAAAAAAAGCTCAAGGCCACCAATGGTGGTCAATTAGGTTTACAAATACAGTCGAACCTCGTTGTGTCGAACTCGGTTGTGTCGAAAACTCGGATGAGTCGAAGTAATTTCTCGGTCCCGGCATAATTCCAGTTTGATCAATGTTTTTTAACCTCTGATGAGTCTAACTCGGATGATTCGAATTCTCGGTTAAGTCGAGGTAATCCTTAAGTCCCATCGATGTAAAATAGATGTAAATTGACCCCGATGTCTTGAAGTTCAAAATTTAAAAGAAAATCGAAAGAAATAAAAACTTTAAAAATAAAATTCATAACCATTAACCATTAGAATAAGAACACTAATTAAAAGGATTAAAATATTTTATTAATTATTATGAGTCAGTCTTTTTAATCTATGAACACTGTTCACATTCTTTAAAGATTAGTTATCACAATATTTTCGCGATGATTCCATAATTCAAAGTGACTGACCTTTGTAAATATTTGTGTATTGATTTTATTTGTGAATGTTGTGTGTTGAATCTAAGAAATACGGAACATAAATACACAATGATATATTATCATATCGAAAAAAGCACAATGATCAATAAACATGCATCTAGTTTACAGAAATCACATATTGGTATTTCATAAATTTCAAATATATGACGTCACACTTGACCTCCGATGAGTCGAACCTCGGATGAGTCGAATACTTTCGTCTGGTCCCTTCGACTTCGACACAACGAGGTTCGACTGTATTCATTTTAGCTGCTTCACAAAATTGTTTTTCATAAAAGCAATATGGTATGTTTTACCATGAGAGGTTTATTGAGCTTTCAATGAGGTCATATTATTTAAACTAGCTTGTTTTTTTAATGATTAAGATTATAACACAAAGTTGACTGCTGAATTTTTGCCATTTTTACCTGTTATTTCTGTTTGTTTTGTTCATGCATCGGTGTCACTATGATAGAATTTGATGCAACTGTCATACCAGTGAGAGGTTTAGCTAGCTATAGAACCAGGTTCAATCAACCATTTTCTACACAAGAAAATGCCTGTACCAAGTCACGGTTATGACAGTTGTTATCCTATTGGTTTGAGCTTTTGATTGTGCAATTTGATTAGGGACTTTCCGTTTTGAATTTTCCGTGGAGTCCAGTATTTTTGTGATTTTACTTTTCATTAAAGCCAAGAACTATTTGGTTTAGAAAGAAATCAGTTTTATTATTATTGAATTCTGCAACACTGAATTTTAGTTTTCAATCAATGCTGTAAAATGTAAAAATCTGAAAATTGTACTAAAGCTACCTCTCCATGAGGTGTGAGGCTGTATATATGTACCTACCCTATGACAAGATTGACTATACAAAGATGGAAAATCTTTTTCTCAGGATCATCATAAGCAACTTGTTCTTCTTCCTTTTCAATCTTTCTCATCAAATCTTCAGCCTATAGAGGAAATATATTTTAATTGCTTATTTTGTAATAAACATCTCTTCACATTAATAAAGATAATGAGGTATCAATCTCACTGCACTAGGGCAGGTGTGCATTTTAAGAACTTGAGCTCACTTTACTACAGTGATGCTCTTAGTTAAAGTTCTGTCTAAACCAACCAGACATCCCTGTTGACAATTTAGAGCTTAATACACCTTTTCCTATTTACCTTCTATCTAAGACATCATAGAATGCAAATGAGACAACAACACAACAATGCAAAAATCAAAAAACAAAATCCGGTCAGTTTAAATTTCACAGGAAAAAATGTCTGATCTATAATCCATAATCATATTTTGTATGATTTCTATGTGTCTGATGTCACATAATCTGGAGTCAAATCTTGTAGAAAAAAATATACATGTAGCTATATGGACTAGTGAAGGGTGGTGATCTTTTTTCTAGTCTCAAGAGATGGTTTCCGAGCAACATAAAGATTAAACCAATACCATTAAACGTCATTTCATGCAAATAAACTATAAATCAACTTAATGATATAAATTCAGCAACCTTTTCTTTCTAGTACAATATCATGATCATGCTAATTTATCATTTTCTAATGTAAATACTTTATTGACTGAATCTGACTTACCTCTTCATTCTGACTTGTCATGATGTAGGATACACACAAGTTGGCAAGAACAATAGCACTAACATTCAGTATCTGTAAACATACAAACAAATAAAATATTCAATAAATGAACAATATTTATACACTGAGAAAGTATCTTATATTTCTATTTTTCTAAATGAATAATGACATTCGAAAAACTCAAATTTTGGACAAATATCTATAGTGCTTTTTATCTTTTCATGAAGTTTAAAATAGATTTATTACTTTTTTTAGTAAATTATGTGTTATTGAAGTCATCTTATATATTTTTTAAAGGCTTCAGTCTTATGAAAGCATGAGATGCAGTCCCATTTTAGGCTGTGACGATGACTTGCTTCTAAGATGTGCCTGCTTAAATAATTAAACCTTGTTTAATAAGAAGTTGCCTGTCACTACGTGCCCTGTTTTTAATAAGTTTTTATTTTTTTTCAATAAAAGCCAATACATATACTTTTATTGTCTATAAAAAGCAAAATGTTCAAAAATCTTACATTGTCATAATTCTTTTTAACGATCGGCTCATAGAATCCAGCAGCTTCCTTATATTTATTCTCTTGCATAAAGAGGACGTGAGCGACATTCAACTTCCACACATCATGCTCGTTACAGAACTCAACAGATTTACGGAATATCTTTTCCAAATGTGGATAATTCTCCATGTCCCAGTAAATCTTGGCCTGTTGCATCAAGACTGGGATATATCTGTAAGAAAAAAACCAGTGAGATTAACTACAAATACGATCAAAAAATGTACAAAACTAAAGGGTAAGCAAACTTATTACTGAAACAACGGCAGACAACTGTTGGTCAAAAGAGGAAAAAAGACCAATATAAGTAACAATTTCATGATAGGAATACTTATTGGTTGAGAGTTGTCTCATTGGCAATCATACCACAACCCCTTGTTTTTTTTTAAAGATTTAGACTTTCCAAGTGATGACTTACACTTTACAATCAAAATTACTTGGTTTGTGATCTCTTTTGTGATAAAGCTTACACGTCTACTCAATTTTGAACTCTGATTAATAGTTGTCTATTTGGCAATCCTACCACATCTCCTTATTTTTATATCTTGAATCGGTATAACTTCAAATTCTGGCTGCTTTACACAAGATAATGTACTGTAGAATAAGAGTTAATTACTGCTTTGAGCATAAATTCTGTCAATAATTTCTTTTCATCACAAAAGTCAAAATAGTTCAAATGAGAAAAAGAATGCAGATCATTAGGAAATATCCTTAGAGTAAAAGCAAGTCAAACTTTAGAAATATCAGAGATAAATTTTTTTTCTGGAAAATATATAAATAAGAATGATTGATGATATTTGACAGAACTCATAGGACTGGCCCTTGGAGACATATGAACTAAGAAGGTACAATGTATATAAGTCATCATATATGAATCATTCTATAACAGGAGAGTATTGATGGGGTTTACAGAATAGATTAATGGGCAAAACAGCGTCAATAACGGGAAAGAGAAAAAAATGCAATTCTCAAATATAAAGACGAGAGAAAGAGCAAAAAATAAATGATAGAAACAAGAGTGCACACGCTGAAATGTCTCGCCTTCTATACTAATCATTGATATTATGTTGATAGTCCTAAGTATAAAGCTAAGCTTTATTACAACTGTCACATAAACTTAACATTAACCAAGATAACTAAACAAAGACCAATGAACCTTGAAAAAGAGGTCCAGGTCAGATGAACCATGCCAGGCAGACAGGTACAGCTAATAATGCTTCTATACAACATAAATAGTTGACACATTACTTATAGTTTAAGAAAAATAGACCAAAACACAAAAACTTAACACTGTGCAATGAACCGTGAAAATGAGGTCACGGTTAAATAAAACCTGCTCGACTGACATAAAGATCATAAAATATTTCCATACACCAAATATAGTTGACCTATGGCATATAGCATTAGATAAAAAGACCAAAACTCAAAAACTTAACTTTGACCACTGAACCATGAAAATGAGGTCAAGGTCACATGACATCTGCCCGCTAGACATGTACACTTAACAATCATTCCATACAACAAATATAGTAGACCTATTGCATATGGTATGAGAAAAACAGACCAAAACACAAAAATTTAACTATAACCACTGAACCATGACAATGAGGTCAAGGTCAGATGACACCTGCCAGTTGGACATGTACACCTTACAGTCCTTCCATACACCGAATATACTAGCCCTATTGCTTATAGTATCTGAGATATGGACTTGAACACCAAAACTTAACCTTGTTCACTGATCCATGAAATGAGGTCGAGGTCAAGTGAAAACTGTCTGACAGACACGAGGACCTTGCAAGGTACGCACATATCAAATATAGTTATCCTATTACTTATAATAAGAGAGAATTCAACATTACAAAAAATTTGAACTTTTTTTTCAAGTGGTCACTGAACCATGAAAATGAGGTCAAGGACATCGGACATGTATCTGACGGAAACTGCGTAACATGAAGCATCTATATACAAAGTATGAAGCATCCAGGTCTTCCACCTTCTAAAATATAAAGCTTTTAAGAAGTGAGCTAACGCCGCCGCCGTAGCCGCCGCCGGATCACTATCCCTATGTCGAGCTTTCTGCAACAAAAGTTGCAGGCTCAACAAAAATGGGTAAATAATGATTTAAAAATATTACAGAAATGAAGATCTCTTATCAAAAGCCTCTGAAAGGCTATACAATACATTTAGTTTCAATCTTTGCTAATGAATGCATGGTGCAACTATATGAATAACCAGGTGCTCCGCAGGGCGCAGCTTTATACGACCGCAGAGGTCGAACCCTGAACAGTTGGGGCAAGTATGGACAAAACATTCTAGCGTGATACAGCTCTGAATTTGGATTGTGATCAAATTTTTGACATTACATGGGTTTTTTTTACACAAAACAAATGTCAAGATTTTACAAATTTTACAATAAAAGATTTCTTCTTCAAACTTTTTAAATCTAAAATTAAATAGTTGGCACAGCATAGGTTTCTGACACAGAATGAATGTGGTCTAATGAACTTAAAAGTTTGTTTTTGCCTTTTAGCAATTCACTATGCTGTTGAATATTAATCCTCTCAAAAAAATGTTTGAAGAAATTTTCTTTTTATTTATGAAATCTGAAATGAGAAAAATTTAACCCCCCCCCCTTTTTTCCAAAACTGATATCAATTCAAATTTCTAATGGAGTTTGCAACAATAACTACTCTTTTAAATACATCATAAAATATTAAAATGTAAAATAAAGTGCTTGTTATCACTGAATGGTAAAGATTGGTTGGTAGTAAAAGTGAATATACATTGTTTATTGTATAAAACAATAAAAAAAACTTCATCAGCAACATTTTATATTGGCAAATTTCCAATGAAGTTATTTACATAAAGTAATGGGCAAATAAAAATAGAAAATGACATCATAGTCATGTCTGGCAAATGTCCAACATACATTATCTAAAAACATTTTAGATAAGATAAGGAAATAAGATGTAAAAAAACTGCTTGTTATCACTGAATGGTAAAGATTATTTTAATTTATCAGTTGGTAGTAAAAAGTGAATATACATTGTATATTGTATATAACAAAGATTTAAGTTGATTCTGGACAAAGAAAGATAACCCCAATTAAAAAAAAATCTTGCTATTGCACAATATTTTGCAATTAGATATTTCTTGCTTACTATTCTGGACAAAGAAAGATAACTCTAATTAAAAAAAAATTTGCTATTTCACAATATTGTGCAATTAGATATTTCTTGCCATTGCGCAATACTGTGCAATTGAAAAGACTTGCTATTGCACAATACTTAATATAATAATTTTAGATCCTGATTTGGACCAACTTGAAAACTGGGCCCATAATAAAAAATCTAAGTACATTTTTGGATTCAGCATATATATCAAAGAACCCCAAGATTTCAATTTTTGTTAAAATCAGACTAAGTTTAATTTTGGACCCTTTGGACTTTAGTGTAGACCAATTTGAAAACAGTACCAAAAATGAAGAATCTACATACACAGTTAGATTTGGTATATCAAAGAACCCCATTTATTCAATTTTTGATGAAACCAAACAAAGTTTAATTTTGGAACCCGATTTGGACCAACTTGAAAACTGGGCCAATAATCAAGAATCTAAGTACATTTTTAGATTCAGCATATCAAAGAACCTAACTGATTGATTTTTTGTTAAAATCAAACTAAGTTTAATTTTGGACCCTTTGGACCTTAATGTAGACCAATTTGAAAACAGACCAAAAGTTAAGAATCTACATACACAGTCATGACAGTTAGATTCGGCATATCAAAGAACCCCAATTATTCAATTTTGATGAAATCAAACAAAGTTTAATTTTGGACCCTTTGGGCCCCTTATTCTGTTGGGACCAAAACTCCCAAAATCAAACCCAACCTTCCTTTTATGGTCATAAACCTTGTGTTTAAATTTCATAGATTTCTATTTACTTATACTAACGTTATGGTGCGAAAACCAAGAAAAATGCTTATTTGGGTCCCTTTTTGGCCCCTAATTCCTAAACTGTTGGGACCTAAACTCCCAAAATCAATACCAACCTTCCTTTTGTAGTCATTAACATTGTGTTTAAATTTCATTGATTTCTATTTACTTAAACTAATGTTATTGTGCGAAAACCAAGAATAATGCTTATTTGGGCCCTTTTTTGGCCCCTAATTCCTAAACTGTTGAGACCAAAACTCCCAAAATCAATCCCAACCGTTCTTTTGTGGTCATAAACCTTGTGTCAAAATTTCATAGATTTCTATTAACTTAAACTAAAGTTATAGTGCGAAAACCAAGAAAATGCTTATTTGGGCCCTTTTTGGCCCCTAATTCCTAAAATGTTGGGACCAAAACTCCCAAAATCAATACCAACCTTCCTTTTGTGGTCATAAACCTTGTGTTAAAATTTCATAGATTTCCATTCACTTTTACTAAAGTTAGAGTGCGAAAACTAAAAGTATTCGGACGCCGGACAACGACGACGACGACGACGACGACGACGACGCCGACGCCAACGTGATAGCAATATACGACGAAAATTTTTTCAAAATTTGCGGTCGTATAAAAAGAATGGTGCCACAATTGCCTTAAAGTTATTTTTGTAGATGGTGGTTTCATTGGAAATAATACCATGTCTCCTTATTTTTATATTTCTACATTTCGTTCTAAATCCAGAATCAACAGCAAATAAGTGAAATTATGCATAATCCAAAATTAAACATCTTTATAGTAGGACAAAATCTGGAATAACAATACCCAGATACATTAATTATCTTCAGTACAGATAATAAAGTCATAAAAAAGCCAAATGAGCAATCTACCAGCAATTTCTAGCTTTATCTATAAGCTTTGCTTATTTAAGGCATTACTAATCTATGGATTTTCTCATTCATATCCTTACACATGCTTAGGTAAGCATGGTTACAAAATTAGATTCTGGCCTTATCAAATAACAGAGAAACTAAAACTGGAAAAGATAATCTAACAAAACCAAACAAAGCTGAACCAAATTAACCACAAAACGTAATGATAAGAAATAATTTTCTGGCACCGATGTAAGGCAATCTTACAGATCAATATTTAGTTAATTAAACTACTTTCTAGTTTTCCCGTAAAAACTTGGTTTTGATAGACAAGTAAATACAATTTAATGCTTTAAAAACCTGGAGTCTGTCTCATAAAAAACTTAAGATTAAGATTAAGATTGTATTGTTCATAACTTACGGCCAATCTCAGTCGTAAAGTTTTTTTTGTGAAACCAATTCCTGCTATTAATACATGAATACAGGGATGTCAAAGAGAAAATATCCACCAAAGACAAAAAGCCTATGAAAATAATAGCTTTGCATCTAATATTAAGCTTCAGCAATTGGTCATGCAGTTAGACCAATACAGAATTTTAAACTTAAAAATAGGCAGCAGTTAGCAAATTGTGAAATACTCCACAGAAACATCAAATTGGCTAGTTAGGGCAAACTTGAAACATGTAAAGAAATTGGTCTAATTTTGACTTCTAGATTTCATTATGTTACACTTATGTTTATCAGTGCTGTTGATTTGTTGTCTCATTGAAAAGTAGACAGAATTTCCTAGTATTTAAAACAGTATGGCACCAAAATTTTTTTTTTAATATTTCAAATAACAAATTGCTTTTTTTTATTTGTTGGACTTTTTAGAAAATTAACAGGTCTACGCAATTTTAATCTTAAAAAATAAAGAAGAAATATTTTCACTAAAAAAAACTAACGCAAAGCAAAATTTTCAATTAAAAAAGACTCAATATTTTGACTTTAAAATAAAAGAAAATGAACATTTAATTTTTAGTAAACAATAACTATATTTCAAATCAGTTCTAAACTGGAAAAGCTATAGTTTTTCTGTAACCTTGTGGAATGGAAATGGTCCAGGTTGAACACAAATGAATTTCCTTTCTACCAATTACTGGTCAAATTGATTATTAGGTTTACAGAAAAAAAAACTCTCATTTAGCCTTCACTCTGGCAAATCTCCAGTCTCATGACTTTTCAAGTACAATCTGCATTGGCATGTAGCGCTAGAAGAATTTATTTGTATTGATAAAAGCTTTTTGTACAATTCCATTCCATCCTCAACAATGATTGCTTTATTGGATCTATTAAATTCTTAGATACTTTACAATATTCCTAACAGATAACTATAAAACTTATATCTTAGACTTGTAAAAGCCTTAGAATTATTGAGGTCCACAGCAGGGAATTAAATGTTTCAGGCAAATTTGATCACAAATATAACTGAAATGCTCCTATTTTAAAGCACATATATTCAGCATTTTTGTAAGAAAAATATAAAAGTTATATTAAGAAATACGAGCTGTGAAACCATTGCTCTTATGATCCTTGTGATATTTTTTTTTTGACAATCTTTGCACAAAGGAGTGTTAGTGTTACTGTTCAGCAGATTGAGTTATGTTTACATCCAACAGAAAACAACATCCTTCTTTAATAAAAAAGATGGAGGAATTTATATCAAGGGAGCAATAAAAAAAACAAAAAGACTTTTCGCAAAAAAATCCAAAGAAATTAATTTCCCTCCTAACCCTTCTTTAAAAACAAAGTTGAAAGTAAATGCACCAATGAAGCCATTAATAATACACAATACCACTAGTCATTCACCTTTAAAAAGAGATGTTTCCATAAAATGTTGACATAATAAGAGAAAATATCTCAATGGATAAGAAGAGATTGTTGTATGTCTTCAATAGTTCCAAACGTTACAAAATTTGAGTTCTGGTCAATCAGGTAAGGCAGATTACTAAAAAAACAATCAGGTCTATATTGCCATGTGAGCCTGTGTCTCTCACCTTGTCAGATCTATGTGCATATTCAACTAAGGACTCTCTTTAAAAGAACTCATTACAAAAATCTCTGTTTTGTTGATCCTGTATTGCTGATCATTTAGTTTCTTTCTATCTTCTAAAGTTTTTGCTCAAAACACAAAAGGGTACCGAAAAATCCTCATATAAGGGCAATCACTCCTATAGGCTATAAAGAATGACTACCTATACATGTATCAACAAAATTTGACTAGTAGTAGATCTTGCCTTGCTGATCATTTTTGTAATATCAAAGAATTACCTCTCCAGTGCCTCATCATATTCATTGACTGCCTTCTTTACAGATTCATCATCATGGTTCTGTCTCGCCTCTTGTACCTATAAAAAATAATCAGATTTCTTATAACAAATTACTGACAGAACATTACTCAATTTCCAATCCAAAAACAATCAAACTATCAAAGCTGTATAAGATTCTTATTAAACATTTAGCGTAGAATGCTGAGATGTGATTTCTTTTCATTAAAAAAGGAAATACAAGAAGTCTTGTGACATATTTTGTAATGATGTCCAAGCACCAAGTTTTAATAGTGTTAGCTGCATGGAGCTTGGAATATTGACAAATATTTATGGCTTTTAAGTCAGTATAAATATATAGGACTCAGAAGTAAAATCTTGTGACCCAAATTTTGAAATGATTTGTTTTTCTTTTCTTGACACCTTTCCTACTGAAATGTTTTCAAAAATTTCTTCACATACTTTACAATTTGTCAGAGCTAACAATAAGCTAGAATTACAATGTCACCATCATACTTGGCCATGCTCAACAACATGCCTTTGTGTTTAACCATATTTCTTCTGCATTAGAATCACTTTAATTTTTTTTATTTGAAGCATTACAATGAACAAAGTATGGGGTATTGAGAAATAAAATTATGGTTTAAAATGCAGGCAATTACAGGTGTAATGAAATGAATGTCATAGTGATGCCCAACTAAGACCCTTTTTAAATTTTACTAGCAATAACCAGTTCCCACCTCTCTACCCAGAATGCTTGCTAGAATACTTCATGTTAACTGCAAAACAAAATTATCTCTAAGATATCCCAAATCTTATTATGGTTCAGATTATGACACAAATTATAAGAACTACTAAATCTGATATAGAAAGACTTCAAATTAAAATTCATTTGTATTATATTATTGTAATTTTTAGAACCAAAGTAAAATTGCTATGATATTTCCTTGCATAAATTTTATTCTTAAGGAAGATTAGAGCCATGCAGGTGTCAAAAAAGAGGAAAAATGTGAAAATAAATCAAATTGTCAACTTTTAACTGAGAGAAAATAAACCACTTTAAAGTAATGATTAGCACAAGCTTTACTAACATGTCAACTTAATGTCAGCATTTTGTCAAAAGATAATAGCTTCAAACTTAATACAGAAATGCACTTAAGGTGGTACCAAACATCTAAACTAAAATTAATTTGGTTCGTTTAATTTTCATAAAATTTTGACAAAGTATTTACTTTGACCCTTTGACAAAAATATAAAAAATTCAAAAAATTTGAACCAACCGTTTTATCAGAAAAATTACACTGGTTATATAGCAGTTTGACAAGCACTTATTTTGATCATTGAGAAGCTTAATATTCCCTAAATGCAACGTAATTAAAACGTTTTGCTGATTTTACAGAGTTATCTCCCTGTAGTGTTAGGTACCACCTTTAGCTTGTGATGATCAATAAACATTTAACTCTGGAAATGCACGATATTCTGCAATATAAATCATTTAGCAATTTGTCCGACATAATTCCATAACCCTATAACTAGCCCTTTGGATCAATATTAAAGTTTTTTTGAGAAGGTCCTGGGTCTAATATAAGAAATTTTATAAAAATTGAAACATTATTTGGTCATTATATTTCACCCATATTAATTTTATAAAGTTCTCAATCTTTAGAAAAATAAAAGGCTTCTACAAAAGCTTTTAAATTTCATCCTTTTGCAGGAGTATAAAAAAGGTGAATATATCATGAGATAGATTCTCTTGGTTAACTTTCTCCATCAACACAAACAAGTTATAATTTAAACATATTTCAACCTGACCCGATTAATTCAATTAAGCTTTACACATAAATTTTAATACAAACAATTTACCGGAAATGAAATTTTGTTTAACATTGGATTATTATAATTTGAACATGCCACCAATACCTATTTTGGGTTTAGAAGCTTTTTTCAATTGAACAAACAAACATATTTCCTGGAACAGTTAAAAAGCAATTATTTAGTGTCTAAACCAGATTTGACATTAAGGATAAAGCATCAGTAGATTTATATCAATTTGCATATTTTTTTACATTTTTTGAGAGAAAAAAAATCATATGTAAATGTCATCTCGATTAATAATGTAATAAAATCAGAAAAGAAGTAACCTACAAAATCATAAAAAATCTATTTTGACCAATGAAGAAAGAAAATTCTCATAAATTTTTCAGCTTGTCATTAATCATTATCTTGAGTAATGAATTTTACATGAATTCAAACATGGTATCTCAGTGGGATAACTCTGGTGAGAACAATAGAAAAGTTACTCTTCTGCAAAAAAGTCAATAGGTAAGTTTACTTCGGTAATCATACTGATTAAAAGTTGTTCTGAGACCACAGGATAATACAATTAAACAAAAATTACAAATATAGGCATAAAAACTATTAATTTAAAGTCATAAGAAACCTCAAATTAAAAAAAATAATGCATATGTTTTTTTATACCTCAATGGATAGTTTTCATTATACAACTTATGGTATGTACATATACTTTTTTCTGAAGAAAATTCTTTAATTTGTTCATATTTAGAAGAAGTTTACTTTAAATATTTGCTTCCTTCCAGAAAATCGTGCACAGAAGACTTTATATTAAGTTTATGATGTTTGTATGCATTCCTTCCAGGAAGCAAATCCCCGAGATATTTTCTGTATGCAAAGTGACCTCAGTATGACCCAGCTCGTAAAAATCCGATGATCGCAATACGCATGGATGTCCTTAAAATAAACTATTATCTGATTGTACATGTTAAACATATGCTCAATATCCATGCTTTTTGTTGACTGTTGACAAACAGGTGACATTCGTTTAACTTCGGCTTCAAAACACGAACTTAAATTACCTGCCATATTTTCACAACAACACTGACCAATTGAAAAAAAATTGAAGATTTCGAAAATTATGCGAAAAAAATGATAAAATCGTGCACAGAAGACTTTATATTAAGTTTATGATGTTTGTATGCATTGGTTCAAGAATTGGAATAACACTATTTTATACCGGTCACTCGTTTCTTATGACTTTTAAAAATTAATTGGCTGATCGATTGTTGGTATTTTTAAAGCTACTTTCAGCACACTTAGCTACTTTACAGCAATGATTTTCTTGGTGGAAGAAATTCAGAAAGACAAAACATCCTACAAACGGAAAACTGGCAATCATGGTTAATTAAGATGAGTCAGGATTTAAAATCACAACCTCAGAGTTGACAAACTGCCATGATAAAACCAAGAGTACTGAAAGGGACATTAAACAGCATCAATCAATCACTTTGTATTTAAGAACTGGATTTTGACATTAAACTTATTTAAGTCAATGAAATAAATATAGGTCAGGGTGACCTCCTTCGAATGGAAAAATGTCACACAAACCTATATGATTTCAATAAATCTTTGTTAATAAAGCACTTTTAATTTGAATATTGAAATCTTTTTGTAATTCACGGAGTTAAATTATCAGCTTTTAATGCTCTTTGACGTTGTATTTGATATAGTTTTCCAACTGTTTTAATTTGAGGGCAACTGATGATTCTCATGTAGATGTGACATGCATCTGATGTACCAAATTATAGACCTGTTACATTTGATGAGTTTTACATGTTCTTAATGAATAGTTAGTTGTCAAATGCAAAATTATATCATAATCTGATCATTGGAAAAGCATGCCTAGAGTAGAAGTGATCAATACTTTCCATACATATCAAGCTCACTTTATCTGCTATAAATACTTTAGAAAACAATTATGATGTTGAACACATAGGGAGACGAGAAGATGGGATTTGGAGGGAAGATTATATTTCTACAGTTAGTACATAGTTCAATAATTATCTCCCTTGCACAAACAATAAATCAGTTGCATCATTCACAAATAATCAAACAAAATTTCTATTTTTGTAAATATGAAGAAAAAAAGAAAACCAAGGCAAATTGATTTTTTTTCCTCAGCACTAATATCTATATCCTTTTAACATGAAAACTATATGACAGTCTCTAATAATTCCCTTTTTTTGTGGTGAAAAAAACTATCATTTTGTGGTGAAAAAAACTATCATCACAATATAACTTTTAAGTCAAGGTATAAATGATAGGTAAGGTCACTTCAGTGGTAGACATATATGTGGGTATTCTTTACAAAACATTTGGTGGCAGGTCTCAGTGCTTGTTATTGTCAACATTTACTTACGGTGTCAATGACAATCTAGCCAAAAGAATGGAGGATGGGTTAAAGAATAATTACACCAAACTGGGCACAGAATAGTTATTGTGGTGGATTCATCTATTTTCATGGATTCAATTTTTGAGGAAAAAGGATATCTTATTCTGTGGTTTTGCCTAATTCTGCATACACGCTTATAGAGAATATATACTTCATTTATCTATGAAATCAACAACAAATTGTATCCAACGAATAGAAATGAATCCCCTGTAATTTCAGGACAAGTAAATGTTAACTTCTTCAAAAGGAGCTTTTAATGAGTCTTCTAGATTCTCATTCAAATAATACACAACCTAAGATATATTCTCATCCATTTTTTTTTAAAGTAAGATGGGCTTTATAAAGGAAGCACAGTTAGAAAATCATTTATGTGATTGAAAAGAAAATGCCCCCCCCCCCTTCCCCAACTAAATTTTGACAATTTTTTTTAATAATAATAAATATGACAACAACAGAAAAAAAATGGATAAGAATCTAGAAGTTGTAATTCTTTGGCCTTAAAAAGGTTTTATAGAAATATTAGTTTTGCTAACATTAAATGGGTGTGTAGTTAAAAAAAAACAGCATGTTAAAAGAGAAAAAAAATCAACATTTAAAATGTAAACATACACAAACATCCGTGCCATATTCAAAAGTCATATCAAAACAAACTGATACAGCAAAACCTGTCTTAGGTGACCACCTGTATAATGAACTTTAAAAGTGGTCACCATAGACAGGTATTTTGGAACAAAAGTTCATGCATGATGAAACATACAGTATCAAAGATTGTCTGAAATACTGATGTTCATTATGCAGAGGTTGGTCACTTAAGACAGGTTGACTGCATTACAACATGTGCGCTGTTCACCAGATAGCAGTACCGGTAAGCCAAAAAATATTCAAATACAAAAATTTCACTTCAAATAACAATCTTGAACACAACAACAAAATTTAGCATTGTTTGCAAATACATACTCCTTCTATCTATAAAACAAAATTCATGATCACAATGGCTAAAATTATGCAAAAACTATGCAAAAAATTTAGAAAAATCAAAAAATTTCATGCAAATTAATTTCTTAATTCTACCGATGAACATCCTTAATGCGAAATCAAAAGCAGATCGTGCAAAACTTTTACCTCCATGCGTTTGCCAACATGCAAATCAACCTATTAACACACTATATTGTCAATTTACATGCATTTACTTCATTACTTAGCAACTAATTTGATACATGGTTTATTTTTTTCTTTTGATTGGATAAAGCTCTTAAACACATGGTTTGTTTTTTTTCTTTTGATTGGATAAAGCTTTAAAACACATGGTTTATTTTTTTCTTATGATTGGATATTTAGCTCTAAAGAGATTGAGTTAAAATTAAGATTCCCATAATGAATTGGTTATCTCAAATTGAGATCAAAGTTTTTACTTTTATTCCTTCTAAATATATCATTTTTCTGGTAATCATGAGTTTGTCATAACCAGAACTGAGTCTGACTGGCCAACTTTTCTGCTCCAAATTCCATACAAAAATTCCACCAAAAAAGATTTAACATAACAGAATATATAAAAAGAATTGCAGTCTAAAAGTTAAAAGATCAGTTTTTCCAATCTGATTAAAGTCTAAAAAATCTAGTGATTAGTGTTGCCTGGGAAATTGACAGAATATACTTTCTATATGCAGCTGTTTAAATATGCACTCACTGCAGATCTTGCACAATATAAATTGTTCATACTAGCAGATTCTACAATGATCCTGATATATATATATCATAACACAGCCCTTACATGGTGTAAACTTCCCAATAGTTAATTTGGAATTGTGTATAGTGCAAAGAAGGTTGGATGGTGTATAGTGCCATTGATAACAGGAAAGTATTTAGAATTTTGCAATATCAAGTTTTTTTCAATGAGTATTGTTAATGGTGCAATATCATAGTTTATCTAAGGTGCATTGTAAATTGTGCAATATCATGGTTGATTCAATGAATATTTCAATTGGTGCAATTTTTAGTTAAATTCAATGAGTATTTTAATATTTTTTTTATGATACAATATCATGTTTCAATCAGTTAGGAAAGGCAAATGGTGATGGTGCAATAAGGAATGATGTTTAGTGCAATAAGGAATAGGGTTTAGTGCAATGTGGAATGGTGTTTAGTGCAATAAGGAATAGTGTTTAGTGCAATATAGAATGGGGTTCAGTACAATGGTGAATTGTGCATAGCGCAATAAGGAATGGTGAAAGAGGGAAGTTTACATAGATCAATGACTGTAGCTTCAGAGAATAAAGACTATATACTAAGATTATCAAGCAGTGATAGTTGTAACCCCTATAAACTTAGTTATCTTATCTACACTAGTGTGCATGAAGTTCAGTATAAGAACTCATTTTCATTTTTAAAAAACTTTCATATACAGTGGTTTGTTGTAGGGTCGGTAAACTAACAAATCCAACAAATGTTCTCTTAAACAAACAACGAACCTGTTTAGTCAGTTTACTTAGTGTTTCAGTTTGTTGTTTGGCCATGTCTTCAAGCTTCCTGTAAGCCTCCTCTGGTGAAGTCTGTCTAGTGATCACAGCTTCTAAGAAGTCATACAAATACTGTAACAAATGAAAATAGTGTCAACTACTGCAATTTATCACTGAATAACATGACATTTATTATGATTAAATCTGCAATAATTTTTTTTGTACAAAAAACATGTTTAAATTGATCACCAAAATGCATACTTTAGAGATTTCTGTTTCATAATAAAAAAGAAGGGATATGATGTATTTAATGCTGACGCAAAGCTCTGTTTCTTGTTATTATTTTTTTTTAAATATGCCTTTTATACACATTTAAACTCTTCATTGGAGAACACAGATAGAGCACAAAAGCTTGAGATCTTCTTATAATTAGATATGATCAGCCTTGAAAAAGTTTAACCCAACACCTAAATGCAATACTTATATGCCCAGAGCCCATGATAGGCCTTCCTTGACATAGAGTAAAACAGTTGATTTTTTTGTAAGACTAAACGAAATATTCAGAAAGATTTGAATCAGAATATTATCAGGGTTATATGACAACAAATTTTTGGATTGAAACAAAATAGCTAAAATATTCTCTCATGTTAGATTTAACTTTATTGAAGATCAGAATTGGAGACTAGAAAAAAAATGAAAAAAAAGTATTGAGACAAGTTTTGGTCTCTGAATTCATCAAACTTAATCTCCACAAAAACCACTTTACATTATTACAAATGAACTGAGAGGATTACATCTTCACTAGCTAGCCAAGGGTTGGGATCCAGCCTTGTTACTCTTGCAGGGGACATTAGTAGCATATTTATACTGATATGTAATAAAACTCAAAAATATTGAGGGTTGCATTAAAACAAACAATAGACTTATGCAAGTTAAAAAATACATTAAGAAAATAGACCATTAATGGCTATATTGATTCTTTAACAGGAAATTACTTTTTTATTCCATGCAAACAATTTTGATTGCAAATTTAACAGACCCTGAAATAACATTTTGAATTATGTCCAATAACTTTAAGTACTTAAACATAAAAATATACTGAAAAAAATCATGTATTAAATTTGTAATATGTTTACAATCTTAATCATAATTTTGCTTCTATGGTCAATCAAAAATAGCTAGCAGAAAAATGAGGTAGATAAGAAGGTAAAAATATATTTTTTAAGCGGACTTGAATTATCAGTAAAGTTTTGGAATTTTAAATTGAAGTTGAAACAAATTTTTCTTGACTTAAAATGCACAAATCAAAATGTCCATAAAATTTTTAGAGTATCATAGGCATGACAATTTAATGTTCCTAGGTAGGGAGGTTGGACACAAAAGTGTTTTATTTCATAAGCCTAATATGAAACATGTACAGAACCCAGTTTTCTCAAAACGTTGCGTGTGAGAAAGTAATTTTCAAGGCTATTTTCCTATTGATTACTAAACTTAATTAAAAATAAGTGATCACTCATTCTGTCAATACAATGATTACATAGTAATGTTCTATAAAAAAGACAGATAAGTGTATGATAACAGAATTAAATAGAGGCTTCCCACAAATTTCAATCAATTAATTTTTGTCAGTACTAGTAAATAATTATTTTGTCTTTATTGATAGGTAAACATTCTGATAATTAGAATTCTGTAAAATTTGCTTCAAATCATGTCAGATTAAAATATTAAAGTTTAAAAATATTTCCATTTTTTTCTCTCAAATTTTAAAAGCAATATCAATTCCTGCACTTAATTCTGAAGTTTTGTTTTCAACAACATGTTTGTTTTGCAAAATTAAATGGATAAAAATAGAAAATCACATAGATCATAAATCATAGAATAATTTTATACTTGAAAACATTTAAATATTATTTTG
This sequence comes from Mytilus galloprovincialis, assembly GCF_965363235.1. Taxonomy (NCBI): domain Eukaryota; kingdom Metazoa; phylum Mollusca; class Bivalvia; order Mytilida; family Mytilidae; genus Mytilus; species Mytilus galloprovincialis. The sequence goes on along the minus strand of NC_134846.1, from coordinate 42,442,594 downwards.
TAATAATGTCTTCAAATCTAAGTACTTTAAGGAGATGATTATGAGTTTTAAAATTGGGTCTATTTTCTAAAATTAAACTAAGCATAACAATGAATTTACATTACTTTCTCCCATATATAGGGCATGAATAAAGCAACCATCTCCCTTAGTACCAATAATACAAGCAAATAGCAAAGTTGAGGTTTGGTATGGAAAACCCACAAAATATCTCAATTCAAAAATTTTAAATATCAGCTCTATTAGCACAACTTAATGTCATGTAGAAGCATCTGTACAAATAGGAGTTATTTCATAGTTTTGGCCCTTTAAATCTAACAGTTTTAACTGCAATACTGTGATGAAAATTTGACTAAAACATAAGTTACAATGTTTCAAATTGTTTCAGTTCAGAAATGATTTTCACCAGTTGTGTGAATAGTAGTGTATTTGTGATGTCATAAATGTGGGGTAAATTTCATAAAAACTTATATTCTGCATATTCATCAAAATTTATGACAGTTTAATGAAAAAAATAACATTGGCCCAACCCTTCCTGACCCACAATAAATATAATCATGAAAAACTGTCTTTTATAAAAATAATAGTAATTTGGTTTAGCTTTAATTAAGATAGTTCTACTTATATCCAATCAAAATTAAAGTCTTAAAAATTTCTGTTGTCGTCTATACAAATGCAATTGAACTGTAATTTGAACATATAAGCTTGAAATTAGTACTGAATATCAAAATTGAGAATGAAAATAGGGAATGTTTCTAAAAAACATCAACCTGACAAAAGAGCAGAAAACAGCCCAAGGTTAAATAGCATCTATATCATACAAAAAATTACAAAATATAAGTATGTTTGCCTATCTAAGGGAAGTAACTAATTTACATTATAAACATTGATGATCAATGTAGTCTTAAGGTGAGAGGTACGTAAATGAACGCCTCTAGCGGAAAACGGGAAAATAGGCGTTTGTTGCTATGGGAGTTATCTCCAGTACACCATGAAAAATATTTTCAAGATGTCCGAATATGTTCCGCTTCGTCGGAATAATGGTCAATTTGGTGGTAGAGTATTGAATGCATCTCATCAAAAATATAGCTAAAATTGAAGAATGTAAAATAAAATATCTTGTAACAGTTAAACAGTGCTTTCCTCCATTGAAAATGAAAGAAACTTGGCATGTCGTGATGGCCGAAGAGCGACTGAGTTGGGTTTACTAATACTAGCTGACCAACTTAAAGCTTGCATACAAATTATGTTTCTACAAAACTGTTTAAAGTACAAAGAATTGGTCTCGGAACTATTTTGTTTACACCTTGGGGTAGCTGTCCATACATGAACTTACTATACGCCGATAATCGGCAAAGATCAGAGACTCACGTAAAAAAATCGGGAATGTTGATATGTGACGTAAAAACGAAATGTAGTTTATTGATAAGAATATCATGAACACGTTCATGCATTACACACGTAAACTCCCACAATAACAAATTAAACCTTACACTATATCATTGTCATTTTATTTATTGAAATTCCAAAGCAAACTTTGTCACGGACTTACATTCAGTCATTTGCATTCAAAGAAATAAATTTTCCCAAAACAACTGTCAACGTGAGTGAAAACGGCTAGGATGTATTCAATCCTCGACACAAAAAAAGAGATTAATACTTATATTTTTTAATTTGATATTCCTGTTATAACTGTTATATGATCTTATATTTTTTCTCATACAGATATAAACATAAACCTTTCTTTACAGTGCTTTCTTTCACGTCCGCGATATGGTCTATAATTAGAATTTGAAAATGAAAGTACTAGTGAGAAATAATTTATATTTAGTAAAAATAAATATTGAACAGCAAAAGAGTTTAATTGCTTTCTGTGTGACATGAAATTTGTAAAATATAATGTCGGAAATTACTTCAGACGGGTAAGCAAGAGAAAGTGACAATAAACTTGAACGAGAATCGTAATGACTAATGGTGATGGGACCTTCCGCATGAACAAACGGGAACTCCGAAGTAAAACTGTCTTTCAAAATGAACGAAAATTTAAAAGAAATAAATACACGTTGCTTTTCAGTCAATTTGAATTGAATGGAACATTGTGAATTACAAGCTTCCAGCATGAAAAAGCGGCAAGGGAAAAATATAGATCCGCTGATTGAAAATTACGGCTTTACCGCCCCGCCACTTCAAAAATAAAATAATTAGCAAAGTATATATATTACACTGCAGATATAGAAATTTCTGCTTGCATCAATCAATTTATTTTTAATTGCGCAAAATTTCGGAATTACAGTTATTTCGATTTCAGTTGCTACTGTTTACATACATGTGCAAATGCTGCTATAAAAATTTAGAATTAGAGTTTTTATTTTTGCTTTACATATTTCTTCTCAATTTTCGCAAAACTTGCGAAAAAGTACGAACAGGAATATTGTTGGCATAAATTACGAGGTCCATAATGCTGTTGGCGATTTCCAATCTCTGCAACATCTAATACATACGTTAAAAACCCTCGAAGACAGTTCTTCAAAATCACACGCAGCTTTTCTATTAAGTATATTGTTAGCTTGATCATTACAGCTCACAAAATCTAGACTGGATACATTTATCTGAACGTCATATAAAGTGTGTTCAAAGTCTATGTTGAACAATTTATAACAACACATAGCTGAGTCGGGGATAGAGCAGATTGGTATCCCGTGAAAACATTGTCAACCGCGGCGAAGTCGAATAACAAAAAACCCCAAAAGATAAATAAGTTGGTATTTGTATACATTTGTTTTTAGATATTTACATCTATGCACTGTCCGCACTATAATAACGGAACAAAACCAACGATGGAGAAAAAAGTAGGGATAATATGCAACAAACTTTGAAATATTCTTTTTGTTTGTCTTTTGCCTATAATCTACATTTATCCCACATCTCCTTTCGTGTCATATTAAACACACTACTTAAGTTTGCAAATGACCGGTACTATTTGGATCGAAGTATGTGTTCATGTTTATGTTATGTTCTCGTGTCATTGAACCATAATTTTATATATTTTATATGCATGACCTCCTGCAACTATCGGAGGATTAAAAGTTAAATGTTGTGATTTTTTAGGCAAACGCCGTAGCGGAGGGGGCATTACTTTTAACACTTGTCAGTCTGTCTGTCCATTGTATCGTCCAAAATTGGTTTTCGTTCTCTAACTTTAGTTTGCCTCAAACAAATGTTAGAAGACTTGTACACAATGCTGATTACCAAAACAAATCACAGATCTAGTTTAAATTTTGGTGGCGTCACTTTTAAAGTTTTTTAGTAATATCACTTTATAACATCATATGCAAGCGGGTGCATCATCTGTGTCCCATGGACACATTTCCCCATTTATTTACCATTGTTTGTCTTTTGGCCGTTTTTCGTTTTTTCACATGACATTGTCAGTATGTTTTCGGCTTATAAGTTTCTATTTCCCGTTGCGCGGTATATTTAGCCTCCAATATTGTGAAGCAGCAAAATTGTGGTCGAATATGTGAACATTGAATGTATCTCGTCATTCGGAGAATCTATTTTAATGATAGATCTTTTATCGTTTCTGTTCAATAAGTTTATAAACATATGTCCTTAAACATTGTGTTTTTAATCATTCCAGAAATACGTTATAATACTTAGGATCTCGTATAATCACTGAAAAAAACAATAATAGGTAATCAATCCTTTTTCCAGGCAGGATAATATTCTCTATATCACATTTGAATAACCAAACAAATTATAATGAGGCAGCCGTTGTCTTTACAATTCTGCTGAAATAGCCTTGACGTTGCGTAACGGTAATCCTTTCGGCGACGTCATGATTTTTCTCTCTTTTCCCGTCAACAACACCCTTTCAACGGCTGATATATGAAAGAGGAGTTCGGTAACCCCATGAAAATTATATATCAAAAGAAAGGAAAATAATACCTTAAAAACATTTGATTTTTACAGAAAAATCGTAGGATTGGTTTAAACTGCAGAATAAATAAAGCTTGAAATTTCTTATTTTTGGTTCAAATTTGACGTAATGTCTATGTACTTTATGTTGTTTCAGTACCATTTTCAAATGCCTGGAACTCGGAAATTAGATCGGTGACCAACTTAAATTTTTCGACTTTTCATTATCTTTTAATAAGGTCTACGTGCATACGATTTCTTTTAAAAATCGCAGGACAAGCCATTTACGTACCTGTTACCTTAAAAGCTGCTAAATAATGAAATGTACTGGTAAATACTTACAGGAGTTAAATATTTGTAAGTCAGGTGAGCATTTTCTGCCAGTACATCAGCAGCTAGATCATAGTACTGAAAGAAAAATAATATATATCAAATGACTTAAAAACATATAATGACATCTAAATGTTGTAAGGGGAGTAACTCAAAAGTTACTGCGGCAAAAACAGCATATAAAACTTTTTTAAATATCATAATTATTGATTGATAGTTGCTTATTTAACCTCCAGTGGCATATAGTTCATACCTTCTCAAGACAAGAAAAAATTAAAACATTCTATACAATAAGTAAGTTCTGTAAAATAGTATGACCATGATAAAGCAAAGAACATAAGGACAGTCATTGGAAACTATTGGTATGATGGATAGGATCAGAAATTTTGCCTAAGAAGAGGCAACCTAATGCCCCTCAAAAAGTTGTTTTAATGATTTGTTACAGTTAAGAAAATGTGGCACACTTCCTACATGGGGAATAAGATTTTTTAAAACATTACATGTGGTTATAGATTATTGATGGTATTTCTTATAAGCATGTTTTTCTCAGCTTCAATCTGATTAAAGGGCTCAGCCCTGAAATTATATGTAGCTGAGAAACATCCTTGTACTAGAACGACTACTGATGATCTGCTTATCTCTGTTTTTCTACTAGGCAACATCAATGACAAAAGCTTTTGACTTTATACATTAGATCTTTCTACTTGACGGCGAAAAACTATCTGGTACATCACTCTAGTACATGTAGTGAGAAAAAAAATTACTTACTTCATATTTGGCATACAACAAAAGAAGATTTCCAAAAGTTTCTGGAGGGAAGGGATTCTGTTGCAGTAAAAACTGCATTTTCTGAAAGCCACCGGTTGCATTGGTTTCCATGTTCATCAGAGCTTGGTTGTGAAGAGACACTGCATCTAACTCTTCTTCTGCTCTTGGTGGCATGTCTGTCAATGCTTCACATGAAGCTTCATCTTCAAAAATAATGAGATGTAATGTTTTGATAAAGTTTATAGAAGTGAAATGGAAATAATAAAAAAATAGGAAACTTTTATTAAAGAATGATGTAATTAATTTGATAACCTGGAGCAGGTTATTTACAAAATGTGCTTTTCTAATGTTTTCAAACATGTATCAGTCATTCTGCTATTTAATAGTTATAGTTTGGGAACAAAATCAAATTCAGAACCCAAAAAAATAACTCTATATTCTTCTACAATCATAGGGTAAATGCAATCTGGATTCAGATTTAATTGTAATTGAATAAATTTTTCCATACTTTGTTTGATGCCATTTTGTTTGACAAAATTTTGTATACAAACCTCAGAAAAATTTATACTTTATTGAACATTTAAATTCTGTGTTTCAGTGTTTTAACAAATCAACGAAAACTAGTACCCAACAAATAATATTAATGATTTCACAGCATATCAGCCAATATTAAAACACAAAACTTACAATTCTTGAGTTGATATTCTATAGCCGCTTTAAGATTAAATGCTTCAATCAACGCTGTCTCATGGAGAGTCAGAGTATTACCAACACTTCTAACATCTATTCCTTCTGTTGTCATCCCTACACTTAATTCTGTAAAAAAAATATATCAGTCAGTATTTTAACAAGTTTTCTTTGAATGGTCTAAGTCCCCATCCCTTTTTTTCCCAAAATATTTTTTTTATTACGATTTTGTTTCTGACTAATGCAAAATTTCATTTTTATTATATTTCAACGTAAATGTTTCATTTATAGTTACTTTATGATATTGAATACTGAATTATTGCATCCGAACTTATAAACCTATCATTAATCTTAGGGCTGTTCCAGAAAATACTATGCCCCCCTCCTCCCAGGGACCACACTTTTGTTTTACCCCACCACCCACATAAAATTTTGAAAAATGCGTTCCCTGGGGGGACATAGTATTTTCTGGAACAGCCCTTATTGATTCATTGATTATTAAAACAAACTTTTGTTTATTTTACAAAATTAAAATTTTCCTTTATGTTCAATTTTCTTTCTTTATGGTCCGAGTACACAGTTATTTCGTAGTGCATTTCTTTTAGACAATAAATGAAAATTACAGTGAGTTGACTGTTAGTGTTGCTCTCCACCAATTGCAATTCATTCAAAATTTTGACCAAATTGCAATTTGTTTTATTAAACCAAATTGTTCAACTGGTCAGAATATTGAACAAATTGTTCAGTCAAAATGTGAAAGTGCAAGGTGATAAAATAAAATATACTTACAATCCTATAAGACTTTAACTCCACTTTAATGATGTTGTGACAAAATGTTCCTTCATCCAAGCATATCTTGGATGTGCAGGATGAAGGTCATTCTTAGAATATGAGCCTGAGGCTCGAAAGTAATGAATTAGCTTAACTTCTCTATGAGGGGTGAAGCTTACATATAATATCTCTGTTTAAAGAAACAAACTATACCCATAGCTGGCCAGTGACCTTGACCCTAGTATATAAGCACCTGTTCCATAATAACTTGTCATAATTTAAAGCAAGTTTGTGTCGACCAAATATAAAACCCAGTGGAAAAGGGTGGGTCTGACTGATAATCCCTAGGGTGGGAATTAATTACTTAATTCGAGCCTCAGGCTCATATTCTAAGAATGACCTTCATCCTGCACATCCAAGATATGCTTGGATGAAGGAACATTCTTATTCATATTTCGCCTTCGGTCTCAAGTAATGAATTAGCTTGTTTAAAGTGTAGACACAAACTAAAAACAATTTTTATATAAATGCCAACATTTAATAAAGGATAAAAATCACAATCACAGTAACTACAACTGAAGAAAAGCGTTTTAGTACTGATATTATTCACTTTCCTGTTATAGAACTTGTAAAAGGTTTGATCATATGTCCAGACAAAACTGTTGCCATAATGTCCTTAATAGAACATTCTGAAGCTAAATGCACCTATGAAGAGGTTCCTCTAAATGAGTTAACCTTAAAACCTCGGATAAAATTAGAACTCTCTCTAACTATCTAAACTTTACGAAAAGACTTAGATGAATTCTCTCACCTATTTTGTACACAAAACATGATAAATCATTATCTTAACAACACAAAGTTTTGGTTTATCAAAACCTTTGATCACCTCGTTAGGTAAACTAACTAACAGATCTAGTATTTTTCAAAAACTCATGTATATGAAAAAATAAAGTGCCATGTCTCTGAATGAAGAAACATAGAATGTAAATCTACAGCTGATAAAGATAGTACTTTAAGGCAGCTGTAGTCAAGGCAAATAAAGACACAAGTATAAAAGACAGTCTTCAATGTTAAATTCTCCAATGAATATTAAGAACTTAAAAAAGATAGCACTAAATTCATCTCCCAAGTGAAAGAGTATCTAACTCTTCAATTGCAGATTCAGGTTTAAGCAACCTTCCACAAATACATGTAGTAAACAAACAAATTAAGTAACATCTATTTCTTAAAGGATAAAGTCTGTTTCAACATAGAACAAGGAAAATTCACATTAAACATGCTGAATATGAAAAGCTTGTGTTTTACAAAAAATTCAATAATCAATAACATCCTTTTTAGATGGTGATAAGGAATTGGTTCTCTTTGAACACACCAAATAATGAAATTTCTCAAAAAATATTGATAATGCTTGATTATAGATGCATGGTCTCCAAGATGAAGTGTAAATATATTTTACAAATGATTCTGAAATCTCCTGTTTATATTAAAGTGATTTCTGAGTATAATACACACGTTTTTACCCTACTGCACAATCAACCCTTCAGGTGTTGTTTCACTTATATTTTTTACAATATACAGTTGAATTAAGTCTCTTCCTGACAGAAAGACATTATCTTCAGTATGCAACATTGTTACTAATTTTTATGCTTAGCAGTTTAACTGGCAAATAAATTAAAATTGGTCTTAGCAAAGAAAACCAACTCTGAGCAGGCCAAAAAGGATAATCAAAAGAGCCTTCTGAACTTTATCACTAATAATTTTCTTTATAATTATCCCCAACAATGAAAAAGATGGGAAAATATAAGGTCTTAATTCTGACCATGAAAAATACAAACATCTCTGAAAGGAGCTTGTTGGTCAAAAGAAAACGAAGTAATTCTCTACAGATTTGAAAATGAAAACGTGATAACAACGAAACAAATATATCTTCTTTCAATTGCCATCCTTTTGAATCTGTAAATTTTTTAACCATATGATAAGCATCAAAATTTTCTTACCAGGAATATAAAGAGCTGTGATAAAAATGTTCTTTCTTGAACACCAAGCCCAAATAATGAAATATTTGTAGTAAGCATGTTAAGTGACAACGAGGTTTTACCTCCTATTGCATAATAAAAGCTACTGAAAATGTATTTTCTGATTGTATAACTCTCTGTGACTAAAACTTTTTTCTCCAAAAGAAAAATATAGCCAACAATACTATGAAATCTATATGAAATGAGCGCATACTCTTAAAGAAGCTCCATCTACCAACAGAAACATTTTCTTCAAATTTGGATCCCAAATCCTTCTTATGAGGAATCTGGTCCAATCCAAAAACTTATTTGGATGGGTCTATAAATCAAATTTTTAATTTCTGATTTTAAAATGTTAAAAAAAAAACAAAAAAAAATTCACCTACATGTATTGATGAAAATAAATACTGTAACAACTCTACAGTGTTTCAACATTATTTCTCGCCATGTTTCTGCAATGTAACATTCCCACAGATACTGCATTAAAAGCATTCGTCACAAAACCAATATATGATGTAAATCATCTATAATACAGTTACACAATTCTATTTAAGAAGAATTTCCCAAGGGAGATAATATTACCATTTCTCATCTGTCAGAAAAAACTTAAATAGCTCAGTATCAATAATGAGACAAAGGAAAACAATGTGCTTCCAAGAAATGAGTACCAACTTCTCAAAATTTCTTCCGAAGCACAGCTTATCAAGCATTTGCACCACTTCTTCTGTATTCACAATACAATCATCTAAACTCTGATCCATAATAAAAGAATCATCAATGTATAAACTATAGCATGTATATACTTCAAGTGACATTATTTCATAAATACATAGACAGGTTTTAAAACCTTAGTAAAAACTCTTGATACAGAAGCCAATCCAAAACAAAAACATAAATATCATATCATTGTCTTTTCCACATGAATCAGGAAAATGTGATATAATCATAAATGAAACTTAAATATGCATCTGTGTGATCTATAGATGTTAGCTCTCTCTCTATAAATATATAGATATTTATCCTAAAAATTTAATTCTAAACAAAAGATAAATGGTCCTGCTCCAAATGCTGATTAGCAACAAGCTAAGTATGTTTGAATTTATCAAATAGATTCAGGCCTTGAAGACCAATCTTTCTTAGGAACTAAGAAAATATAGGAAATAAACTGATTTTCCATTGATCGATCAACCTCTTAAATAGCTCCCTTAGCTATCAATTTTTGGACTTCTGAAATTAATTCATCCTTATGAAAGGTGAAATGTATTTAATTCAAAAATGATGAACCTTGTGGTACATCATTAAAAATAATTTTATAACCATTTCTTATTAAATCTAATATCAATAGATCATTAGTAACATTTTCCAAATCATAATATTTAAGTTATCTATACTGTATATATAGCAACTGGTTGAGAAATGTGACCTCTTCGAGATTCCCTGTTCCCTTTTTGAAACCCTCTCCCTCTCAATGAAGGGAATTGCCTACTAGTATAGTCGCCCTGTTGACCAACAGAGCCTCTGCAGTTAAAAAACTGATATTGCCTTTCCCATAACAGCTGGGAGTAAATTAATTGCTAGACCTGGAACCTCTTCCAAGGAATCTAGAATTTGCTTCAGAATCTTTGTATAAACACTAAGTTTGCTTCATGCAATCATAACTAGAAACGTGATAAAGCAACTATCACAACAGAATTACAAATAAGTTTTATCATCTAAATATTTCTGAGCATCTCCTATGGGTCTAACCAGAAACCCATGGTCAAACAAACAAATAGAATTTTACAATAAAATCCTTGTACTATCAAGATCCAATGGCCCATTCTTACAACAAGAAATAGCCAACTCAACAATAGGGGTGATGATCAACCCCTTAATAAAGTATCTCTGGGTTTCCTGCATCTTTGAAACCACAGAGTGGGCCTGTCTAGGCAGTGCCATTTCGATTTTTTATTTATCCTCGACACACTAGGATTGTCACAGTTCTCAGTGTGATAGTATTACCTCTATGAACTTTATATTTTCCTGTTGCTGACATGGTAGTAATATTTACAATTTTGGGATTTTCAAAGCAAAATCATGATTAAACTGTTCAACAAACAGGATGAGATAATGGACCATTAATCTCACTAATAGAAGCCTTAAAGGCTTCTGAAAACCTTAATGCAGGATCAAAAGATGAATCAAATTCAACTCCGACTGGACTATCATCAGCCATGGCACAAACTCCAAAAGGAGGTACACACACAGTATCATTTCAGTAGTTCAGATCAAAATATAGAACTAAATCTTCATTAAAGTAAGCCTCTAATGGCAAAAATCAAATATAGCAGCAGGTTTCTCTACAAACTCTGCTTGAGTTGAAGGCAGTAAAACTGTCTCAAACCTCATGATTCATACAGGTTCTTTACTACATTAATAATAATGAGTCAATGTATCAATATACATGCCTATCTTAAAACTCAACAGCACTTTCGTGAGAAACATTCACAAATCAAGTAGATTTTGAAGCTATACAAGTAGCACTAGATTTAAAAACTTACTTTTTACAGGTTCTGTTGCTTTGTCAATTATTTCCAATTGCCATGCCATTATGATCTTTTATAAAACTACTAGGTTTTATAACTGTTTAAGAAGAGGATTTATTCAAAATACCTCTTGTTTTCCTATTAAATTTATCATCTTTAATTTCTAAAACATCATTCTAAACATCTTGCAAAAACAATACATTTGCATAAACAAATTCAGCCATTGTAATACAAAAATGTGTACCTGTGCAGGTAAAACACGTGTAAATTGTGAAGAGTACTCACGACCTTCAGGTGAATAGAAATACTTTTAAAAATCTACCTGTTTAACAAACAGGAGTATGAATTAAGTAACAAATGTGCCGTACATCGTAGTGTACTAAGGCAAAAACTTAATGAATATATAAAATTGTCATACATCGTAGACAATAAAATATTTAATTAATTTCCATGAACACTTGTCATACATCGTAGACAAGAAATTTTTAAATTCATTTCCATCAACACTTGTCATACATCGTAGACAATTGAGGAAGTATTATTTCTAAATAACAAAATAACATTAGAACTTGTCGTACATCGTAGACAAGTTAATGTAACTTTAGTAACTCTCTCCCAAATTTAAGATAAAAATAAAATAACTAAAAAGAATTCAAGTGAAGTGTTCACTTCACCCCTCTAGAAAAATAATGACAAGTTATTATGGAACAGGTGCTTATATACTAGGGTCAAGGTCACTGGCCAGCTATGGGTATAGTTTGTTTCTTTAAACAGAGATATTATATGTAAGCTTCACCCCTCATAGAGAAGTTAAGCTAATTCATTACTTGAGACCGAAGGCGAAATATGAATAAGAATTAGTTTATCAGTTTGTATAGTTATATTATAGTCATTTCCATGCTGAAGAGGAACTGTTTATTTTGAATTGCTATAAAATTGTCCAAACTAAGCTTTCATATAGTTTTTATTTCTAAAAGTATTCTATATTTATAAGAATCAGATATCATTTTAAATAAAACATCATATATTCAGTAAAATATGTGTGAAATAACAATATGCTATTGCTAAGTTTTCAGGGGAGATAACCTAAAATATTATTCCTTTGAATAAAGACTTTTTGAAAGAAAAGTTATTATCTCCCCCATGGAAACTTCCTACAAACATATATTGCAATTTTACACATATTTTACTGAATATGAAATGTTTTAATTCACATAATGAAAATTATTGTTTATTTTGAATTGCTATTAAATTGTCCAAACTAAGCTTTCATATAGTTTTTCTTTCTAAAAGTATTCTATATTTATAAGAATCGGACATTATGTGAATTAAAACATTTCATATTCAGTAAAATATGTGTAAAATTGCAATATATGTTTGTAGGAAGTTTCCATGGGGGAGATAATAACTTTTCTTTCAAAAAGTCTTTATTCAAAGGAATAATATTTTAGGTTATCTCCCCTGAAAACTTAGCAATAACATACTGAATATATGATGTTTTATTTAAAATGATATCTGATTCTTATAAATATAGAATACTTTTAGAAAGAAAAACTATATGAAAGCTTAGTTTGGACAATTTAATAGCAATTCAAAATAAACAGTTCCCCTTCAGCATGGAAATGAATATAATATAACTATACAAACTGATAAACTAATTTTGTCACAACATCATTAAATAGTGGAGTTAAAGTCTTATTGGATTGTAAGTATGTTTTATTTTATCACCTTGCACTTTCATGACTTGGCTGTGGTTTTCTACAGCAGTTGGTTCAAATTTCTGACCAGTTGAACAATTTGATTTTAAAAAACAAATTGCAATTTGGTCAAAATTTTGAATGAGTTGCAATTGGTGGAGTGCAACACTAACAGTCAACTCACTGTAAAAAAATCCCACCTGCGCTTTCTCAATAATATTTTTACAGTGGGTTGTACTACTTTTGGGACAAATTATATCAAAATTATAGAAAATTTCATCAGCTCTAACTCAAAATATGGACAATTTCATGTTAAGGGGGTCTTGAAATCTTTTGACAGCTTCTGAAGTGCTAATTTTTGACCTTTTTCAGCTGGACCTAATCACTACTTTACATTAATATTTATGACCCAAATTTGTTTACAGTGTCATTTCACCCCCCAACTTGCTATATGAGGCATAAAACATGGAGAAATAAATTTGGAAGGGGTATAACAAAAATTGGCAAGTTACACACTGTCCACACTAAGGACTATATTTGTGGACAACGAAAATCAAAGGACGATAACTGTGTACTCGGACCTAATAGGTTCTTTAATGTAAATGCTTTATTTGCAGCCTATTGACATCTCTCTGAACATTTACACATCCACACTTGTAAACCTTATTTATTTTATTGTACTCGGCATGCATGCTCAGCATGCATGATGATAAATACTTAACATACTTTTGTCAAAATGCCAAAAATCAATAACAGTATTAATTGTTCATTAGTTTTGCTTTTTTTTTCATTTAAGATTTTTAAGATCAATAATTGTATCAGAAACATTTTCTTTGTTGAATGATATAACATTACACCTGTTCTATAAATCTCATCATTATTGATTAATACAACTAAAGTATAGTAATAAGGAAAGATGTGCAGTTATCTCCCATATTTTCTGTAATATTTGAAAATTAATATAAAAAGTTTACTTTTCAATAAAAATAAATAATAATGTATAAATAAATTCAAAATCTCTTTTAGCACAAAATGACATTTTTCTCTTTTACTTCCATCAATCATTGAATTGATAATTGCCAGTTTGATTCATAGATTATACCATCAATCAGTTATTCATGGTGAATTGCTTACTATTTATACTCCTCAGCCTCCTAATTCAGTGAGGTCTGCTGCCATTGGATTTCTGTTACTTACTGAACTGATTTAATATGGAAACTTTATGTTGACTTACTCTCCAATGGTGAACTTTGACCTCTTTTGTTAAAATTTCCAATATTTCACTTTTTTATATAAATATTATCAAGTATTGTTATAATTATCTGGCCAACAGCCTTATCAATTCTTTTTTTTAATGAAACACATAAATATTTTTGAAGACTTTGGCTAATAAAAATAACAGTGCACACATAACGTTTGCAGATAAACTTTTACCTGGATGTTCTCTAATACCCCTCTCAATGATATCAGCAATATGTTTAAGTGCAGGAGCATATTGTTTCAACATGTAGTGACATAGAGCTATGTTATAGGATAGATCAGCTTTGTATCCCAGTATCTGCATGGCTGTAGTAAACTTGGAACAAGCTTCTTCATATCTTCCATCCTAAAATTGTATTTGTTATATAATAAATTAGAGCAAAGATTCATATACAAATGTACAAAACTAAAATGGTCTATATCAAAAGCATTTAATTCCAAAGAGGAAAAAGAAATTTGTATCATAAACATGTTAATTTCAGAACCAAATTCATAATCATATTAATCTATTGACTAAGTATAAGAACGAAAGGAGAAAAGCACTGTAACCATCAGGGGGTATCGGATGGGTCCTGATCTCTAAATCCCAGGCTTAGATACATGAAATCCTGAGGTCCAGAATTTAAAGAAATTGAAATCCCGACATCCTGAAATTCGAAAAAAGAATTCCCGGATCCCGAAAGGGTCAATCCCGAAATCCCGAGCTTAATAACATCCTATTCCAACGTCCCGAAAAAGGTCCTGTCCCCCCTCTATAAAAGACAGATACTAAGTGTATATAAATAAAGATATAGCGTATGAAATGATTATAAGACACTGGAATGTTTTAAATAATATATTTTAAGTTACTCTCTTGTAAATTTGCTAGGATATAAGTAAGGTTTGGTGTGTCCTTTATTTTCAAACTCTTATATTTTTGCATTCTTTACATTAAAATGCAAAAAAAAAAATCTTTCCAAAACTATGCTTATTTAAATATATGAATATATGACTATATATTATTTTTAATCTGGACATTCCAAGATAATATAAGTAATGGTTATGCATCATACATTACCTTAAACAAGAGGCATCCAAGGTTGATTTCTGTATCTGGATCATCTGCTGGACATTGCTCTACCAAACTCTAAAATGTATAAAGTTCAGGATTTAATAAACTTCATACCTTCAGAAAAGATTATGATAAAATTCTTGGGTAATTCATAAGATTTCATCACAGAATTGCTAAAAATTAACGTGTGAAAGGGAAGTCAAACTCATACAGCAAAAACAAACTGGCAACACCATAACAAAAAAATGCAAATTGATCAAAAGACACACACCAGTAATTATATACAAAACAAGACATAGGGAAAACTATATACTGAGGAACATGATTCCCAACAAACACTGGGGGTGATCTCAGTTGCTCTGGGAGTAATGTATGAGTACAGGTACAATCACAATGTGGTCAGGCACATATGTAGGAGTGTATGAGTACATGTACAATCACAATGTGGTCTGGCACATATGTAGGAGTATGACTAAAATGTGGAGGCCATTGCCCCTCATCTAACACAGTAATTCCATAAAAGAGTTCTCTATTTCTAGTGATTCTAGATTTGTTGAGTAACTGAACTTCTTACTATTAAAGAATCAGATGAGTCTACGGCATTATTTTTTGTATTATTTAGATAAGAAGCCTAACTAAGTTTAAATAATTCAAGTTAATAGATACATACTTTGAAATTAATGTATTACTTTCCAGGTTCATATGGAAGTTTGTCAATAATTATTTACATATGACACAATATGACTCATGCGTCTGCATGTACATCATAAAACATTTCTTATAAAAAATCTTACAGTTAGAAGATATATACATGATGTGAATGCACTCAATGGAGTAGATGAATATAAAATATCAATATGAAATGGCTTTTTCACAGCTAATTACACATTGGCAGCAGATGATATATAATAAGTTTATTTTGCCTCTTCATCTTTCTATACATGTATTTCTTAATCATATGAGTTATTTCCCCATACAATGCACCAATCTTAAATATCAAAATAATTCAGATTCCAAAAGATTTTACTGGAATAAAATTTTACTCAAAACTTCAATGAAAAATATTAATAATTCTCCCAAATTTAATATTTCAATGAATATCCCAATCAAAGTTATTTGCACAAGTAGTTAATAATCTTCACCAGCAGACGTAAAGTGTTGCATTTCTCCTGCTATATAAACGAATCCAACATCAGTACATGTGAGGTCTGCTGCCATTGGATTAAACTTACACTAAGTAATGAATACTAAGAAAAAATGAAAATGACTTACTACTAAGAAAATATGAAAAAGTAACTAAGTATACTATATAATAAGAAAAATATGACTACTATACAATCCAATGGTGAACTTTGACCTCTTTTGCTATTTGAGAAATAGTTAGAAATGTTTTATTATTTTTCTTAATTACTTTTAATACCTTTTGCATTGTTAGATGCCTCAATATATGATTTTTTGTAATTTGGCTTATAGATTTATTTTTCTCAATACCAAATCAGTAAATGATTGTAAAACATAAGTTTGTGTTTAACAGTTAATCAGCGGGACGTGACATAATTTTTTGACAAGTAACATGTAATTTGTAAACAGATGCTGAACTATGAATTATCTTTAATGATGTAAAACTTACTGCACTTAATTGTTGTAGTTTCAGCATTAAAGTGTTGTAAATATGAACAACATTCCAAGTTACAGCTGATTGCATTGAGTCTGTAGGTAAAGGTTATATCTTTGGTTAGTTTGCTTGCTAGCTGAACTGTGAAGTCATATTTAGGTTAGGTAAACTATAAACCTCCTTCAAGAGTAGAATAGTCCGACAGATAACCAATCTATCTGTTTGTAGAAATAGGCTACTTTGAAATGAGGGTAGCATACCTTCCTAATAAAAACTTCATGGTTTAGCTAGAAAGCAAGCTAACCAAAGGTATTAACTTTACTTACACACTCAATGCAATTGGCTGTATTTTCTTGATTCTGAAGATCCTTATGTCAAAGTTTTGCTAAATTAAAAGAATTTGCAATCCTGGGTCCATTAAAGCTTAATTACTTTATAATAAGCATGGGTTTTGCTCTCATTGTTGGAGGCCATAAAATGACCTCTGACTGTTAAAATCTTTTTCCCTCAATGGATAGTTGTCTCATTGGCAATCATATCACCCCTATTATCTATTAAAAAGAATATGCCCCTTTCCAGGTATGAAAACATTAGGAGACTTTTATAGCTGACTGTGCAGTATTGGCTTTGCTCATTGTTGAAGGTCGTACGGTGACCTATAGTTGTTAATTTCTGTGTCATTTTGATCTCTTGTGGAGAGTTGTCTCATTGGCAATCATGCCACATCTACTTTTTTTTATATAGATATAGGAAGATGCATGACTGATTTTACATTTTCCAAATGTTCAATAGCAAGAAATCTTCAATTGAAAATAATACAAATCTTTAAACTTATTTCAATGGGATTAATTTAAAGTCTTTAATTTTGGGGGGGTTCTCATCTTGTATAAGTAATTTGGATATTGGGCCCCAATTTTTTAATGCCATGGTCTAGATAAAGGTCCTAGTCCCAACAAACAAAACTTTGTTTGAATTCATAAAAAAAATTGAATTTTAGCAGCTCTATGATATGCAGTATCTTATTGTGCAGTTAGATTTTTTATTTTGGACCCTGTTTTCAAATTAGTCCAATCGCATACTAAGGTTTGACGGGTCCAAACATTGTTTGGTTTCAACTAAAATCATTTTTTTTTGTGGTCTTTTTATATGCTGAATCTAAGCATGTTATAAGATTTGGAATATCAGACCATACTACCGTAGTTAAATTAAATGTCCCATTTCAAATTTTAAAGACCTTTGACCCCATAATTGATTTTGTGTCAGAAATCTATATTATGTAAAAAATTTGATTGTAATCCAAATTGAGACAGTATCAAACTTGAATAATGTATCAAAACTTGCTCCAACTGGTCTGGGTTCAAACTCTGCAGTCATATCAGGCTGCACTCAGGAAAGTATTGCAAGTATTCATTCTCTTTTTAAACTAGCTAGACAATTTGATTTTGAAACAAATTAAAATGAAATTCATTTATCACATAACTTTTTTTTAAGAATATAATATATAGTAGTACATGTACCATTTTCATGAATTTTTTGGACCATCAATGCATTTGAATGGGAACATGTAGTTGGAACAGTGTTGTTTATTTAATATGCTGATCATAACCCCCAGGCAATACAACAAGAATGTTAAACATATCAACATGTAAATTGAACAGGGTTATTTCCCATGCAACACATGGCTTTAACTTGTTTCTTTTATATTGTTGTAAATGTTTACTTTTACAATTTTAAAATTTCACTTTTTATCTAATAACTACTTTGACCAAAATCTTAATCTTATACACAAAAGCTTGAATAATTATATTTAAGTATTTGCCAAAAAAAATTCTGTTTGTACCTGTGTTTTTTTCTCACCTTAAAATAGACAGCTATATATACTGCCAAGTTTCTTGCTCTACCGAGGTCTGCTACCATTGGATTCTGGTTAAACTTATACTTATGTATGGACTAATGAAGCTTGAAGTTAATGAAGACTTATCCAATGGTGAACTTTGACCTCTTTTGTTCAAATTTTTTATTTCATTAGATATTTTTTTTAACATCACACATATATATACTAACAGAAATCATAAGTTAAACTGCAGCTCAGAAATTATTCCATGCTTTTTCACAAGCATGCCCCTTTTTAAAAAAAACGTAATTTTATTTTTTAAGTCATTTCTCCAAATTCATCTCCATACTTGCAACTTCAAAGATCCTTTGCAGTAAAGCTTCATTTTGTTTTTCATTATAAAATTTAACCTAGAGTTATCTCCCATATCTAAATGTTCCAGAAAACAAGATGTGACCATTAAACAAAATCCTCTCTAAGGAGCCCAAAATTAGTAGACAAATTTACCTTAATCAAACTAGATTTAATGTAAAAAGTTCTGTCAAAAGTAACTGAGTGAACTAGATATATGCTTTTAACAACTCCTACATTTAAACTATATGAACCAAAAAATGCAGGCGTGGCAAAAAAGAGACCACAAAAATAATTCTCATGAAATTTTTAAAATATACAAATGTATCAGATGTGATTATTTAAAAACAATTAAGTAGATATATTACAATGGGACACAGAATTTTACATACAGCCACACTGGTCATTCAATAATAAGACAATTATCCAAAGCAAAAACAGGTAAGACAGAAGTGCAGAATATAAGATTTTAAAAAATACATAACAACATAAAATTGCATGATATCTATAGCAATGAATCATTTTTGTTTGTATGTTTTTCTTTATATATTCACAGACCATATCTAATAGAATAATTATGATATACATGTAATATGTTTATAAAATTAGATACATGTAAATTAAAAATTAAAACATTATTTACAGTCTCTTGCAATGACATGTAATATGTTTACACTTTTCATTCAACCACACTCAGTCATAGGCCTTGCAAGGTAACATAGTTTTTTCTTTATTTACATGATCAGCTGATCATTATAGTAATCCTCAGGCAATATTACAAGAATGTGTAAACATCTAAGTAGGTTAGAACAGGGTTATTTCCCATATAACACAGGGTTTAAACAAATTTCAAAATATTGTTGTAAAGGCAAACTTTGAAATTTTTAAATTTCACTTTCTATCTATTTATTGTTTTGACCAAAATATGAATCCCTAACATATAAACATAAATTGATCACATTCTAGTATTTGCCATGAAAAAAATCTTAAGCACCTCACATTCTTTTCAGCTTAAAACAGACAGCTATATATACTGCCAAGTTTCTACTACTACTGAGGTCTGCTACCATTGGATTCTAGTAAAACTTATACTTATCAATGGACTAATGATGACTAATGAATATGAATGAAACTTAATAAAGATGACTTATAACTCCAATGGTGAACTTTGACCTCTTTTGTTGAATTTAAAAAAAAATATTTTTCTCATTTACTCATTTGTTTCATGGACAACTGGACAATATCAATAAATTTAGAAAGAAGTGCCAAACACTTTAAAGAATCTTATTTTTTTATGAATTGATATTGTCACATGTGCATATCTATTTCAAGTTCTAATGCTTGACATTTGCATTTTGATTATTATTTCAAGATTTCCTTTCTGAGTTATCTCCCATGTCACAATGTAACAGAAAAACAGATGTGACTGAATAACATTACTGTCCTTAAAAGGAGCGTATAACATATAAAAATGATGTCAAGGTCAGATGATACTGGCAAGACCAACATGTACATGTAACATTCATTCCATTTACCAAATATAGTTGATGTATTGGTTATAGTACTTGAAAAACACAATATATATACAGCATGTTTGCATGTCTTTGGTTCTATTTCCCATCTATTTTGTAAGTTATTATAATCCAAAACGTGTAGAATTTTTCATATCACTGCAAGGAATTTTGGAGGAAAGCCACACAAATCTTTAAGATACCAATAACATGAATAATTGAACTCACCTTAGCTCCAGGTAAATCTTCCTCGCCATATTTAATAGCAGCTTGTAATTTAGTGATCTGAAAATGTCAAAATAGAAATTTTTAAAAATACATTAATAACTTTCCGTTTGTTTGGAAAGGAAGAGATAAGAGGTGGATGAAGAAAAATAAACTCTTTTCTCTATTTAATTTTCAAGTATGCAAACATGGATTAGTAAATTGATGATGATGATGGATTAGGATTTAAGCCAAAAAATACTCCATTTTAAACAATTAAACAATGAAAAGAAGTATCAAATCATCCATTAAAGACATGTTCACTTTTGAAAAATTTGAAACCAAAAAATACACAATTGTGTGCTTTCTGAAATAGTATCAAAAGCGTTATACATATTTGCTGCTACAGCTACAATCATAATAAAGCATACTTAGTGATGATACTGTGTGTTTCTCATTGCTTGGTCTTCATTGCAATTTGGCATGTGTTGCAAACTTTAATAATTTAACATAGGTAATAATGACAATTCTTTCTTGCATAAAACACTTACAAAATGTATATCTAACAATTAATCTGACAATTGCCTGTGTCCAAGTTTTGCTTACAATGATCTGACAACACTTCATTCTACTTTCTGTTCTAGCAGTTATCACATAAGCCATTGAAATGCCTGACTATTAATTTTTGTAGGTGTGTGTCATTACAACAAAACCAAATGATCACTAAAGCCAGTTCCTTTTAAACAGGATGTTGAACATAGCATTGTCAGCTCCTTGTAAGTTTGGCATGGGCATATGACCTGTATTTTAATCATATTAATTTAACAATTATCATGATTATAAATGGTACTTTAAATATTTAAACAAACAAACAAACAATGAAATATAACAATTAGAAACAACTGGAAATCTAAAGAACCTCACCATAAGCTTCTTTTTAGCTATTGCTTTGGAATCCTTTGTGAATAAAATTACGTCTATATCAATTCCATTCAAATTATTATTTTTCCTTACACATTTTCAAAATATTTCAACATTGAAGACCAATGTGATTTTTATACTTTTAACATCAAAGAATTTTGTTATTTACAACTGAACTAGGAGAAAAAAATTGTATGTTTCTATTAGGAAAAGTTATACATTGTACATATAATTGAGTGAAATTTTGTTTGATTTTGATTATTATTGCTTAGTCAAAATGAAAGTATTTGGTAAAAGACAATTTTTTTAGTGCATTTGTTTGGCATTAAAATCTATGTCATTTCTTTTAGCAAAGGGAGGATAATCTTAATAGGGATGCTTTTCATGTCTCTGGATAAAAGATATAAATTAATACATTTCTGTAGGTAAGTTTGAATAAGACAGATGATTGAAACATGAAGGCCAGCTAGGGCACAATATACAATGATGCAGGAATCAAGTTTGAACATAAAACATTTAAATGACATCCAAAATCAACATACATGTATTAAAAGATTATTATAGGGTATGGAAATTATGTTAATCAAACTTATATTTACTGTATTAAAAGTTGGTGTTCTAAAAACTGATGTCATGAAATACAGAAATGATATTTATGAAATCTTACCTTTCCTTGGTACTCTGGGTTGTCTATTTGACAAGCAACTTTCATTGCCTCCTGATACAAACAAGCCTTGTGGAGGGACTGGGAATAATACAGTTTATAATCGTCAACTTCTGGGTGCATTATACTCAGCTGTTCATAGCAATCTGAGGCATTAACAAAATCCTGCATCTGGAAATAGCAGTATCCCAACAAGGACAAGGCTGCTCTAGACTGAAAAATATAACATATGATTAGCTTAATTTTTGGGGTATATCACTTAGTATGGCGTTCATTATCACTGGACTAAATTAGTATGGCGTTCATTATCACTGGACTAAATTAGTATGGCGTTCATTATCACTGGACTAGTATATATTTGTTTAGGGGCCAGCTGAAGGACGCCTCCAGGTGCAGGAATTTCTCGCTACATTGAAGACCTGTTGGTGACCCTCTGCTGTTGTTTTTTATTTGGGCGGATTGTTGTCTCTTTGACACATTCCCCATTTCCATTCTCAATTTTACACTGTATATATAAAATTTGATTCATAAATTATGAGATTGAGGATCATCAGTTAGGGACAAAAAGACTTGAACTTGATTATCACTTCATCATCCGACCTTTCAAAAAATCAGCAAAAACAATGTTGTTTTTTAATGCTGAAACCACTTGCTCATTCTGCCTTAGCCAACCAACCAACTGATCACCTTTGATTTTATTAATTCATTACCATTATGCTTTAGCAGCAGGTTAAACATCTAATTTATTGCATAAAACTGAGAAAGGAAATGGGGAATGTGTCAAAGCGACAACAACCCGAGCATGGAGCAGACAACAGCCAGGCCACAAATCGGTCTTCAATGTAGCGAGAAACTCCTGCACCCGGAGGGGTCCTTCAGCTGGCCCTTAAAAAATGTATACTAGTAAATGTAGTACAGTGATAATGGACGTTATACTAAACTCCGAATTATACACAAGAAACTTAAATTAAAAATCATACAAGACTAACAGAGGCCAATGGCTCCTGACTTGGGATAGGCGCAAAATTATGGCGGGGTTAAATATGTTTATGAGATCTCAACCCCCCCTATACCTCCAGCCAATGTAGAAAAGTAAACGCATAACAATACGCACATTAAAATTCAGTTCAAGAGAAGTCTGAGTCCTATGTCAGAAGATGTAACAAAAGAAAATAAATAAAAT
The DNA here is from genome assembly GCF_965363235.1 of Mytilus galloprovincialis. Classification (NCBI taxonomy): domain Eukaryota; kingdom Metazoa; phylum Mollusca; class Bivalvia; order Mytilida; family Mytilidae; genus Mytilus; species Mytilus galloprovincialis. The sequence goes on along the minus strand of NC_134846.1, from coordinate 42,419,292 downwards.
GACAATAATACATAAATAACAACAGACTACTAGCAGTTCACTGACATGCCAGCTCCAGACCTCAATTAAACTGTTCGAAAAATTATGTCTTCCTCATATGAATATCATGCACAATCCCTCCTGTTAGGGGTTTAGTATCAGTGGTCTCGTTAGCCCAAATTAGAAGGGCGCCACGCCCTGGGTGCCTTAAGCCGCGCCCTGTGTGCCCTCAGCCATGCGCTTCTGCCCTGACACCGTTTTCTGAAAAACCCTTGTGCCGTTTTGGTAAAATTTCCTTTTGTTTCATCGATTTCTTATCTGACAAGCCAAAATATGCAATCTTTAATGACCTGACAACAGTATCGTAACTATATCCCTTCTTAATAAGTCTGTTTTAAGGTTTTGTAAGCTTTTGAGGTGAATACTGACATTTTTGTGCTTTGTAAAGACTATCACCATATATTTACGAATTATTTCCTTATACCGATGATAAAATTTAGTAAATGTTTTGACTAGTTTTTGATATCGAAAAATCCTGGTGTAATAATTTTTCAGTAATACATAAATTTCTCTCGCTAAAATCTAATACGTTGTTTCATACACAAGCAAATCGTACAAGTTGAGATATATAAACACCATAAGATGGTGACAAGGGAACGTCACCATCTAAATATAGATAATAATAACGATAGGAAATGAAAAATCATCTCTTTTATCATAAATTTTTGTGTTAAGCTTCCCATTAATGTATAGATATCAAGATCGAGGAAAGGGCAGTGATCATTGATAGTATTAGCTTTATCATAAGTAAGTTTAACAGGATAAATTTCTTTAGTATACGTACTGAAGTCGTCATTATTGAGAGCCAAAAAAATGAATATACATGTATCATCCAAATATTGAAAAGTATTGTTAAATTTTTGTATCAAATGTTGTTTTGATGGGTCTTTGCTAATTAAGTCATAAATTGTAACTCATAACAATTCAAAAACAGGTCTGCAATAAGTGGTGCACAGTTAGTCCCCATTGAAATTCCAATAACTTGAAGATATACGGAATCTCCAAAGTGAACAAAAATGTTTTCAAGTAAAAATTCAACACATATACATGTATAGTATCAAAGCATGTCCAATTGACATAGTTCTTTTGTTTATTGCTACTAAAAAATGACCTAAAAGAGTTTGAACATATGTTCTCGCAGTATGACTTTTTAAATGCCCAGTTAATTAGAGATGTGATTTTTTTCTTAATGAGAATATGAGGCAAAGTGGTATATAGGGTAGAAAAATCAAAACTTTGAACAGATTCAAAATCACCAATATACTGTATGCATGCAATTTATCAAGTACTTCCAACGAGTTTTTGACACTCCAAAAGTAATTAACTCCACTATTTTCAAAGGCCTTATTTGAACAATTTATTATCAGGTTTTTTATTGTACCAAGTGTACTAGTAAGTAGAATAGACAATTTAGTAGTGAAACAATGGCTTGAAGATGAAATAAATCTATATTTGTAAGGTTTTTTGTATAGCTTCAAATTCGGAAACCAGTACATACATGTACAATGTAGTTGGGACTTTCATTGTATTTGGTTCTGCTTGTAGAGAAGTAGCTAAACGTTTGTGTTATTTACAGATGTCATTTTCTAAAAATGAAGTCAGTTGGAATGTCGGTGAATTCATATTTACTTGCAATTTAATTCCTAATACATGTACATATAATTCATGTACTGCAATGCAAATTAACAAAAAAGGTGCATTTTTTAAAAACAAGACAGCTATTTGACATTCAACATTTCAACTGACTTCAATTAATTTCAACCACTGCACACTCAATACTTACTTTCTGATGACTTTGTAGTTGATTATTAAGAATCTGGACTGCATCATTGTACCTTTGATCTTTTACCTGTAAAATAGAAGGAATTAATACTTTTTATTTAAGTTGCATGGATATACAAATGTACTGTAAAATGTACAACTACCCTTCTGCCCTTGAAAAATTCTTTAAAATGTTAAAACAACTTGTACTAGTGCATACGAAATATCAATAATCATTGACTTTCCATCAGTTGTTCCACTTAAACTAACCCAATTACCATGATAACAAACTTTATAATGAAAACTAAGCCAAATGTTTCAAAGTCAACAGAACATGACTTAGGGGACAAAGGCCATACATCTACATGTATATAATTTCCAACAAAATGAGCAATTCTAATTCCATTATCATATATTTAATATAATTTCAAGCCAAATATCATCATTGATCATTGACCTTAAGTAGTCTTAAAATCACTACCCCACTCACGAGTCACACTGTTGGCAATTTAATTCCTAATACTAATGATTCAAAGTACTGCCATAACTAACTGCCTTTTATTAACCTTGAATTGAAAACAATTGTGAATGTTTTAGATACAAAATATAACTTATTATACATGTTATAATTTATGTAATTCTTTAACGTACAATTTCTATTTTATTTTTATGATAGATAATAAATACTTCATATATGATATCTAAAAATTAGGTACATGTACAAGCTGGTAAAAAGCATGAAAAGTATGAGTTGGAAAAGTAAGCTTTAGTTACAAGTTAAATTTGCAAAGGTAAGAGATGACATTGATCATGTTGATACATAAAATTGAGAATGGAAATGGGGAATGTGTCAAAGAGACAACAACCCGACCAAATAAAAAACAACAGCAGAGGGTCACCAACAGGTCTTCAATGTAGCAAGAAATTCCCGCACCCGGAGGCGTCCTTCAGCTGGCCCCTAAACAAATATATACTAGTCCAGTGATAATGAACGCCATACCAATTTCCAAATTGTACACAAGAAACTAAAATTAAAATAATACAAGACTAACAAAGGCCAGAGGCTCCTGACTTGGGACAGGCCCAAAAATGCGGCGGGGTTAAACATGTTTGTGAGATCTCAACCCTCCCCCTATACCTCTAACCAATGTAGAAAAGTAAACGCATAACAATACGCACATCAAAATTCAGTTCAAGAGAAATCCGAGTCTGATGTCAGAAGATGTAACCAAAGAAAATAAACAAAATGACAATAATACATAAATAACAACAGACTACTAGCAGTTAACTGACATGCCAGCATGTATATATACAATGTATTTATAATGAACATGTGCATATATGTATATGTACAGGTATATACACAAAAATGCATGATCTCCATATTTTTTTGCACCTTATAAGTGGGTCTGATTGGGGTCTAAGTGTGATGCAGGATTGCCGATTTTTTGTAAGCGTGATACATTTGTACATGTACCTGAAAGTCAAATTATTGTGCCGTGAAATTGGGAAATAAAGTCTAGCAGGACACAGGAAATTACCAAAAAAAATGAGAATTGCTTACGTTTATTGTGTAAGCGGGATACAGGAATCTGACAAAACAGTAATCAGGATCCTGGACCAGAACGTTAACCCCCCAATGAGACCCCCTTATAACTTTATCCAAACTCTCTGGTACAAGACAAGTTAGTGTTTATTTCTTGAATACTTATTTCAATTGCAATAATTAACAGAAGTTTAAATAATTATTTTTATTCAGCCCATTTCATGGCACTCTCATACATTGTACATGTACATATATGTACATAGCAATGTCGGATCTCCTGTAGTTGGTGATCGCAATACTGGTATACCAGTATTGTCCACAATACTGGTATAAAAATTTTGTACCAGTATTGTAATTTTTTTTTTAAAAACAACAATACTGGTATATTACTTATATACCAGTATTGTAGTTGTATTGTTGATTGTACTTTAAGGTGTGTAATGAAAATGAAATTTAAGCAAAATTAGATACAGTACTGTATATTGAAGTTTAAAGGGAGATTAAATGAACTCAAAAAGATTATAGAGGATAATTGTGAAATCAATTAAAAACCAGTAAAAATAATCATCATAATTACTATACTTGTGAAAATAAACAAAAGATTATTGTAATTTACTCATATTATTCAAACAATTTTTAATTATATAAATAATTGCTAATAATTTTATCATATTTCTATATTTTTTAATTAATTCAATTGAGATAAAAAAAAAAAAAAAAAGCTTAATTTTATTATCTAAGTTATCATGGTTATTTTTAATTTTAATAAATTCAAGCAAATTAATACACTATGACACTGTAAATTCAGCATTTACATGATTTACATGTATGCCATCGTATATTTTTTTTACAGATATTTTAATACATGTATACTAATTAAGATCATATGCATTTGTTGGTCTTCATTTTCTTATAAATGTTTCTCAATATCCATTAATCATAAAAAAGTTGCTAATAGGGAAACCTGATTATAATCAAATTAACTAGTTTGTCTATATTAATGTTAAGGGTAGTTAAAGCAGTTGATTCAGAACCATGGGCAATACAATTTGTAGCAGATACATATCGTCGTGTCATATGTTTTCGTATGTCATATGTTTTCGTATCAACCACATTTCGTCGGTTTCGACTGCATACGCGTACATTGTGGCATGTTTTTCTGTTTCTATATTTAGAACAACAACACCACTACAACTTGATATATTTAAAACATATTCAACGTCGCTTTTTAAAGACGTTAGAACAAATTAAATAAAACTGACCTATTTAGCCATTTTTATTTAATGTCAAAAATACGCATCACTAGAATAGTTGTGGAAAAAAATTCTGAAGGGTTAAAATAAAGTCCAGATATGTTTTTTGCAAGTCAGACACCGGATCTTCAAGACATATGACTGTCATGTGTTTTTTTGGCCGTTTTAATTACAAACCATCGAGTTAAAATTAGCAGGGTTCTTATATAAAATGGTTGTTCAAAATCCAACTATTCAATATTTCATTGACAAATTTTTTTTATACATCCTTGATACATGAAGATGAAAACAGTCTTAACTTTTTATATTTAATCATAAATTTTGAAAACTGCATTTTATTTTAGAAAAAAAAATGTATTTTGTACAAACATGACAAACCAGCAAAAAAGAAGATGTGGTATGATTGCCAATGAGACAACTATCCACAAAAGACCAAAATGACACAAACATTAACAACTACAGGTCACCGTAGGGCCTTCAACAATGAGCAAAGCCCATACCGCATAGTCAGCTATAAAAGTTCCCGAAACATTGTTCTTCAAATTTCCTCTAAGGAAATTTCTGAACATCAAATTTCCCTTAAGGAAATGTTTTTCCTCTATAAAAATTTCATAACAGTACAAACATTGACAAACAGTATAAATATATTTTCTCCTAGACTGAATTATTGATCATGTTGATACAAAAGATTATATAAAATAAACACTTTTCATGTCCATGCGATAAAGATTTCCCATGTATTATTCTGTTTATCATATATTTTTACAGAATCAGATTCATGCAATATCCGTTTTGTTTTAAATCGTCCGAAAATATAAGGAAGAAGAGAACATTATGATTTTCCATACAATTTGTAGCAGATACATATCGTCGTGTCATATGTTTTCGTATGTCATATGTTTTCGTATCAACCACATTTCGTCGGTTTCGACTGCATACGCGTACATTGTGGCATGTTTTTCTGTTTCTATATTTAGAACAACAACACCACTACAACTTGATATACCAGGTGCCAATCTGAAAATTAATCAAAATCTAAAAATTTCATCACACGAAACACCAACCTTACACTATTTACTAGTAATTTTTAGTACTGAAAAGTATTTAATAACTATTTTTATGATTCAAGCGATCACCAGAACCACGACTTTAGAAAAAAATTATTTCCGGATTTTGTAGTCATTTCCTGTCCGTGTACTAATCCAATTTTTATTTCATACGAAAACATATGACGCCGTTTTTTTGACATACAAAAATCGCAAAGTAATCGGAAACAGTAAAAAAATCGTAGAAATCATTGACAAAAAAACTAGATACCTAAAATCAATCTACAGGACATGCTTTTTAAATCTGAGTAAACACCTAAATAAAAACTCAACAGTAAAAACCGTAAGCAGTGAAAATTGTTATTAGTACGAAAACACATTACACGATGATACTCAAATACTAATACATGTATTAGACAAGCACTCCTACAGTAAGAGAGCCGTACAGGTGCTATCTAAACATGCTAAACAAGCTTGTAATCTAGTAAGCGTAAGAGGAAGTCAACAGACTGAATACCTAAATATCAATATGGGAAGTGGGGGTTGCAGAAATGCCATCTGAAGGTTCATGTGGACCCTATGGCTAAAATGGCCGTATTTTCACCTCAAAATTTAATCTGAGTACAGGCAAACCTGTGCATTTTGAGAGGTTTTAAGGCATAGCATGCCCTAGATAAATAGAATTCAAATGCTTTGTATGATTTAGAAAATTCACAACTTAACTGAATTTTACCGTACACTTTTTTTCGTCCCTGCAGAAGATGATAAAATAAACAAACAGTTGAGTTTACCTTGATATGGTCCACTCAGGTACACAGTTTAAATAACCAACTATTGTCAGGTATCTAATGTTCATCTCATGTCCATGTCAAACAAAACAGCTCACTTCAATAATTACCTGTGGGGAAGTTTTCAAACCTGTTTCCCAACTTAGTTTATTTTGGCACCTTCTGGAGGAATGAAAAAAAGTGCACGGCAAAATCCTGTTAAGTTTTTATTTTTCTAAAAACACAAAACATATTTGAAATTTATTTATGTAGGGCATGCTATGTCTGAAATATTTTACAGATGCACAGATTTGTCTGTACTCAGAGTAAATTTTGAGGTGAAAATACGGCCATTTTAGCCATAGGGTCCACATGAACCTTAAGAAGAAAAAAACAATATAAATACTGATGATAAACTATAAATTTTACTCGGAAAAACTGAATGTATTAACAATGAGGCAAAGATTTACCAATCCATAAATTGTTGAGGTATATTCGCCTTCTTTTAACTGAAGATGAGCCATGTTCCTGTATCCAATGTAAACTAACTCAAACTCAAGATTGGAATGTAAGTCTCAATCTCAGAGACGCTTAATCCAAAATATCAATCTTTAAAAACACTTAAAAGATTTAGGTCAAGTTATAAATCTTATTCATTTCTACGTTTTATAATACAGAAAATATCTACGTCCAGTGATGATTATTGTAAGAAACTTTTTGACTATGCAGAACAGGATTTGGCCATCGGAGCATGTTAAATTTATCGTAAAACCAACATTATTATGAGCTGCCACCTTTAATCAGTTTAACTGGTGTAAGCTAATCATTTTCTCATTAAACTGTTATTTGAAAATATTTTCATGACTACAATTCTGTCGATTACTATGGCAGTCTGTGTCAATAATCAGTTTCAACAGACAGGTCTTCCTCTGTATCAGTACGGGTATGTCGTAGTTAACAATACTGGCTTTTATACAACAGGGTTAAAGGCTCCATCGATTAATTAACTTTTTTGTAGAACAGAGTTAAAAGATAGGCCGAGATTTCTCTGACGTCAAACAGCTGTTTTGCCAAACAAGCTGGGGCCGTGGGCGTGGGACGTCAGAGCTCGTCCCATATCAAAAAGTGGATATTTGCTGGTTAACTACAGATATGTATACATTAATCCACCATTCTGCCTCTGATAAAGGTCCTTTTTGGACCAAAACCGGTCAGGCTATGAAACATCACCAGACACCAGGCACTGTTAATTATGTGTATTGGTATATATACTATATTTTTATGCTTTTACATTTTTCTCACTGATACACATAGTTAATATGGCTTCTACTAACCAAAGCTCCATTTGGAGTTAATGTGTTTAGAGACTACTTATGTCAGTACACCTTTCCTATATCATGTATATTGCCTACAGATAAGTATACACCTTAGGCCAAAAAAAAATATGTGTCTGTTAACGGTTACCTGACTGACCCTACTTTGAGCACTGACCCTAAGCCATTTATTTCCATCGTAATGTGAAAAATAACCTAAAATTGTGTAAAAAGTGTAGATGGTATTGCCTGATACATCCCAATATTCATAATTGTGAATATGATGCTGTTTTAAGAAAATTTGTGACTCGTGTGATGAAACAAACATTGAGCCGCCATTTTTTTTCCAACCAATAACAAAGGGAAATAATCCAATCATCAAAATTACGGGTTAACTTTGCCCATGATCAGCTCGGACCACGACAAGATGAAATGCACACTCTAAAACATGTCTCAAAAGATAAAATGTAAAAATAAAAAAATGGAAATACCGACCTACTTACCCCCTTTTTTAAAGCATGTTGCCTTAAACAGACATATGTTTTTTCCGTCCTTATCACTATTCCCAGTTGACCCGAGAATCTGTCACATTTGAATTATCTGAAGTCATATTACAATCACTTTTCCATTGGAACTCAGATATTTTGTTTTATGACATCAAAATTCGACATGAACCTGTGTGATGTCCAGTAATCATTGTATAATGGTGGACAAATAGCGTAACCCGTTTAGGTGTATAGTCCCAATAGTGAACAGTGAATAGACTACTTTCAAGTTTATTGAACATCAACCTTGGTGTACAGGACATGGTCACTTCCATCAGGTGATAAGGGAGAGGTTGAAAAAATATGATACTACCATGTACATGATGTAGCTATATTGTACAAATTATTCAGCAAATTAAATTCTTATAATTGTTAATCAGCACTGCTGTCATAGTGTCATTAGAGAATTCATTTTTGTGATTAAGTACCTACAAAACAAACATAAATGCTAGTTTATCCTGGATAAAGTCGATTATGAAGATGCTTGATAAACCTTCATAGTGGCAAGTGCAGTGATAAAGACAGTCCTTTCTATCTGGGACAATATGTGCAACTGTTTCTCCAAGGCGGTAATGGTAACGTTTTTTCAGTAGCTCAGCCCATATCGTAAACTTCTATATGCATGTATGATGGCTTGTTTCGAAGCTGAGACATTTTTATATGTGGTTAAATTTGCGGAGTTCAAAGTGTGATTCATTTTCCCGTAATAAGCATACCCCGAAAATCCTTTCGTGATGCAGCTCTTTATGGTAAAAAGTCCCTTTTTTCACACTTTGAAAATTTAATATTTTGAATACATGTAATGACTGTAGTTTTACACATTTATTCTGAGGTCCTATACTTTCCAGATCAACACAAATGGTTTAGCTCAGTCATTTGTTAAAAATTGAAACATGTCCAATATCACTACACAGAGATTTTTTGTTTACAAACAACTTTTGTGTTCCTCAATCAGAGGTGCATAAGGAATATTGTCCCATCTGGTAAATGACAACGTAAAGGTTTGCATAATTGAGGAACTTTTCAGGTGAAACACATAACAGAAAAATGGTCTATTACGTGAACATAATCATGATCATAGGTAGTCCAAATAATTATGACTTCTTGAAAGGCTATTTGTTTTTTTAACTGTGACACCTTCCTTTGACCATGTTGACATCATAACGTCAAAGCCATTTTTATCAGTTTGACATTCTTTGTAACTTTGGGAACCAATTCAACTTACAAAATGACTTAGCCATGACTGACCTCATGAGATTCTTTCTATGTCTGTCTGCCATTGAGGGTTATTTGTGTTGCATAATTTTAAATCATGCATCATTTAAATTTAAATAAATGTAGTCCACAACGTGAAGATGTAACTAGAACACCCCTTCAGCCAAAATGGAGTATTCCATATTATTGCTTAAAGTCGTCTCCTTTCCGTAAGTTACTTTCGTCAAACGACGATACATCACGAAAAAATTAACTTGTTGTCGATAGATGTCGTATTACATTAAAAACCGATCGCAATTTAAAGAGAGGAATGTGTACGGAAAGGAGTCATGCCCACTGACCCAAAGGAAATTAAACTTTAAAGATCTTTAAAGAGTTAGGAATGGGATTCTATCTAGAATTCACGTAAGAAAATAGGTGATAATATGAGGTACGAAGTTAAATACCTTCTCTCACTCTCAGTGACTGCTGTGAAAAGTCAACTTGGAATTGAAAGTACAAAAATAAAACACAATAAGTACGTTGTTCATTCACTTGTATCGAGGATTTGCAATTTTTAAAGTTAAATAACTATTCAGATTACGTAAATTACATTTCACAAGTATTTTACACGTGCTGTTGAATTATTTTTGAAAATAATACTATTACATGTATCAATGAAAACAATGGCAATCGTATTCCTCAGAGCAATCTGCTCTTTGATCATGTTGATAAGTGCTTGTTGGTGCAAAATATTTCTAAAAATTACATAAGTTATGATTTATAAGAATAAGTGTCAATTTTGAGGTAGTAGAAACAAATGTATGGATGACCTTCTGCATTTTTAAATCAGATTCCATGATTTCCCAAGATATTTCAATTTATTAGAGTATAGAATACATTTCTCACCGTTCTCTGTGAAATTTGACTGACCCAAATTTCAATATCATAGAAAATGAATGTTCAGGAAATTCAGGTTTATCAATTTCACTGTCATCTGTGCTAAAATTTATATTTAACTCCCCTTATGGGAAATTTATCAATGAGGAGCTGTGGATAAGGTTTATGCAGCCTACTGTAGATCTCTCTATGACTGAGACAAAGAAATCATACCCTCAGTCAAACATTTTATTGAAATCAGGTAAACTTTTGACAGGAGCTGAAGTGATGTAATTATATATATATATATATAATTGTATAAATATTTTTTGTAATTTTTGACCGATTCTTGCAACATGTAGAAATATTTTACTTAAATATATTTTGGTGTCATTTGTAGAAGAATGTTTGTCTCTAGTTATGACCAGTTGGAAGATGATGGCTTTAAAGGCTCTGACAGTGAACACAGCCATTGTAGTGAGTCAGATCGAGAAGAAATTGAACAAGCATTGTATGCTCAGATCCATTACTGTCAGGATGATGCGAAGGAAGAGGATGATAAACACTTCCTTTTTCAATGTTCAGAAAATGGAGAATTGAAACAGAGTGAAGAAAAGTCAGAGGATAAGAAAATGACAATTAAATCGTCAATTAATGACAGTTGTATAACAATATCATCAAGTACAGAGGGTTCACCTTGTAAGAGAAAAAAATCTAAGAAAAAGAGGTTATTAATAAACTCTTTTGACGGATTGAAAAAAAATGAAAAGGGAGATAAGGAAGAAGTGATTCATATATATTCCCAAACAGATACAGATGCAATAAGTATAAGTTCTGATAAAGGAATAGAGGTTGACAGTTCTGACATCGACCTTGACATTGATAGTGATTGTATGATGTTAGATGAGAGTTGTGATGACATGGGTGACATTGTCCTGAATGTAGATCACAATCAGAGAACCATGTTAGATAATCTGACAGTCAGGGATATGGGAGAAAAAGATGGAGAAGGTAAACAAACTTATTCTCATCCAAGATCAGATGCAACAGTTTTTGAACAGAAATTTGATACCTTTTTGAAATGCATCACTATATATAGCTTTATGATTGCAAGTACGTACATGTACTATACAATCCTTAATATTTCCATGTATTATTTTAATTTTTGCATATATATATATATATATATATATACATGTATTTATAAATTTTGAAAACTGAAAAATTATATACAGTAATAAACAAATGAATATTTGTCAAAGTGACTCACTGTTAAACATGGCCTTCTGCTGCTGCTGTACATGTATATGATCAATTCATTTTAATGATGGTAATTTTTTGTTAATTTTCAATTTTCAGAGAAATGGAACATAATTGACCGAGACAGATTTGTTGGTAATCCTTTGTTGGGAAGATATTACAGATCATCTTCAGTAAGATGCCATAATTGTAATGAAACAGGACATTTATCTAAAGTCTGTCCCCAACCTAAGGTAAAGTATGATTTATAAATTAGGTAATTCTACAAAATTAAAACTAGTGATTGAGTTACAAAATACCTTACAAATTCTACAAGGATACTGTAAATGAACTTGAATATGAAATGTCAATGAATATGCATACATGTATTTATCCTGCAATTAGCCTACTAATGTACAAATAACAGGTATACAAATAAATTGTTGCTTTATGATCCTTTATTTGTTCTTGTACACATAAAGTCTCCTGTTACCCCACTTCCATGATGAGCAAGCAGTAATATGAATATTTCTGTTTCCAAACCAGTCCATTTTGGGGTCCTCTTCTCCGTCTGTGTTTCAACTATGTCGATTTCTTTGAAAAATTTGAGACAATGAATTAGATTTTAACAACTAAATTCAAGTGTTGGGAGTAATTTCAGGATAAACACAATACATGATGATGAACATTGTCGGAAAATATATAATTTATTTGTACTTGCTGCGAAACAGGAGAAAAGCTCGGCAGAACCTTGCTTTTCCTCCTGTTTCTAAAACTCTTATATTTTCCGACAACATACATATATTGTATATGGCTAAGTATTCAGTAAAGTGCTGTTTCAATGGGTGTCCCAGAAAAATGCATTTTTTTCATATTTTAAATTATTTTGAGTTTTAATGCAGGTAGCTAATCAATTCACTGCATGATGAAGAGATAATATAAACAGTCTCATATGAAAAGTTTATTGTTGAATAAAGTATTTTATAAATGAAGTGTTGAATTCCCTATTTTTTGCATGCTTATTTTGTGACATGGTCGAATGACCCAAAATCAAAATTGTTTTATTAACCTTTTTGTATGAATGGCAACTAGGTAAAAAGGATTTTCAGGTAAAACAATAGGGTTGGCAAGGTTAAGGACACTAAAACATGAAAAATCATCGAAAAATAAGGATTAAAAACAATTTTAAATGGTCATGTTGTTGGACTAACATTTTCTGTCTTCTTCCTATGTGAAAATGAAATATAAGTTATGTAACAATAGAGGGCAATTAAATGCACAAAATATCTTGAGGCTTGAGCTTATTAACTAAAATGTGATAATTCATCATGAAGTTACAGCAGAAAGTTTTATTTTTTTCAGGAATTGTCATTAAAGTTTACTCTTGAAAAATCTGTCCAACCGTTACGGGTGAAAATTTCAATTTTCATTTGCAAGTTGCCAACTCAGTTTAAGTTTTTTTTAATGTTTATGACAACAAATTTTACGACAATCGCGATGTGCATACGGTATTGCTGTCAACTGTTCCTTTTTACTTGAGGTCAACAACATTGAAGGGGTGAACACTCTTTCTGTCCAACCAAGAGATGGAAGTTACATCCAACATTTGTCCAAAAAAATGTTACGTCCAACATCCAAGATATTCTCTAAAATGGCTTCCACAAGTCACAGAATCAATTTCGCTTCTACTTTGACAATTACTTAACCTTAAATACTACCATATAAATGAAAAATAAAGAGGTTTTAAACTGTTGACAGTCTAAATTTGACATAATTTTGAAAATTAGGACGTAACAAGAGTCCATTAATTTTCTGTTGGACGAACCGTAGGACAAAATCTTCTAATGTCGGACGTAACAGCTTTTTAAAAGTAAAAAGAACCTTGTTAACAACTAACAAGTCCACATAAACTAAAAAATAGTTCTCAGACCCTTCCTAGTCTCTTCTGAAGAGGTGCCCATTTTTAAATTCCCATTAGGATCAGTAAATTAATGAATTCTGTCCTATGTTTGTCCAACAGGGAATATAATCTGTCCTATGTTTGTCCTACAGTTTTTTATGGTTTTGTTTTATCCATTTATTTAATAAGAAACCATTTTACCTCTTGCTGAGGAACACCAGCTGTAGATATTAGTATAAACAGCATAGTTTTGATTTTGTTTTTGACTTTCAATGATGCAAATGGAACAAATTCTCATCCAAAAATGTCCCCGTTTGTCCGACATATTTTTAGATTTTTCCAACTAATAAGTTAGTTTTTGAAAAATTTAACAAAATGATATACTTAAATTGAAGATCTTATGAACTGTCAGAGAAAAATTGATATATCTATTAACTAGGCCTTCATATAAAAGGAAAATATTCAATTTTTCAATGTCCTGTTACGTCCAACATAACCTCTGTCCAACATGCTATTTAGGTCTAATTTTATGTTTTCTGACTAAATAATTATCTTTTTACATGTAAAACCCTAAACTAGAATCATTCTCCTTTCAGAAAATCATGTTATTAAGATTGAAACAGCTACTTTTAAAATCATACACGTTGTCACACACTAACAACACTATACTGAATACTTAGCCATATTTCTCTTATTTTGAAAGGGCCTGGCATTGCCTATAGTTTGGACAAAAAAATAAAAATAAGATTATTTTGTTTCAAACATTTATTAAACATTGTTAAAGTGGAAACTTGAAATTATATTTTACTATAAGCAGTCAGTTTGGTTTAATTTTACTATCATGAATAATACTGTAAGTTTACATTTTCTTTTTTGTAGAAATTAATGGCATGCTATTTATGTGGAGATGAAGGTCACACTGGTAGAAATTGTAAAAATCCTATATGTTTTAACTGTAACACACCAGGCCATATCATAAATGAATGTACGAAATCAAGACGATCTAAATATATAGACTGCCATCGATGCCAGATGTATGGACATACAGCCTATGTAAGTAAAAAAGTTTGCCAAGTGATGTTTTTGTCTGAATTTTTAACTGCCATGCCACCTAGGGACATTATTATTTCGGTCTGTGCCTCCGTTTGTTTGTCTGTCTGTCCCTCTTCAGGTTTAAGTTTTTGGTCAAGGTAGTTTTTGATGAGATTGAATTGGGTCCAATCAACTTGAAATTTGATCACTGATATGTTCTTTCTTATTTCACTGCCAAATTAGAGTTTTGACCCCAATTTCATGGTCCACTGAACATAGAAAATGATAGTGTGAGTTTGGCATCCATGTACTATGGACACATTCCTGTTTGTTATAATTTGAATGCTGTACTGCTGAAAAGTAGACTTGAATGATAAATTTTGGCTAACAATTTGAAGATATCAGTTTACTCTAGGTAAACTAATGGCATGAAAGAATTTTTATCCCATTAACCATATGATTTTACTTTCAATGACCCAATGATGTCTTTGGAAATTGACATTATGGTATGAATCAGAGGGAGAATTATGATTACCTCTCAAATTATTCTAAATTGTTCAAAACATAAATAAAAAAGATGTGGTATGATTGCCATTGAGACAACTTTTCACAAAAGACCAAATGACTCAGATATTAGGTCACCATACAGCCTTCAACTATAAGCAAAGCCCATACTGCAAAGTCAGCTATAAAAGGTCCAGAACTGACAAATGTAAAACAATTTTTATTTTGAATAGTGCAATGTTGAATCAGTATAGCTTATGAAATTGCTGCTAGTTTAAAAGCCAAAGGTCTATTGAAATGATCCTTAACCAATAGAACAGAATGATAATCATGATAATATAAGAAAACATTCTTAAGTTAGAATTTGATTTGGATTCAATTTGGATACCAAAAGAAGATGACAAAATTATCATACAAATTTTTAAATTAATGTATTCATACAAATTTAACTGGTTTTATAATGCATGTAACTGCACAAAGGCTTAAGCAATATGATGGTTTTCTTTTTTCTTGTGAATATTATTTTTGTATTGGTTTGTGGCTTTATAAAGTTGATTATATGTTACATGTATATAGATATGATATAACTCAATTAATCACAACTTGTATATAACTGTTTTTTTAGACCAGCTGATAATGTTACATGTTTATATTGAAATTGTTCAAGTATTTGATATTGTATAGAACTATATACATCTGGTCACAAACTCTTTCAGCTTAAAGTTTACACGCACCTTACTCAACAAAATCACGATCAATTATTGTTTATTCTAATTGTATTTTCAGGAATGTCCAGAAATTTGGAGACAGTTTCATCTAACAGTAAGTGTCCTTCAATTTATATACTGAACATGGACAATTTGACATTAGTATTATATTCCAAAGCTTAAATCTGCAAAAAAGCCATCTCACACAATGTAATAGAATATCTTAAAATTTGGTCTTTATGAGGGAAAGTCTACTAATAACTAAAAGCTCAATGCACAGTTTTTATGCCCCACCTACGATAGTAGAGGGGCATTATGTTTTCTGGTCTCTGGCTCCGTCCGTCTGTGTGTCCGTTCGTCCGTTCGTCCGTTCAGGTTAAAGTTTTTGGTCAAGGTAGTTTTCGATGAAGCTGAAGTCCAATCAACTTGAAACTTAGTACACTTGTTGCTTATGATATGATCTTTCTAATTTTAAGCCAAATTAGACTTTTGACCCCAATTTCACGGTCCACTGAACATAGAAAATGAAAGTGGGAGTTTCAGGTTAAAGTTTTTGGTCAAGGTAGTTTTTGATGAAGCTGAAGTCCAATCAACTTGAAACTTAGTACACTTGTTGCTTATGATATGATCTTTCTAATTTTAAAGCCAAATTAGACTTTTGACCCCAATTTCACGGTCCACTGAACATAGAAAATGAAAGTGGGAGTTTCAGGTTAAAGTTTTTGGTCAAGGTAGTTTTTGATGAAGCTGAAGTCCAATCAACTTGAAACTTAGTACACTTGTTGCTTATGATATGATCTTTCTAATTTTAAGCCAAATTAGACTTTTGATCCCAATTTCACGGTCCACTGAACATAGAAAATGAAAGTGGGAGTTTCAGGTTAAAGTTTTTGGTCAAGGTAGTTTTTGATGAAGCTGAAGTCCAATCAACTTGAAACTTAGTACACTTGTTGCTTATGATATGATCTTTCTAATTTTAAAGCCAAATTAGACTTTTGACCCCAATTTCACGGTCCACTGAACATGGTAAAGGATAGTGCGAGTGGGGCATCCATGTACTTTGGACACATTCTTGTTCTATTCTATTTTACTTTTCTAACTTGCTCACTCAGCCTATGGCATGAAATGGGAGTTCTGGAACAGGATCAGAGTTAGAATTATAGTATCGAAAAAATATTCAAATTGTGACCAAACAAAACTGATAATTAACCTCTGCAATACACACATTCCTTATTTTATGTCATGTATGTGATGTTTTGTCACATGTTGATTTTTAATATAATTGAATTCTTGAATAAGTTATTTTATAATTGTCTATGTTCTGTTCCTGTGCATCTATTTCTATATATACATTGTACCTTCCTGCAGGAAAAAAGAAGGCCTCCTCCCCATAAAAAATTAAGTGTATTTAAGGAAAAATGTTCATAGTGCCACACATTGTACACAACTACATGTATTGTGTTTGATGATGATCAAGAGCAAGTTCAATTTTCTTTTTAAAGTTGTACTTTATAAAAGATTAATTTGAGCTGAAGTAGTAAAGTACAATGAAGTATATACCAGCATACAAAATGAAACATATTTATTTTCATACAACAAAAGAGGTCAAAGTTCACCATTGGAGAGTAAGTCAACATAAAGTTTCCATATAAATCAGTTCAGTAAATAACAAATTTCCAATGGCAGCAGACCTCAGCAGATACTGATGCTGAGATGTATAAATAGTCAGATATTTACAGAGCAATTTTGCCTTATGGTATTACCTGGTTAAAAGACTGGCAAAATGCCCTTAGTTGTAAACTATTTTTTTTACCAGTAAAACATTTTGAGTAGATTATTAGATGAATTATATATTTTGAATTTGAATTTCTTTTAAATTCTTTCTGTTTAAAAAGTTATACTGTTTTTTATGATAGTATGGTAAAACATGGGACATAATTACAATTTTGTTTCTGTACCTACAATGTGATTCAGAATGGTGATTAGAGAAAAAGATGTTAACCACATGTGATAATTGTTATTAATTAGATAAAAGGAGAGATGCATAGTATAAACATACATCTAATTCGAAAATATAAATATGTGATCCATTGAAACATTCATTACCATACGCATCAAAATATTACCTCCCTAAAATGACACACCACTTATATATATATTTGACATAACATGACCATATGAGCACTTCTATCTCAAAGTTAGTTTGAAAATTTCTGAAACCACCTCTGCTATATTAATTTGGGTTCTATCAGGAAAGACTTTAAAATATAGTACACTAAAACAAAACAGTTCCTATGCATAGTTACAACTTTGAAATATGTATAATGTTTGAATATTGCTGGTATGAAATAAAAGGGGATAATTTTTAAACCTTTTAAAGTTTTGTTTTAAATAATAAAAATGCTTGAAGGGGGAGGGCAAATTTTGTCTGTTTCTCAAATCAGATGAACCTGTTATTATAACTACCTGGAGTCAGTGCTATCTAAAATGCAAGTTTTAACTTCAACAAATGGAAGTTTTTAACAACCTTGACTGGCTATACAGCCGTTGCACGGTCGGGTTTTAACTTCATTGAATAACCATCACATTTATAAGCTTTTGACAAAAACCTATAATTGCTTGAAATTCATAGGAACATAAGTTATTAGAGTGACTATACCTTCTGCACTCCTTCCCATTTTGTCTAAATATATTTTATGTAATGAAGCAAAAGAGGTCAATGTTCACCATTGGAGAGTAAGTCAACATAAAGTTTCCATGTTAATCAGTTCAGTAAATAACAATTTCCAATGGCAGCAGACCTCAGTAGATACAGATGCTGAGATGTATAAATAGTCAGATATTTACAGAGGAATTTTGCCTTATGGTATTACCTGGTTGGAAACCTGGCATATTGGCCTTTGCTTACATCAATAATTAACCCAAGAAATCAATGTCAGAAAGATAATTAGATAACGTTGATATTTTTTATTTCAATTTTATTTTATTTCATTATTTGAAAGGGATGTTGATGTTTAATGATAGTGTGGCAAAACATGGCAGATAATTACAATTGTGTTACTATAATAACAACAACAACAATACTTTATTTTAAGAGGGTTACACAGTTAGCTATATAACTAATCTTCCATGAGGCCCTCATCATGAAAATCAAACAAAATGCAAACATATACATTGCATACATAAGTATAAAAAGTCAAATATGATAATAACATTCAATACAACTTGATAAAATGAGATGAAAAAATAAACATGATGACATAATCAGTTTTTTTAATATTATTTAAACAGCTAGGTTGATATCAATAAATGATTGGTTATTTTATATTTGAAAGAATTAACATTTGTAATATTTCTTAATGGTATTGGCAAATTATTCCACAAGAATGGTCCAGAATACATAAAAGATTTTTTGAACAATTCTGTTTTTGGTTTAGGAAGTATGAGGAGGTTTCCTTGAAAAGTATTTCTCAAGGGGTATGGATTTCTGTCTGAAGCATAATGACACTTGTTAGTAAGATATGATGGGGCATTATTTTTAATGCACTTAAATGTCATCACAAACTTGTGATATTTTATTCTCTGTTCAACTGTCATCCAGTTTAAGTGTTTGAATAAGGGCGCAGAAGGAGTAAAAGGGTCTGTTTCTAGTTTTAATCTAGCAGCTCTCTTTAGGAATGGAAAATGGGAAAGTATAAATTGGTAAAGAAGAGAAAAAGATTTGGAATACATGTGATCTTTCATATTATTAAGATAAATGAGTGGTGCACAGTATTTTTTATTACATGTAATAAAAATATTGAATTTATGACCCATTGAGATATCCATTACTGTTTATTTACATACCATCCCATTAAAATATTTTAAATATTAAAAAAGTGATTATTTCCATTAGCATATGTCTGTGTATAGGTATGGGACCCAATACATTTAGGCTACATGTATGTTAGGAGAAGTCCTAAAAACATTTAACTTAAAAAAAATATTATAAAAGTTCTACAAATACATGAAATAGCTTTTCCATCTTCATGTAATATTGGTTTAAAGCAAAGGTTAAGGGCTGGGAATCATTAAAGAATACTTTGGTAATGCATATTCATTTTAGATAATAAAAAAAAAAAAATAAGAAATTGAAATAGGAGCAGTTTTATTTTGTATGTCTATTTCTCAGATCAGATGCACATCACTGCACATGTTTTAGTACGTTTAAAACACTAGGTACCAGTTTCAGTAATAAATTATGTTAATTGGTACCAGTTTCCAGTAATAAATTATGTTAATTTTTCAGTTGAGTCCAGGATAATTTTAATATTGCATGTACATGAACTGACTATCTGAATGCTTGAAATTGCAGAATTTAACAAACTTGAACTAGTGGTTTTATTCCTATATTTTCATCCCCCTCCCCTTTTTGTGATTTAACTTGAAGTTAAAAGTTGATTTACAGTATTTTAGTTATGTATGGTAAAATAAGATATTAATAAATAGCTCTTTCATCTCTTATACATTGTTTCTGCATATAATTGTATAAGTAAAATAATCTCTCATATTCAGAATAATTCTTGGGCATCTTATTTTCGAACGCAAAAGAGGTCAAAGTTCACCATTGGAGAGTAAGTCAACATAAAGTTTCCATATAAATCAGTTCAGTAAATAACAAATTTCCAATGGCAGCAGACCTCAGTAGATTCAGATGCTGAGGTGTATAAATAGTCAGATATTTACAGAGGAATTTTGCCTTAGGGTATTACCCGTTTAGAAAACTGGCATATTTACCTTTTTTCACAGTAATATTTGATCAAAAATATGCAATTTTGGAAAGATTATTAGATATTTATGATGTTTTTTATTTCTTTTTCTTTTTATTACTTAATTAAAAATTGATGTTGATGTTTAATGATTACATGGCAAAACATGGGGAGGTAATTACAATGTTTTTCCTATACTCATGATGTAATATATCCATTCTATGTTAAGCAATGAAATGTTATTAAGATGTATTTTAAACAAGAAATTGTTCATTTTTTAATTTGAATAAGAACCTTTTCTTGATTTCAATACTTTTGAAATAAAATAACATTGGAACACTTTTCTTATGTTTTTCTTTAATCATATTTGTGATTGAATTAATTTTATAATTTAGTTTTGATTTTACTGGTTTTAGAATTTAAGTTGTGATTTTACTGATTTCAGACTGTTCATGGTCCATTGGTAAGAGGTAAAGATAATGAAAACCCACTGAAACATTGTTCAAACTGTGCAGGGGATGACCACTTTGACCATGTAAGTTTATCTAAAGTTTGATTATTATTTTACATGCTGTGTTATCCAAAGATTTTGATTGATTTATCCACTGGACATTAAGCAACCAACAATCAATCAATCAATTGATTGATTTATTGGTGTTTAATGCCACTGCCAACACCTGGGCTTTTTTCATGCCTGTCAGTTTTCATTGATGGAGGAAGCCAGAGTACCATAGACATTAGGTGAGATACTTGCAATCCTGGTCAATTAAGATTAGAGTCAAATGCGCCAGCCAGCAAACTAGCACGCACATACTGGATTTGGACCCACAACCTCAGTATTGACAGGCTTGTTGGACTACTTAGACCACTTGGCTACTGAGTCCTTTCAAGGATATGTATTTCTTCTTACTTTGGCAATTTTTTTCCCAGGTGGACAAATGATTCAATAGTTAATATAATCATAATAAACTTGCAAGCCGGTACAGTTACGCCTCTAGTTAGATATTTTTCAGTGTCTCCGAAAATGTTTTTACATAAAACTATGAATTTAAAACCCAATATAGAAGCAACAGTGTTTTCATCAACCAGGAAAATTCAACCTTATGTCAGCATAGTGATCTAAGGTGGTACATAACACTACAGGGAGATAACTCTGTAAAATCAGCTCAACATTTTTAATCACGTTGTATTGCTAAGGGAATATTAAGCTTCTCAATGATCAAAATTAGTGTTTGTCAAACTGCTATATATCCAAAGAAATTATTCCAAGAAAGCAATTAGTTTAAGTTTTTTGAAATTTTTATATTTTTGTCAAAGGATTAATTTAAATATTTTTTCCAAATTTTATGAAAATTAAACGAGCCAAATTAATTTGAGTCAAGGTGTTTGGTACCACCTGAACACTATAATAAAGTGATTACTGGGGTATAACAATTTCATTTTCATGAAGATTTTCTTTTTTCTGTAGGATTGTGAGGAAGAGAGAATGGACAGACATACATTACCATCTTGTACACTTATATCTCAATACAGAAAGTCTGATGTCAGAGTCGCCAAAAGAAAAAAAGGTAAAAGTTAATGAATTGGTCAAAATGTTAATGTTAGAAAACTGAATTGGATAAATCATGAAAGAAAGGGTTACACTGGATTCATATATTTTCGTCCACTATCAATTTTTTATGGAAACAGGAAAACTTGCATTTTTTTGTAGAAATTTGATTTTCTGGTTTTCTAGAACTTGTTGAACATTTTAATTTGTGGGTCCCCTTTTCCCACAAAATCCACAAAGATCAGTATCAAAAGATAAATAGTGAATATGCAGTAGATAATTTGTTCTTTTATTGATAAACGTCAATTCTGGCGTGTCAATTTGTTTGGAATTACAGAGTTTAAAAATTTCTGAAATAATAAAATAGTTATCTTTTACTTTAAATTTTTTTCAATAGTCTTAAAAGTCCCTGATAAAGTTCAGTTTCTCTTCAAATAATTTGGTATATTGTTTTACAAAAATAATAGGGTCAGAAAATTTCAAGTACTTTGAAAATGACCTTGGTCATGTTGGTAGCATATTCTCTTCATTTGATATTTAGTATTGAAACTTTGACAAAACTAAACCTCATTCTTTCAAAGGATTATGGAAAATCTGTCATCTAAATGGTTTCTTATCATGCTTATGTTGCAGTTGATTCTTATAATTATTTTATTTTTCATCAGAAATGCATGAAGAGGATACAAGCAGTCCAAAGAAAATTAGGAAAGTAGAGAAAGAATATAGTTCAAACAGTGGTGGTTTCAAAATAACAAAAAACTATGAGGAAGACTTTGATAGAAGTAGTTACATTGAAACCGATGACTATAGTTATACTAAGAAAAAGAAAAAGAAGACTACATGGACATTTAAGGAGAAAAAACCTGACAGGTTCCGTAAAATGATGGATATGGATTTATATACTAGTGAGAAGAAAACATATGGGAATAGAAAGGTTAAATCAGATAAAAATAAACTTGATAAAAGCATAAAAAGAAAGGAGAAGGAAAGAAAAAAAAAGAATAAAAAGAGATTGAGTTTGGAGGAAGAATATTATGGTCCCCTACCCAAGAAAAAGAAAAGTATGTACAGAAATATTAGAACAAATATTTTTTTGCATGTTATTTAAAAAGTACTAGAAACAGACCATTGATATTTAATGTAAGCATTTGCATCACATTTATATATTTCAATTACATAATTTTTTAATCATGTCTAACTAAATTTGATCGATTACCTTTTTCTTTCTATTTTTAATGATTTTTATAAATAATTGATGTTGGATCAACTTCAATAAGCAATCAGTGAAAGCATATTCACTTGAAACTGCACAATTTGTCAGTGCTAGAGATCTGCAAATAAAATACCAATTGTATACATGTTGTAAGAAAAGGGTTGAGTAAAAATATCATGAAATTACAACTAAGGAAATACACTTGATGAGTTGGTTGCCATGTGACATCAACATGTTGCAAAGTTAAATTACGGTAATTTTTTGTGCACTCATCAACCTTGTAGATTTATGTTGAAAAAATTTCCTGTACTCAGAATTTCTAGTTGGTGATTATAATATTCCAATAAAATTGAGAATGGAAATGGAGAATGTTTCAAAGAGACAACAGTCAAAAGCCACCTATAGGTCTTTAATGCAGCGAGAAACTCCCGCACCCAGAGGTATGCTTCAGCTGGCCCTGTTTCACATTATGTCAGTTTTAGTCAATAGAATTAATATCGTAATTTAACTTGCAGACATTTACATGTAATAAAGGATTTTCTTGATTATATTTTTCAGATAAACTAAAGAAAAGTAAGAAAGATGGTCACTCTATAAAACAAAAGACTGGTACACAAAGTAGTAATAGAGGATTTAATATAAAAGATCTAAGGTTTACAATCAGTAATCCTAAAAGATAATGAATGACAAATTAGTGATGTATTTATTGTTTTGAAAAAGATATTATCTAATAAATTATTACCAGCTGTTTCTCTTCTTTGTTAAATAGATATCACTTGATTTTCTCAAAAGGAGATTCTGACTAGAATAAATGAAGAACATTTTGTTTTTGCGGAGGTTGTGTCAACAATGTATTAGTATGTGATTAGCTAGTTAGTTTAAACAGTATTTTATTCAAATAAATTGTATTGGATTGGGCAACAAGCATAGCTTATGTAAGCCCTCTCCACAATGAGATGCAGTAGTGTAGGTCATTTATGAGGAACTGATTTCGGTAGGTCAATGATATTTGGTATATGCAGCTGTATTAGCATTGGTGCATCTTTTTTTTCATGATGATAATTTTGCCTAATACATTCAGTCATGGTTTGAAAAGTTTGCATAATTTACACATTATTGTTATAAAGTATTATTGATGAAAATTGATAAAAAGCCAGTTCAGATGAGTGAAACATATGAAGCTATCTAAATGATTTCTCATAGATTGTATTATGAATTTGATGCCATAATTTCTACAAAGAAGCTAGCATTCAATAAATCCTTTTTAACTATACCAGGAAAGACCCAAAAAAAACAGGAAAGACTGAAAGCTGTGGGAAAGACACTGAGAGTATATAAATTTTAAATAATTTTATTTGTATCCATATATAAATGCTGGGTTGGCAAAGTTATACCCTCCTGGATAGTAAACTTTGTTTTAAACACCTTTATCCCCAGCTGAGTATATATCTAGGAATTTGATTGGTTAATGCACGTCGTTACAAAACCCATAGCCCCTGGGTGTTGCAAACCCATATCCCTGGACGTTGCTAACCATTATCCAGGGGAACTTCACGCAAGTTTTCCTTAGTTCCATCATTGCTCCTTGTGAAATATTGAATTCTGTAGATTATCCATGATGTTTGTAATTTAATTTAAAATTTAAAATTAAACAATTTTGTCCTATAATGCTGATCATTTACACTCATTTCATTAAATGCATCACTTGACTGCCACATTTTCAAGGAATGGGACTACTGACCTAGCTATGCAAATGACTCACGTTGATGTCACACCATCTATGACGTAACTCTCACAACATTGAGAGCCAAATTTGACTCAATCCAGTTTCTCTTTCTTCGTCTTCTACACCCTGTAAAAAAAATATAAAATTTCCAAATTTCAATAATCCTTTTTATACGACCGCAAAAATTTTAATTTTTCGTCGTTTATTGCTATCACGTTGGCGTCGTCGTCGTTGTCCGAATACTTTTAGTTTTCGCACTCTAACTTTAGTAAAAGTGAATAAAAATCTATGAAATTTTAACACAAGGTTTATAACCACAAAAGGAAGGTTGGGATTGATTTTGGGAGTTTTGGTCTCAAAATTTTAGGAATTAGGGGCCAAAAAGGGCCCAAATAAGCATTTTCTTGGTTTTCGCACTATAACTTTAGTTTTAGTAAATAGAAATCTATGAAATTTTGACACAAGGTTTATGACCACAAAAGGAAGGTTGGGATTGATTTTGGGAGTTTTAGTTCAAACAGTTTAGGAATTAGGGGCCAAAAAAGGGCCCAAATAAGCATTATTCTTGGTTTTCGCACAATAACTTTAGTATAAGTAAATAGAAATCAATGAAATTTAAACACAAGGTTTATGACCACAAAAGGAAGGTTGGAATTGATTTTGGGAGTTGAGGTCTGAACAGTTTAGGAATTAAGAAAAGGGTTGAGTAAAAATATCATGAAATTACAACTAAGGAAATACACTTGATGAGTTGGTTGCCATGTGACATCAACATGTTGCAAAGTTAAATTACGGTAATTTTTTGTGCACTCATCAACCTTGTAGATTTATGTTGAAAAAATTTCCTGTACTCAGAATTTCTAGTTGGTGATTATAATATTCCAATAAAATTGAGAATGGAAATGGAGAATGTTTCAAAGAGACAACAGTCAAAAGCCACCTATAGGTCTTTAATGCAGCGAGAAACTCCCGCACCCAGAGGTATGCTTCAGCTGGCCCTGTTTCACATTATGTCAGTTTTAGTCAATAGAATTAATATCGTAATTTAACTTGCAGACATTTACATGTAATAAAGGATTTTCTTGATTATATTTTTCAGATAAACTAAAGAAAAGTAAGAAAGATGGTCACTCTATAAAACAAAAGACTGGTACACAAAGTAGTAATAGAGGATTTAATATAAAAGATCTAAGGTTTACAATCAGTAATCCTAAAAGATAATGAATGACAAATTAGTGATGTATTTATTGTTTTGAAAAAGATATTATCTAATAAATTATTACCAGCTGTTTCTCTTCTTTGTTAAATAGATATCACTTGATTTTCTCAAAAGGAGATTCTGACTAGAATAAATGAAGAACATTTTGTTTTTGCGGAGGTTGTGTCAACAATGTATTAGTATGTGATTAGCTAGTTAGTTTAAACAGTATTTTATTCAAATAAATTGTATTGGATTGGGCAACAAGCATAGCTTATGTAAGCCCTCTCCACAATGAGATGCAGTAGTGTAGGTCATTTATGAGGAACTGATTTCGGTAGGTCAATGATATTTGGTATATGCAGCTGCATTAGCATTGGTGCATCTTTTTTTTCATGATGATAATTTTGCCTAATACATTCAGTCATGGTTTGAAAAGTTTGCATAATTTACACATTATTGTTATAAAGTATTATTGATGAAAATTGATAAAAAGCCAGTTCAGATGAGTGAAACATATGAAGCTATCTAAATGATTTCTCATAGATTGTATTATGAATTTGATGCCATAATTTCTACAAAGAAGCTAGCATTCAATAAATCCTTTTTAACTATACCAGGAAAGACCCAAAAAAAACAGGAAAGACTGAAAGCTGTGGGAAAGACACTGAGAGTATATAAATTTTAAATAATTTTATTTGTATCCATATATAAATGCTGGGTTGGCAAAGTTATACCCTCCTGGATAGTAAACTTTGTTTTAAACACCTTTATCCCCAGCTGAGTATATATCTAGGAATTTGATTGGTTAATGCACGTCGTTACAAAACCCATAGCCCCTGGGTGTTGCAAACCCATATCCCTGGACGTTGCTAACCATTATCCAGGGGAACTTCACGCAAGTTTTCCTTAGTTCCATGATTGCTCCTTGTGAAATATTGAATTCTGTAGATTATCCATGATGTTTGTAATTTAATTTAAAATTTAAAATTAAACAATTTTGTCCTATAATGCTGATCATTTACACTCATTTCATTAAATGCATCACTTGACTGCCACATTTTCAAGGAATGGGACTACTGACCTAGCTATGCAAATGACTCACGTTGATGTCACACCATCTATGACGTAACTCTCACAACATTGAGAGCCAAATTTGACTCAATCCAGTTTCTCTTTCTTCGTCTTCTACACCCTGTAAAAAATATGTAAAATTTCCAAATTTCAATAATCCTTTTTATACGACCGCAAAAATTTTAATTTTTCGTCGTTTATTGCTATCACGTTGGCGTCGTCGTCGTTGTCCGAATACTTTTAGTTTTCGCACTCTAACTTTAGTAAAAGTGAATAAAAATCTATGAAATTTTAACACAAGGTTTATAACCACAAAAGGAAGGTTGGGATTGATTTTGGGAGTTTTGGTCTCAAAATTTTAGGAATTAGGGGCCAAAAAGGGCCCAAATAAGCATTTTCTTGGTTTTCGCACTATAACTTTAGTTTTAGTAAATAGAAATCTATGAAATTTTGACACAAGGTTTATGACCACAAAAGGAAGGTTGGGATTGATTTTGGGAGTTTTAGTTCAAACAGTTTAGGAATTAGGGGCCAAAAAAGGGCCCAAATAAGCATTATTCTTGGTTTTCGCACAATAACTTTAGTATAAGTAAATAGAAATCAATGAAATTTAAACACAAGGTTTATGACCACAAAAGGAAGGTTGGAATTGATTTTGGGAGTTGAGGTCTGAACAGTTTAGGAATTAGGGGCCAAAAAGGGGCCCAAGTAAGCATTATTCTTGGTTTTCGCACCATAACTTTAGTATAAGTAAATAGAAATCTTTGAAATTTAAACCCAAGGTTTATGACCATAAAAGGAAGGTTGGGTTTGATTTTGGGAGTTTTGGTCCCAACAGGTTTTTAGGAATAAGGGGCCCAAAGGGTCCAAAATTGAACTTTGTTTGATTTCATGAAAAATTGAATAATTGGGGTTCTATGATATGCCGGATCTAACTGTGTATGTAGATTCTTAATTTTTGGTCCTGTTTTCCAATTGGTCTACATTAAGGTCCAAAGGGTCCAAAATTAAACTTAGTTTGATTTTATCAAAAAATGAATCCTTGGGGTTCTTTGATATGCTGAATCTAAAAATGTACTTAGATTTTTGATTATTGGCCCAGTTTTCAAGTTGGTCCAAATCGGGGTCCAAAATTAAACTTTGTTTGCTTTCATCAAAAATTGAAAAATTGGGGTTCTTTGATATGCCAAATCTAACTGTGTATGTAGATTCTTAATTTTTAGTCCCGTTTTCAAATTGGTCTACATTAAATACCAAAGGGTCCAAAATTAAACTAAGTTTGATTTTAATAAAAATTGAATTCTTTGGCTTTTTTGATATGCTGAATTTAATCATGTACTTAGATTTTTGATTATGGGCCCAGTTTTCAAGTTGGTTCAAATCAGGATCCAAAATTATTATATTATAATAAGTATTGTGCAATAGCAAGAAATTTTCAATTGCACAGTATTCAGCAATAGCAAGAAATCTTCAATTGCACAGCATTGTGCAATAGCAAGAAATCTTCAATTGCACAGTATTGTGCAATAGCAAATATTTTCAATTGCACAGTATTGCGCAATAGCAAGAAATATCTAATTGCACAATATTGTGCAATAGCAAGAAATTTTCAATTGATTGGAGTTATCTTTCTTTGTCCAGAATAGTAGTTAAATCAACTTAATCATTGTTTTATACAATGCACAATGTATATTCACTTTTACTACCAACTGATAAATTAAAACACTGTTTACCATTCAGTGATAACAAGCACTTTTTGTTACATTTTAATATTTTATGATGTATTTAAATGAGTAGTTATTGTTGCAAACTCCATTAGAAATTTGAATTGAGATCAGTTTTGAAAAAAGGGAAAGGGGGATGTGAAAAAAAAATGGGGGGGGGGTAATTTTTCTCATTTCAGATTTCATAAATAAAAAGAAAATTTCTTCAAACATTTTTTTGAGAGGATTAATATTCAACAGCATAGTGATTGCTCAAAGACAAAAAAATTATTTTAAGTTCATTAGACCACATTCATTCTGTGTCCGAAACCTATGCTGTGTCATCTATTTAATCACAATCCAAATTTAGAGCTGAATCCAGCTTGAATGTTGTGTCCATACTTGCCCCAACCATTCAGGGTTCAACCTATGCGGTCGTATAAAGCTGCGCCCTGCGGAGCATCTGGTTAGATAATGAAAAAACCGTTGTTTCACGTTACATTTTGTACCCGAATTTCCTTAAGACCGGGGATAAATTCGTTATCTACGTTCATATCTGTAGATATGAGCATTTTAACACCCTTCAGTACCCTGTAACCCTTCGGCTACGCCTCATGGTGTACTTCAGGGTGTTAAAATACCCATATCTATATAACCCAACACTATATTTCTCACTTTTATAGAATATCTCCCCATAACAATCTCCACAAAGATCACTTTATCCTTTACTTTAGCAGATTTAATGGCTACAGTCTAATTTCAAATTAACCTCACAAATCATCGTTTCATTGATAATATGAAATTCATCGGTTTCAGATAAAGATCCTGAGAATAAATTTAATAAGAGTTGTATAAGATGTTACGCATGTATGAATGTGGATGAAAATCATGATGAATGTTTTCTGCATTAACTATGTCATGAAGGTTTCCCATGTGACACTTGCCATGAATGGGATGGTAAAAGGTGATCAAACATTTAAAAACTGTAGGATAAAACCAGGAGTAAAATTTCCTTAGCTTCAAAGCTTTCTGTGCAGGAGGTTGGCAGGAAAAAGGACGTTGAATTGCTGACTGCGTTGGCATTTCCAAATTTGATAGGATAAAGAATAACAAGGACACAAAGAATAATACGCCTGTTTTGCTGTATAAGGCAGTTGAATTTAACAAATTCATTGCTAAACAGGTTCAAATACAACTTAAATGGGAGCGTAGCTATAATCCGACACCACGAAATTCCGACAGTCCAGTAGTCCGACAGTCCGATAGTCCGACAGTCCGATAGTCCGACAGTCCGTTAATCCGACAATCCGATGGTCCGACACGAAGCCTAACTAAATTAAATCCCTTCTTGAGGGAGGGCAATAGGGGGTCCGTTAACATGTTAACAACACCTCGATTTTGGCAAAAACAGTGAACAAAAACTGCAGAAATGCTGATAACAGTTAACAAAGTGGGTTGAAAACAGTTAACAGCTTAAATTGATCTCAGATAACAGTTAACAACACCTTGAAAAGGGCCATAACAGGTTAACACAAAAAGGTATTGCTCCCCCCCCCCCCTTCTTGTTTGAACAATTAATATAAGATTCCTTATATCATCATGTCGATGTTGATAACGAGAATGTCTGGTTACATACATTTTGTACATGCGCAAGCGCATGCATGTAACCAGGAGCACATATATTGTTAAATATACTGTTCCAAGATGTAACGTATAATCTGGTTGAATGTGATATGTCACAAGTATTAGATGTATGCTTTTATATCTGAGGGGTTTCTCCTGGTTTCTACTGGGCCAAATTAAACCAAACTTGGCCACAATCATCATTGGGGTATCTAGTTTAAAAAATGTGTCCGGTGACCCGGCCAACCAACCAAGATGGCCGCCATGGCTAAAAATAGAACATAGGGGTAACATGCAGTTTTTGGCTTATAACTCAAAAACCAAAGCATTTAGAGCAAATCTGACAGGGGTAAAATTGTTTATCAGGTCAAGATCTATCTGCCCTGAAATTTTCAGATGAATCGGAAAACCTGTTGTTGGGTTGCTGCCCCTGAGTTGGTAATTTTAAGTAAATTCTGCTGTTTTCGGTTATTATCTTGAATATTATTATAGATAGAGAAAAACTGTTAATAGCAAGAATGTTCAGCAAAGTAAGATTTACAAATAAGTCAACATGACCGAAATGGTCAATTGACCCCCTAAGGAGTTATTGTCCTTTATAGTCAATTTTTAACAATTTTCATAAAATTTGTAAGTTTTTACTAACATTTTCCACAGAAACTACTGGGCAAAGTTCATTATAAATAGAGATAATTGTAAACAGCAAGAATGTTCAGTAAAGTAAGATGTACAAACACATCACCATCACCAAAACACAATTTTGTCATGAATCCATCTGCTTCCTTTGTTTCATATTCACATAGACCAAGGTGAGCGACACAGGCTCTTTAGAGCCTCTAGTTTTTATAGCTATACAAATACACTAACCAAAACATGATTTAGATTTATTCAACACAAAACCGTTGCCAGAATGCCTCTTCATTTTGAAACAATGAAAAAAATATATAGTCATTGCAAGTCTCTAACCAAACTATCAACACAAAAAAATGTTTTTAGAATGTCAATTTATTATGAAATAATGAATAAAAATCGAGTTTTGGTTAGTATATTAATTGGGCAGTAAGAGTATTGCTATAAATATGTTTATCATTGTTTTCATAATAAACAAAAGCAAACGTATAGGGTGCAAACAGGACTTTTGGTAAGAACATGTAGGGTGTGGAAGTAAAAGAGGGCGAATTTGAATGAGAGCGATCATGTTTTAAGGTGAACGGACTCGGATTCCGTTCATTTCCGATTCGTATGGGATTATTGTGGTCCTGTACAAGACGTCATATTGACTGATTTGTTAATTTTCTGTGTAAAAAAATATCCCAATTTATAAAGGTTCCATCTCTATATAGGCATACTTTTCAGAGACAAGTGACCGTGCGTCGGACTATCGGGCTGTCGGATTATAGGACTGTCGAACTATCGGGCTGTCGGATTAAAGGACTGTCGGACTATCGGACTGTCGGATTATGGGACTGTCGGATTATAGGTCTGACCCCACTTAAATAGCTGTCACCAAGTGCCATGACTGACACAGAGTTGAAACAAGACCAAATTCCTTATTCTTCTAAAACAAGACCTTATTACAGTAAGTTTGTTCAAGATCACAAGTAGATGAAATAAGTATCATAGGTTCAGTATATATATTCAGATGACAATAACAATGAAACTCATAACCAACCTTATTTTAAACATTATATTTCTCTTGTTAGTTAAGGTGCACCAGCTAGGTCTTCTGATCGAAATTCAGTGGAATAAATTTCTTCATAAAATGGCTTATCAGTTGAACATTTATTGTTCAGAGGAAGTTGAAAAAGATGAAGCACGATGTGCATCATGGACGTCAAGTTGGTTACTTATTCCCTATTCCTCTACCTATTCCCTATTCCCTATTCGTTACCTATTCCCTATTCCCTATTCGTTACCTATTCCCTATTCCCTATTCGTTACCTATTCGTTACCTATTCCCTATTCGTTAAATAAAGGCAACAGTAGTATACCGCTGTTCAAACTCATTAATCCATGGACAAAAAACAAAATCGGGGTAACAAACTAAAACTGACGGAAACGCATAAATATAAGAGGAGAACAACAACACAACACTACAATGTAACTAACACACACAGAAACGGACCAAGCATCAGACAAAATCCCACGAGAATAACAAATATAACATCAAAACCAAATACATGAATTTGGGATAGACAAGTACCGTGACACGTCTTATCGCAATGTCAATTTACACTCAAAAATAAGAGAAAACAAACGACGCAACGTTAAATTGTAACACACACAGAAACGAACTATAATTTAACAATGGCCATATTCCTGACTTGGTACAGGACATTTTTAAAGGAAAAAATGGTGGGTTGAACCTGGCTTTGTGGCATGCCAAACCTCGCACTTTACCTATTCGTTACCTATTCCCTATTCGTTACCTATTCGTTACTTATTCCCTATTCCCTATCGTTACCTATTCGTTACTTATTCCCTATTCCTTATTCGTTACTTATTCGATTTTTGATATCCTTCTCCCTTTTTAATTGTTTATACTCTTATATCTGGTAATAGTTCTAAATTTGTTGAGGTAAAATGATCTTTTTTATTACCTATTTATATGTGTTTGTGCACAACCGATCCTTTTACTTTATGTTCGATACTCATTTGTTCCTTATTTGATTTTTATACGTTCTACCTTTTAACTGCTTTATGTCCGTATGTTTGAAGATGGATCTTGGTTCGAAGCGATGAAATCACCGTGTTAGCACTTGTATAAAAAAGAAGATGTGGTATGATTGCCAATGAGACAACACCCCACAATAGACCAAAATGACACAGAAATTATCAACTATAGGTCACTGTACGGCCTTCAACAATGAGCATAGCCCAAACCGTGTAGATACCTATTATAAAAGGTCCAGACATGACAATCTCAAACAATTCAAACAACAAAACTAACGGCCGTATTTCATATACAAAAAAAAAAACCGGAAAACAAATATGTAACACAAAAACAAGCGATAACTACTTAATTTCAGGCTCTTGTCTAGGGACAGGTACATACTAACATAATGTGGTGGGGTTAAACATGTTAGCAGGGTGTACATCGTTTCGGAGCATGCTATTACCTTGTTTAATTTTTTTCATCACTCGCTTATAATTCACTAATAATACGTGTATCATACGTTGCACCTTTTAAAACATGATTTTCAATTGTTTTGTTGTCTCTGGTGGTAGATTTGGGTTCTTAGAGGTGATATAACTCTATAAGCGCATATGTACCCGTTCCAGCGCTCGGATAATACCCTGTTAAATATTCGTTACTTATTCGCTTTAAATGCTCGGGGTATACGTTGCACCTTGAAATAAATCGTTTTTTAATTGTGTTCATGTCTCTGGTGGTAACAATGTGTTCTTAGAGATGAAATGACCCTATTAGCGCGTAGGTACCCGCTCCAGCGCTCTGTTAATACCTTGTTACCTATTCGTTACCTATTCGTTACCTATTCACTTATAATACGTTTGTTGTACATTGCACCTTTTAGAAAAAGGATTTTCAATTGTGACCATGTCTCTGGTGGTAATAATGTGTTCTTAGAGATGATTGAAATTACCCTATTAACGCGCATGTACCCGTTCCAGCGTTCGGTAAATACCCTGTTACCTATTCGTTCCTTATTCATAACTTATTCGCTTTTAATACGTTTGTTGTACGTTGCACCTTTTAGAAAAGGATTTTCACTTAAGTTCATATTTCTGGTGGTTATAATGTGTTTTTATAGATGAAATACCCCTATTAGCGCGTATGTACCCTTTCCAGCGCTCAGATAATACCCTGTTACTTATTCGTTCCTTATTCTGTTTTAATGCGCGGGGTATACGTTGCACCTTGAAATAAATCGTTTTTTAATTGTGTTCATGTCTCTGGTGGTAACAATGTGTTCTTAGAGATGAAATGACCCTATTAGCGCGTAGGTACCCGCTCCAGCGCTCGGTTAATACCCTGTTACCTATTCGTTACCTATTCACTTATAATACGTTTGTTGTACATTACACCTTTTAGAAAAGGATTTTCAATTGTGTCCATGTCTCTGGTGGTAACAATGTGTTTTTAGAGATGAATCCACACTATTAGCGCGCATGTACCCGTTTCAGTGCTCGGTTAATACCCTGTTACCTATTCGTTACCTATTCGTTACTTATTCGCTTTTAATACGTTTGTTGTATGTTGCACCTTTTAGAAAAGGATTTTCACTTAAGTTCATATTTCTGGTGGTTATAATGTGTTCTTGGAGATGAAATGACCCTATTAGCACATAGGTACCCGTTCCAGCGCTCGGTTAATACCTTGTTACCTATTCGTTACCTATTCACTTATCATACGTTTGTTGTACGTTGCACCTTTTAGAAAATGATTTTCAATTGTGTCCATGTCTCTGGTGGTAAAAATGTGTTCTTAGAGATGAAATGACCCTATTAAGGCTCATGTACCCGTTCCAGCGATCGGTAAATACCCTGTTACCTATTCGTTCCTTATTCATTACTTATTCGCTTTTAATACGTTTGTTGTACGTTGCACCTTTTAGAAAAGGATTTTCACTTAAGTTCATATTTCTGGTGGTTATAATGTGTTCTTATAGATGAAATACCCCTATTAGCGCGTATGTACCCGTTCCAGCGCTCGGATAATACCCGGTTACTTATTCGTTCCTTATTCGCTTTAAATGCGCGGGGTATACGTTGCACCTTGAAATAAATCGTTTTTTGATTGTCTTCATGTCTCTGGTGGTAACAATGTGTTCTTAAAGATGAAATGACCCTATTAGCGCGCATGTACCCATTCCAGCGCTCGGTTAATACCCTGTTACCTATTTGTTACCTATTCACTTTTAATACGTTTCTTTTTCACTTCAGAGAACACACAATTACCGCCAGAGACATGAAAGCAATAGATAATCGATTTAATCCAAGGTGCAACGTATACCACACGTATTAAAAGCGAATAAGGAACAAATAAGTAACAGGGTATCAGTCGAGCGCTGAAACGGGAACATATGTTTTATTAGGGTTATTTCACCTCTAAGAACCGACAGCTACCACCAGAGACACAAAAAATATTTCTTTTTTAAAGTGCAACGCATAACACACGTTTTAAAAGCGAATAAGGAACGAATAAGTAACAGGGTATCAGTGTAGCGCTGGAACGGGTACATGCGCTCTAATAGGGTCATTTCATCTCTAAGAACACATTTTTACCACCAGAGACATGAACACAATTAAAAAACGATTTATTTCAAGGTGCAACGTATACCCCGCGCATTAAAAGCGAATGAGGAACGAATAAGTAACCGTGTATTATCCAAGCGCTGGAACGGGTACATACGCGCTAATAGGGGTATTTTATCTCTAAGAACACATTGTTACCACCAGAGACATGGACACAATTGAAAATCCTTTTCTAAAAGGTGCAACGTACAACAAACGTATGATAAGTGAATTGGTAACGAATAGGTAACGAATAGGTAACATGGTATTAACCGAGAGCTGGAACGGGTACTTACGAGCTAATAGGGTCATTTCATCTCTAAGAACACATTGTTACCACCAGAGACATGGACACAATTGAAAATCCTTTTCTAAAAGGTGCAACGTACAACAAACGTATGATAAGTGAATAGATAACGAAAAGGTAACGAATAGGTAACAGGGTATTAACCGAGCGCTGGAACGGGTAGATGCGCGCTAATAGGGTAATTTTATCTCTAAGAACACATTGTTACCACCAGAGACATGGACACAATTGAAAATCCTTTTCTAAAAGTTGCAACGTACAACAAACGTATGATAAGTGAATAGGTAACGAAAAGGTAACAAGGTATTAATCGAGCGCTGGAACGGGTACCTATGCGCTAATAGGGTCACTTCATCTCTTAGAACACATTGTTACCACCAGAGACATGAACACAATTAAAAAACGATTTATTTCAAGGTGCAACGTATACCCTGCGCATTAAAAGCGAATAAGTAACGAATATTTAACAGGGTATTATCCGAGCGCTGGAACGGGTACATATGCGCTTATAGAGTTATATCACCTCTAAGAACCCAAATCTACCACCAGAGACAACAAAACAATTGAAAATCATGTTTTAAAAGGTGCAACGTATGATACACGTATTATAAGCGAATTATAAGCGAGTGATGGAACGAATTAAACAAGGTAATAGCATGCTCCGAAACGATGTACACCCTGCTAACATGTTTAACCCCACCACATTATGTTAGTTTGTACCTGTCCCTAGACAAGAGCCTGAAATTAAGTAGTTATCGTTTGTTTTTGTGTTACATATTTGTTTTCCGTTTTTTTTTTGTATATGAAATACGGCCGTTAGTTTTGTTGTTTGAATTGTTTGAGATTGTCATGTCTGGACCTTTTATAGGTATCTACACGGTTTGGGCTATGCTCATTGTTGAAGGCCGTACAGTGACCTATAGTTGATAATTTCTGTGTCATTTTGGTCTATTGTGGGGTGTTGTCTCATTGGCAATCATACCACATCTTCTTTTTTTATACAAGCGCTAACACGGTGATTTCATCGCTTCGAACCAAGATCCATCTTCAAGCATACGGACATAAAGCAGTTAAAAGGTAGAACGTATAAAAATCAAATAAGGAACAAATGAGTATCGAACATAAAGTAAAAGGATCGGTTGAGCACAAACACATATAAATAGGTCATAAAAAGATCATTTTACCTCAACAAATTTAGAACTATTACCAGATATAAGAGTATAAACAATTAAAAAGGGAGAAGGATATTAAAAATCAAATAAGTAACGAATAAGGAATAGGGAATAAGTAACGAATAGGTAACGATAGGGAATAAGTAACGAATAGGTAACGAATAGGTAACGAATAGGGAATAGGTAACGAATAGGGAATAGGGAATAGGTAACGAATAGGGAATAAGTAACCAACTTGACGTCCATGTACATCAACGTCTTAATCCTTGTGAACCAGATCAGTTAACACAATTGAAATTGTTTTAATAGGGCTCAATTATAAAACTTTTAAAAATGTAGAAAAGAAAGCCATGTGCGGTAGTCTTAAGAATTGATCAATGTGCATTGGAGTTGACAAATCCTTTATGGTTTCTAAGCAAGGTTTCGCTGAATTTTTTCCACCTTTAAGGCTTTTCTAACAAATATAGGAGGTTTTATCTTCTACTTATGGCAGTATAAAAAAGGATTGTAGACCCTAAAAAGTTTATTATTCCCTTCCTTCCTATATCACAGGAAAATGGCTACAGATTTTAAACTAGAGGCTCACCTGATATCTTGTTAACCAGTGATGCAAGAAATAATGCAACTGTTTTACTTTTGCTTTGGTTTCAGAGATATAAGACACAAACTGCATTTTACCCTATCTTCTATTTTTAGCCATGGCAGTCATTTTGGTTAACGTTGGCAGGTGGGGTCAGAGGACACATTTTTAAAACTAAATACTCTTATGATGATTGTTACCAAGTTTGGTTAAATTTGTCTTAGTAGTTTCATCAGAGAAGACAAACATTAGGCCTTTGTTCGTCTTGTAAGTTTTATGATGATTTTGGTTCATTTATATGTTTTGGAGTTAATGTGACATCCATTTTCTGTATTAGAAAATACCTGTACCAATTCAGGAATATGACAGTTGTTATCAATTCGTTTGATGTGTTTGAACTTTTGATTTTGCCATTTGATTGGGGGATTTCTGTTTTGAATTTTCATCGGAGTTCAGTATTCTTTAAACAGGAAGATAAGGTCTGTGCGAATTCATGCGAGACTATACACGCAATGAACCCATCAATAATATATATATATATATATATTGAAACTAAATTTGGATAATGCCCTTCTTTCTTCACTGCCCGCAATAAGCATTACTATAGTTTCTCCTATTTTAGATTTGACAAACAGAAAAGTTGGCATACTACTTGACATTTTAAGACACAAACGATGCCCCCTTCTGACCAAACAAACATTCAGATTATATGAAAAAAAATCTAAAATCTGTGGCCATTCAAATATCCATTATGTGTTTGAAAATCCTACACAGTATTTAAGCTGTATCTCTAAAACTGTAGAAGATAGCCAGACAAAGCATTGTCACTTCATGCAGCTTGTACCAACTACCTGTCATTTCAGAATATTTAAAAGAAATCAAAATCCTGTGGCTTTGCACTATAACATGTATAAGAGGTTTATTAAAATATCTCTGCAACAGAAGTTTAATCTAGAGGCCCTTTATCTAGAGATCTGTATCATTCAAATGGATCTATGTGTATTGCCAAACAGTATCCGCTATCTAAACCTATATATGTTTACAAGTTGAAGGTCCTTTTTGATTATATAGCTTTTCCACGGTTTCTTTATATCCTTGGCTTTTCAATATTCGACTACCAGAAGAAAATGTGAATTTAACGTGGTTTAACCTATATAGCTAGCAACACCATCAACTAGTATGGCAGATGTTTATAGTTCTGTATATGTATATAGAAACTCCATAGACATACAACACAATTGACTAAAAATACCAAAAGAAACGTATAGATGATTTAGTTGAAAGTCAATCGGACAAAACGCCAACAAAAAAATGCTGGTAGCGATGATAGTAAGTTGAAATATCTTTATTTGATTGTTTTGCTGTTGACAGGATGTCATTAGAATAACCTTCCATTTGTGGGTTTTAAATCTCATAAGGAATCAGTTGATGGGTTCGGTCATCCTTTATCACATATGCTACAATGGTATAACTAAATACACAAACAAGGCAAAGTTCTATCGGATAATCAAGAGTTTACTTCATTGTTTTGTTTCCAAAGATTATAGAAGATAATTGATTTGATGATTAAAACTTTTTCGTGCGTAATGCTATGCTCATAGAACAACAAGACATTGTGTGTGCTTTTTTATAGATCTGATGAGGTAAGCCTTTGTTAACTGATGTTTTTAGTTTGTTTTTATGTTGTTATATTACATAACTGTTCCAGGTCATGGAGAGGGTTTGGCGACAGAAAACCAATATCACCCAGCTACATTATATATTTGTTTGACCCAAGTTAGGGACTTGTCATTCAGTGGTTGTTTTTTGCTGTATACGAAATGGATTTTTTCAAAGTTGTTCTCTGGTGCAGAGTTGTCTCGTTGGCAATCAAACCTAATCTGTGTTTATCAATTATTGGAATAGTGGTCATTCATTCAAAGTCTATCATCAAATGAATTGACCGTGGAATTTATCAAAATCACAATTAAATTCACCCGTTCTTTATATCTTAAACACAAAGAAAAACTATCGTTCGCACCTTAATAAGTACTGATATTTTGAACTCATATATTAATCTATTTCTTTGTGTGATTGAGCTATCTCAAATTTTGTTTTGTTTAAATCTTATGAATGAAAGTACTTTCAAAACTCAAGACAGTAAAGAAATTTAACTGTGCAAACAAATTTGTATTAAGTATATCCACTAACCCTTACAATTCGCATGATCAGTTTACACATTACACTTTCAATCTGCCTCACTCAAGTTACATTCAAAATATTCACATAAAAAACAAGATATAAGAAATGATTTTATGACAGGTATATAACAATTGTAGTTGGGCAGTCAAACATTTTGACATTAAATCTCATGAACCATGTTTTTTTCTTTTCAAAACACTTTTTATCAAGGAATAAATAGTTTTGCTAAGTTTAACATACATTGTATTTAGCTACATAATAGTCATGTCAGTAACACATTTAATGATAATCGTTATTAAGAAAAATCATCGAAGATCAATCCTGTCAAACAGACATGTAGGCCTCACAATTATTGTATACGAAGAACTAATTTATCCAATACTTATGACATGTAAGACACCAACCTTATATCAAAAAGTTTGACTAATGCGCAATTGAGATTTGAACCAATGTCAAAGTGATAAAAGTATAGATTTTTCTGCATTCATTTAACCATGAAAATCAGATTCAGGACAACAAAGAGAGGTTTTATTTATAAATCATTTGTATTAATGATGAAAGCATCAATCAAAAAGATAATTCTGTCAGCGTAGTCCTCCCTATGCATTGTATTCTGTGATATTTGTTGTAGGTGATAAAAAAAGACAACATCAAACACATGTATTGCATACAGCGATAGGTTATCTATGATAACAAAATTTGCTTCCCAAAAAGGTAAGCTAAACATATATTGCATAATCTATTTCCAGTAAGCTGTGCAGATTATTAGTCTAAATGCAAGTTTCAGGATAAAAACTGCTTTCTGCTACGATGATCTGCACTTACACATACAAATAAATTCATATCATATGTTACTTTCTTCGCAGTCAAAAATTTTTGGTTTTAAAGATGTGATACACGGGGTGAAAGACTTTGCATTTCTCATAGGTGAAGCATTCTTTAAAACAAGGATAGTTTTGCTTTTTATAAAGGCAACAGCAGTATGCCACTTTTAAAAGTCATGAATCGACTGAGAGTGAACATATCTGGGGTTACAAAATAAACCATGAAAAACACATCATTTATAAGAGGAAGACAACGAAACAACAGAAACAATGAAGTGTAACAAACACAAATTTTAACATACATTGAAACGGACTATCTGATAACAACTGCCATATTCCTGACTTGGTACAGGACTTTTAAAGAAAACATGGGGGTTGAACCTGGTTTTAAATGGCAATGTATAAAAATATCGTTAATATGACAACACTATGTGACATGAATATAGTACAAATTATGTTTTCATTAAATAAAAGAGCATTACTAAACGTGTTGAAAAGCTTATCTTAAATGCGAAAAAAGGCAATAAACAATTTTTGACAATTTTGTCAAATGTCTTGTACAAAGTCAGTAAATGGCAATTGTTGTATTATAGTTCGTTTCTGTGTGTTGCATTGTCGTTTTGTTTTTTATTGCACTTTAGTATTTATGTTGTTTTGTTGTTTTCCGCTTATATTTTGATGTGTTTCCTTCAGTTTTAGTTTGTTCTTCAGATTTGTTTTCTCTCAATCGATTAAATACTTTTGCTTTTATTGATAACACTATGATTATAAGAAACTCCTTTCAGATGACTTTTATTGAAAATGATTCACAAACTTTTTAGCTGCGAATTTCAATTGTACGATATCTGTATGTTCATGCTAGTACATTGACTACTGTGGTTATATACCCTCACAATTTTGGAACTTTGGACCCTCATTGCTATTCAACTCTGTACTTGTTTGGCTTTATAAATACATTTGTATTTTAATATGAACGTCATTGATGAGTCTTACGTAGACGAAACGCGCGTCTGGCGTACTAAATAAAAATCCTGGTACCTTTGATAACTATTTGGACCACTGGGTCGATGCCACTGCTTGTGGACGTTTCGTCCCCGAGGGTATCTCCAGGCTAGTAGTCAACACATCGGTGTTGACATGAATATCAATAATGTAATCAGTCGTATAAATTTCCTGTTTACAAAACTTAGATTTTTTCGAAAAACTAAGGATTTTCTCATCCCAGGCATATATTACCTTAGCCGTATTTGGCACAACTTTTTGGAACTTTAGATCCTCAATGCTCTTCAACTCTGTACTTGTTTGGCTTTATAAATATTTTGATATGAACGTCACTGATGAGTCTTATGTAGACGAAACGCGCGTCTGGCGTACTAAATCATAATCCTGGTACCTTTGATAACTATTTGCACAACTGGGTCGATGCCAGTGCTATTGGACGTTTCGTCCCCGAGGGTATCACCATCCCAGTAGTCAACACTTCGGTGTTGACATGGATATCAATAATGTGATCATTCTTATAAATTTCCTGTTTAGAAAACTTTGAATTTTTCGAAAAACTAAGGATTTTTTTATCCAAGGAATAGATTACCTCAGCCGTATTTGGCACAACCTTTTTGGAATTTTGGGTCCTCAATGCTCTACAACTTTTTACTTGTTTGACTTTCTAACTATTTAGATCTGAGAGTCACTGATGAGTCTGATGTATACGAAACGCGCGTCTGGCGTATTAAATTATAATCCTTGTACCTTTGATAACTATTAAGCCACTCAATAATATATTTTGAAAAGCAAAAATAATCAATGATGAAATATTTAAGCTAACAAATAACCGGTGAGCGATTCATGCTCTTGAGAGCCTCTTATTTCTAATTGAGTTATGTATGTTGATAACATGTTATTGATCCAACTGACAGATAAATTGTGTTCTTCTCTATTAGGAAATTTATGAAATAAAATAGTCCGTTGTACATTCGGTAGTTCTTATTGTTATATGCAGTTGTCTCAGGTTTTTTGTTGATTAAGCTTTAAGATGTAATGATCCAGATATGCTTTATTGTTGTAGTTTTGTTTCTGATATTTGCCATCGGATATAAAATATCTATTCTATTTTGCTTTTCCTTGTAGTGTATCAACGATATTAATTGATTGTGGTTTTAGGTTTATAAGCTTGCGTTGTTCCATGGTGACTATGCGTTTGTGTTACTCCTTAAAGGCATGATCTGTAATGTTTTGTATAATATTGCTCATAGAAAAGAAATGGCTATCAGAATATACATAATTGGCCTTAATTACTTGCAAAAATTCAGTTGTAAAGTTCATGTCTTTTTCCTTATGATTTTCAGTTTTATATAGTATGCCTTTTTGTCTCTTGAGAATATAATCTACATTATATATCCACGGCCGACACTCGGCTAACCGAGAGATTGGTCGGTTAATCTATATTGAGTATAGGACTATATGGGCGATTGGTCTGTTAATCGGGTTGGTTATACGTCTGTTAAGGTGGTATGGGTGTCTTCCTCCATCTTGGATTGTAAAAAACAGAGAATCAAAGGTCCAGATTTTCCATCAAGTTAGCAAAATTTGATACAGGAATGCAGATGTTTAATGTACATTTTCATTTAAAAGTACCAATTTATAAGAATATAACTTCTAAATATTGATATTTTTGCAAATGCATTTTCTGAAGGATTCTGTATGGAATTTTCCTATTTTGTATTTTAGCTGGAAAAAACGTACGGTGACCCTATCTTTTCTTTTGATATTCTCAGAGCAGTGTCTGAAAGCTGTATTTTCCTGAAGTATTTAACAATTCTATCATTTTGTTTAGTTTCTAATCACAAAATGGTGTTTTTTCCTGTATAATCCATACAAAATGTGTCATTTTGTCCCGTCCTGTAGCTTGAGAAAATTCGCGGCGACCTAT
This sequence comes from Mytilus galloprovincialis, assembly GCF_965363235.1. Lineage (NCBI taxonomy): Eukaryota > Metazoa > Mollusca > Bivalvia > Mytilida > Mytilidae > Mytilus > Mytilus galloprovincialis. The sequence goes on along the minus strand of NC_134846.1, from coordinate 42,375,484 downwards.
CATTTTTATTATATTTTTCAACATGTATCAATAGATACAACGTTTTGGCAAAGTATGAACAAATTCTATCATTTTTATTTTAGACTCCCATACCACCTTAAGAGTAGAACGCTTAATTTAATGTTAAACTCTATTAAATATACAGATTTTTGGCATGTTATAAGAACCAAATCATAAAAAGAAAAGTATCTGACAAAATGATATCTATCATAGAACATTTTGCACTTGTAAAAACATTTCTTAGTCTGCGCAGTTTTCAGTGAAACTAAAAGGCGTCGCGCAAGTATGTAGTATTTATGCTTATACGCATAGAATTTTTTTTAATAAAAGGCAAAACAAACAAATTTAGATATCATTTAAAGGACAAAAATAGTACTGTGGTTCTAAAAAATAAATTGACATTAGTAAATATTTCATAATTGTAAAATAACGTAAATAATACCACGTTTTAGTGAAAATTATGGGAATAAAGTCTGCTAATGGGTTAGACAATTGAAATTGTGTCAGTTAAGAGTTATTTAGCCACGACAATAATTTTGCTACCTTTATATTTTCCCCTAGAAAGATTTAAGAATGAGATATTCCCGAGTAAACAAAAGTGACAATACGGTGCCACAGTATCCTAGAAAGAGCATTTTTATTTTGACTTTCTTTGCATTTTATTGAAGGATGTGTCACTTCAATATAGCGTGATATGGCTGATTGGCCTCTGGAATATGCATGAATGTTTTATTGACGTTTTCAATCAGCCTTAATTTTTGTTTCTGTTCGAAGTAGCACGTTCTCAATTCCGACTGAAAGCGTCTTTCTAATATAACACACGGTACATATAACGTGTTCTCGTTCACATATGAACATGATATTTGTCACTGGACGTTAAACTCTAATTCGTCAGCCTCATCCAATTGGCTCTTTTCCTTATTACTAATTCATTTATGAGTTTGACTGTCCCTTTGGTATCTTTCGTCCCTCTTCCCTTGTGAAATCGCGAAAAGGCGAAATCGCGAAGTTAAAAACGCGAAAACGCAAAGTTGAATACGAGAAATCGGTTTCGCGTTTTCGCCATATAGAATATGTAAGGCGAAAACGCTATTTAAAGCCCTAAAACACAAAATGGCATTAACCTGCCACAATAGTTGTTCGCATGTAAACTTCTAGAATTTGTCACCAATATAAGTACATCGCAATCCGTTACTGTTTCAACAGCCATCGGTGTTTCGTGTGTGTATTCTTAAACAAGTATTATTTTTCTCTCGTTTTCAGCAATGTATCACTATCTACTGTCCTTATATAATATTCTATATTCTGCGTTTCCATCCAGATTCTCGTGTATACCATGAGGGTCCGGATAGAGGGTATTGTTTATTTCTGTATTCTTTAAATTTTTATGTAATGTTTTGTCTACATTTTATTTACCTTACTCATTATTCTTTCTTTATTTTTCATATTTTTTCATCCCAATATATTCTACTTACTGTCGTTTAGTTACATATTACGACGTTTATCTCTGATTTATATACTGGTTACCAATGTAGATGACAATTAAACAGAATCAACATGATATGCGATCATTCTTGGATGAAATTAATATTACTTTAATATTACACTTTTTGAAACCATTTTTATCAATTTTCAATTTCATGTGTTGTTTCCGTATATGTTATGTTTCATTGCTCATGTGTTGTTTTCGTATATTTTAGCCGCTCGTCTTGAGCCTACTCATTTGATCCGATAACACCCTATATAGCAATACAAATATACTTTTATTGCCATTCATAACTCTTAACAGACCAATTAACAGACCGGGTTTATACATCCGACCCATTAACAGACCAGGTTTTAAATAAAGATTGATTTATGTCACCAAAATACAGATTTTCGTGTAGATTTTTCACACATTGATATCAATATGGTTAACAAACATAATGCCTTTCTTTTTTCGATGTTCAAAATATTGAATGCAAGTATATTTAACCAATGTGTCACGGTGTCATTTTGTGTACATTTTATGTGTGTAAAATGTGTATAAATTCATTGATGAGTAACCCGCCTTTTTATTTTATAGATCGTACATCGAAGCTAGAAAAATAATAATTACACCACTGAATTCAGTACATTGAATTGTTTTGTTTGACATAAATACTTTTTATGATGAAAATATATTTAGAAAGTTATATATGTTGCCTTTATTTATACAATGAAACATACTGAATTCGAACTTTCAATGATTTTCTCGATAACACCTGATTAACAGACTTTAGCCAACCCGTTTAACAGACCAACCGCCGATATAGCCGCATACTCAATATAGATTAACCGACCAATCTCTCGGTTAGCCGAGTGTCGGCCGTGATATCGTAGGCGTGTAGTTTTATGTTATGTTGTTTAAAATAGAAACATATACATATATGATAGATTAAAAGTCTGTTTTGTGCGTTGAGCAGATAATCAATAAACAAATCATCAAAGGTTGTGAGTTAGCATTTTCATATCTGATGTAAACTGGTCTACATCATAATCAGTTAAAAAAACATCTTATGTATGATTCAGTATAATCCATCATTCTCTACATGAAAAAATATTTGTACCGAGTCAGGAATATGACAGCTTTTAATTTTCCTTAGAGTATGTATTTTGGTTATTTTACTTTTTCATTCATTTCAAGTACCTGCTCTTTGGCATGGTCAATTTTGAGAATCCTATACCAGAGATTACCGATGATAATTCTTAAACTCCAAAATTATTTTTGTATGCATATAAATGTTTTAAATTGCACTTCAAATTACGTAATTTATCTATACTATTAAACGAGAAGACCTCATTTTGGGTGTCGCTTCTCCTCTTTTCACAATAAATTAATCAACACGCCTCTGTATCCTATAGGTATAGTGCATAGTCGTATTTGTCATCTATTCATGTGATTATTCAGATTGAGTTATTTCGGGAGAAAAACGAGAAAAAAGGCATCCGGATATTGTCCCGCCATTGGACGAAATTTTAAGTCAGATTAGACTTCCAGTTTGCGTTTTTCTGTATACTTTGAACATACAATGAATAAAGTGTATATTCAGAATTCTATCTGCTATCATTTTCAAGTTTACTATCAACGGCGGTCACAGAGTTTATTAAATAGAGAGGGTCTGTATACTATATCAATGACCACCATGGATCGATTAGTAAACTTAGAATTGAAAGTAAATACACTTATAAGTAATGAATTTTCATAATATACACAGACAAGCGCTAAAAATATTCATGTGAACTTTTGATACCTTTTCTGAAATTCTCCAGTCATTTAATCTTTTACAAAAAAAAGAAGATGTGGTATGATTGCCATGTTGAGACAATTCTCCACAAGAGTACAATATGACACAGAAATTAACAACTATAGGTTACCGTACGACCTTCAACAACGAGCAAAGCCCATACCGCATACTCAGCTTTAAAAGACCCCGAACTGACAATGTAAAACAATTCAAACCAGAAAACTAGCGGCCTTATTTATGTACAAAAAAATGAACGAAAAACAAATATGTAACACATAAACAAACGACAACCACTGAATTACAGGCTCGTTACTTAAAAAATGTCCATAACATACTAAATGTATGTTCATATTGAAATTGATAGAAAACAAAAAATTAGGAATTTGGAAATAAAGGAGGAGGGATAAAAAAAAAAGCATTTTCCTGTCCCTAATAAGCTATGACTTATGACACTTTTGCTGAAATTCTCCAGTCATTCAATATTTTACAAAATTCTTCCAACAACACTTTACATACTTTAAACTACGCTCTGAATGCCCGCGATTTCGCGGGTGTGTTCTAGTATTATTGATTTGAGCAGCTTCATAAAGCAAAATTACACAGGTGCAGAAAAAGCAAAGTAAGTATTCATTTAGTGACATCACATTACATGAAAAATTTTGTTTTACAAAACTAAAACTATTAATGATTTATAATCTTATCCGGACTTTCAGATATTAGTCTGCTATGTTTTATGAAGTTAACAGAAACAGCAAGAACAGTATTGAAAATTAGTACTACTTGTAAAAGTAGATACTTATAGAAATTGCATTTCTTGTACATGAGTTGTTTCTAACAATCGTGCGCTCGGATATATACACCAATATTTTGTTTGAACAACTGCCAGGTATGGAAAATCAATATCCATGAAACTATAAAATAAAACGATCAATAAAATTTAGTTTAGTTAACTAAGAAAATGTGCAAGTGACAGATAAATTTAAAATTCACTATGGCACAATCTTGCCCTGTTTGTTCGAAATGTGAAGGTGAAAAAACGGCAAATTGGACATGTGTGAATTGCGATATCTTTATGTGCGAGTCATGTAATGAAAAACATTCGAATATAAATCCGGAACATCTAAGCACATACAAAAATGAAAAAACAAACTTGATTCAGAATCTGAAAGAAGAGACAGATGACAAAAAATTTACGCAAATTAGATGCGCATATCATAAGGATTATTATTGTACTGACGTATGTGTGGAGTGTGTAACGCTTATTTGCGCGAAGTGTCGCTATGAAAATCATGCAAGGCATAAACTGGAGTTTATTGAAACATTTTATCAAAATAAAAGGACAGAGCTTTCAAAATGTAAATCGATCATTGAAAAACGCTTGATATCAAAGGCCAAGGAAGGAGGTCGTTTAGTGAAATATGTTGAAAGTTATCATGTGGAACATTTCGAAAAGGAAAAAAATAAAGTTTTAACGCAAGCGGAGGCTTTGAAAAGAAAGATTACAGACCGATCACACGACGTAGTTCAACGATTAGAAGATAGTCTGCAGAATTATAGAATAACATCATATAAGAATAACCATCAGCTTGAAAAAATAGAACAGAATTCAAAAACTAAAGCAGAAGAAATACACGAAATGGAGCAAAACTTAATGAAAAGCATTCAGACACAAAACGAGGATAAACTGAAGAACGTTTTAGGTAAAATCAAGGGTCTTTTAAACAAAGTTGAAAGCAATACAAAACAATGTGATATTCCAATTCTAATATCACGATCAGTGAAAAAGTTCAATCCAAAGGAAATCGGTGATGAAGCTATTGACAAGGCTCTAGGTGATATAGTAGACTGTTCAATACTTGATGAAGTATCAATTCGAAAAGTTTCTTCGTTTGATATAACTAATTCCTATAGTAATAGTTCTTTAGCAGTAAGCAAAGATGGAACAATTTGGTTTGGTAATTCTAACGGTTTGGGACAAATTACCTCAAATGGGACACAAAATCCTTCTCGACCCATCAAAAAAATGTATGATGTTTCTTTTTTGGAATCGAAGGGTATTTTAATAGCTTACACAGAAAAAGGTTCGATTGACATTTTAGACAACAAGGGTACACTAAACAAATTCTATGAAAAACCCAATGGGAGGATGAATGCTTTAGCTCTGCATGTTTGTAGAGATGATAGAATAATAATTCTTACATGGTCAGACTATTTCTTTCTAGGTAATTCAGTTACACTCCATATTATTGAATTAACAAGAGATGGAAAATTTATAAAATCAATCAGATGTCAGGGAAACACTTACCAATTACCTGCTTATGATGTATTTAGAATAAGTGAAAATATCAATGGACATTTTTGTGTAAGTTGTCAAAATGATAGTAAAATTGTAGATCACAACAATAAAGGGGATATGGTTTGGGTCTATCGGCGATGCTACAGGCCATTTGGCATAGTAACCACCAAACTTGGTAACATTGTAACAGCTGGAACTGATCAATTCATACATATTTTGAATTCTGAAGGAAATTTTTTAACAAAGTTGAATGTAGAAGAACATATACAGACAGAATATTTATTTGCCTTGATTTTAGATTCTGATAATCGACTTTTGATACTATCAGAAAATAAACTTACTTTACTAGAGTTTTCTACTATCGTGTAATGCAACATAATTCTGAAGGAAATCAATATAAAATCTTACTTTATACATAACAGAAAATGCAACTTATTTTACTAATATATAATGTAAAAGGAATTATTTTTGCTCGTGATGATGGTAGTGGGGGTTTTGAGGGGTCACGATGAAATTTACCTGATGCAATATTCATTTTTCCCTTTTGTGAGACCCGCTAGTGTGATGCAGGTGAACTTGAAAAGCTACTGAATCTGAATTAAGTTTAAAAAATTCAAATTATGAAATCCGAAGCGAAATGATAATCTCATTTTTGATTTATTATTTATAAGGTTAAAACATTAGTTTTAAACCGGACGGATTGTAAACGGTGTATCAAAGGCAGAAACATAGATCACCGAGGCATCTATCGGATATTGCTTTGTCATCTTTTCGTAGAATTTTATCAAAAATTGAATTGATGAGGCATCGTTAAAAATACAACATTATTACAATTAACAATTATTTGTTTACTTCTGGACTTGAATCATAATTATCTGACGCAAGGTTCCTAGGAAGAGTCAGTATGTTTCATTCGACGCTATAGCTTACAAATTGTTTTATGAAAAGTTTTGCATTTAAGTTATGCAATTTACAGACAACTCTTCATATGGATACTGAACAGATATATCATGTTATGGAGGGGTATTTGCGAAAAATACCAGTCTTAGGACCGAATTTCCCTCGCATAGAAATTTTACAGTCCCTCGACTGGTATTTTCCGCAAATACCCCTCCATAATATGATATATCTGTTAAAATACACCGAATAGATTTGGATTGAAACTCTCTGTACAGGTGAATATATGTTTTTTTACTTGAAAGCTGTAATTCATTAACATGTTTATGTATAATATCGAAGATAAGAGGATATTATCATAGAAACGCGGTAATTACTCATGTACTTATACCCGTTAGCTCGCCCTTTTTATGTTACGTCATATCCGAAAAAATTTGGCGGGAAGATGCTCGAGAGGGTAAAAATAGAATATCCAAAATGGCAAATACCATGGTACTTGAGGCAAGTTCACCGGCAGTGTTGAAAAACAGGCAAATTCGTTTGAAATGAGGAAAAAAATATTAGCTGGCTATCAACCTATCAAAATCCGGCTTTCTTATATAAGGTGTCATAAAAATAGAAATACATATTACAAAAACAAAGAGTGAACGTGACTGGGTAATGTACATCACAGCAACAAAAAAGTACAGATATGAGAGTACTCGCAGCAATTGACAGCAAGTTCAAAGTCAATGACAACTAATGAAAAAGCATGCATCTAAGACTAAACTATCAATCAGTACACATCCAATATCCAATGTTTAGTTCAAATACGTCATAAATAGTCAGAGAAAAACATGACCTTGTACAATGCCATGAAACAGGTATCGACATATTTTAGATCTGTGAATACGCATATTTATATATATATAACAATTAAATTTAGTTAGCTTTACAATTTACTGATACCATATTAAATAATAATAACGTTTATTTCGTTATTCATGATCCTGGTGGTCTTGTGATTTCGTGCTGGCCTCGGGTACGGACGGACAGATTGGTCGGTTCGGAGTCAGAATATTGTGTCCGGGAAGAGTGAGATGTATTCTTGTGTACTATTACCTTATGAATTAGTACGTTAAAAAAGTTTGGATCTTCGTGCCGGTTTAGTAAACCATCTGGTGCATTATCATCTTCTGGTTGTAAATATGTATAATCAAATAATTACATTAGATGTTTCATTATAATACGTTATTCTGATTGGCTACACTGTAATCTCGCGTGATTCCTTAGTCAATTGCATTACACAATGAAATTTATAATTCATGATGACACGAGGTCCCACAATAAAGTGCACAGGTAATTAAATAAAAACTTGATAAAAATCGTGTTTTCATGATCCTAGCTAACAAAAAGGAATTATAAATATTGAATGCTTTTTTTTGTAACTTCATAGGGTTGTAAAAGCGTTGACCGTACGCACATTTTTAGAATGAAATATGTCTGCATTATTTCATAAATATGCATTTTAATGCGTTTTTTTTATTCAAATATCTAAAAGTTAAGAACATATAACGAATAGGCCTACAAAGGGCAACATGAAATTATTACAATCAACAATTTCTTCCATTCATATTGTTCCCTATACAAAAAACCTTCGAGAGAAGGTTGGAATTGTCCAGAATTGGATATCAAATCAGTAATTATATATTAACTTTATCCAAGTAAATTTGTTTAATGCTGCAAAACAAATATGTAATTATTGGAATCGAGCTTTAGAAGTTCTTTATCAGGCTGTTATCAGTTGATCTACCATGAGTTATGGAAGAACTATACAAAAAATACTATTCAAAAATATGTTACATTTTTACTTGTTATCAATGTGTTACTTACATTATTTTTCATTTTGTCTATGACATGTATGTTAAGCACTAGCATTACGCTATATCATATTAATTCATGTGATGTGTCTATTAAAGTATTAGATTTTATTTAATTAAGACTAAATCAAGAAAACCACCTTGGAAAAGAATTAATAACTGTAACTTTAATACAAAACAAAATATTAACAATCATTGCAATATTTGCAAACATTACTGCTCGTGACTAGTATATGAATGTAAATTGTTTAAGTTTATAATTTTGACAAACAACACCGATCTCAATTTCAATTGTAAAATTTAAAACATTCACACATACTGGTTTTTCTTTGAGGCATTCTTTCAAAGTGTCATGAAGCTCTTAACAAAAAAAATATACTTCATGACAACTCTTTGTGTTTGTGTTTCTCAATATGAAGTTTACGTTGATTGTTATAAGTTTGACAGTAATTAATATTCCAGATATATATGCACACGTATAAAAATTGGGTTTGAACGTTGTTTTCCATTTAGACTTATATATATATATATAAGAGCCCAGGTGGTCGTGTGGTCTAGCGGGACGGCTGCAGTGCAGGCGATTTGGTGTCACAATATCACAGTAGCATGGGTTCGAATCCCGGCGAGGGAAGAACCAAAAATTTGCGAAAGCAAATTTACAGATCTCACATTGTTGGGTTGATGTTTAGACGAGTTGTATATATATATATAAGCACGTCTGAGTCAGTGACAACTTTACAACAGATGTATCCATCGGATCGCCATCAATGATGGTGATACATGGCTGTGTACATAATGTATATACAACTCGTCTAAACATCATCCCAACAATGTTAGATCTGTAAATTTTCTTTCGCAAATTTTTGGTTCTTCCCTCGCCGGGATTCGAACGCATGCTACTGTGATATCGTGACACCAAATCGCCTGCACTGCAGCCGTCCCGCTAGACCACACGACGAGAGAGAGAGAGAGAGAGAGAGAGAGAGAAAGAGAGAGAGAGAGAGAGAGAGAGAGAGAGAGAGAGAGAGAGAGAGAGAGAGAGAGAGAGAAAGCGAGAGAGAGAGAGTTGTCACTGGTTCAGACGTACTTATATATATAATTATTTCTTTGACTGTATCTTGCATTAATTTGTTGGCTCCTTTACAATAGATATTTCAACTGATCTGTAACAATAAATATAGGAAGATGTGGTGTGAATGCCAATGAGACAACCCTCCATCCAAATAACAATTTTAAAAAAGTAAACCATTATAGGTCAATGTACGGCCTTCAACACTCACACCGAACAACAAGCTATTAAGGGCCCCAAAATTACTAGTGTAAAACCATTCAAACGGGAAAACCAACGGTCCAATCTATACAAAAAAACAAGAAACGAGAAACACGTATAAATTACATAAACAGACGACAACTACTGTACATCAGATTCCTGACTTGGGACAGATGCAAACATTTGCAGCGGGATTAAACGTTTTAATGGTACCAAACCTTCTCTCTTTTCTGAAACATAGCATAACATCACAACATAGAAAAACATACGATAAAATATCAATTGGCAGGCTTAACTCAATCAAAAAACGTAACTTAATACACTATGAACGAATAAATTTGATCTGCGTTATCTGAATGTAAATACAGTTAATAAAATATTAGGGATAAACTCCATCTTCATGCCTTATATATCATGGACTGTATTACGACTCTAGATTTAAACTGATGAAGAAAAGTAACACCCGGCCATCGAAAGCGTTTTTTTGTGAAGCCAAGGTGGTCGAGTGGTCGGATACAGGGCAGACGATTTGGTGTCACGATATACAGAAGCGTGAGTTCGAAAAAAGAACAAAAAATTTGCGAAAGCAAATTTACAGATCTAACATTGTTGGGCTGATGTTTAGACGGGTTATATATATATTGGGAGTGTGCCCGCATTTTTTGTACGTTAAGTGACCCTTAAAACAACATTCCTTATGTTCGTGAGTGACCCTCCTTTCTGGTCAATGAGTCTTGCAGTACCTACTCAATGTATTAATAGTTTATTTCTTCTCGTCCTGAATATGAATGACATTTTCGCCACTGCAGACATCAATTGCTTTTCTAGATATATCAAATAGGGAATATTATGATTTCCAGTTATGATGTTCAGTTCCTTATGGATATGTACTTGCCATGCTGAGAAAAAATACTGGCCATTAAACCATGTTACTTGTTTTAGTATTTCCTTTAACATTTGTTAGATCTATTTCAATGAAGTACAACACGCACTTAATTTTGTAATAATATTATATAATGCTTATATTTTATCAGATTATGTGTTTTTACATTATAACTTTTATTCTCATATATGTTTATATAAATTACCATTCGTAATTAAAATGTACACTACAGATGTTCATTTTGTTGCATTTGCCTGACATGGGAACTCGATTGGTTAATAAAAAATGTCTAATGTCTAAATAAATGATGTTGAGCATGATTTATTGTCATTTGATTTGATCTTTTTTTATATTGAAAAATATCTTGGTCCGTTTGCGAGAATAAGTAAGTATTGTTTGTCTTAAAATTTAATTGCCGTATTGTATCGCCACTTTGATTAGTCTAGACATGCCACCATAATGGGAAATTTGTAAATATAAACGTAAAATTACAGATCTAACATTGTTTGGCTGATATTTAGACGAATTATATATACTGAATGTATGTTTAGCCTTGTATCACTATCACTGCTAATGATCCGATCGATAAAATCTGTTGTAGAGTCGTCACTGGTTCAGACGTACTTATAATTGAATTATTTCTGTGTCTGCATCTCACATTAATTTGTAGGATCCTTTACAATAGATAACTCAGCTGATCTGTAACAATTCCATCTTCGTGCATTATATATATCATGTTCTGTATTACGACACTAGATTAAAACTGACGATGAAAGATAACACTCGGCCACCGAACGCTTTATTATTGTAGTGCATATAGATGGTCGATGGTCTAGCGCGTCGGACAAAGTGCAAGGCGATTTGGTACCACGACATCTCAGTAGCATGAATTCGAATTCCGGCGAGGGAAGAACTGAACAATTGCGAAAGCAAATTAACAGATCTAAGATTGTTGGTCTGATGTATAGACGAATTATCTATGGTTTGTCTGCTTTACTACTTACGACTGAACTATATATTTCATTGAGAATATCGGCCTCTAGTTACTTGTGTACTAGTATCATGTACACCTTAGGACTAGTTCACCTTACAATGTAATTACATCCCAGCTCCTTTGTTCTTACAGGGGTGATCTGAGCGGGATCACCCCTACCAGATCACCCAAGTTTGAGTTTCTTTGTTATGCATGCTTTCCTTTGTTCTGTAACATTTTGGCGGGAATGTCAAATCCACTATAAAACTTATAATTAATTATACGAAAAAGACTATCTATCAAAATTCAAGTAGAAAAAAGTCAGTGTATATACTGGGATTCGAACTCCAAGACCTTTAGCATATCAAGCATATCAAGCCACGACACATACCACTACACCAGGACAACTAGATACGAATTAACAGTTATTTAACATACTTAAAGGAAGCAAGATCTTTTTATAAGTGGGGCGAGTTCGCAAACCTTTATTCAGTGGGTTTTAAACCTTTTTCGTTAATAAGTGAGTTGTCAGACTGATTGTACAATTTGTGGGATAACTAATAATGATTGAAACAAATATAGTTATAGATGATAGTTGAGGCAACGATAATACAACAACTGTTCAGCCATTACATTTAATATACAAGTACGTATTTCCGCCCAAGGCGACGTCACTGACAATACCAAGTCGACAATAGACATGTACAATAGTTGGAACGTGATGTTTCCGCGATAATTACAACATACTGGGGCCGCTAAAAGGTAAAAAATATCATAATTTTATAAAAATCTCAATTGTCCATTGATAAATCGTTTCACTGATAAATAACTGTCCATCAATAAATTTATCAGTAATATCACTTTGAAATTGTCTCTCGCGCTGTGTTTTTCTTTGAAATGCTGAGCAAATCATATAAAAACGGAAATTACATTTAGCGATTAAATTCAATTAATGTCACTCAAGAAATAAAAATAAAATTCAATTTTGCACTAAACGTGTAATTGTTAATGTTCATCGCTAACATCACTGGTGTGTCCACTTCTGTATGGTCTGTCGAGCTTTTCGTTTAGATCTGTACTCCAAATGTTCCTGCTCATCAATTGGAACGTTAGAATTGTTTGTCATGTTTGTGTTATTTCCAATGGATATAATTTGGCGATCGGTCTTGTAGTTTCGCCTGTGCTGGTCCTTATTCGTGCTGATCTTACGAGTCCATCATTACCTCTGGCCAGTTCGGCTATGATTCCAATTTTCCAGTTTATACGAGGACATTCGTTGTGAATTGTTTACGACATCTCCTGTATTTATTAATTGTTCATTTTGTCCGATTGTCCTAAGAAATTTAAGTAACGGCGTAAGATATCCGAATTTCCATCTTTTTCCTTTTCTGCAGTCGTAAACAATTCTGTAACGGGTGATGCTCGGTTCCTTCTGTACTGGATGATCAGGAATGTAATGTAGTTTTCTTGAAGGTTCTGTTGTTCCGTTCATCTTTTCTATGAATTCCGCCCATCATGGCTGTTTTTGAATAACGTTTCCGTATTTCTTCAACATATCTGGATTTTTAGCGAGTCTTGTAATTACGTTTTCTGTATTTTTCTTCGTAACGGTTAGATTTGTAGGTAATTCATCAGTGTCTTTTTCCATGGTAACATAGCGACATCTTTATTATCAGATGTATCCAACAGAATTAACTGTCCGGATAGGCTTTAATATATGCATTATACCTTCTTCGATCTCCTTACAATTTGATTCCAATAGACTCTAAATTTTAAATTCTCTCTGGATTGTATTCTACTGCAACGTGTGAAATGTAAACATTGAGCATGTTATTATTTGACGTGTTGATCTCCTTACCGTATGTAGGTCCTGAAAGCAAATATCCGATCGTTGATTTCACGGCGGTCAGACCGTTTCCCCGTACTATGTGGTCGTCTACAATGTCCCAGTAGTGATATGCGCCTACTAGCAACGATATCTCGAATGAATCTTGCTGTGTCAACGTGTGCGCTAACTTTAAACCATGTAAATATTCATACTTCGTATCAATATTACTCATTTGATTCTGTAGAGGAAAAACGATGAAAGGTACTATCAGTACGTTGATTGGCAATACGTGTCCTGCATCGGTTTTCAGGTAGACTGTTGTGTTTTCTAAGTGTCTCGCGGTTTTCTCTTTACCTTCAAATGCTGATAACTTTGTAATTTCTGTTCCCTCTATCTGAAAGTTAAGTTTATTCGCTACGTCCTGCGTTAAAACCGATCTTTGTGCTCCTTCGTCAAGGAGAATATTTGTGTCGATGTAGAGCTGATTCGACCCTACTTGAGCTACGGCGGTTTTCAAAAGTACATTTGATAGCGATTCTGTCGATTGAGAATACAAAATGGTAGTATTTTCTTCTGTATCATGAATGTCATTTACGAGACGAACATTTGTCGATGGCGGATTTGACGGGTTGCTGCTCTGGTTATCTTTCGCGTGAAAATTCGTAGGGGCTGAGTAACTACCCCGTTTCTATGGTGTACCTCATTCACTGGTTTTATGTTGTTTGTTGGACGTGCATTACATAAGCTTGTATGTTGTTTTTTTATTACAATAGCTACATGTGTGTTTAGATTTACATTCATTTATTCTGTGTTTACCAAGGCAGTTAAGCATAACTTCTCACGTTCCACTATCATCATACGGGATTCTGTGTCGGTTATTTTACTGCACTGTATAGGTGCGTGTATTCCATGACAAAAACACAAGGTCTAGTCTCAATATTCTTGTAAGATTTGGTCTTTGCCGATTTTGCTCCGGCAAAGAAGGACGATGTTGTGGGCAAATTGTTTGTCGATTCTATCTCTTGTCCTGTGTCAATTATATTGATCTCACCTAAACTGCTTTTACGGAGGTCCCGTAATACCCAAGTTTGTATTCTATGTTCTCGCGCGAGATGTTGTCTGACTTCCTCGGTTAATTTCTTCATAATAATTGGAACAAGTAGAGTGTCGTATGTTTCTTGTGTCTGACCTAAAGCTTCTAATCCCCTGACGTAACTTTCCATTGTATCGTAAAAAATTCGTAAGCTTGTTAGTTGATTTCTAGGCGAAGGGATTTATGATTTTGTCTTTTTGACCGAACCTCTCTTTTAATAGATTGACGGCTTCATCGTCGTTTACATTTGTTAGTGCGAACCCTTTCAATTTTTCGAGATCCATCGGTCAAGGCACCATAAATATAGATGATAGTTCAGGCGACGATATTACAACAACTGTTCAGCCATTACATTTAATATATACAAGTACATATTTCCGCCCAAGGCGACGTCACTGACAATACGACGTCGACAATAGACATGTACAATAGTTGGAACGTTATATTCCCGCGATTATCTCAACAATAGTTTACCAAAAAGTTAAAAAAGTAGAATACACATGTTCACATGACAATGATTCAAACAACAAATACAGTTGACCTATAACTTAAAAAAATATAACGTAAGTATAAAAACTAGTTTTATTGTTCATAGGTGAAATATAATTAGGTGGTCAACATATTCCTTGCAACAATATATTGTTGATTGATAACTTGCCTTTACATGAATGTTTTTTACTTACATTTCACCGTTAAAAGAGCATTCAATGTCAGATGAACTTGTCAGTCATTTGAACATCTAATTGCAATAGTCTCAAACTCCTAGATAAAATACTTCTACTGTAAAGACCATTTTGACTCCTGATTTCATTGAACAAGTATTCATAAGTAAGTAAATTTCTGAAATTCAATATTAATACAAAATTTGTCTGTTTAAGATTACATGATTCAACCATAGATAAGCCACTGAAAGATTTTACCCTAGTTTTTGTAAAACCCTTGCAAGTTTGACAAAGTTATCGATGTCAAAATAAACAACAGCTATGTCTCATCTTCATGTCTAATGGCAGATTGATAAAATCAATGCATCGTGGCTGTTGTGAATTAGTCAATTTTGTAGCAAGTCTGGCAATTTTTGTTGCAATAATTTCAATCTTCATGTCCATAACTTCACTATAAAATATCTATTCTAATGCCAAAAGATGGAGAAATTTCAATATTGATGCAAATTATTTTGGTATTTCAGTTGACTTCTTTTACATCTACTTTTTAGAAACATTTGAAATTCAATAATTATATCAAGAATGCGAAGGGAAATCATGAAATGTGTAGCAAATTTTTATATGCCATTAATAATAATTGGCTTAATAATTTCCAGATACATGTATTATACATCCCCTTTCTCAACAACAAAATAAATAACTGAATTTCATCTGAATTGGTGTTCATTCTTCATAAAAATACATTTCCTGTATTCAAAAATACATGTACAAATACCTAATGCTGCGATAATTCCAATTACTGTTAAATAGCATTATAAACGAGAATATATCAATGCATTGCAAACTAGAAAAAGTGATGCCCCTGCACTTCAATCTGAAGTAACTGTATTATAACAAAGTCAATATAGGACTTTCTTTGAGATATTATAGTGTCTGTGAGACACAATCGATGCCCCCGTAGATGCAAAGTGTTATTTTGAAATAACTAAAACAGTTTACCACTTATACCCCAAAATGACAAAGCTCAAGTATCTCCCAGAAGTGCAAATATTAATGAAAATCAAAACCCTGACCACATGCACATCTGCAATGTATGTACAAACAGCCAGCAAAGTGAAGACTTCCTAGCATTCAAACTGTAGGAGGAGTTATCTGGAAATGCTCCTCTTCTGCAAGTATATATTACTCTTAAAAGTGGCAAAGTTTAACTATCAAACAAGAGAGCAAATTTTAACAACAAGAGTGCACACACTGAAATGTCCGGCTTCTCTTCTTACCATTCATACTATACTAATAGCCCTAAATATAAAGCTTTACTACACGTATCACATAAACTCAACATAATCCAAGGAAATGAGATTAAGGTCAGATAACCCAAAAGAGAAAAACATGTACACCTTATAGTCATTCAATACAAATATGGTTGACTTATTACTTATAGTTGCTAAGAAACAGATTAAACCAAGAAAACTAAACACTGACCAATAAACACTGAAAATAAGATCAACTTCAGATGAGCCATGCAAGATAGACATGTATACTACACGTTCACACAACCTTGTCTTTATTTAAGGAAAAAACAAGAATGTGTCCATAACATACTGATTCCCATGTCAAAAAAGATGTTCACAATCTCTAAATCCTGAGTGATCACATAGATCCAGCATGTGTGAATTAAAAGTTATTTAAGGTTTATGACCCCTTCTGTAGCCATTTTTGTACGAAATTTTCAAACTTCAATTGTATCAAAACTATAGATATAATTAATAATAGAGATGGGTCATTTTGTACATACACCGAGGGGAAACTTGATTTTAAAATTGCTTGTATGCACTATGAACGACAAATCTATGTGACGTATACAATTTTCTGACGTCAGACACACAAATCAATGAATGTGTATGTAGATAGATGTTTTTGTGTTCTGTTAAATTGTTCCTTTTAAAATTGTTATACGATAAATTCTAAATATAATTTTTGGACTATTTTCAATCTCGGTCTATTTCTAAAATTTATTCTTACATACTTTTGATTTTTTAACCCTATACGCTAACATTGCCTATGTAAATTTTAAAATTGTTTGTATGCACATTGAACGACAAATCTATGTGACGTATAAAATTTTCTGACGTCAGACACACAAATCAATGAATGTGTTTGTAGATAGATGTTTTTTGTGTTCTGTTAAATTGTTCCTTTTAAAATTTTTATTCTATGAGCACTGATGTACCCATATTTTTACTATTTTATTTATTGTGTCTGTTTAGTTAACGCATCAATGTAAATATAACGGAATTTGATGAGACTTTCATCAAAGTGAGAGGGTTAGCGCTATAAAACCAGGTTTAATCCACCATTTTCTACATTTGAAAATGCCTGTACCAAGTCAGGAATATGACAGTTCTTGTCCATTCGTTTTTGATGCGTTTTGTTATTTGCTTTTGCCATGTGATTATGGACTTTCCGAATTGATTTTCCTCTAAGTTCAGTATTTTTGTGATTTTACTTTTTGATGCAAAGCATTATTATTTACTATTTCATTACATTAAATAGAAAAATAGTACTTTGTGGCAAACAAACCAAGATTTTTATAGAAAATCCACAGCCTTTATTACAGAGATTTTTGTTATAAAATTTAAAACATAGATTACTCACTTGCTTTTCTATGATGTGCTAGTGTTTATTTTTTACAAAAAGTTTTAACCAACCTGTAAATTCCAAAATACCTCGTGCTGAGTCACTAAAGTCGAGCGCAGCATAAAAGGTGTACTTGATTTGGTCCATATTTATGTTTTTTTAACCAATAACTACATCAATAAACTTGTTATAAGGAAATCAATGCTAGCACTGCATGCAATAATCCAATATCTATCAGTCATCAAATTGCCAAATATGAGATTACAAGGCTGTGGATTTTCTATAAAATTTCCAAATGTTTAACATTGAATCAACACAAGGGTACATAATCCTTAATAAAGATGTGGGATACAGGTTAATAAAATGACAAATAACCAAAGACATTCAATTTGTGATTCGATTTTCAATATGTACAACCGCATACTTTTTCTTATTGTTTAAATATCAAAGATTTAATGTAAATTGAGCCACGGGTTGAACATGTATATTCAAAATCGAAGACTTAAAACTATAATCAAATGCTAGTTATATTGAAATACATAAATATGAATTACTAATTCTTTTACTGTAAAAATTTTTATGTGAAAAGAGTTGCTGGTTGTTTAAGTGCCATATGGTCTGTTATAAACACTAAACTGGTCATTTAGAAGAAAGTTACTCAACTGGTCATTTAGAAGAAACTTCAATATACTAAAGACATTTACGCAACTACTCTGGCGATCATTCTAATACTAACACAGAAAGAAAAGATTTATAAATTATATAATGGATGAAACTACTTCCAACAATATTTCAATATCCTCGCCATACAACATGATATGTTAACACTATAAACTTACAATATAAAATGTCTGGACCAAGTCTTATCACATGATGCTTCTAAAGGTGTACACAGAAAACAGCTGTATTATTGAAAAAATCATTTTGCACCTTATGTGAAAGAGAGGCTATAAACAAAACTGTTACAAAACAAATAGTTATACCGTTAGAAACACAATAACACGATAGCACACACAGATTAGACTTAGTTAAAAGTACACATACATGACAATTGTAAAGAAAAAAACATAAGCCAATAAACTGGAATCTGCAAAATGTGTACCAATCTATTACTTTAATTAATAAATTACAATATAAATTAAAGAACCCACTCCTTATTTCTTTTTTAAAAAAAGCTGAAAAAAATCTTTTAAAAACATATGACAGGTGTTTTTAAATTTTTAGTATTTCAAACAGGCAACAAAGCTGTTTAATAACATTATATCTATATGTTAGTTAATGAAATAAAGGGAAAATTGACATCCCATAATTTTAAGAATTTACAGAATTTTGTGACATTACTTTGATTATCTGCTCTTGATTTAAATACAACCAGTTCAGAATCATTTTTCTATTTTGAGGTAGCACTATGTTTTTTTTTTTTTTGTATTTTTAAAATGCTAATCAAATTGCAACTGAATTCATCTAAAAAAAAAAAATAATTAGAAATTAATTAACATTTTTGCATGATCATCCACTAACAGAATGCATAGCATCAATATATGTTATTAAATATCCTTAAAAATATATAAAAAAAATTATAGATAAGGAGGTCAATTTTTAATTGAGACAGGATGTCAAAAGTTTTCTTTGCCTGAATTTTCCGTGCAATTTATTTTGAATAGAAAATCTAAATAATATTTATATTACAATGCGAATTTTAGCGGAAGAAATTCAGTTTAAAGTAAAAATACCTCTCCCTACTTTTTTTATAATCAATAAAAGTACATAATGCATTGCTCATGAAGAACTTACTTATTACAAAGTAAATTTATGATGCTAAAAATATTACAAAAAATTTCCATTAATTCCATTTAAATACAAAGGTTCATTAAGACTCCTTTTTGGCCCCCAAAATATAGCAGTTTTACAAAATTGTAAAAATGTAACCTTTTAGCTATTTACTGGAAAGTAGAATGCTTCTGCTACATAAATATGGGCTGTTTTTGACAATACAATGCACATATATCGGGTACTAGCATCATTAAGTCATGCTAAATTACTGAAATCTTCACAATTTTAGCATTTTAGTTAAATTTTAGACGGTTTCTGTCTTAAATGAAAGTGGCCGCATTCGTGTTCATTCATAATATTAAAATATTAGTTGTATTTGATGATAATACATGACATATATAAAAGTTGAGGATGAACACAAATGTGGCCCCTTCATTTTTGACAAAAACCATCTGAAATGTGACGTTTTTTTTGGCATATTTGAAAGATTTTTCATATTAGAGCTTGAATCGGAGCGATTTCAATGACTAAATCAGTTAAAATCTTTCACAAAAACTAATCGAATCAATTGAAAAAGACACTTAAGTGTTTAAAAAGTGTCCAAAATCTTTCGTTAAATGAACCTGAAATTTGAGGCCAAAATAGGCCCTTACCGGACCTACTCCTTTCAGATTTTACGTTTCCGTGTTATGAATTTTTATGCTTCAAAAAGGGGGGATTTTCCAGTTTTCGGACAATCACTCATAATCACTTTCACAAAATTTTATGAAACTTTGGTGAATTGTTTATATCTGTTAACTTAAGCTACCCTTCAAGAATTTAAAGAAAATTAACAACTATAGCTCACTGTATGGCCTTCAACAATGAACAAAGCCCATACCGCACAGTCAGCTATAAAAGACCCTGAAATCACAAATGTAAAATAATTCAAATGAGAAAACTAACAGCCTAATTAATGTACAAAAAAAAATTCATTTAAAGCATTTTTATATTTGATCTAGAGCTTGATTTGTTGAGTTGTAACGTGTAAGCAATATTTACATCAGTCGTGCAGCCATTTGTAACAGACAGTTTGACAACACTTATGCCTGATTCCCCAGAAAACCAGGTAAACAATAACGAACAATATGCATATATGATCTGAATACTAGTAATCTGATTTAGTACAGGCACACAAAAAGGGGATATAAAGCAATTTAACGTGCATACGAACCTCTCTTTCGTCTATCTAGATTCGTTTAATGTTGACTACATAACTTTCAGTGATAAAATCTGCATGTCGCAGGCTGTATATTCCACAGGAAAACAAACAGTTTACGGAATACATCGGATTTGGGTCCTCAATGATCTTAACTTCTTTTTTTTTTTATTTGATTCAAGCGTCACTTTTGAGTAGTTTATAAATGAAATGCGTCACTTGAGTAAAACATGTTAATTCTAGTATCTTTGATGATTTCATTTTACATTGGGTATGCTCAGCAGGAAATTAAGACTGCTGCAGGGAAATATGGAAATGTTAAATCAATGCACAGTCAGGCATACAAGTTTTCCATATGAAAAAATGTTTTTTTTTACCAAATATAGTAGAAGTCCTATTACATATGGTAACTAAAATAATCACTTTACACCCAACTCAAAGTTTTTTTAGTCTGTAACTAAAAATAAGACCAACGACATTTAAAGATATATATGACTGATGGCAACTTCATAACCGTCTTTTGAGTGAAGAAAAACAAAGTGGATGCAGACAACAGCAAGAAGATAGTCTTGGTAAAGCATACCAGTATTATTTTAACTGGGTATCAAATACACAGATTATAAAAGACAATTATGTAACTGCAAAAAATTAGATTCTGGGATTATTTCTAGACCAATAAACCCATCAAATTTACCATGTGGTGCAGTGCCTTTTTTACACAAAAAAAACTATGTCACAAGATGTTCCTAAGAACCTGAAACCCTTATCTGGAACTTTTTAGTACGTAGATATTGCATCTATGATCATTTATACTGTTTAAAGCTTACCATATCTAATAATGTTTTGAGTTAATAGGAAAAAGTGAAATAAGTTTAATAATTTCAATTATTAAATGGGCGTAAACTACTTTGGCAAATATTCAATGGTTTCCCCAATGTTGACATTTCTGTTGATAATTTCAGAAGAAATTTTCTCACCTACCTAAACAACTAAAAACAACATGAGTAAAAGCAGTCTTTCAATTCCAATAAAGGGGTAAATTGAAGAATTTGTCCATGCTGACTTATTTGGAGATCTTACTTTACTGGACATTTTCTCTGTTCACAGTTTCTCTCTACTTATTGCAGTTTCTACTTTTAAACTATTTACACAGAGATATATCTCACTTTTTTTTGTTATTTCACTAGTAAAATGCAAAATTGAAATACTAACATGTAACTTTAATGTGAAAAATATTCGAAGTCAATGAAAAATGACTGAAGGTATAGGCCCAAACAATCTCATAGAAATGAGATGTGCCATTCTTATACAACTGCATACCAAATATATTTAACCTACAAATACTGGTTCACCATAAACTTACCTAATCACCAACTAATAAATGTAAACTAAGCAAAAGTTTGAAAGTCGATAGACCATGACTGAGGGAGGCAGTGCCTAATAATCTCCATGAAAATAAGATGTGCCAATGTTTATACAACTGAATACCAAATACCATTGATCTTCCAATGGTGGTTCCCAACAAAACTGAACTGATCACAAACTTATACATAGATGACGCTAGCCACTTTTCACTCTGTCAAGGCAGGTAAAAAACTCCAATGTGGGTAGAAATTGTCTTTCTTACAATGTTGACTGAGAAAATTCAATGAATACCAAAACAGGGAATCACATGGTTTATTATAGATTTTGTAAGTGGTTCCATACATAAACATGTATGTCACCATCTGTACTCTGACAATCATTCTAATACTAACACAGAAAGAAAAGTTTATAAATTATTTAATGGATGAAACTACTTCCAACAATATTTCAATATTGTTCCTTCAACATACAACATGATATGTTAACACTATAAATTTACAATATAAAATTTCTGGACCAAGTCTTATCACATGATGCTCCTAAGGGATACATAGAAAAGTTTATTATCAAAAAAGTTATTTTGCACCTTATATGAAAGAGAGGCTATTGACAAAATTGTTACAAAACAAATAGTTATACTGTTAGAAACACAATAACACGATAACACAATAACACACAGATTAAATTTAGGTCAAAAGTACACATAAATGACAATTGTTAAGCAAAATATTACCCAATAAACTGGTACCTGCAAAATGTGTACCAATCTATTACTTGAATTAATAAATTACTAATATGAATTAATGCACCAGCACCTTTGTTCATTTTTATTTTTTTTATTATTAAAAAACTGAAAAAATCTTTCAAAAACATGTAAGTGTTTTTAAATTGTTAGTATTTCAAACAGGTGAACAAAATCATTTTAAAACATTATTTAAATTTTTTTTTTTAATATTTTTTACATTATAGTAAATGTTTTGTTTTAAATTTTACTTTAAACTTTCAGTACACAGATACACTTACTTATAATAAAATATCTTTGTACATGTACTTTTAACATTATTTTTACCAAAATGGATAGAAATATAAGGCACAATATAAACAGTACAAAATAATAATAGCATCAGAAGAACAAAATATATAAAAATAGCCTGAGTATTGAAGACACATTAGAAATTGCCATATTTATGTATTATGCATTTTTACCCATTAATCTTTGTTGAAAAAAAACTTTACAAAAAACATAAAAGTATTCAAAATTCTTTTTTTATTGCAGTCCATTATACATAAAGGAATGTTGAGAGAAAGCATCATGATTATCACATAATTCATGATGGTAGCAAGGTTTGTAAGAATGGAAATATATCAAAAGGAATGTAAAACTGGAAATTTTTACTGTATTTAAAATATCCTCTTGTGACTCAGTTTATTAAGCAACTGATTTCTGTGGATTCATTATTGTTCGTTGGATACCAATTTTCGTGGATTCCTGGTTACAAATAAACCACGAATTTAAATGTGCAACGAAAAGCATATATTGTATAGGCTTGTATGCAGTCTTCGGCAAAACCAAGAAATTATATATCCATGAACAAGTAAGTTTTCCTTGATCCACGAAAATTGGAACCCACGAAAATAAATGAATCCACAGTTTATCAGATACAAGTTTTAGGTAACCATGTGTTGTGTGATAGTTCTGACACACACATAATGTGCAGTGATTTGCTAGAATTCAGTTTGAAAGCTGATATCTTGTAAAAAAATATTTATGAACGAAACACATTAACAAAGTCAGACATTTCTTTTAAATTAGGAATGATTTTCATACTAAGGAAAGTTATGAAGGAAAAAGATTCTTTGTGAATAGCTACTTCAAGGTCCTTATTTCTATATATGAGTCAAAAAGATTAAAGACAAAATAACATCACATAATTTATAGAATTTACAATATTTGTGAAGTTATTTTGATTATCTGCTCTTGATTTAAATAAAACCAATTCAGAATTATTTTCGAACTGTTCTATTGAGGTAGCACTATGTATTTTTTTTAGTTTTTAACAAGCTAAGCAAATTAAAGCTGCTTACATTTAAAAAAATAAATAATAAGAAATTAATTAATATTTTGCTTGATAATTTTCTAGTAGAATGCATGACATCAATATTTGTTACTTAATATCCTTAAAAATATATAAAAATAAATATTATAGATATGGATGTCAGTTTTTAGTTGAGTCAGGATGTCAAAAGTTTTTTTTTGGCCTGAATTTTTTGTGCAATTCATTTTATATTGAATAGTAAAAGGCACACAATTATGAAAAACTCTATTTGTACATATTCTTTTTATTACAACCATTTTTCATTACTTATCCATAGTCTTAATAATGTACATATTACAATGCCAATTTCAGCAGGAGAAATTTAGTTTAAAGTAAAAAATACCTCTCCCTTCTTTTTAATAATCAATAAAAAAATATATAATGCATTGGTCATGAAGACATTACTAAGTACAAAATATATTATGATGCTAAAAATATTAGAAAAAAATATTCATTAATTCAGTTTAAATACAAATTTGAGCTACTATTCAATACAGAACAACATCTAAAATGTTCATAGACTTAAATTTTATCAGTCATGTTTGATCAAAAAGACCTTTCCACAATAACATGTCAACATTCCAGGAACTACTCATGACTCCTATAGATACAAACTGAATGCTTTTCTTAAAAAGATAATTGTTTTTAAATTTTTCAGGAAAATGCATCTATTTACCTTCAACTGTAATTTGTAGCCTGGGATCCGGCCCAATCTAGCTGCGCGTCGTAAGGGCCAGGTGGGGAACAAATACCATGTGATCGATTCAGTGCCAGTTGACTCTGAATCTAAAGTGAGGCTGAATAAATATTTGCATAAATTTTGATGTTTGATGTAAACCGGCACAATTGGAATCCAATTGACACCTTGGACATGTGAAATCTTAAACTTTTAACTTTCTCACCAGGCGATTGCTGATAAGAATTAACCCTTTTCTGCTTACTAATTATCATCATACTACTAATTAGATATGATAACACTATACATCAATTCATAAAGAAAAATAATTACAGTCTAATTTTTACTAATTGATGTTAAACAAGAATTGATTGGATACAGTATAGAACAAACATTGAGGACAAAATTAGTATAAACCAATCATTGACAGGCAGTACATTGATACACGCCTGGCTATACTGACAAGATTAGCCAGGATCCCAGGCAACTGTAATTTGTTTCGCATGTCTGCATGTGCATGCTCGTGTGCATATATAATAATTATCTGGTTTTCATAAATTATATTTCTTGTGGAAGATAAATTAATTGTGTATAATCTAATTAAAAATTATGTGCCCAATATATCTAGAATAAGAAATCGACACATCTCTATATGATGACTAGTTAGAAAATCTATAGATGATATGTATCTCCATAGAAATCTATGTTTAATGCAAAATACATGCAGTCATATTTTTTTTGCCGTTATCATCAAGTTTAGATACAGGCAGTTATAGAAATTGCAAATAAGCTTATGATTTTATTAATGCAGATATAAATATATTAATTCAAGGATGCCAATTTTGATAAATACACAAATTGACAACCAAAACAACATAAATTTATTGCTGTCATATTTTTTTACTAGAAATCAGTTTTTGTGAAATTATTCAAATATTGAACACAATAATGAATAATATATTATTCAGTAAAAAAAATGAAGTTACATCAAACATTGTAAACATATATATTTTCTTATTCTTTAAATATCCAATTTTAGAAAAAGCTGCCACAAGGAAACATAAAAATAACATAAGAAAAAAAAATATGAAAAAGATATCACTTGATAACATACCTGGTACATAAATAATTGATTAGTTGCTAATCATAGAATCAAGATACAAACAAAAAAATCATTATATTCTTAGTTTTCTTTTTTACTATGTTGAAAGAAAAAATAATTTAATACAGTTTTGATATATCAAAACATTTTCTTTTATTATTTTTAACCAATATTTCAATTTTTTTACCATCTGTAATTTCTGTATTTGGTTGGTAATTTAATGTACATGTATTTCCTTCAGAAAAAAAAGAATTTTCACTACATGTATAAGTACATGAATAAAATGGCCAGTTTTACAAAATGTTAAGGCTTAATACAGTTATGAACGACAAGACTCTCATTGGTAGTCAGGGTCCTTAAAAAAAACAACCTTCCCTGTGGTAGTCACTTTAATTTTATTTTATGTCTATTTTCAAGAGATAATCACATGGTTGAATGCTGCCTTCAAGTAGTTAGGTTTAGAAATTGGGTCCCATACATGTGCTTGTACAATACAAACTGTTGAAAAATCAACAAATGACGATCAAACCAAACCATGGTCGTTGTATCAAAAATAAACCTTATTTTTCGGACCTATTATTCAGACATGAAAAAACCCATCACAAGATCATTATCATAAATAGATATCCATTATATTATTCTGCTTGTAATAGTGCATCTACACACATATATATACAATTACAATCAATAGAACAATCACATTCAATGAGACAGATATCACAGATAAAAGAAGACACAGTTCTTTTCAAGTCGCTCTCAAAATAACATCTA
This sequence comes from Mytilus galloprovincialis, assembly GCF_965363235.1. Lineage (NCBI taxonomy): Eukaryota > Metazoa > Mollusca > Bivalvia > Mytilida > Mytilidae > Mytilus > Mytilus galloprovincialis. Next base: position 42,348,839 of record NC_134846.1, on the reverse strand, counting down.
TAAATTAGTCACCATTTGAAAAACTTCATAAAAATGTGTGTTACCTTAATAATTCAGTCGTTATTTTTCACTGCTTTGCAATGGCTACATTATCCCTGTAAACCTACTCAATGAATCATAAATAAATTATTCAGAATAAACTCTGGATTTACATAATATTTTATAGCTATCAGCTTAATACCTAGCTCATCTAGCGGGCACCAATCCAATTGCTATATTCTTGACACATTTTTATGTAACAAAGAGTTCAGGCCATCCCTAGTGGGAGTCAATCATGGGGAGAAAACAACTGATTCTTATTTGTGTCCTAGATAAAACTTATTGAGAACAGTTGACTTGGGACAACTATTTGTCCTAAACTGGGTCACAGAGAATCAACATTCATTAATAAGTATCTAAATACTTTAGAAATAACTAGACACAATTTTTAACAAAACATTTGAGCAACATATCTGAAGAATTTACCTTCCAGTCATGAATAACAAGAAAAATACATAAAATAAGTAGGCAAAAATGAACCATGATAGCAACAGTTCAGAAAAAATGAAAAAATGATAATTCTATACTCTAGTGAAAACAGATTAAATGATTTTAAACTAATTATTACAATTTTATGGCTACAAATAATGTTTCAACTGCAGTTATATTTCAAAAAATGTAATATGTAAAAAAAAATGTTTTTATTTTCAAATTTTAACATATTTATTGCATTAATAGGTACCAATCTCACTTTACCAGATGTAAATATTTAGTTATTATGCACAATTTAAAATGAAATCATCTCCAGAAATCATGATTTATTGCAATTTTTTTGTTTTTTGTTGAATTTCATTTCAAAACCTACAACATATTGTACAATTTGTCATGATCAACAAGGCAGTAAAACTAACAAATATATTACAGTTTCTTTGCATCACTATCAACAAATTATAACTGTCAATTAAATATTGGATTATATACCTGACAGTGTAAACAAAATATTTCTTATTTCAATATTCCGTCAAAACTTCTGTACTGGAAGGCACTTCCTCTTTCAACAAATGCTTAACGAAATATATTGAAAATTTTAAAACTTGCATATTTTTAAGATAAATATGAAAATATATGTATTCCATGTGGTCAATTGTAATATCATGAAGAAACTAAAATGAGTTATTTAATATCAAATGTAACAATATCAAAACATGCATGGACAAAAAAAAAATAGTTCTATGTAAAAATTCTCTAAATCTTTTTGTTTTGGCTAAAATTATAAACAGCACTTATTTTTTACACATAATAAACCTAAATAATTAATAAATGCATCTATCAAAAAGAAAATATTCTAAAAATAGAAAAAAACACTTCAGTTCAGTTGAATCTTGCATTTTCCACCTATTCCCCATGGAAAGCCCACTAAAATTCATGAAAACTTTTGTAAAAAAAATGGATCAAAAAGCTTTTTTTGTTGTTTGCAAGGTATTCTTAATCCATTTGTATGTCCACTGTAAAAGGTGGGCACAGGGAAAGTTCATGTCATAACATTTAAAAAAAATAGTAAACTTGAACTTGGAAGTGTTTGTCAAAAGGTTTTCCCCAATCCCACTATGGACAGGTGGAAATTGCAAAATCCATGTGACTTGAAGTGTATGTCTACAAATAGGCTGTGTACGTAGATTCTCTGTCGATCTGTACTTCCATATTCTTACAGAAATTTTCTGTAATTGGAATACAATTAAAGTATTGACACCCTGGACAGTTATAAATAGGAGAGATATAAAATAATATAATTAACATAACAAACAAAATGGTCGCTCCTCCTAATCCAAACAGAATCATTACACATTTTCTTGTCTTGTCAAAACTGCCAAAATGGATGTATGGCAGAATTGCAAATGCCAACAAAAATCCAAAGACAAAACCTGTTAAATGTGCCCAGTTATCAATCCATGGTAAAAGTCCTAGTAAGAACAGGAAACCAATGAAAAGGAGAACCTTGGTTACTTCTAAACATGGTCGTTTTAACATCTGTATACTCTGTATAGCTTCTACCAATAAACAGGCTAGTATACCAAATTGTGCTCCTGCTGGTCCAACCTAAAACATAAAATATATACAGTATAAATCTAAGGTCAGGGATAAATCTCAGGCAAGTCTAAATCTAAGGTCAAGGATAAATCTCAGGCCAAGTCTAAATCTGAGGTCAAGTACAAATCTAAGGCCAAATACATATAAGAGGTCAAATTAAATCTATTAAAGGCCAAGTCTAAATCTAAAGTCAAGTATATATATAATGTCAAAAAAGGCCAAAACTTTGTTTTCCTGCCTCCTTTATTAACTATTTAACTATTGTTTTCGTGTCTCTTATGGTTTTATAACTCCTAATGTTTCTAATTATTTATATATCCCTGGATCTTCAGTATTACTTGCTTTTGTTTTTCAGGTGCCTTTGGACACATAGCTCCTATTGTTTCTAACTATTTGTATGCCCCTGAGATTCAAGTGTTAGATTTTAGCATTTCTGAAAAGTTAAATCCTGAAAAGCTTCTTGAATACACAAATTGATCAAGTTTTATTATCATTTATTTACTTTCATTGCTATTTCTTGTTATATCCACTATCAATTTCAACTAAAAATAAACAAGAAATTCATGTTTTTATTTTTAGAGACATATATCCCATTGCATTTTACCCAATTATCATTATTCACAAAAAAATCTGAGTTTCCAGTATCTACATTTCTCATTATGAACATAAACCAATGACCTACCTCAACATGATATGGAAGGAAAGTAGAACTAGCCAGATTGCCTGCTATACCAGACCCTACATAGATGATGGTCATACGTATACATCCAGTTAACTTTTCTACATCTCTCATTATCAACATCTGGAAGCCTATTGTTATCAGCAAGTGGAATAATCTGTAACATATCAAATGAGTATTATATTGAGAAATCTGTTATATAATACGTAAAAAAAAAAGATATCATAATACATGTATATTAATTTGAGCTTTGACAAAAGTTTTGATATTAAGCTTAACATACGTCTGTGCATAGCATTTAATAAATTTTCAGCAAACGATTCATGAAGTGTGATTTTCTGTGAAATTATAGATTAACCATTTATCCAAGACATTTAAGTTTAAAAATCTTCAACTGATCTAATTTTAGTTCTTTAAAATTGTTCTTTTAATTTTTTGGTGAAATGTGAACCACAATTTTAAATGTTCAACAGCACAAATTATCTATTGGCATGTATGCAGACTTTAGTTAAACCACAGAAATCAATTAACAAATAACAATGAAAATACACTTTTTCCTAAATCCACAATAATTGAAACAATAATTGAAACCCTTGAAAATAAAGAAAATAAAGCTGTCTCTTGTATTTTTTTATCTTTTCTTATTTTCTTTTCTTTGTTTTATAAAAATAGACACCTTACCCTCCATGCAAGAATATTGATGTCCATAGTCTGTAAAACTGATCAGGAATATTGTCATCTGTGAATGGAATCATACCACAAATCTGCTTCAGACACTTCACCTGTTCAAAGAAAAATTACGTCAAAATGTTAAAATGGTATATGTCGTGTTGACCAGAACTTTTTTAATATATCAATTCATTGAACCATGAATGTGTGTAATTTATATATGAAAACTCAAATCCTTATCCACGGAACTACGGATATGCAAAATTTTGTAAAAATTCAATCATAAAGTCAGACTTGAAATCGTTAATTTTTAATGGAATTTAAGTTACCAGTATAACAAATATGACACAAATATTTAATCAAACTCCTAGGGAAATTCAAAACAAAAAGTCCCTTAGTAAATGGCAAAATTAAAAGCTTGAGCACATCAAACAAATGGATAACAATTGTCATATTCCTGAATTGATACAGGCATTTTCTTATGAAGAAGATGGTGGATAAAACCTGGGTTTATAGTAAGCTAAACCTCTCAAATGTTCCAATAAATTAATCACAAACTCCTATATTTATTCATCTTAATAACAGAACAGATAAATTAATGGCATTCCTGGCTAGCACACAATAAAATGCAAAATATTGTTCTTCTGGAACTATTTTATCATTTAAAATTCATTGTGTACTCTGCTTTGTGTAAGTGTTAGCTTGTAACGTACTTGTGAACATAGGAATTTGTCTTCATGATAATATCCTTGCATGAAATTACAATGTTCTCTTGTGGTAATCATGCATTCCCCTTGTATCCCATGGCAACAAGGTCTGCCAGAAAGTTCACAGGTCATATGACGATCTTCTCCAGATACGAAACTGGTATTAGTTAATGGTGCATTGGTGTCCTCACAAAACTGTAAAAAAAAATTAAGACATTTTGATCTAGATAAATGCTAGGTAAAGTTTCAAAAAGGTTAACACTGGAAATTATCATTCAAATAAATTGATGATTTTTATTTGAAACATTTCTCATTAAAAAGCTTACTAATATAACAATAAGGAGATGCGGTATGAATGCCAATCAGACTACTATACACCAAATTTTGAATGAAGTGGATGAAGTCAATTATAGGCAACCCTAGGGCCTTCACCAAAGAGAAAATTCCAAACTGTATAGTCCGCTATAAAAGACCCTTAAAAATATGAAACAGTTCAATTGAGAAAAATGATGGTCTAATTCATCACTAAACAATATAAGAATAAACTGTTATCACAGAGATATGTCTCGCCTTTTTGTAATTTTGATTATGCAATTGTTTAAATCAAAATAGCAATACATTAACATCTTACACAAATCATGCAAATATTCAAAGTCAATAAACCATGACTTAGTTACATGGTTAAACAATCTCCATGTAAATAAGATGCACCAATGCTAAAACAACTGCATAACAAAACCATTGACTTATTATGAGTCGTTTCCAAACCTAAATACAAACATAAACTTGAAAACTATGTAAAAGTTTCAAAGTCAATGAACCATTAAGAGGGAGTGGGGCTCTATATAATCTCTATGGAAAGGATACTTGCAAATGCCAATAAATTTTCATACCAAATATCATTGACTTAACATAACCATGCAGTACATCATAAACTGATCTAATCACAAACTAATATATGTAAACAATAATTTTCAAAGTCACTAAACCATGACTGAGGGGCGAGGCCAAATATTCTCTATGTAAATGAGATGCGCCTATGCTTATACAACTGCATACCAAATATCATTGACCTACCACTTGTGGTTCCCCATAAACTGACCTAATCACAAACTAATACATGTAAAATAAGCAAAAGTTTCAAAGTCAATAGACTATGACTGAGGGCGCAGTGCCAAATAATCTCCATGTAAATGAGATGTGCCAATGCTTATACAACTGCATACCAAATATCATTGACCTACCACTTGTGGTTCACCATAAACTGACCTAATCACAAACTAATACATGTAAAATAAGCAAAAGTTTCAAAGTCAATAGACTATGACTGAGGGCGCAGTGCCAAATAATCTCCATGTAAATGAGATGTGCCAATGCTTATACAACTGCATACCAAATATGATTGACCTACCACTTGTGGTTCACCATAAACTGACCTAATCACAAACTAATACATGTAAAATAAGCAAAAGTTTCAAAGTCAATAGACTATGACTGAGGGCGCAGTGCCAAATAATCTCCATGTAAATGAGATGTGCCAATGCTTATACAACTGCATACCAAATATGATTGACCTACCACTTGTGGTTCACCATAAACTGACCTAATCACAAACTAATACATGTAAAATAAGCAAAAGTTTCAAAGTCAATAGACTATGACTGAGGGCGCAGTGCCAAATAATCTCCATGTAAATGAGATGTGCCAATGCTTATACAACTGCATACCAAATATGATTGACCTACCACTTGTGGTTCACCATAAACTAGACCTAATCACAAACTAATAAATTGTTGAAGCCACTGCCGCTGACACCGGAAACAGCATACCTATGTCTCGCTTTTTGACTCTGTCAAGGCGAGACAAAAATCAAATATGAAAGAAATGAACCAAGATTTTTTTTACTATTTTGCTAAAACATGGCCCATTTCATCTGTCAGATTTTAAAACAACTAATTACTGCATAAAACACTTTATCATTATTGACATTTGTCACTCATGATATAACTCTGCCAACAGTTACAGTGATGGCAAGGACACTTCTCATTTAATATAAATTTATACATCTATACAATCTCATTGAGATAAAAAAAAAAACAAAAAAAAACTTACAGGCCAGTTTGTTATGTCATTTTTGTTCCATTCAAATGGTGCAACTGAGGCTGGATTTCTGCAATATCTGTAAATAAAATTGTAATAAACAGATAATATTTAATACTTTATTTCATTATATTCATTTCCAATTTGTTATAAAAAAAATACCAGCAAATATAATTTTTTCCCGAGAACATTCAGGTTGTATAACTACCGTTGATAACAAAATGAGCTGTCTTAATTAAGCTGTAAGGGAGAGAACTGTAATTTATTCCAGAAGACCTTCTGGGAACTATTCAGATGCAGAATAAAGAAATGTTAAAATAACATGAGTCATATAGTATTTCCTGGGATTTTTTATTCACATTTATTACTAATCCCTTATCCAATGCACCAGAAAAATGTCCATAATTCAATTAATTTTCAAAATATAGGCAATATAGGAAAGGTGTACTGACACAAGTAGTCTCTAAACACATTAGCTCCATGGAGCTTTCGTTAGTAGAAGCCATATTAACTATGTGTATCAGTGAGAAAAATGTAAAAGCATAAAAATATAGTATATACCAATACACATAATTAACAGCGCCTGGTGATGTTTGATAGCCTGACCGGTTTCGGTCCATAAAGGACCTTCATCAGAGGCAGAATGGTGGATTAATGTTTGCACCCTATTTATATAGATATGGTAACCGGCGGTTGAGTTAACTTTTTAACACTGAGGATTAATATTCATCTACCTTTGATCTTGTAAGGAGTACTAAAGGCTTAAATGAAGCATTCTCAATAAGAACCCCCCCCCCCCTAAACCAAATTTTGTTTGGTTAGGGGGGGGGGGGGGTAATAGTTTTGACTTGATGTTTTGGTGTATCACAAGCTAAAACGTAAAGACTGCATGACAACCATGAAATACTATTATTAGACTTGATATTTAGGTGTATCATAAGCCAAAGATCAAGACTGCATGACTACCATGAATTACTATTTCAAGACTTGATATACAGGTGTATCATAAGCCGGAGGTCAAGACTGCATGACTACTAGGAAGTACTATTTCAAGACTTGATATTTAGGTGTATCATAAGCCAAATATTAAGATCACATAACTACCATGAAATACTATTCCAAGACTTGATATTTAGGTGGATCATAAGCCAAAGATCAAGACTAAATGATTACTATGTACTTCTTAAATTATTAAAACACCCTTTATCCAATGCTAAAGCCCAAATATGGTTATATCATCAGGTCACATGTTTACCATATAGTGTAAAAATGTTTACCGTAACATGTCAAAAAGTTTACTGTAACATGAACATTAGCTAAATATAGATAATTGTAACCATGGAAAATCCCACTGGGATTTTTCACCGGTTAACTCAACCGCCGGTCAACTCAACCGCCGGTTAACTCAACCGCCGGTTACCATATCTATATAAATAGGGTGCAAACATTAATCCACCATTCTGTCTCTGATGAAGGTCCTTTATGGACCGAAACCGGTCAGGCTATCAAACATCACCAGGCGCTGTTAATTATGTGTATTGGTATATACTATATTTTTATAATTTTCAAAATATAATTGATTAAAATTATAAGTGTTTGTTTTGATCACAAATTGTTATCAATATTAGGTCAATAAGGCCACACTTGAAAATATGTTGGTTTACCCAAACCCTACCCCAAAGTAGAGACAGTAGGTAGGTAGGAAGGCAGTTTCTTTTTCTTATTTTGAAAAAGAGAAATGGAAGTGTCATATGTTTTTTATGTCATGTAGATCTGATTAAAAAAAAAATTCTAATCAAGGCAATAAAAGATTTTGAGTAGGCAGCTATTTTCTGGGAAGGTAGGGTTAGGGCAAACAAACATATTCTTTATTATGGCCTTAGTACATACTTTGGATCTTGACCACACACAGCACCGGTCAGGAAGCCCAAGCTACTTGGATTTGTACTATTATACTTTTTAAATTCTGATATTGTTGTCTGCAATGAAAAAAATAGATTCAATAAACTATATATAAAAAAGAAGATGTGGTATGATTGCCAATGAGACAATTGTCCACAAGAGACCAAAATGACACAGACATTAACAACTATAGGTAACTGTACGGCCTTCAACAATGAGCAAAGCGCATACCGCATAGCCAGCTATAAAGGCCCTGATATGACAATGTAAAACAATTCAAAAGAGAAAACTAATATAGTCAAGTTGATAATGTAAATATTATTCTGTATTAAAAATGTACCTAAATTAACCGATGTTGTTGTGTAGTACATCCTGTTTTTAGTTTTTTCTAGTCTGAATGAATTTTCAAGTTTGCTAGGCATAATATAGACTTACTTATAAATGGTAGTAGGTGTTTTGTTTCAATAACTACTCGTAGTAATTGAAATTTTTTAGATAAGGTGAGCAGTTTTTTTTAATATATCTTTAGTAGTGTTTTGCATTTCTTTAAAAGAATAATTTTTGTGTCTTACAATAATTCTGTTATGGGGTCCAAATATTTAATGACCTATTCAGTGTTCTGTCAAAGGCCTTTTTAAATCATTGTAATGTGATGCTATATTGTATGAATGTGATTCTGCTTAAAATTATTTTTTTATAGATTATTTTATTGTTGTAAGGCTTTAAATTCTACAAACATGATGCCATTGATAGTATTCTAAAATTCAGTGATTACCAGGATGTTAAATGAAGTTTACAAGAAGCACACTGCTATTTGTACAATATATTGTTTCAATATTCTTTCAACTGTGAATTCTTTTATTTTCGTGGGTGATGGTAAAACTTTTGTGAATTGAGGAAAAATTGAATTTTTGTTTATATTTGATTTCATGGTTTTACACAAGAGTGTATATATTCAAGACAATACAAATTATGTACTTTGTTGAACATTTAAATTTGTGGTTTCATCTTTACCCACAAAGTCCACAAAACTGGTATCCCGCAAATAATAATGAATCCAAAGTTTTTCTTTCTAATATATATTTTACTTACACTACATTTAGACCTGACACTTTGTACACATCCAGATCCATCATTCCTTATACAGCATCCTGAGGTCTTTTCTTCTACTAGGTCCTTAGCTATACCATTGTATATATTCTCGTCTTTTCTCATACAGGGGGAATATTTAGCACCAAGATGAATCAAGTCGGCCTAGAATAAAGAAATATGGTGTATAAACTATTTATTAAAATTAAAGGTTAGGATAATTCCATTAATGTACCAGAGAGGGTAAGAAAGGGAGATTTATTTTTTACCTTGGTTGTTGGTCATTTATAAAAGATATTTTGTTTATTTGATTAACAATTAATTAAAGAAAGTATATTTGTCATGGGGAATATTTGAAGTTCCTTCTTACCCTTCTATTTTAAATGGAATAGCTCTCATATTACTGTTTAAATTTCTGTTTAAAATGTGAAAACTATTTCATATCCCATTTCTTTGCATATTTCTGATTAGTATTGTCAAATGACAATTAATCAACTACATTTTTTCGACAGAATTCCATATGTTTGTACATGTATAAGCAAGCTTTCAACTATTAAAGTAGCTAGACAAGTTACTTTACATCAGATTTAATATCAAAATGGGAGATAACTCAATAAATATTGTAAAAAGACCTACAACAATGACCTGTGCAGTGATATAGTCACATAAATAATTATTTAAACAGTTGTGAGACTTTAAAGTTCATGCATTAAATCCTACCTGTTTGGGTCCAATCCATAAGTTTTCAGCCTCAGAAAATCGAACTTTCTCAAATGCGAGGTTTGGCATCATGACCTAGAAAAATACAATTTATATACATTGGATATTGAACTGTTCTTCTCGTTTCCCCTACTGTTTTTAAGTTTATGTAGAACTTATCATAAAACAAGAATGTGTCCCCAGTACACAAATGCCCCACTCCCACTATCATTTTCTATGTTAAGTGGACCCTGAAATTGGTGTAAAAACTCTAATTTGGCATTAAAATTAAAAAGATCATATCATAGGGAACATGTGTACTAAGTTTGAAGTTGATTGGACTTCAACTTCATTAAAAACTACCTTTACCAAAAACTTTAACCTGAAGCGGGACAGACGGACAAACGAACGGACGAACGAACTGACGCACAGACCAGAAAACATAATGCCCCTTTACTATCGTAGGTGGGGCATAAAAATATGTTTAAATATGTAAAATTATGTAAGAATTGCATCTGATTACTAAGAATGTGGCCTTTGCTTTCTTCTTTTTCTACAATGTGAAGGTACTGTGTTGCAAAGATCTGACTGTATTTACCGTTTATGAACAGTTAATGTTGTAGGTTTACAGGGCTCACGCTACCAGGCGACTTGGGCGAAGAAGTCGCCCTCCCGACCGTCACTTCGCTTTCCCCGACCCCCAAAAGCGAAAACAAGTCGCCCTGTTCTTGACGAAAGTCGCTTTCAGTCGCTTCCGTCATCGTCCGATGACGGAAGCGACTGAAAGATTTTCAATTTTTACCAAGTTGATGAAACATTAATTTTTTACTGATAATTAAAGAAATTCAGACATAAACTATTCATTATCTTTAGAAAAGAGGTTGAAGCATTGTCTTCGCAGTGTGTATCAGGTTATTTGATAAAAATACAACTTTTTAATCACTTCGTGCATTTTCGCAAATTCCGGTGCTTGTTACTCGAAAACGTACATCAACCTAAATTTCGGCGGCAAAATAAGTTTGTTACTTCATTTAAACGTGATAAAAGTTGCCTCAAGTAAATGTTTAATCCATTTATTGCATTAAAACCGTCATGTTCCTTTCCAAATAACTTGTCAAACATCGTTTATTTTTGTAAATTTTCTTGCATTTGTCCGCCATTGACCGATTTCTAAACTACGGATCTGAACCGGACCAGCTATGACCGAAATCCGTACTTTTACAATAATTACTACGGACGCACGGATGGAACAGCTGACAGAAGAATATTGATCCCAAAGGGAAAAATTACGCATCCCACACGCATTAAGAGACTTTTAGTTACATCTAATTGATTGGTGTATATAATTCCCTATATTTTTTATGAATGTTTCAAACTATTGATTAAAGTTGCTTAACTCTGAGACTATTATACTAATATCAATATATTATGGCCCAGCTTAATGACTTTTATAATTTTTTTTATGAGAAACACTGAATTTCATACACAACATAATTTTTAATTAAATTGTAATTGATATAATTTCTTTACATTTTTTAAAATAATTTTTTTTTTTAGTGCTAGATATTTAGTTGGTAGTTTCTCACAAGAACCTTAGTAAAACTTAAACAACTTTTAATTTCAAATGTTACTTTAATTGTAATTTTTTACTCATATGAATTGAACAACATAAAAAGAACATTATTTACATATGGCCCTTTATACTATTGTAAAATCCAAACATTGTAGCGCACCCGCGCGAATGAGCACTTCTCTTTCAAATCTCACCACTTCTCCCTATCAGTTTCAAAAAGAGAAGTCACTTCTCCCTATAATTCTGAAGTAGTGTGAGCCCTGGGTTTAGCATGGTTTGCTGTTAGATGGAAAATGAACATTTAACCATAGTTTTGTACTCAAATGTTGATTTTTCTAACCCACAAAAGTGGATACTTATGTCTGGCAAATAATTTCCATTATTAGATTGACCATATTGCTATTTTCACACTTAGATCTCTCACAGTGTTTTATATATATATATATGTGACGACAAATTTCAAATGCACTGGTAGCTGTCTGAATAACAGAAGATTCCAACTCTAGCTAGGGAAATGGACACAGAATAGGACATTTCAGATATTTTGAGAAAATGTCAATAGGATCAGTAAAGTTGGCATCTATGTATAGACTTATGTCATCATAAGATTTTGTGACGCTAAAATTTGATTATATTGATATTCTGTTGCTCATAAAATGTTGAATCAAAGCACTTATTAAAACTGATAAGTCTTATAAGCCTTGTATCTAAAAATAAATTCTACTTACAGATTCTTCAGTGACTCTCTCTGACACACCAATCGGAGCAATACCATATACAGCTATAGAGACAATGAACACTAAAAGCTGAACAAATGTCACCCAGAATGTAAAGTATGGTCTAAAAAAGTAGAAAGAACATGCTCTTTACAAATATCATCTTTAAAAGGTTAACCTAGATTAATACTTCTCATGAATACTATTATTCATCCTTGCAAAATCCTGATGCATAGAAAAAACGCTATTATAGGTGTGTATAAAATAGTAAATTTACTTGGGTACAAAAATGTATTTAAGAAACATTTAGTTTTTAGAAAATTGTGTTGGATGTTAGAATTATGGATATTGAAATAAATCCTGCTTTGTACAAGCTTAAGTTAAACCTACATACTTTTAAAAAAACCAATTTATAATCAAAATTTATAGATCTTTGACTTGACTTGCCTTGGACAAGAACAAATAATCTTAAAAATGAAAAAACATACTAAATATTTTACAAGGGGGAGATAATTAAGTTTTTATTAAACACACTAGACAGCTAGCCAAGATATCAGTAAAACGGACACAAACAAAAAAATTCATTTACTCTCTTTCTTTACCTATGATCATCAACATTTGCTATCTGACTTTTAATATTGGAGTTCATTCTGTCACTTCTAAAACTTCTGTTAAATAGTCTACCAACAAATCCCATTCCAACTTGTCTAGTTTCTGGACCAACTTCGTTGTTCATGATTGCTGGGTTGATTCTTCTCATGCAAAACTCAGGCATGTCAAGTTCGTCATATGGAGTAGAAGGTAGACCTTGAGGTGGTTGCCTCCTCCATCCACCTGCTGGTCTGAAAAGATAAACTAATAATTTTAGTAAGTGATATTTATAGATACTGTGGATTCATAATAATTTGCAGTTGCTAGTTTTTGTGGATTTGTTGGTAAATATTAACCACGAAGTCAAATGTTTTAACAAAATATTATCTTCCTGAATGATTGTATACCTAATTCTAAATTGACTGTGATTAATGTACACAACTATCTGAAAAAAATTTATTGCATTAATGTGACTTGCTGAAAATTGCACTTGTCATTTTAACTTCAGCAGAAAAAGATGATTTTAGAAACAAATTTGAATCCTTAATAGACCTATGATTTACACTTTTTTTTAACCTTTATCATATATCCAATAAACTAGACTGTGGCAATGACATGAATATCCCTGTTTGATGCCAAATTCGAAGGGCCATAATTCAGTGAAAAGTATGTATTCCAATTCAGGCTGTAATCCACAATTATACACTTAAAAAACTCGAAATATCAGCTCATTATCCTCAGGCATAATTAAAATAATTCCAATCATCTGCCAATGATTGACATGTGCATAATAGGATAGCATTGACCTAATTGTTTGTGTGATATCTTACAAGTTCTCATATTCTCTGGACATCTTGTGTGTTGGTGGAGCAATAGGTTCATCGTAAAATACATCATCTACAAGACTTATTGCATCTTCTTGATGAGGCTAAAATTCATAAATTCATTGTTACTTCAGAATTTTAGGTAAATGGCACTTCTTTTATTTCTGTTATTTGATCATTCACTATCAAAGCAATTAAATGAAAATGTAATCAAATCTTTTCTGAAAAACTTATGGTCAGAGCAGACTTTATCACAAGATTTGAATACTGATATTTCAAAATATTTTTTTGTTATCACAAGGTATGTATACTGATATTTGAATTCTTTTTTTTTACCACAAGGTATGAATAATCTAACATCTGAGGTTGCCCACAGTTTTAAGTGCGATTCATGTTGCTCTGTCTCAAGTTTTCTGGTGTTATGTAGATTGTTTTGCGTCTTTTGGTAGTTTTTTGTTGTTGTCATAAGCTAAGCATAATGTGGATTCATTATTATTGGTGGGATACATATTTTTGATGATTTAATGGATTAAAAGGTTAATCAAAAATGTAAAAAAAATTTAAAGGCTGGTATGTTCAATTTTCCACAATCCTTGAAAATAAATGAATCCACAATATGGAATTATAAAATATTTGTTTACCGCATATCCGTAACTTGCTGAGAGATCGTCTCCAAATTCCTCGCCCATTCTAGCGGGATCAAAACTTGCACTATGTTTGTAGGATTTTCCTCTAAGTTTCTTTCTTGAGGCCTGAAGAGAAATGAACAAATTAGTAGCTAGAAAATTGTTGTAAAAATTCATACTTATATCAAAAATAAGTAGATGGTATGTGTTATGCCATCAATGGCAATTGTGCTGTAAAATCCCTTCATATTGATATCTATATCAGTCATATTGCATTATTGCAAAGGATTTATTCAACCCTCAACCAGATAATCTCCTGACATTTTCTTTGTGTTATAAATGTGTGATATTGAAAAGGTAATTAATATGCTCTATTTGTTATTCTTTCTTTATAAATGCAAGTGGAAACAGTGGTAGATCCAGTGGTGGTACCAGTGATTGGAACCCCCTTCTTTTTATGATCAATGCTTTTAAATAGAGACATATGGTTTGAACCCAAACCTCAACCCCTTTTAGTAATGGCAGGATGCACTTCTGCGAAACAAAATACCATTTTCAGAATTTTTCTGTGATAAGCTCTGAATACTATTCACTCTACATGTATATTCTTCATTCTTAATCAAAGCTTTGGACATCTTAAAATTGAATAAACTGAAACTTACTGCAATTGTACGAAGACCTTTCCACGTCATCTGCATGACAGAATCTTTACGTAACCTTTTCGGACCACCAGGTCTACTCCTGGCATAAGTACTTGAACTGGATAAGGGTGTGGTACGTCTGGATGACATTTCACTGGGACGATCACGATGTACTCTACGGAGCGGATCATGGATATATTTAAATTGGTGTGAATTCTCCAAAAATAAATCGTCAGATTCTGCTTTAAGAAGATAATCATCTTTGACTTTTCCTTTATACAATCTCATTCGTCTGTTGTTCCATCTTTGTTTCTTATCTTCATGTTCGTCATCCAAGTCTAAGCCGAAAAATCCTGTTAAACTTTTCTTTAATTTCCTGAAAGCATTAAAAAAAAAATTGACAATCACTTCTAAAATCAGTTTTTTTTCCTTGCAAAAAATTAAATAAAGTAAGCAAACTTATATTTAATCTGATGTTATGAACCTTCAAGTCTTATCTATGCTACATAATGGCTGCAGTAAATGATTTACTTTGTTCTGCATATTGTTTGTGTTTAACCAACATCTTTTAAACACAAGAGTGCACACATTGCAATGTCTCGCCTTCTTTACTAATCATTGATATTAGGTTGATAGTCCTAAGTTTAAAGTTTTATTACAACTGTCACATAAACTTAACATTAACCAATAAAGCTAAACAAAGACCAATGAACCATGAAAATGAGGTCAAAGTCATATGAACCATTCCAGGCAGACATGTACAGCTAACAATGCTTCCATACAACAAATATAGTTGACCTATTACTTATAGTTTAAGAAAAATAGACCAAAACACAAAACTTAACTACCGGTATGTGCAATGAACCGTAAAATTGAGGTCATGGTCAAATAAAACCTGCAGGACTGACATATAGATCATAATATATTCTCATACACCAAATATAGTTGACCTTTGGCATATAATATTAGATAAAAAGACCAAAACTTAAAAACTTAACTTTGACCACTGAACCTTGAAAATGAGGTCAAGGTCAGATGACATCTGCCCGCTAGACATGTACACCTTACAATCATTCCATACAACAAATATAGTAGACCTATTGCATAAAGTATGAGAAAAACAGACCAAAACACAAAAACTTAACCATGTTAACTATAACCACTGATCCATGAAATGAGGTCGAGGTCAAGTGAAAACTGTCTGATGGGCATGAGGACCTTACAAGGTACGTACATACCAAATATAGTTATCCTATTACTTATAATAAGAGAGAATGCAACATTACAAAAATTCTGAACTTTTTTTTCATGTGGTCACTGAACCATGAAAATGAGGTCAAGGACATTGGACATGTGACTGACGTAAACTTCGTAACATGAGGCATCTATATACAAAGTATGAAGCATCCAGGTCTTTCATCTTCTAAAATATAAACCTTTTAAGAAGTTAGCTAACGCCGCCGAAGCCGCCGCCACCGGATCACTATCCCTATGTCAAGCTTTCTGCAACAAAAGTTGCAGGCTCGACAAAAATAATTATAGTCTTGTCCCCCCAAAATTTCATATAACATCTTCAATACTTAGGAATTAGACACATTTTTTTTCTTATTTCAAAAGATTTTAGCATTACAGCGTCATGATGCTAATGGACCCTGGGGAGAACACTGAATTTATAACAAGAAAGACGACAACAGATAAATCCTTAATCCACGAAAAATTGGTACCTACGAAAATAAACCAATCCACAGTATGTTATATCTGTTATTCCTTAACAGTTATGTCATGAATAAAGCTGTTGGTTTTTTTTAGTTTAAAACCTTGATGAATTGTTTCACATTTTGTAGTTTTGGGGGCTTTATATACAATGATATAGCTGACTATATACATGGTATGAGTTTTTCTTATTGTTAAAGACTGAATGGTGACATGTAATAAATCAATATCATTTGGACTTTGTCGGATAGTTGTTTCATTGGCAAGTGAAATCTCCTTATTACTTGTTACAGAACAATGTTTTTAATTTCACATTGGCTTTTAGTACAGAACACAGTTATAAAGAATTGTACATGGACTACATGCAGAAATGCACATTTTGTGTTCAAAACTCTTTTTTGGAGTGTTGTAAATCTTTCCAGGTAAATGTTTAAAATATATATATCATGTTCAGTTACGATGTATATGCAAAATTATAAATAATTATACATTTTACTTTTTAATCAGATTAAATGCCAATGGATTTAAATTCTATTATCAATATTACATAATTTCATACTGTAAAATTAAAGATCTATAAAGAAAAGTAAACAATTTCCACCTGACATGCTCCCGCATAGAAACCTTGAATTTTCTTTATTTAAACAGAACTTTCACAGCTAGTAACTGTATTGATTCCGTTATAGTTGGTACTTCATGTGTGAAGTTTGGATCATGTTTAGTGTCTGCTTCAATTGCTTACCTGACTTATCTTACATGTTGTATAACAATTTGCTCATGTTGTACCTGATGTTTTTTCTTCACATTATTATATAGTTAAAACGTATTACATTTGTACATATATTAACAGAAGTTTTATAAGCAACTCTTAATTGCACCATACATGTAAGTACTATTTTCCTCAGATCCCAAGCAAGGAAAATGTTATGGTGATTAAATTTCTTCATAAAAAACAGACAAAAATATGGATTGACTCTGTTCATTTGGCTGTCCCGGAAGGGATTGGAGGTTAAATTTTGAGCATATTACAGTATCAAGGTCTAAATAAATAAATTCCTAGATTGTCATCACACAGTTGTGATTTCTTACAAATCCCAAATAAATTAATTTTATTTCAGGCTATTTAATTTCATTATGTTAAACATGTTAAAAGTTTTCTTCAAATACGGTTTAAAAAAATCAAAAATCAAATTTTCCTTCCCTCCAAAAATGTATACAATTGATACAGCTAGTTTCCCTACAAAATCCTGAATTATTCTGTTCAATGCTTACATGTAAAGAATTAGCCTTTTAAAATTATTATTTCAGACAAGTTACGGGATAGATTTTTAAATCCTAAACTTATATAAATCTGATCAAATATATAATACTGCTTTGCACCTTTAAAAAGTGTATCGCATTTCAGATATTCAAAAGAAAATACAAAAGGTGCAAGTTTTATTCATATTCTTTATAAAAAAAGTTCTCATCAAAGATACCAGATTTATAATTTTGCACACATACCACATGCTAGAGACTAGATCATCAGTGACACTCATATCAAAAATGTTAAAAGATCAAATCCAGTTAGAAATTGAAGACCAAAATTTCAAAAAAAAAAATAGTTAAATTTAGGAAAGACAAACTTCATCAACCATATCAAAACTAATATTTTTTAATTTCTAAACACTAAATGTTTAACAAATGTTCTTTAGATTACTGTCTCTGTACTGTAAATACTTTATTGTCCTTAATTTTAGGGGGATAAGACAGATTAAATTTGAGACTATTAATTTTGTAGAAAATAAGAAAGGCATGGTCCTGAATATAAACTATCTCAGTGTATTTACAATCAATTACTTTGTACCTTGAAGCTTTATTGAATTTTCCCTCTCCAGTTGTACTTGAGGTACGAGTGCCTGGGGCACTAGCTGTGGTCATCCTGGAGAACTGTCGATCCATCTTATTACTGGAGGTATATTGTGTCCTACAATAAACAAAAGTTTCAATCCACATCCATTTTTAACCATTACTTTGGTGGACAATTATTCGTCTCATTACATTTCCTTGCATCATAAATACTTCAATCACTATGCTTTTGAAAATGGAATGTTACTAAAGAAATGTATAACTATGTAGTAGTTGAATACTGGGCCGATCAGGTCGAGGTAAGTAACATTTGTACATGAGAAAGTAGTAAATTACATTTCAATCCCATACTAATTCTTTTTCAATTAAATTACAATTACATTAATTTTAAAATGTAATTAATTACATTACATACAATCATGACAATTACATAATTGTTTTTGAGATACGGCGCGACATGTAAAAAAAAAACCTCCCCTTTTTTACAAAATACTCAATAACTCAGAAATAAAATTTTGAGTCATCACCAAAAAGTATACAGATCTTGAGATAAATATAACAAAGAAGTGTGTAAAGTTTTAAGCAATAATCATAAATCGTTTTTGAGATACGGCGCGACATGTAAAAAAAAACTCCCCCTTTTTTACAAAATACTCAAAAACTCAAAAATGAAATTTTGAATCATCACCAAAAAGTATAAAGATATTAAGATTAATATAACTAAGAAGTGTGTAAAGTTTTAAGCAATAATCAAGAAATGTTTTTGAGATACGGTGCGACATGTGAAAAAAAACACACCCCTGTTTTAGTTACAAAGTGCCGTAACTCAAAAAGTTTAAATCTTATTTTCACCAAAAAGTATACAGATCATTTGACCATCATAAGAAACAACTATATTAAGTTTCATGAAATTTGGATAAGTCGTTCTCAAGTTACGGTGTGACATATTTACGCCGGACAGACGGACGGACAGACACCGGACATTTGTATACCATAATACGTCCCGTCAAAATTTTGACAGGCGTATAAAAAAACTGCAGAGGGTTTTTCAGGGGCCAGCCCCTACACTTTTCTAAAAAGAAAATGGTTGATTTTACAGGGAATCGTTGAAGCATGACTTGTGCGGGGCTCCCTGTTAGGCAGTCAGTGGGCCCCATTTATGAAAAATTCTGGATCTGCCACTGAAAAGTCATAGGTACATGTACTTGAAGACAGGACAATTATGTTAATTTAAGCCCTCCCGCTTAAGTCCGTTGTTTTGTTTTCTATTAAATTCCATGATTTTTGCGTTTCATGAACAAACACATATTGTAGTAAGTATGTAAATTATTTATTATAGTGATATGTGTAAATATGTACAGATTATAAACATATAATATTTATACAACACATTTTGCACACATTATCTGAGATAATCATCTTTTCTGTAGATTGAGAGTTCACAAATGAGTTATACAACTGGATTAAATTATAGAAACGCAAAGATTGACTCATGAAAACCTGTCAGATCTGCAAATATAAAGTCAGAATGCCACTTGTGCAAGTTTTAAAATGCTCATTTTGACCATGTAATGCCAAAATGGGTCATTTTTGAAGAATTTCTATCAAATAAAAGTTTAAATCCTTTAATTTCATGTTATTTGACATCTTTAAACAATTTAATCATTCAGGGAAGTTGCCAAAGTAAAAATTCTATTTTTCATGATTTCACCTCTTACATGTCTTACATGTAGGTCTGAGTACACAGTTATTTCGTAGTGCATTTATTTTAGATAATAAATGGAAATAAAAAAAATCCCACCTGTGCTTTCTCAATAATATTTTTACAGTGTTATGTACTACTTTTGGGACAAATTATATCAAAATTACAAAAAACTTCATCGGCTCGAACTCAAAATATGGACAATTTTATGTTCAGGGGGTCTTGAAATCTTTTGACAGCTTTCGAAATACTTATTTTTAACCTTTTTCAGCTGGAACAAATCACTACTTTACCTTAAAATTCATGAATCAATTTTTTTCAGTGTAAAAGTAATCCCCCTACTTGCTATTTGAGGCATAAAACATGAAGAAATAAATTTGGAGGGGGTATAAAAAAAGATTGGCAAGTAACACACTGCCCACACTAGGGACTATATTCGTGGACAATGAAAATCAAGGGACGATAACTGTGTATTTGGACCTTCTGCATTTTTTCTATGAATCTTTTGGAGTCATAGACCCCATAGAGGTTTTATTTAAAGTATGTTTACGACTTTAAATACATTTTCTATTCTGATATTCAGTAAATTGACATACATTTTTAGTACATAGACAATTTGTCTGGCATTGGTCTATTTTATGGTTGCATGTAAAACCTATTGGTTTACTTTGTCTGGAGCAATATTGTGGTTTTAAAATCTCTCCGCACACAGAATCCAAAATGAAATTAACTTATTAAGGGCTACATGTGATTACAATATTGAATATATTATACTACTTTTTTGTAGTAATTGTGTACACGTACTACTATGATGTATGGTCAGATCATGTTTTTTCGTATGTCATATGTTTTTGAACTTTGCATGGTTTTTCAATGGAAATCGTGACGTCATAAAGCTTTCTTAATAATAATAGAACAAAAACTCGTATAGACAAGGATACACACATTGGAGTAGTCCAAATAATTATGACGAAAGAAAAAAATTATAATAGCCTTTCAAGACGTCATAATTATTTGGACTAACATTGGAGATACTCTTCCACTGCCACCAGAAATTATGCTATATCAAATATGGAGCATGATTTTTTTTAATTCAAATGGTGAAGAACCACATATCTTGCTCTTGTGGTCTGGTGTAAGAAATAGTACACATGTTCCAGTGTAAAATAATTTTATGGTAGAGCAAGTGAAAACAAGGTTTCGCCGACAGCTGTGAAAGCTACATGGTGCGCCTTATCGTAGCTCTTGCCAATCATTAAAAAAAGCTTTTCTATCTGTTATAACACTAATTATGTTAAATTCTTTTTTTCACTTACTTCTATTTGAGTTTATAAGTTAAACATAAAGATCTAAATATAAACAACAAACTTGTGTTTACGGTTGATAAGCAGGAAATAACAATGTGGCCATGCGCAAAAATTAAAGTGCACCGGAAGTTACAATAAAATACAGTCAGTTAAGATTAACCTTGAAAAATCCGAGGGTGCTTTCGAGGACGTTCGCGCTTGGAGAAAAAAATAAGACTTTTCTTTCAATTCAGAACCTGCAAAACGTTTGAGTGCAAATGATATGAACTTTCAAAGTCTTATATCGGTCACGGTACTATGCTTTTTTTATTGACTTTATCTCTTGAAGTATGAATGCAACATGTTTTTTTTTATATTTATGCCGATGCATTCCAACACTGAGTTGTAAAAAATGATTTTAAAAGTAATATCCAAAATATCGGCCAATTAATTTAAGTTAATTCCGCTGTTAACAAAATGGCTTCAGTGTTGCGCATTTTGTCTTAATGAAATGAAATGCGTAACTCTCCAAGATTAGAAGTAAATGTAACGGTTTATTTCTTCCTCCGTGATATTTTATCCTGGGGGTAATTTTTCCCAGTAATTTTTTTCAGACATGGTATTTCACAGGCAGATTTTTTCCAGAGGAGTGAAAATCTATCTGTGTTATGTGGATATATAGTGTTTACCGGTATATATTTGCCATACTATATTTCACAGAACCTTGTGAAATAGAGTCTTATTAACTACTATGTAAGTTACTCGCAATCAATATATACCCGACTATAATTATACAAGAGTGCACACACTGAAATGTCTCGCCTTCAGGGCCGTAACTACATTGAGGCAAACGAGGCAAATGCCTCTTGTTGGAAATTAAAAAAAAAATAACTGAAGCAAAAAATTGTCTTATTGTCATCTCAAATAGTTTTCTCAGAAAGTGTCTTGCAAGAAGCAAGTTTTCTTCAATCTCTGATGTCGCCCGCCCTGCGTGTTTTTCGTGATCATTATTTCTATTTTACTTTTACTTTTTAGAGTGGATGGTGTATTAATTGTACTTCTTTGTTCCTGGTTTGTCTTTTGTTCATTTTTGTCCTATTTTATGACTATAGTCTGCGTGTTGATTTTCATTTGTAAACGTGTGGTTTTGCATTGTTGCCGATGTCTATCGATGTCCAGACATTGTGCGAGAACATATTGTAAGAATATACGAAGCTACTAGACACAGAAAAAATGATCGCTTCTGTGTGGAGAGTTGAACTTGATATCAAAGAATACAAAACTGGCTTTTTTTGTAGATAAAAATTATGCTGACATGGTTCAAATTAAAGTAAGACCACCAAGTTTCCGGTATCAAATCATCTCACGCAAAGCCAATGCATAGAAAAAATACAAATGTCAATGGACAAAGATTTAATCCTGTTCTTTATCTTGATAGTTGATTAAGGGTATTAAGGGTTTACTCTTCAACAATAAAAGAAACATTAATACCGTTAAACCAGGTCAATATGGCCCTTATAGTTATCGTCCTCTACGAATATAGTCCCTAGTGTAAACAGTGTATAACTTGCATGTTTTATTTGATACACTTTCTCAATTTATTTCTTGATATTAAATGCATGAAATATTAAGTAGGGGGATGTATTCACATGTTAAAAAAATGGGTGCTGAATCTTTATGTTAAGTAGTGATTTGGTCCAGTTTAAAAAGGTCAAATTTTATCACGTCTGAAGCTGTCAAACTGAATTTTACACCCCCTTAACACAGAATTGTCAATATTTTGAGTTAGAGCTGGTAGAAGTTTCTATAATTTTGATATTATTTGTCTCACTGGTAGTACACTATACTGTAAAAATCTTTTTGAGAAAGTGCAGGTGCAATTTTTTTAATTTGAATTTATTGTCTAAAAGAAATGCACTACGAAATAACTGTGTTCTCGGGCCAATATTGTAATATATTAATATAATATATTCCTCAATATATTTCAAGGTGGAATTTTTCCTTGAATCTTTTTTTTTATATATTCATTAATTTAAACAAAAAGATGACTTACAACATGATTTAAAAGACAGATAATATTTTACAGATAAATACTATCCAGCTGTTGAAATTGCTTTTGTTCAAATATATTGTCATGCTATGATTTATCTGATTTTTCCATATAATCATATATCCCAGACAAAACTATTTATATAGTTAAAAATATCATCATACTCAAATTCTTCCATTACTGTTAACAGAAGTAATGCAACTATATTTCTACCTTTACTTTTTATACGACCGCAAAAATTGAAAAAATTTTGGTCGTATATTGGTATCACGTTGGCGTCAGCGTCGTCGTCGTCGTCCGAATACTTTTTGGTTTCCGCACTATAACTTTAGTTTACGTAAATAGAAATGTACGAGATTTAAACACAAGGTTTATGACCACAAAAGGAAGGTTGGGATTGATTTTGGGAGTTTTGGTCCTAACAGTTTAGGAATTAGGGGCCAAAAATGGCCCAAATAAGCATTTTCTTGGGTTTCGCACTATAACTTTAGTATAAGTAAATAGAAATCAATGATATTTTGACACAAGGTTTATGACCACAAAAGGAAGGTTGGGATTGATTTTGGGAGTTTTCGTTCCAACAGTTTAAGAATTAGGGGCCAAATAAGGGCCCAAATAAGCATTATTCTTAATTTTCGCACAATAACTTTAGTATAAGTAAATAGAGGGTTCTTTGATATGCCAAATCTAACTGTGTATGTAGATACTTAATTTTTGGTCCCGTTTTCAAATTGGTCTGTCCAAAGGGTCCAAATTTAAACTAACTTTGATTTTAACAAAAATTGAATTCTTTGGCTTCTTTGATATGCTGAATCTGAACATGTACTTAGAATTTTTGATTATGGGCCCAGTTTTCAAGTTGGTCCAAATCAGGATCCAAAATCATTATATTAAGTATTGTGCAATAGCAAAAATTTTTCAATTGCATGTGAAGTATTTAGCAATAGCAAGAAATCTTCAATTGCACAGTATTGTGCAATAGCAAGAAATTTTCAATTGCACAGTATTGTGCAATAGCAAGAAATCTTCAATTGCACAGTATTGTGCAATAGCAAGTATTTTCAGTTGCACAGTATTGCGCAATAGCAAGAAATATCTAATTGCACAATATTGCGCAATAACAAGACATTTTCAATTGGAGTTATCTCTCTTTGTCCAGAATAGTAGTTTAATCTACTTAAATCATTGTTTTATACAATATACAATGTATTTACTTTTACTACCAACTGATAAATAAAAACAATCTTTACCATTCAGTGATAACAAGCACTTTTTTCACATTTTCATATTTTATAATGTATTTAAATGAGTAGTTATTGTTGCAAACTCCATTAGAAATTTGAATTGAGATCAGTTTTGGAATAAGGGAAAGGGGCATGTGAAAAAAAATTGGGGGGGGGGGGTTCAATTTTGCTCATTTCAGATTTCATAAATAAAAAGAAAATTTCTTCAAACATTTTTTTGAAAGGATTAATATTCAACAGCATAGTGAATTGCTCAAAAGGCAAAACAAAAATTAAGTTCATTAGACCACATTCATTCTGTGTCAGAAACCTATGATGTCTCAACTATTTAATCACAATCCAAATTTAGAGCTGAATCCAGCTTGAATGTTGTGTCCATACTTGCCCAATCGTTCAGGGTTCAACCTCTGCGGTCGTAAAAAGCTGCGCCCTGCGGAGCATCTGGTTTATTTCTATTTGTACTGAGATCTGAAAACAACTCACTTTTACCTGTATTTCACAATATTATGATCTTTGAAATTACTTCTGGTTCCTTTTTTATGTTTCATGATAATTTTCTTTTTAAAAGAATGATATTTACTTGAATATTTCAGGAAATGTTTTCAATGATAATTTGTGAAATTATTTCCCATTATAATACTTTTTTTTAACAATTTAGCTTTAATTCAAATACACTATTATTATTTCATAGTACATTACATAAACACATAAATGCACATGTATTCCACGAGCTTATAGGCCTTTGAAAGAGTCAATTTATGCAATTACGGTGGGTTCATATGATATTTCACCGAACATCCTTGTTCACAATAATGCGGGTCATGGTGACATATTTTATCAGAGAGTGAAATAACAAAAACTCCTTACTCAAAGGGAAACCCAAAACGGGAAAATCGAAAGCACATCTAACGAATAGAAAACAACTGCATGACTTTATATGCATTTCCATATGTAGAAAATGGTGGATTAAACCTGGTTTTATAACTAGCCAAACCTCTCACTTGTATGACAGTCGACTCAAGTTATAGATATAACTGAAAGAGTGGCACAAGTAAAGCAAAGTCAATTATGAAACCGAAATGCAGCTCAGAATGACATATTTTTGTGTTCGGGATGCAAATTACAAAAACACTATCTTGAAATATATACATTACATACCTATAAACATACTTTTTATATCCTACTTGATATCCAACTTGAGTCCTGGGAATATATCTAATTCGATTTGCATAATTGTCACAAGTCCTAAGTTCTTTTGCATAAAATCTTTTTCCATTTTGAGAACTAACACCATTTTGAGAACTGACACCATTTCTTCTGTAAACATGTTGATATACCACCGGAATTAATCTCGACTTTCCTCCATAATCTTCCATGTTATAATACCTGTGATGTTTATTAACTCGCTATTCATTAACTCGCTATTGAGTAATGCTCATCATGGTGACATCATTATATACTGAACATAAACAAATATAACTTAAAATGTTTGAAATTCATGTAGAAACGTTTTGCATTCGATTTTATTTCAAGAACAAAAAAAGAAAGAAACATTAATTGAAGACTTCCATTTGAAATTTTACTATTACCACCCCTTCCCGGTTGTTGGTTGGGTTCGAATTACTCGTGCAGTCGTTAGTTTTCCATGTTGTGTGTTGGATACTATTGTTTGTCTTTCG
Organism: Mytilus galloprovincialis; assembly: GCF_965363235.1. Lineage (NCBI taxonomy): Eukaryota > Metazoa > Mollusca > Bivalvia > Mytilida > Mytilidae > Mytilus > Mytilus galloprovincialis. The sequence goes on along the minus strand of NC_134846.1, from coordinate 42,322,434 downwards.
GTCGTTCGTATTTTCAAGCCATGGGCCATGATGGCGTTGTCAGATTTTTTGTTCGACTCATGAGTTGGAATATCTTTTTGGTATCTTTTGCCTTTCTCTTGTAGTGACGTGACCCAAAAAGACAGACGAGAACAAAATGTTCGTCGCTGGTACGGGTAAGGGTGGGATGCTGAGTCAAGTTCTCAGAACAAAAAAAATATACATCTCTATTTTTAAAAGAAGAATGTTAATAATTTCCTTGGAGATCTTCATAGTTATAAATGAGGAAAGTCATGAATTAAAACTCGAAAGATTTACTTTTATCAAAAAATTATCCGTATAATTTAGAACTCTTTCAGTAATATGAGGCAAAAGTACATATTTAAGTGATTGCATGGTGTGGTTGACAGATTTTCAGTGCAGCGCTTGTAAATACAAAACTCTGATTATGACTGATTTTTTTTCTGGTCTTATCAATATAAAACAAAGAAGATGTGGTATGATTGACAATGATACATGTTTTAAAATTTTCTATCTGCCTTGAGATAAATTAGTATCGGCTATATATACTTGTCTTAATAAATGTGCCAATACTAGTGCACTTTGCTTAAGGTGTGAACATTTTCGGATTATCATGATACAAGTTTCTTTATATGATCTGTTGGATTATAAGAATAAATTAGATTTAAACAAATTTCTTACCGTTTAAATGTTTATTTCCTTTCCTATTATTATGCAAATCTATGGACAAAGTGTTTTCAATGACACAAGTTATTTAACTGCATTGAACCACGTTAACCTCATACACAACAAAGTAATTTAGATTGGAATTCATAATAGCAACTTTCCCAATATTTTTATTGTTTGTTAACAACTGTGTCAATTGTGCATTCATGTGACACAGAATGCACATTTGACACAAAATTGTTTTACAATTGTTATTACGAGGCTCTTCATAGCGGACTATGCTGTTTTGGCTTTGCTCATTGTTGAAGGCCATACGTTGATCTTTAGTTATTAATTTCTGTCTCATTTGGTCTCGTATGGAGAGTTCCGAGCAGACAAAACGCAAGTTTGAAAGACCAACCACAATTGTGAGAACACTATTGGCTATAACGATTATATATACCGATCGATTCTGCTTGTTGAACACGGAACCTGCATGAGATTTTAACATTATAAAGGTTATCGTTCTTGAAAAAACTGGAAAAGAATATCGGCGGGAAACGACACAAGTTATTTTGCTCCTCCCGTATTGTTTTACATTTGTCATTTCGGGTCCTTTTACAATGACAATGCAGTATGGGCTTTGCTCATTGTTGAAGGTCATGCATACGATGACCTGATGTTGTTAATATCTATGTCATGTGGTCTATTATGAAGAGGTGTCTCATTGGCAATCATACCACATCTTCTTTTTATACCTACCGATTTTTTGACATTTATCCTTAAAGAGATATCTGCCAAGTGCAATTTCCTTAAACACGGCATTTCGTTTTGAATTCTGAATGATCATTATAGTAACACTTGACCCAATTGTTAAAAAAATGTTCACAATTTCATAGATCATTGAATCTTGGTCAAAGTCAATTTTAATGATTTTGCTATAAGAAATGACCCTGAGATATCTGATTATACATTTTCATCCCTTGGTGTCCGTCGTCGTTTTTTTTTTTTTAATAAAAATCTGAAACTGCTAGTCTTATTAAAATGTATCCAAACCCATCCACAATCATCATTGTGTGCCTGCCATCCAACATGTTCGCCATGGTTTTAAATAGAACACAGCGGTAAAATGCTAATTTTGTATTTTCTTGAAAACTCTGGTAAATAGAGAAAATCTTACGAAGCAGATATGCCCAGATATATATATTCTTCATTGGGGAGAGGGGGGGTTGTCTTCATTGGCACAAAAAACTACGCAAGAATTCTGATTTGAACTGTTGTCCTAAATCATTTTTCATTTTTGCCTATTATTTGAAAACTGTAATAGATAGAGAGAAAATTTAGATATAACAAGAGGCTGTCACAACGACAGCAAACCGGATTTATTAACATTTATTTGTGTCCTGGCAATATCACAAGAACCATTACTGATGAATGGTGAAAGTGAAAATCGTCAATATTAAATTTGACCTCCATTTTGTCATCAGTATCAACATATTAAAATTTGAAAAGCTTAGATTGAATGGTTCATGAGTAAATGCAACAACGTGAATGGAAACGCCATTTTACGATCTTTCAAGAACCATAACTCCTGAACGGTAAAAGTCAAAATCGTCATTATTGAACTTGACCTCCATTATGTCATCAGTAACAGCATAATAAAATTTCGGAAGCTTTGGTAGAACAGTTCATGCATAAATGCACGGACACGACTGGAAACTCCATTTTTCAATCTTTCAAGAACCATAACTCCTGAACGGTAAAAGTCAAATTTGTCATTATTGAACTTGACCTCCATTTTGTCATCAGTAACAGCATATTAAAATTTCGGAAGCTTTGGTAGAACAGTTCATGCATAAATGCACGGACACGACTGGAAACTCCATTTTTCAATCTTTCAAGAACCATAACTCCTGAACGGTAAAAGTCAAATTTGTCATTATTGAACTTGACCTCCATTCTGTCATTAGTAAGAACCAAGGACGTATGTTAGTTATACGTCCTTGTAAGAACATACTAAAATTTGGGAAGCTTTGGTAGAACAGTTCATGCGTAAATGCACGGACACGACTGGAAACTCCATTTTTCAATCTTTCAAGAACCATAACCCCTGAACGGTAAAAGTCAAAATCGCCATTATTGAACTTGACCTTCGTATAGTTGTCAGTAATAACATATTAAAATTTTTAAAGCTTTGGTTGAACGGTTCATGAGTTAATGCACGGACAACATTTGATTGCCGCCCGCCCGGCCGCCCGCCGTACATCCCCAAATCAATAACCGACATTTTTGTCCCAAAAATCCTGATAAAAATGGTTAACAAGATCTACAAAAAGTCAATATGGCTGCATGCAGTTGTCTTGACAACTTGTTATATGAGTAATTGCGATCTGTTAAGGATGATTTCGACTAAAAGAAAAAAAAATAGAAATAAAAAAGAAAAGAAAAGAAAAGAAAACTTAATCAAGATGGTAGAAATCATCTATTATTGATCCCTTGTAAGATTTATTGTCCTCACCATGCTCACTTCAAGTTGAAAGATGATTGAGGGTCTGGAATGGGGGGGGGGGGGGTCTGTTATTCTGTAAACATTTAATTTTTACCCCTTTTTTCTCTAATCTTTAAAAAATTAACCCCTTTTTCTCTAATCTTCAAAAAATTAACCCCTTTATTCTCTAATCTTCATTTTTTTGGCCCATTATTCTCTAATCTTCATTTTTTAAGGGCATTATTCTTTAATCATTTAACCCCATCCAAACCCTCATGATTTTTTTTATATTTTTTGCAGAAACCATAGAGATCGATTGAATGATTGTTGGTGTTTAAACACTGTTGATTATATCGTTACAGTCAGTTTTATTGGTGGAGGGTTCCAGAGTGCAAAAGAGAAACACCGAACGTCGGCAGAAAAACTGACAATCCTAGTCAATTAAGATTAGTGTTGAACATATCTGCCACATCATTAGGTCGGAAACATCCTACACAGTGATCAGTGTGCTGGAGTTTCTTATTAACAACATATTTGTTGAATTTGGAGGTAGACTTCTGCTACAAACGTCCGACATTCCTATTGGAACGAACTGAGCGCCTCTCCCTGTCAACATCTTCTCATTTTCCTTCAGAAGCTTATCAAAACAAGAAGATCAAGGAATCAAGACTCGGGGGGGGGGGGGGGGGCACGTCAAACTTTTTTTGGTAGGGGTGAGCAGCTGAGACATCAAGTACCCCACCCTTTTCATATATTTTCTTTATCAAAAATATATACCTTGTCATATATCAATTAACCAAAACAAGACCTGTAGATATATTTGAATATTTTTCATCTTCTGGTACATTTGTATAGATGTTTTTTGTCCGGCTCATCATCACGTTTTTGTTAAGAAGCATCAAAAATAAATGTATAAACATCTGATTAGTTTCAGATACTTATGATATAATCAAGCAAGTGATAATATTAACCTAATGGCTATTGATATTATATGTCATGAATCTGAATTTCTCACCCTTTTCATATACTATATAGAGCATGAAAAAGTGACCTATTCAAGCGGCTCATCCCTCAGTACCACTAATTATATAGCAAGTGCCCCCCTCAAGATCATTAGTAATTCAAGTTCACATTCAGATATATTGATGATTTTCCTTGCCAGTACCAATCCAAACTTTTCTTATTCCATTAATATATTCTCCTACTTCATTCACCATGTATTATCACGTAAAGTTAAACACCATGTTTTACGTTTACACTGAGGAACAAAAATAAATGCTCCGGCAAAAATACATAGTTATCCGACGTATCTGATCCGTTATTGTTTCTAAAATTAGTTCAGTTAGGGGAAATAATCTACTTTGAAAAAAGGGAAAGAAAAGTCATTCCTCAACAATTTAAGGTATTGGACAATTGAGAAATATTGTCACATCTTTTTGATAGAAGAGCTTAATCAGGAATGCAGTATAGGAATGTACTTATAAAACAATATGGTACAACTTAACGTAGAGGCACACGAATTTGATCAGTAGACAGTAGTGATCAGTAGTCAGTACTCGCATCACACTCCGTATAATCAATATTAAATTAAACAGTAAACAGGATGGGAATGCAATCCCCTCTTTTCCCTCAAGGTGGTATATCCCTTAAATTAGAGACTGTCCCCCAGAAATATAGTCGTTTTGCTGTTTTTTATGTGAAAAAAGAAAAACTTAGCTTTTTAAAAGAGGGACGAAAGATACCAAAGGGACAGTCAAACTCATAAATCCAAAACAAACTGACAACGCCATGGCTAAAAATGAAAAAGACAAACAGAAAAACAATAGTACACACGACACAACATAGAAAACTAAAGAATAAACAACACGAACCCCAAGGTTCATATAATATCAGATTCATAACAAACGGACAAATATGGCTGTATTTACATGCCTAAAACTACTCTGAGTACAGACTTACCTGTGAAGTTGGAAAAGTTTCCATGCCTAGCATCCACTAATATATAAAAGTTGAGGGCATACGATACAGTTACAGGGGAGGTAATGACGTTGCTAACGTAAAATGTTATTTTCGCGACGTCAAACTGTGACTTACCGGGAAAAGATGCATTTTTCGACTGATTTATCTTTTAAACTGATTTCACTTGAAAACGAGTGCATGGACCCCTATTTTTTAAAACGACATTTTGTTTCATTTTGCCCGGTGTCATATGGTATTTTGAACCCCCTAAAAATTGAACCCGGGGTCATTATACTGCATGGTATTTTGACCCCGGGGTCATTTTTCACATATGGTATTTTGAACCCCCCTGCGGTATATTGACCCAGATAGCAAACATGTGTTGGGCCAATATTGGCGTTCCGTTGGCAACATTGTTGGGCCAATGTTGGAAAACTATGTTGGGCCAACGTCATTTTGCTCATCGGCCCTCAGTTGGCCCAACATGTTGGGTCTTTGTTGGCCCAACATCAGTATGGCAACAAGGTTAACTATTTGCCAACAATCTGCCAACAATGTCAACCATTTGCCAACAGTCTACCAACGTCGTCTAGTTTTAAAATTATGTTGGACCAATGTTGGTCGAACAGCAGTATGCCAACGATGGCTTCAGTCTGTCAAACATGTTATTCATGCATTTCATGTTATGTATTAAGAAATATTTATCTTTAATATATAATAATTAATGTATATTATATTGGCAGGTCAATATCGGCTGTCATGTGGAGAGTGTGATATTACACTCGTGTCAAATGAGCAGCTGAGTTCAGATGATTAGTTTAACAACTTGCAGAAACTATATTCAAATTCTATTTGTTTTTTTGGGCTGGTTTTAAGTATTTTTTGTTTGTGCATAAAATTATTCAATCATTAAGATAAATACATTTAAATGACTACACAGATTTGAAAATATTAGATAAAGAGAATGAAGAGCACATTTTTTGGTTTGCACTTTGAAATAATATCTAAAAAAAAATAAAAAAATCTGTGGTATAATATGGGGAGATAAGAACTTAATACGTTGGCATATTGTTGGCTCATATTTCAATATTGTCATGAAATATCAATGATATGGTTATTTTTTTTATAAATATACTGTTTTAAAAACTTTTGAATTATTCAAAATACTAAGAATTTTCTAGCTCTTGGCACAGACGGTTTAAAATAGCCCTATTTGGGAAGACTTTATTATTTGATTTTTTACTAAGTCCTCAATGCCCTTCAAACACAATCTATAATCTCTATGATAACATAGAATCATTCAAATAAAGTTCGAATAAAATTGGTTCAGTAGTTTCAGTCAGAAAATCTTACACTGAACCAATGGATAACGTAAGTCAAATATCGTTGGGCAAGCTACTTTAAAAATAACAGTTGGTAGGAAAATGTTGGGCCAACATTGGGCCAATAACACCAAAATGACAGTTGGTGGAAAGTCGTTGGGCCAACAAGGGGCCAATAGTGTCAAAATAACTGTTGGCTGGGTTTTGTTGGGCCAACAAGGGGCCAATAGTGTCAAAATAACTGTTGGCTGAGTTTTGTTGGGCCAACGTCGGTTTCTTGTTGTGCTGCCAACGCCAACTATTTACCAACTGTGCCAACCAATCACCAATGTTGGCCCAACAAAGTATTGCTATCTGGGGAACCCCCTGTTTTTGATAAAAAGTATTGCAGATAATCTCATTTTCAATTTATTGGCTATGATTTTTTTTAATTTGAGGTTTTGAGTAGGGGGGTTCAATATACCGCAGGGGGGTCAAAATACCATGGCTACGTAAAATTTTCAAAATATCTTTTCCAGTATGCTAAATACATACAAACAATTATTGGAGTATTATTACTATGTTAAGGATTTAGAATAGCTAGAATTTTTGAAATTCAAGGTACATGGTAGGGGGTTCAATATACCGCAGGGGGGTCAAAATACGATGGCTTAGTAAAACTTTTCAAAATATCTTTTCCAGTATGTTAAATACATACAAACTACTTATTGGAGTATTATTACTATGTTAAGGAATTAAGAATAGCTAGAATTTCTGAAATTCAAGGTCTATAGTAGGGGGTTCAATATACCGCAGGAGGGTCAAAATACCATGGCTAGGTAAAATTTTCAAAATATCTTTTCCAGCATGATTAATACATACAAACTACTTATTGGAGTATTATTACTATGTAATGGAGTTAGAATAGCTAGAATTTTTGAAATTCAAGGTCTATAGTAGGGGGTTCAATATACCGCAGGGGGGTCAAAATACCATGGCTAAAATAAAATTTTCAAAATATCTTTTCAAGCATATTTAATACATACAAACTTCTAATTGAAATATTATAACTATGTTAAGGAGTTAGAATAGCTAGAATTTTTGAAATTCAAGGTACATGGTAGGGGGTTCAATATACCGCAGGGGGGGCAAAATACCATGGCTAAGTAAAATTTTCAAAATATCTTTTCCAGTATGTTAAATACATACAAACTACCTGTTGGAGTATTATTACTATGTTAAGGAATTGGAATAGCTAGAATTTCTGAAATTCAAGGTCTATAGTAGGGGGTTTAATATACCTCAGGGGGGTCAAAATACCATGGCTAAGTCAAATTTTCAAAATATCTTTTCCAGCATGATTAATACATACAAACTACTTATTGGAGTATTATTACTATGTTAAGGAATTAGAATAGCTAGAATTTCTGAAATTCAAGGTCTATAGTAGGGGGTTCAATATACCGCAGGGGGGGGTCAAAATACCATGGCTAAAAACAAATTTTCAAAATATCTTTTCAAGCATATTTAATACATACAAAAGTCTAATTGGAATATTATAACTATGTTAAGGAGTTAGAAAAGCTAGAATTTTTGAAATTCAAGGTACATGGTAGGGGGTTCAATATACTGCAGGGGGGTCAAAATACCATGGCTAAGTAAAATTTTCAAAATATCTTTTCCAGTATGTTAAATACATGTACATACAAACTACCTATTGGAGTATTATTACTATGATAAGGAGTTAGAATAGCTTGATTTTTTTTAATTTAAGGTCTATAGTAGGGGGTTCAATATACCGCAGGGGGGTCAAAATACCATGGCTTAGTAAAATTTTCAAAATATCTTTTCCAGTATGCTAAATACATACAAACTACTTATTGGAGTATTATTACTATGGTAAGGAACTAGAATAGCTAGAAGTTCTGAAATTCAAGGTCTATAGTAGGGGGTTCAATATACCGCAGGGGGGTCAAAATACCATGGCTAAAATAAAATTTTCAAAACATCTTTTCAAGCATATTTAATACATACAAACGTCAAAATGGAATATTATAACTATGTTAAGGAGTTGGAAAAGCTAGAATTTATGATATTCAAGGTACATAGTAGGGGGTTCAATATACCGCAGGGGGGTCAAAATACCATGGCTTAGTAAAATTTTTCAAAATATCTTTTCCAGTATGTTAAATACATACAAACTACTTATTGGATAATTATTACTATGTTAAGGAATTAGAATAGCTAGAATTTCTGAAATTCAAGGTCTATAGTAGGGGGTTCAATATACCGCAGGAGGGTCAAAAGTAAAATCACAAAAATACTGAACTCAGAGGAAAATCAATTCGGAAAGTCTATAATCTCATGGCAAAATCAAATAACAAAACGCATCAAAAACGAATGGACAAGAACTGTCATATTCCTGACTTGGTACAGGCATTTTCAAATGTAGAAAATGGTGGATTGAACCTGGTTTTATAGCTAGCTAAACCTCTCACTTGTATGACAGTCGCATCAAATTCCATTATATAGTCACCGATGCGTGAACAAAACAATAAGACATAATAGGTAAAAATGTCAAAAATAGGGGTACAGCAGTCAACATTGTGTTATCATCTTAATCACTTTAAAAACAACAAATGTAACGAAGAAGCACAAAAAGGCATACATCAAATTAACATCCTCATTTTGACTATATTATACGATTATATTTGTCTATGTAAAATGCACCCATCAAGGAAGGAGGGTATGGGTACTGGTGTAAAATTGCGCGTTTGAAATTCGCACAGGTAGACATGAAACAATTTTGTCGTTCAAAGTATGACGGGATGCATAAATAAAGTCACGCAAAATAGATATAACAAACACTGACTTAGCAGTTAAAGTAATAATAATAAATAACATAATAGTGTGGTTCAAAGTATGACGTGATACAAAAGTACAGAGTCACGTAAAATGTATATCACAAAAAAAGTTGGTTAACAGTAAAAGTAATATTAATGAATAAAATAATTTTGTCATTCAAAGTATGACAAGATACATAGGTACAGAGTCACATCATAAAATAATTTTGTCATTCAAGGTATGACAAGATACATAGGTACAGAGTCACATCATAAAATAATTTTGTCGTTCAAAGTATGATGGGATACATAAGCACAGAGTTACGTCAAAAAGATATCTCTAAAAACAGACAACAGTAAAAGTAATATTAATAAAGACAAATAAAAGAATAATATAACACGTAATTAAGATGATAAACAACGTCAGTACGCAAAATCTATACTTCAAGACCATCGTGTATTATTTGTGAAGTTGATACGGAATATTTATCAACAAGTTCTGGGTACCTTCCGATGAACTTTTTTAGAAAAAGGACGAGACGTTCTTTGACATACCCCTGGTTCATCAACTTTCTGCTCAGACACTGGTGACGTTTTACAAAGTCTGAGTAGGAGCTGCAAGCTCTTGAATACCGAATAAGTTGGGAAATGTATATTCCATATGCAGGTGAAATACCATGGCTAGGTAAAATTTTCAAAATATCTTTTCCAGCATGATTAATACATACAAACTACTTATTGGAGTATTATTACTATGTAATGGAGTTAGAATAGCTAGAATTTTTGAAATTTAAGGTCTATAGTAGGGGGTTCAATATGTACCGCAGGGGGGTCAAAATACCATGGCTAAAATAAAATTTTCAAAATATCTTTTCAAGCATATTTAATACATACAAACTTCTAATTGAAATATTATAACTATGTTAAGGAGATACAAAAGCTAGAATTTTTGAAATTCAAGGTACATGGTAGGGGGTTCAATATACTGCTGGGGGTCAAAATACCATGTCTAAGTAAAATTTTCAAAATATCTTTTCCAGTAAGTTAAATACATACAAACTACCTGTTTGAGTATTATTACTATGTTAAGGAATTAGAATAGCTAGAATTTCTGAAATTCAAGGTCTATAGTAGGGGGTTCAATATACCGCAGGGGGGTCAAAATACCATGGCTAAGTCAAATTTTCAAAATATCTTTTCCAGCATGATTAATACATACAAACTACTTATTGGAGTATTATTACTATGTTAAGGAATTAGAATAGCTGGAATTTCTGAAATTCAAGGTCTATAGTAGGGGGTTCAATATACCGCAGGGGGGTCAAAATACCATGGCTAAAAACAAATTTTCAAAATATCTTTTCAAGCATATTTAATACATACAAACGTCTAATTGGAATATTATAACTATGTTAAGGAGTTAGAAAAGCTAGAATTTTTGAAATTCAAGGTACATGGTAGGGGGTTCAATACAATACAATACAATACAATACAATACAATACAATACAATACAATACAATACAATACAATACAATATTTTTATTTTCCAAATTAAAGGGCCCATTAAGAGCATAACATTAATTACAACATGACATAAACATTACAGAGTGATTAAAGAAACATAAAATAATAATTGAAATTCAAATGCATGAAGAAAGGATCAGTGGTCAAGGGGAGATAATTTTGATATATTTTAGAGTATCTAACTAATTTTCTGATTTTCTTAGTTGCAGGCCTTTATCCAGGTATGCACATAAAATAGATAGAAATCTGCTATCTTCATTAATCATGATCCATGAAAAAAGATCATTTATATTTAAACTATCTAAACTGGGGTATTTTTTTATATAATCAGTGATATCTCTTCTGAGGTTATTGTAAATAGGGCATTCCAGAAGAAAGTGCATTTCATTTTCAATACAATTTGTATTACAATATAAACATATCCTCTCATGTCGAGGTAATATTTCATATTTACCACATACATTGGTAATTCGTTCATGTCTGCCAGTTTCTATTCTTAAACAGTGATTGCTAAGTCTGTATTTTGTTAATAAATGTTTTTGTGGGTGCTTTAAATCTAAATAATTTTCATAGTCAAATGACTTTTTGAATGAAAAATAAGTGTCCAATTTGCCTTGATTCTGTAAATAAAATTCTCGCATTTTCTCCCAATCATTTTGAAAATTTGATTTGAGCTGTTTTTTCAATAAGTTTTTAAATTTATTTTTTCCTAGATTTTTACATATATTTAGGTCAATACCCAATTTTTCACTGTAGAAAATGATATTAGAGAGCCATGAATTATTGGAACTGGTTTGACCTTTACTTTCTATCATTTTTAACTCAGCATAAGCATTTTTCAATAAATCAGATGGAGAATTCTCTAGTCTATGCCAATACATAAACATATGTGTTAGCAAATTTATATAAAGAGGATATCTACCCAATTCAGACAGGACTGCTACATTTGTGCACATCTTTGTAACACCAATAATATACTTACAAAATTTTAAATTTAGCTTCTCAAACTCCCAATCTTTAAATATGTCATAAAGGGACAAATTTTTCCTTTTAGAAGTAATGTTAATAACACCCCAATTTTCACAACCATAAGTTACAATTGGCTGTATACAGTGATCAAATAAATGCAAAAGAGTTTTAATAGGAGGATTAGATGATTTCAAATCTTTATAAAGTTTAAAACTGGCCTTTTGACCTTTTTGGAATAATTGTTTCCTGGCTTCATTAAAGTTTCCAGTATTTTGGATGACTATGCCAAGATATTTGTATTGTTTAACACATTCAATAGAATTATTTCCTACATTAAAATTTTCATTAAGGAGTCTACCACTCCTATTGAATATTATAATCTTGGTTTTCTTCACATTTATTTCCATACACTAATCTTTGCAGAATGTGCACAAAGTATCAAGTCTCTTCTGAAGCCCTTCTTTTGAGTCAGATATTAATACAAGATCATCAGCATAAAGTAGACATGGTATCTTTTCATCATTTAAATTGACATCATCATAATTGTTAGATAATATATCTGGCAAATCATTAATAAACAGTTTAAACAATGTGGGACTCAAAATGTCACCTTGTCGTACACCAACATTATATCTAAAAAAATCAGTTATTTTGTCTTCTACTTTAACACACACTTTGTCGTTACTATACATAGATTTCAAAATGTTATAAAAAATACCATTATTTGTATGCTGTAATAATTTGTATAATATACCAATATGAATAACCTTGTCATAGGCCTTGCGAAAATCTACAAAACATACATACAATTTACCTTTGCCTCTTTTAACATATTTTTCTATGAGACATTTTAGTACAAAAATGTGATCCGAAGTGCGAGCTTTCTTAGAAAAACCAATTTGAGTTTTGTTTATGATATTATTATCAGATAAAAATTTATCAAGTCTGTTATACAGAATGGTATTGAAAAGTTTGCCAAGACTATTATTGATGGCAATACCTCTGTAATTTTCAGGGTTCTGCGGGTTATCAGATTTGAATATAGGAGTAATGTAGCTCTCAGACCAATTACTGGGATAAATGCCAGATAGAAGAATGGCATTAAAAAGTTTTAGTAAGCAATCTTGCATATAACTCTGTGAAACTTTTAACATTTCATTTGTAATAGTGTCTAGACCTGGACTTTTCCCAGATTTTAATTGCCTCAGGGCTTTTTGGAGTTCACCAGGGGTGATTTTAAAGTCAATCTCACTGAATCCAAAGTTTTTCTTTTCTAATAGTTCAAGTTTACTCTTTATCTCTTTTATCTTGGACTTTATGTGTTCATTTTCAGGAATGGATGACAAGTCAGAGAAATATTTATACCAAATGTCACCATCTATGTTGTTTTTAGTTTCTGAATTATTTTCAAGAAAAAATAAAGATTGACAAGGTTCCAATAATCCTTTGGATTTTCTGATTCTAGATTGCTTAAACGGTCCAAAATATTTTCTCTAAATTCTCTTTTCTTTTTCCTCCTTAGTTTGGCAAATTGTTTATTAAGTTTAAAAAAAGAGCCACGCACTATCAGATCTTTCGGAAATTTTGACATTAATATAGCTTTATCATTAACATGTTTTTTCAAACTTTTTAAATCTTGGTCAAACCATTTTTTATGATTACATGTTTTTACCCTTTTCTTCTTCTTTTTTAGTGATACTTTGCACACTTTTTCGTATATTGAATGAATACTATATGTGGCATCATTCACATTCTTTTTGTCTAAGATAATTTTATTATTTAAAAAATATTTTAGCTCATTTTGTATGACAGGATGTGTAAATGATTCCTGGAAATTTTGAATACTTTCTGTGTCCCATTTATACCTCAAAGGAAAGTCTTTCATATGACTTTTATTTTTCTCCAATTGGAAAGATGCTAAAATCTTAAAAGTGATTTTGCAATGGCAATCAGAAAAATTTGCCTTAAAATCTGATACATTAAAATATAAAATTTGCTGGAGTAGGCTTTGAGAAACTAAAGCATAATCAACTACACTGCATCCATTAGGTTTGAAACATGTAAATTTACCCGTGCTATCACCACACATACGCCCATTCAAGATACGTAACTGATTACCTATACAAAATTCTAGCAAGTTTTTCCCTCTGGAATCAGTTATTAAATCTTTACTGACCCTTTCCTCTGTGAAACAGTCTACATCATAATTTTCATCAAATAAAGGAACATGGGAGGTGCTGTCACCATCAATATAGTCTTTTTCTGACCCAGTTCTGGCATTAAGATCCCCTACTAACAGGATGTCCCCCATAGACCCATAACTATCAGTTATATCCTTTTCTATTATCTCCAGTAGGTCTGTTTGGCTTTTGGGAGCATAGTATATCAAGCACAAATATATATCTTTGTTTAAATTGAAAAATTCTCTCTTCAATTTTAGCCATTGGTATTCTGAGGTCCCGTTATTCAAAAAATTTACACCTTTACGAATTTCTTTACGTATGAGAATCCCTAGACCACCAAAATATCTGTTATTTTTAGATTTTGGTCTGCAGAATGGATAGTACAAAAAGTTATCAAATTTCAAATGATTTTCATAACCAACATGGGTCTCAGTTAATAAAACTAAATCATTTTGTGCTATCAAAATACCATGGCTAAGTAAAATTTTCAAAATATCTTTTCCAGCATGATTAATACATACAAACTACCTATTGGAGTATTATTACTATGATAAGGAGTTAGAATAGCTTGAATTTTTTTAATTTAAAGTCTATAGTAGGGGGTTCAATATACCGCAGGGGGGTCAAAATACCATGGCTTAGTAAAATTTTCAAAATATCTTTTCCAGTATGCTAAATACTTACAAACTACTTATTGGAGTATTATTACTATGTTAAGGAACTAGAATAGCTAGAAGTTCTGAAATTCAAGGTCTATAGTAGGGGGTTCAATATACCGCAGGGGGGTCAAAATACCATGGCTAAAATAAAATTTTCAAAACATCTTTTCAAGCATATTTAATACATACAAACGTCTAATTGGAATATTATAACTATGTTAAGGAGTTGGAAAAGCTAGAATTTTTGAAATTCAAGGTACATGGTAGGGGGTTCAATTTACCGCAGGGGGGTCAAAATACCATGGCTTAGTAAAATTTTCAAAATATCTTTTCCAGTATGTTAGATACATACAAACTACTTATTGGAGTATTATTACTATGTTAAGGAATTAGAATAGCTAGAATTTCTGAAATTCAAGGTCTATAGTAGGGGGTTCAATATACCGCAGGGGGGTCAAAATACCATGGCTTAGTAAAATTTTCAAAATATCTTTTCCAGTATGTTAAATACATACAAACTACTTATTGGAGTATTATTACTATGTTAAGGAATTAGAATAGCTAGAATTTCTGAAATTCAAGGTCTATAGTAGGGGGTCCAATATACCGCAGGGGGGTCAAAATACAATGGCTAAGTCAAATTTTCAAAATATCTTTTCCAGCATGATTAATACATACAAACTACTTATTGGAGTATTATTACTATGTAATGGAGTTAGAATAGCTAGAATTTTTTAAATTTAAGGTCTATAGTAGGGGGTTCAATATACCGCAGGGGGGTCAAAATACAATGGCTTAGTAAAATTTTTAAAATATCTTTTCCAGTATGATTAATACATACAAACTACCTATTGGAGTATTATTACTATGATAAGGAGTTAGAATAGCTTGAATTTTTTTAATTTAAGGTCTATAGTAGGGGGTTCAATATACCGCAGGGGGGTCAAAATACCATGGCTTAGTAAAATTTTCAAAATATCTTTTCCAGTATGCTAAATACATACAAACTACTTATTGGAGTATTACTTCTATGTTAAGGAACTAGAATAGCTAGAAGTTCTGAAATTTAAGGTCTATAGTAGGGGGTTCAATATACCGCAGGGGGGTCAAAATACCATGGCTAAAATAAAATTTTCAAAACATCTTTTCAAGCATATTTAATACATACAAACGTCTAATTGGAATATTATAACTATGTTAAGGAGTTGGAAAAGCTATAATTTTTGAAATTCAAGGTACATGGTAGGGGGTTCTATATACTGCAGGGGGGTCAAAATACCATGGCTAAGTAAAATTTTCAAAATATCTTTTCCAGTATGTTAAATACATACAAACTACCTATTGGAGTATTATTACTATGATAAGGAGTTAGAATAGCTTGAATTTTTTTACTTTAAGGTCTATAGTAGGGGGTTCAATATACCGCAGGGGTGTCAAAATACCATGGCTTAGTTAAATTTTCAAAATATCTTTTCCAGTATGTTAAATACATACAAACTACTTATTGGAGTATTATTACTATGTTAAGGAATTAAAATAGCTAGAATTTCTGAAATTCAAGGTCTATAGTAGGGGGTTCAATATACCGCAGGGGGGTCAAAATACCACGGCTTAGTAAAATTTTCAAAATATCTTTTCCAGTATGTTAAATACATACAAACTACTTATTGGAGTATTATTACTATGTTAAGGAATTAGAATAGCTAGAATTTCTGAAATTCAAGGTCTATAGTAGGGGGTTCAATATACCGCAGGGGGGTCAAAATACCATGGCTAAGTCAAATTTTCAAAATATCTTTTCCAGCATGATTAATACATACAAACTACTTATTGGAGTATTATTACTATGTAATGGAGTTAGAATAGCTAGAATTTTTGAAATTTAAGGTCTATAGTAGGGGGTTCAATATACCGCAGGGGGGTCAAAATGCAATGGCTTAGTAAAATTTTCAAAATATCTTTTCAAGTATGTTAAATACATACAAACTACTTATTGGAGTATTATTACTATGTTAAGGAATTAGAATAGCTAGAATTTCTGAAATTCAAGGTCTATAGTAGGGGGTTCAATATACCGCAGGGGGGGGGGGCAAAATACCATGGCTAAGTCAAATTTTCAAAATATCTTTTCCAGCATGATTAATACATACAAACTACTTATTGGAGTATTATTACTATGTAATGGAGTTAGAATAGCTAGAATTTTTGAAATTTAAGGTCTATAGTAAGGGGTTCAATATACCGCAGGGGGGTCAAAATACCATGGCTAAAATAAAATTTTCAAAATATCTTTTCAAGCATATTTAATACATACAGACTTCTAATTGGAATATTATAACTATGTTAAGGAGTTAGAAAAGCTAGAATTTCTGAAATTCAAGGTACATGGTAGGGGGTTCAATTTACCGCAGGGGGGTCAAAATACCATCGCTAAGTAAAATTTTCAAAATATCTTCTCCAGTATGTTAAATACATACAAACTACCTGTTGGAGTATTATTAATATGTGAAGGAATTAGAATCTATAGCTAGAATTTCTGAAATTCAAGGTCTATAGTAGGGGGTTTAATATACCGCAGGGGGGTCAAAATACCATGGCTAAGTCAAATTTTCAAAATATCTTTTCCAGCATGATTAATACATACAAACTACTTATTGGAGTATTATTACTATGTTAAGGAATTAGAATAGCTAGAATTTCTGAAATTCAAGGTCTATAGTAGGGGGTTCAACATATCGCAGGGGGGTCAAAATACCATGGCTAAGTCAAATTTTCAAAATATCTTTTCCAGCATGATTAATACATACAAACTACTTATTGGAGTATTATTACTATGTTAAGGAATTAGAATAGCTAGAATTACTGAAATTCAAGGTCTATAGTAGGGGGTTCAATATACCGCAGGGGGGGCAAAATACCATGGCTAAGTCAAATTTTCAAAATATCTTTTCCAGCATGATTAATACATACAAACTACTTATTGGAGTATTATTACTATGTAATGGAGTTAGAATAGCTAGAATTTTTGAAATTTAAGGTCTATAGTAGGGGGTTCAATATACCGCAGGGGGGTCAAAATACCATGGCTAAAATAAAATTTTCAAAATATCTTTTCAAGCATATTTAATACATACAGACTTCTAATTGGAATATTATAACTATGTTAAGGAGTTAGAAAAGCTAGAATTTTTGAAATTCAAGGTACATGGTAGGGGGTTCAATATACCGCAGGGGGGTCAAAATACCATCGCTAAGTAAAATTTTCAAAATATCTGTTCCAGTATGTTAAATACATACAAACTACCTGTTGGAGTATTATTACTATGTGAAGGAATTAGAATCTATAGCTAGAATTTCTGAAATTCAAGGTCTATAGTAGGGGGTTCAATATACCGCAGGGGGGTCAAAATACCATGGCTAAGTCAAATTTTCAAAATATCTTTTCCAGCATGATTAATACATACAAACTACTTATTGGAGTATTATTACTATGTTAAGGAATTAGAATAGCTAGAATTTCTGAAATTCAAGGTCTATAGTAGGGGGTTCAACATACCGCAGGGGGGTCAAAATACCATGGCTAAGTCAAATTTTCAAAATATCTTTTCCAGCATGATTAATACATACAAACTACTTATTGGAGTATTATTACTATGTTAAGGAATTAGAATAGCTAGAATTTCTGAAATTCAAGGTCTATAGTAGGGAGTTCAATATACTGCAGGGGGGTCAAAATACCATGGCTTAGTAAAATTTTCAAAATATCTTTTCCAGTATGTTAAATACATACAAACTACCTATTGGAGTATTATTACTATGATAAGGAGTTAGAATACCTTGAATTTTTTTTAATTTAAGGTCTATAGTAGGGGGTTCAATATACTGCAGGGGGGTCAAAATACCATGGCTTAGTAAAATTTTCAAAATATCTTTTCCAGTATGTTAAATACATACAAACTACTTATTGGAGTATTATTACTATGTTAAGGAATTAGAATAGCTAGAATTTCTGAAATTCAAGGTCTATAGTAGGGGGTTCAATATACCGCAGGGGGGTCAAAATACCATGGCTTAGTAAAATTTTTAAAATATCTTTTCCAGCATGATTAATACATACAAACTACTTATCGGAGTATTATTACTATGTTAAGGAATTAGAATAGCTAGAATTTCTGAAATTCAAGGTCTATAGTAGGGGGTTCAATATACCGCAGGGGGGTCAAAATACCATGGCTAAAATAAAATTTTCAAAATATCTTTTCAAGCATATTTAATACATACAAACTTCTAATTGGAATATTATAACTATGTTAAGGAGTTGGAAAAGCTAAAATTTTTGAAATTCAAGGTACATGGTAGGGGGTTCAATATACCGCAGGGGGGTCAAAATACCATCGCTAAGTAAAATTTTCAAAATATCTTTTCCAGTATGTTAAATACATACAAACTACTTATTGGAGTATTATTACTATGTTAAGGAACTAGAATAGCTAGAAGTTCTGAAATTCAGGTTCTATAGTAGGGGGTTCAATATACAGCAGGGGGGTCAAAATACCATGGCTAAAATAAAATTTTCAAAACATCTTTTCAAGCATATTTAATACATACAAACTACTTATTGGAGTATTATTACTATGTAATGGAGTTAGAATTTCTGAAATTCAAGGTCTATAGTAGGGTGAGTAGTTTGTATGTATTAAACATGTTAAATATGCTGGAAAAGATATTTTGAAAATATTACTTAGCCATGGTATTTTGACCCCCCTGCGGTATATTGAACCCCCTACTATAGACCTTGAATTTTAAAATGTCAATCTATTTTAGCTCCTTAACATAGTTATAATACTCCAATAAGTAGTTTGTATGTATTAAACATGCTGGAAAAGATATTTTGAAAATTTAATTTGCCATGGTATTTTGACCCCCCTGCGATAAATTGAACCCCCTACCATAGACCTTGAATTTCAAAAATTCAATCTATTCTGACTCCTTAACTTAGTTACAATATTTCAATTAGTAGTTTGTATGTATTTAACATACTGGAAAAGATATTTTGAAAATTTAACTTAGCCATGGTATTTTGACCCCTGCTGCGGTATATTGAACCCCCTACCATGTACTTAATTAAAAAAATTCTAGCTATTCTAACTCCTTAACATAGTTATAATATTTCAATTAGTAGTTTGTATGTATTTAACATACTGGAAAAGATATTTTGAAAATTTACTTAGCCATGGTATTTTGACCCCCCTGCGGTATATTGAACCCCCTACTCAAGACCTTGAATGTCAAAAATTCAATCTATTCTAACTCCTTAACATAGTTATAATACTCCAATAAGTAGTTTGTATGTATTTAACATACTGGAAAAGATATTTTGAAAATTTTACTTAGCCATGGTATTTTGACCCCCCTGCGGTATATTGAACCCCCTACTATAGACCTTGAATTTCAGAAATTCTAGCTATTCTAATTCCTTAACATAGTAATAATACTCCAACAGGTAGTTTGTATGCATTTAACATACTGGAAAAGATATTTTGAAAAATTTACTTAGCCATGGTATTTTGACCCCCCTGCGGTATAATGAACCCCCTACCATGTACCTTGAATTTCAAAAATTCTAGCTTTTCTAACTCCTTAACATAGTTATAATATTTCAATTAGAAGTTTGTATGTATTAAATATGCTTGAAAAGATATTTTGAAAATTTTATTTTAGCCATTGTATTTTGACCCCCCTGCGGTATATTGAACCCCCTACTATAGACCTTAAATTTCAAAAGTTCTAGCTATTCTAACTCCATTACATAGTAATAATACTCCAATTAGTAGTTTGTATGTATTAATCATGCTGGAAAAGATATTTTAAAAATTTTACCTAGCCATGGTATTTTGACCCTCCTGCGGTATATTGAACCCCCTACTATAGACCTTGAATTTCAGAAATTCTAGCTATTCTAATTCCTTAACATAGTAATAATACTCCAATAATTAGTTTGTATGTATTTAACATACTGGAAAAGATATTTTGAAAAATTTTACTAAGCCATGGTATTTTGACCCCCCTGCGGTATATTGAACCCCCTACTCAAGACCTTGAATGTCAAAAATTCAATCTATTCTAACTCCTTAACATAGTTATAATACTCCAATAAGTAGTTTGTATATATTTAACATACTGGAAAAGATATTTTGAAAATTTTACTTAGCCATGATGGTATTTTGACCTTCCTGTGGTATATTGAACCCCCTACTCAAGACCTTGAATTTCAAAAATTCAATCTTTGTAACTCCTTAACATAGTTACAATATTTCAATTAGTAGTTTGTATGCATTTAACATACTGGAAAAGATATTTTGAAAATTTAACTTAGCCATGGTA
The DNA here is from genome assembly GCF_965363235.1 of Mytilus galloprovincialis. Classification (NCBI taxonomy): domain Eukaryota; kingdom Metazoa; phylum Mollusca; class Bivalvia; order Mytilida; family Mytilidae; genus Mytilus; species Mytilus galloprovincialis. The sequence goes on along the minus strand of NC_134846.1, from coordinate 42,301,478 downwards.
TTTTGACCCCCCCCCCCCCTTGCGGTATATTGAACCCCCTACCATGTACTTAATTTCAAAAATTCTAGCTATTCTAACTCCTTAACATAGTTATAATATTTCAATTAGAAGTTTGTATGTATTAACATACTGGAAAAGATATTTTGAAAATTTTACTTAGCCATGGTATTTTGACCCCCCTGCAGTGTATTGAACGCCCTACTATAGACTTTGAATTTCAGAAATTCTAGCTATTCTAATTCCTTAACCAAGTAATAATACTCCAATAAGTAGTTTGTATGTATTAATCATGCTGGAAAAGATATTTTGAAAATTTGACTTAGCCATGGTATTTTGACCCCCCTGCGGTATATTGAACCCCCTACTATAGACCTTGAATTTCAAAAATTCTAGCTATTCTAATTCCTTAACATAATCATAATACTCCAATAAGTAGTTTGTATGTATTTAGCATGCTGGAAAAGATGTTTCGAAAATTTAACTTTGCCATGTTATTTTGACCCCCCCCCCCTACCATGGTATATTGAGCCCCCTACTATACATCTAAAGACCTTTAATGCTAAAATATCTAGCTACTGTAACTCCTTTCCATATTTATTGTACTCCAATAAGAAGTTTGTATTTATTTTAGTAGCTTGAAAAGATGTTTTGAAAATTTTACTTTTTAGATTAACTGAGCCATGGTAATTTGACCCCCTCCCCCTTTTTTTACCATGGAGAATTAAAACTTAAGTCTACCATTCTATATAAATATTACAAATTTCAAAGAATTAAAGTGTCCAAGCTACATGGTCTAGTTATAATGCTTTCAGAAGTTTTTTGATTGAAATTTTGTTGGTTAAGACTTCAGAACACTTATACCAAGCAAATATTTTTCTTTTAACCAATCATTGAAAATTGACCTCCCCTTCTTGTATTAATGATTTTTAATATTTGATTAGCTTTTATACAATGTTAAATGTTTTATTAATCATCTAGAATTAAAATAACAGGGGGGTTCAATTTACCATGGGGGGGTTCAATTTACCATAGCGGTATTTTGACCCCGGGGTCATTTTACCATGGGGTTCAAAATACCATATGACACCGGAGATTATGTGGACCAAATTTTATAAAACTGTAAATAGTGCAATTTTTTTAATTTGGATAAATATACAGCAAAAATTAACGTTTTTTTCTCAATTCATGACCATTTGATAGATATGAGTCATTTCTGAATAAAAAGTGCATAATTTTTTTGAATACTCATATAATACAGAAATTACAAATTATTTAACAAAAAACAATTTGTGTTTATCTTTTATAACAAAAAAGTTATGTCTTTCTTTCGAAAGGGAAAAAAAGGCCATGAATCCGAGTTTTGAGCAAATATTCATAATTTCGACCTCATTTAACTCAAAAAGTAACACATGAAGGTATACTTTTTATTACATATTTGATTTAATCAGGTAAAAAATAGCCTATATGCAAATTTTCATCAACTTGTAAATACGGGATCAAAACTGTATTGTATGCCCTTAAATGCATTTTGTGTTTCAGAAAGATAAAATCTCTTTTGGATTTTGATGGGCATTTTTTTTCCTTCATGCATAAGGTGTGAAAATTAACTAAGTTGTGGTACAACTTTGAGATGCTCATTCAGGTAAAAAAACGGATTGTATTGTTGTGATTGTCCTTAATTGACATGGACAAGAGGTATCTTCACAACTACAGGTGAGTTAAAGAGTTTATCTGAGTCAGTGAGTGGACAGAATCAAAATAATTCAGGTGTTTGTTTATTTTTACACCTTCTGCAGAAAGGAAAAAAATGCCCATCAAAAACCAATCTTTCTTAAACACAAAATGCATTTAACTTTTATATATCTAGTGGATGCTAGGCATGGAAACTTTTCCAAATTCACAGGTAAGTCTGTACTCAGAGTAGTTTTATAAGACATAATGTATAAGACAAGTAAGAACACATACAAAAAATAAACAAAATAGATCGCTTTCTACTTCATTTTTGTGTATGACTTGGTAGCATTATATCCACATAACTTGCTTTTGACCAACAGACCAATGAGGAGGTGTTAAAGATATAATTTAAGAATTTACTTCTCTTTTTAGGTATTACATACACAAACAATGGTTTAACAGAATGTCCAGTTGGTTTAAATGGCAAGGAAGAATTTTGCCTGTGAATGGACACCCAAATCTATTATATTGACAATAGTTATTGGTACTGTGTTGTTCAATGAATGTTTTATTTACATCATACAGAGTTTCAGATGGCCTGATATTGGTCTAGATGATTACAGGTATATATGGATTACTATCTAATTATCACTGATATGATGTACATCATGTACATTTATAATCAATTAATGCTGTTTTACACCAATTTACTCACTCTTAGTTATATGGGGAGGTGGTCAATTTTGATTGGTTTAGGAAGCCAGAGAGAACAACAAACTTCAGCAGGAAAACTGGCAATCCTAGTTTATTTAGATAAGAAGTTGCTTACACCTGCTATGGGGTTTTAACTTACAACCTCTCTGTTGACTATTCTGACACCAAGTCCCTTATGTACATTTAGTCTTAGATGCATGATTTTTTTATTAGTTGTTAGTGGCTTTGAACTAGCTGTCAGTAGTTGTGAGTACTCTCAGATCTGTACTTAGTGTCTTTTTGTTGTTGGGATGTACAAGTACCCATCCATGTCCACATTTATTTGTAGTATTTGTATTTTTATCCATCTGATGAGTTTAGCCTTTTTCAACTGATTTTTATAGTTAGTTCTTATGTTGTACTGTTACACCACTGTCCCAGGTTAGGGGGAGGGTTGGAATCCTGCTAACATGTTTAACCCCGCCACATTCTGTATGTATGTGCCTGGCCTGTAATTCAGTGGTTGTCGTTTGTTTATGTCTTACATATTTGTTTTTCGTTAATTTTTTGTACATAAATTAGGCCGTTAGTTTTCTCGTTTGAATTGTTTAACATTGTCATTTTGGGGCCTTTTATAGCTGACTATGCGATATGGGTTTTGCTCATTGTTGAAGGCTGTACGATGACCTAGAGTTGATAATTTCTGTGATATTTTGGTCTCTTGTGGAGAGTTATCTCATTGGCAATCATACCACATCTTCTTTTTTATATGTACATTTAGCAAGGATTTTGCTGTTACCAGTTTAACTGGAAATTCTTTGTACTTCATGGTAACCTATCAAGTCAAAAAAAAGTAAATTCACAGTTATCTATACTATTAAACGAGAAGACCTCATTTTGTGTGTCGCTTCTCTTCTTTCCACAATAAATTAATCAACACACCTCTGTGTCCTATAGGTACAGTGCATAGTCACATTTGTCATCCATTCATATGATTATTCAGATTGAGTTGTCTTAGGAGAAAAACGAGAAAAAAGTTATCCGGATATTGTCCCGTCATTGGACGAAATTTTAAGTTAGATTGGACTTCCGGTTTGCGTTTTTCTGTATACTTTGAACATACATAATTTCATACTACGAATAAAGTGTATTTTCAGAATTTTATCTGCTATCATTTTTAAGTTTACTATCCACGGCGGTCACATAGTTTATTAAATAGAGAGGGTCTGTATACTATATCAATGATCACCATGGATCGATTAGTAAACTTATAATTGAAAGTAAATACGCTTTATTTATATAGTAATGAATGTCTATAATATACAGATAAGCGCTAAAATTATTCATGTGAACTTTTGATACCCTTTCTGAAATTCTCCAGTCATTAAATCTTTTATAAAATTCATTGATTACAAAAAAATAAGAAGATGTGGTAGGATTGCCATGTTGAGACAACTCTTCACAAGAGACCAAAATTACACAGAAATTAACAAGTATAGGTCACCCTTCGGCCTTCAACAAAGAGCAAAGCCCATACCACATACTCAGCTTCAAAAGGCCCCGAAATTACAATGTAAAACAATGCAAACTAGAAAACTAGCGGCCTTATTTATGTACAAAAAATGAACGAAAAACAAATATGTAACACATAAACAACCACTGAATAACAGGCTCCTTACTTAAATGTTCATAACATACTAAATGAATGTTCATATTGAAATTGATAGAAAACCAAAAATTGGAAACTTTGGGAAAAAAACATTTTCCTGTCCACAATGACCTATGACTTATGATACTTTTGCTGAAATTCTCCAGTCATTCTGTATGTTACAAAATTCTTCCAACAACACTTCACATACTTTAAACTACGCACTGAATGCCTGCGATTTCGCGGGTGTGTTCTAGTGTTATTTATACAACAGTCACTGTCAGTAATGAAATATTACTTGCTGCACTATCTAGACATCCAGATTGAAGCATCCAAGTTGTCAGAATTCTGAAATGTTAGATTGATAAATGACATGATCATATCTTTAAGAAAATAAACATATTTTTTACTGCAGTTGCGTGAACAAGATGAACAGATGTATGCTTTATAAACTTTCAGTTTTTCGTTTTATCCCTGCTCACAGATTTGGTAATATACAGTACTGCATTCACTTTGTCCATCCCTCCCTTTGTATGTCCTCGTTTAAAACCATATCTCTTAGAATATCAGAATTTGAAAATGTTTTAAAATTTTATTTTTAAGAAATTATGAAGAAGAGCAAGTTATTTTACTGGTATCTGATCCACAGCTACAAGGGTACCAGATGGAACCAAGGTTTCCCATAGGAGCATTTTCTAGATGGGACATAGATAGGTATATAACAAATTTTTTAATGTACCTATAGTAAAGTTATACAATATCAAGTGGCCAGGCTGCCACGAGTAAATGAGTCTAGGTATATTTCATCATTCATTCATTTGAAGTACATATACATATGTATATGGTAAACAGATTAAAATATGGCCTTTCCATATTGGCCTGATTATCATTCCCAGTCCTCTTAGATACTTTGAAAAGGTGACAGGTATTGGTAAAGATTTGTTCCTGTTATCAGTTATGCATGTAGTAAACATGTTATAAATGTAGTAAAAAAACACATTTAGTTAAAAATATTAAGATCCCTTTACACAATATAATAATGTGTTAAAGATATTTAGTTATAACAAATCTTTATGCAGCTTAAATCATGGAAACATAATATAACAATTCCGTACCAATATTCAACTGCAGAAAAGTTCAGATTGCCATGCAACTTACTCATGTAGAACAAACATCGGTAACTCAAAATTTGAAATATTAAAGATAAAAAAGAAATGATGATAAAAAAAATAGTATACCTGCATCTTCATTGATTTATAAAAAAAAACTTTTTCAAAGTTTGTAAATAGAAAAATCTTAAGAGAAAGAAGTAATCTATTGAGTACTGATAAATGGCACAATTTTTTTCTACTGATCTTGTAAACCAGTGCATTACATGTATAAGCCATCAACATGTAACATAATCTTGAATTTGTATAGCAGTTATTCTCATTTTTTGTAGATATTTAACCCGAACGTTTGGCTTAGTCTATCATCATGTAAAACCTGACATTATATTATTCCTGGGTGATTTGATTGACGAGGGTAGTACAGCTTCAGATGAGGAGTTTTATTATGCTTATCAAAGATTTAACGATGTGTTCTCACCAGCTCAATATACTAAAGTAAGTACATGTATAAGATCTGTAATTTCAGAAATTATTGCATGCATTTATTATTGCATTTTTGTCATTTTAGACTAATATGTCATTTAAATTTTTTGAGATATTGAGAAAAATCCTTTTTAATTCATATAACAAATTTCAAAATGCGAGTTTAACCTATTGCGATTATAACCCTCTCCCATTTTTCACAAAAATCAAAAATTCGCAAACATTTCTGAATTTACAGTGAAGTGACAGTATACAATTAATTGGCTTTTGCCCATATCTATTTTGTCTTAAAACCATGTTTACTAAAACATGTTTGCGACATTACAAGTGATCTTTCTAGTACAGATTCCAGATTATATTAATCTTTTTATTTATCAATAAAATAAAAGACAAACGAAAGACTAAAGTAATTTTACTATTATCAATAGGGATATAATAGGAGTGAATGTCCGTAAATGAAAATGTTTTTCACCCTTTTTTGTGTTTTTGACAAAATTTAAAGAAGATAGAATGAAATTGTAAACAGAAAAAATTATCAGATTTACAAGATCAACAAGAAAGATTTAGATGAATTCTATTCTAGTCTGCAATGTTGGAGATTGAAGAAGCGCATAACCTAGGAGATCAGCACATGTTCTAAAGAGCCTCTTGATCTTTTCTTTAAATATGATCAATATAATTGAATTTGATGTATCTTAATATTACATGCTTTCTATTTTTTAATTAGAAGATATATATTCCCGGTGACAATGATATAGGTGGAGAAGGCAGAGACTTCAGAACACATAAAAAAGAGGAAAGATTTGTAAAACATTTTGAAAATATGACTGGTGTGTCTACTTTTGGGTTCATAGATTACATAAAGGTATGGTTGTATAGTCACATTTTTTTGTTTGGTCATTATTATTTAAGCTGATTGTAGTTGTGTTGCAAAGCTAAGAATGATAAATAGGCCTTTTAACAACATGATTAAGGGGGGAATACTCATTCTTTTCTTTTAAATTATCTCCCCTTCAGGAAAGTACTTTATTTCCATTGTTTCAAATTTTTTGAATTTGTGATGTCAGAATTAACACCTATTAAATACTTGTACATGGAAAACATTCATTTTCATTGGGCATTGTTAGTACTATGAAATATTTTAATTCCCTGAATTTGTTTTTAATAGTTTATAAAATCATTTGCTAGTTGATGTTATTATTCCTTAAATCAACTTTATATAAAAACATTGAATCTCTCTTAAAGTAAACAAACTTGAAAAACAAAATTATAATTTTCAAAAATATATATTTTTAGAATATGAAAGACTCAAAAATATAAATGATATTAATAATATTCTTTGAAAATTACAACTTTATTTATCCCTTTCAATGATTTATTATACTCTGATTCATAGGTCTCAAAAGAACTTTACAAATTTCTTTTAAGCAAGCATTTCTAAAATCATGAAAACCCTTTGTTTAATTTAAGTTGACATAGTTGGTGCCAAATACTCTTTGAAATCTATATTTGTCCTTTACAGTTAGATATGCAGTTTCCTGAGCCAAGATTTCTTGAGAAAAGAATGCTTGCGGCATCATTTGGAAACAAACTTGGTCCTGGTATTCATATTTTCCTCACACACAACACTATTTTACCAAGAGATAAACCTTTTGTTATTTCTGTAGGTTTCAAGTCTTTGAGTACTATTTAAAATCTGTATGTTATGTGTACAGATATCAATTTTCACACATTTGAATACTGTGGATTAATATCTTTTTGTGGATTGAGGGAAACAAGTATTTTCACAGATGTTTGATTTCAGGATTTTGTCAAAGTCTGAAAAAAACCAATTTTCATTCATCGAACTTTAAGATTAGGTTAATCTGAACCTATGAAATTAGTGAAAAAAGTATGGAATGAATAATGAATCAACAGTCAAAATAGTTTTGACCAAGTTAAATAATTAAACGATTGTCATATTAGTCTCGAAAATTTTAATTGTTTAAAATTGAACTCAATGGAAAAAAAACATATTCAGATGTGTGAAAATGGATATATTGTAAACAATAATCTGGTGGCTGCAAAAACAAGTCTAATCATCTTACTTTTATATTCTAAACTTGCCTAACATATTCATGCTTTTTGTAGCATAAAGCAGCAAGGAGAACACTGCATGTATTTTACATGATTTTTTTTTTTTAAATGTTTGAATAATTTCACTTCCACAATATGCATATAAGTAATGTATTTATAATGTGTGAATATGCAAAAAAAATCATTTTTGTTTGTATATTTGCCAGTTGATTAAAACTTTAAAATCCTGTAAAATACATGTTGAGGTAATACAATTGTAATGTGACATACTTCTAATGCAACAGTGATATTTTAGATTGGTTAACTGTTAGTTTCCTTACTTATCATAATAAATTGTTTTGGATAAGAAAATTTTTCAAAACATTTTACCTTTTAATTCAATTTCAGAGATACCCTCCAAAATTTAAAATAAACTTGGCAGTATACCCTATGAATTTGACCTAAAATAATTGTACAAAACTGTTGCATTACAAGTATCTCTATCATCATGTTCATAAAAGGCCTCTTATTGATAGTTTTTAACATGAACCAATATAATTACAGAATCCAGAAGATATGGTGTGGGTGGTACGGCCAAGAAAAGCCTCCCCTGTCCATGTTTTGGTCAGCCATTTATCTGTTCTAGTCAGAGACAAAATGAGAGTTAATCCTGTAGGTTTTTCTCAAGAATAGAAAGCATGGTTGAATGTTGCTACATCACAATGCATTGTTGATTTGTTTAAGATCTATTTTATTCATTTGCTTTAATTTCACGGAGGAACCCATTAGTAGACTGTAAATATAAAGGGTTACTGTTTCCTAATACATTTTCTTTAGAGGTTACCGTTTGCTTAGTCTGCATTGACATCATATGCAGGAAAGCATCCCCTTAGGAATTATTTAAAAAAAGAAAAAAAAGTGCAAGTTAAATGTTAATGTGCAGATTTTTTTTAATCCGGTTGAAAAGTTGAAGCGTTGAAAACAGTATTTTGATTTCATGAATTTTTACTTTTCATTTGTAGTACCACATAAATATGGAAAACACCAAGTCTTGTAACTGAAAATGCACATTCTAATATCTTCAGAGCTTCCATTAATTACCTTAGTGAATAATTATTTACATATTTTATGCTGCTTTATGTTATTTTAGCATTTCTCATGTCACTTTTAAATATTTATGCTTCAATGTTAATTACTGATATCTTTTATTTATCTAATGTTTGAAATAAGAATATACATGTGTTTCTAACTTTTTATGGATAACTATGTTGAAATTATTTATGCTTGTTATTAAACTGCTACAATCCTTTTTACTCTACTTTTTGCAATAAAAATTGTTTGTTATTTGTCTAACGTTTTACAAAATAACGTACATGTGTTTCAAGCAGTGCAATAAAACATTTTTTGGATAACTAGAAGTTTTTTCACTTTTTACTCGGTACACGTTACCTGATCAAAATTTGTTGAAAACAGAATTTGTTTTATTTTCTATGCTAATCTTTTATGTTTGCCAAAACACAACCGTTATTTTTTTGTCAATATTTTTTTTTTAATAGTTTATATTCTTGTAATATTTGTTTCTATTATTAAGCTATTTTGTTGCTTTTATATTTGACGTTATATCACATATTTAACAAATTTAAGTTTAATTATGTTAATAGTTTTATAAGAAACTAATGTAAGATATTTTACTTAGAAAATTTAAAAGATGAAGAATTTTTATACTAGTTTCTTAAAAGATAAATAAAGAGCTGCTGAACCAACGCCTCTTATGTTTTGTGCAGGTAGAGTTCCCTTAAGTGGATACCAGATGTTTTATAGGGTTGTCAATAAAAGATGCAGTTTTCTTAAGAGTTGTTGTCAATGTAGCAGTATATAGTTTCTAAAAATTAAATATTATTAGTTCTTTACTTAATTTTGTAGATCTTGCAACAAGTCCGTCCTCACTTGATTTTCTCAGGACACTGGCATAAGGTAAGTTGTTGAAAAGTATTTTCAATTTGAATACTGCTTTACAAATACAAACTACACATGATCATAAAGGTGTAATACCAAGATAGAAAACTCTTGTCACCAGTCTTTGTAGATAAATAAAATGGCTTATACAATACATATATGTTTTAGAATATGTCATTTGTTACCCTATTTGTTTCCCTATTTGTTTCTAGTTAATGGTAATACTTGGTCACTGTCTTGTTTCCATATACCTGACATTTACTTTTATTGGTGAATTTTTTATTAACTTCCATGTAAGTTTTGTTTGCATATCAAATCTTGAAACAATTTCCTGTTATACGAGGCAACCTCAATTTGTTGATTCTTGATAACTGAGAGAGCCCTATTTAAAAAGGTTTCAACTCCAAATATGACAGCTGCTTTCCATACCCCTTTGATTGCAACTCACCTTATACAATTCTGATGTCTGTGGAAAAGGGTGTATTTTTTATGCTTTGTAACTATTCTATTTACTTCTATTCAGGATCAGCACATATTTATTTTATATGAGCTTTTCATCATTAAATTTTACTTAATGCTGTAACATTGCTGTTTTTGTCATAAACTTTTAGAAGGAACATATATGGGGTGTATTTTTATAAAGACAACAATCCCAAACAGTATTTGGAGAATATAAAAGGAACTCTGATTGCTGTGTTTAATTATGACATAACGATTTCAATCCGATCAGTCCTTCCGTTATAATTTTGTTTTTACCATGGTAGTGCTTTCAATTTTTTTTTGCAGTTTCTTTTCAATTATGAATGAAGGTGACAACACATCACAAAATGATGACTGAGCTTGATGAATAGAAAAATAAGAAGGTTGAAACAAAGACCATTTTTTCGGGAGGGTACAACATTACGTAGGGCATGGGATATTTAAGCTTTCTCACTGAAGGTTCTTTCATTTTAAAAACCTACACATTTTAAAATACTGTCTGATTGAAATTTACAGGCCACTGTATTTCTGTGCAATGATTGTATGAAAGATGACGACTCATCATGGAGTGTAAAACAGAGAAACATAGAAGACATGACAGGATGGATGGTAACAAATCTGACAGAGAAACCATTCTCCATCACAGAAATCATGGTACCTACATGTAGTTATAGAATGGGAGTGCCTCATATGGGATATGGTGTGGCTATAATTAGTAAGTAGACAAAGTTACACTCTAAACAATTGGTAAATATGGGGGAAATGACACTTATAAGTAGATAAATATAGGATATGGTGTGGCTATAATTAGTAAGTAGACAGGAAAAGTTACACTCTAAAAAATAGGTAAATATGGGGGAAATGACACTTAAAAGTAGATAAATATAGGATATGGTGTGGCTATAATTAGTAAGTAGACAGGAAAAGTTACACTCTAAAAAGTTGGTAAATATGGGGGAAATGACACTTATAAGTAGATAAATATAGGATATGGTGTGGCTATAATTAGTAAGTAGACAGGAAAAGTTACACTCTAAAAAGTTGGTAAATATGGGGGAAATGACACTTATAAGTAGATAAATATAGGATATGGTGTGGCTATAATTAGTAAGTAGACAGGAAAAGTTACACTCTAAAAAGTTGGTAAATATGGGGGAAATGACACTTATAAGTAGATAAATATAGGATATGGTGTGGCTATAATTAGTAAGTAGACAGGAAAAGTTACACTCTAAAAAATAGGTAAATATGGGGGAAATGACACTTAAAAGTAGATAAATATAGGATATGGTGTGGCTATAATTAGTAAGTAGACAGGAAAAGTTACACTCTAAAAAGTTGGTAAATATGGGGGAAATGACACTTATAAGTAGATAAATATAGGATATGGTGTGGCTATAATTAGTAAGTAGACAGGAAAAGTTACACTCTAAAAAGTTGGTAAATATGGGGGAAATGACACTTATAAGTAGATAAATATAGGATATGGTGTGGCTATAATTAGTAAGTAGACAGGAAAAGTTACACTCTAAAAAATAGGTAAATATGGGGGAAATGACACTTAAAAGTAGATAAATATAGGATATGGTGTGGCTATAATTAGTAAGTAGACAGGAAAAGTTACACTCTAAAAAGTTGGTAAATATGGGGGAAATGACACTTATAAGTAGATAAATATAGGATATGGTGTGGCTATAATTAGTAAGTAGACAGGAAAAGTTACACTCTAAAAAGTTGGTAAATATGGGGGAAATGACACTTATAAGTAGATAAATATAGGATATGGTGTGGCTATAATTAGTAAGTAGACAGGAAAAGTTACACTCTAAAAAATAGGTAAATATGGGGGAAATGACACTTAAAAGTAGATAAATATAGGATATGGTGTGGCTATAATTAGTAAGTAGACAGGAAAAGTTACACTCTAAAAAGTTGGTAAATATGGGGGAAATGACACTTATAAGTAGATAAATATAGGATATGGTGTGGCTATAATTAGTAAGTAGACAGGAAAAGTTACACTCTAAAAAGTTGGTAAATATGGGGGAAATGACACTTATAAGTAGATAAATATAGGATATGGTGTGGCTATAATTAGTAAGTAGACAGGAAAAGTTACACTCTAAAAAATAGGTAAATATGGGGGAAATGACACTTAAAAGTAGATAAATATAGGATATGGTGTGGCTATAATTAGTAAGTAGACAGGAAAAGTTACACTCTAAAAAGTTGGTAAATATGGGGGAAATGACACTTATAAGTAGATAAATATAGGATATGGTGTGGCTATAATTAGTAAGTAGACAGGAAAAGTTACACTCTAAAAAGTTGGTAAATATGGGGGAAATGACACTTATAAGTAGATAAATATAGGATATGGTGTGGCTATAATTAGTAAGTAGACAGGAAAAGTTACACTCTAAAAAGTTGGTAAATATGGGGGAAATGACACTTATAAGTAGATAAATATAGGATATGGTGTGGCTATAATTAGTAAGTAGACAGGAAAAGTTACACTCTAAAAAGTTGGTAAATATGGGGGAAATGACACTTAAAAGTAGATAAATATAGGATATGGTGTGGCTATAATTAGTAAGTAGACAGGAAAAGTTACACTCTAAAAAGTTGGTAAATATGGGGGAAATGACACTTATAAGTAGATAAATATAGGATATGGTGTGGCTATAATTAGTAAGTAGACAGGAAAAGTTACACTCTAAAAAGTTGGTAAATATGGGGGAAATGACACTTATAAGTAGATAAATATAGGATATGGTGTGGCTATAATTAGTAAGTAGACAGGAAAAGTTACACTCTAAAAAATAGGTAAATATGGGGGAAATGACACTTAAAAGTAGATAAATATAGGATATGGTGTGGCTATAATTAGTAAGTAGACAGGAAAAGTTACACTCTAAAAAGTTGGTAAATATGGGGGAAATGACACTTATAAGTAGATAAATATAGGATATGGTGTGGCTATAATTAGTAAGTAGACAGGAAAAGTTACACTCTAAAAAGTTGGTAAATATGGGGGAAATGACACTTATAAGTAGATAAATATAGGATATGGTGTGGCTATAATTAGTAAGTAGACAGGAAAAGTTACACTCTAAAAAGTTGGTAAATATGGGGGAAATGACACTTATAAGTAGATAAATATAGGATATGGTGTGGCTATAATTAGTAAGTAGACAGGAAAAGTTACACTCTAAAAAGTTGGTAAATATGGGGGAAATGACACTTATAAGTAGATAAATATAGGATATGGTGTGGCTATAATTAGTAAGTAGACAGGAAAAGTTACACTCTAAAAAATAGGTAAATATGGGGGAAATGACACTTAAAAGTAGATAAATATAGGATATGGTGTGGCTTTAATTAGTCAGTTGATAATGGAAGTAGGATACTCAAATAAGAATGTAGATAAATTTGATAAACAATGTGCATGCGTTATAGCCATGTTATTAGAAAATGTCAACAGGGATAATATGAAAAAATTATATGATTGCCAATGAGACAACAGTTACTCTCAACCCGAGACCAGATTTATAAATACCTAGAACATTAGCAACTTTAGGCAACTGTATGGCTTCTTGCGCAAAACCCATACAGCATAGCTTTAGTCAAATCCCAACTATCATTAGTGTGAAAAGAATCAAAATGGACAATCAGTTAGTACATGAGAAAAATCTTAAATCAGCATATTTTGGAGGTTTTCACTACAAGAGAACTGAAAATAATAAACAATGAGTCATTTGCATTTAAAACTCATCTTCTTACTTATGTTTTTTTATTGATTAAATTTTTGAAATGCAAAGTTTGGGCTTTTTTGGTCAACATTCTTTTTAATTTAATAGTTAAATTTATTATCTTAAATAAATTGTTTTGAAACCTGTCCTGATATGAAAACTGGCATGACTGATTGTAGAATAATTAGAGTTACATTATAATATTTAAGTGCTGTTTTTTTCTTATAATGAAATGAAAGGGATTATTAAAATATTTAATTTAATGTGTTGACCGTTCTAATTACATATAATTTGCGTGGTTGTGTTTTACTTTTCAATAAATTGAATTAGTTTTAATCCAAAATTCTTTACTGTAACACGCAGATAGGTTAATGCTGTTCGAGAGTAAATCGGCTATTTATTCATAAAAAAATTAATGAAATTTGAAATTATTTAGAAATTTGTCTAGAAACTTTCATACCCAGAACTTATTTTTATCATCCCTAATATTATCCAAAGTTTTAATTTCTGGTGTCTCAGAACCCTCCATCTGGTTGCCATGGTAACGGGCAGCATTCAAAGATGGCATGTGAACGTCCAACTTCAAGAGCCTGGCACACCCCATAGAACTAGGCAAATGAATAAAAATAAAGTTGTATTTGGTTGACAAATATGTTATCTTTCCCGTAACAGCTGTTTCATTCTTTAAATGTGCCCTTTTATAATAAAAAATAACAGAAGTGACATACAATCCAACCGTGGCCCCACCAAAAGTCAACTATTTTGCCAATTTTAGATATGTTATATTCATTTTAAAAACAAGAAACAGCAATCTTCGTATTCATGAGCTTTTCAAGAATAAATATGCCAAGTTATAAAGAGATCAATAAATGTTAACGGGGTGTGCCAATGCGATCTTTATAGATGAATGATATTCAAGTCCTTACTCGGCGACATTTAAACACTGAATTGATTCAGATCGATTATTCCCCTTGTCGGTGTAAAAATGCAGGGAAAGAAATAATCGACATTTTGATAGTTTCTGACTAGAGATAAACACATTAAAGATGTAAAATAATGTTTTTTTATCCACATTTTCATACTTGAGTTGTTCATGAATCTTTAAAGAATCACCGTGCATACGAAGAGAAAAAAGGGGGGATACTCTGACGTTATACTTTGTGAGGGTTTTCGTAACCAAATGTTCATTTTTAAACATATGTGTGTCATATCTGCCGATTGAAAATAATATTATCTTGCTTCCTTCCTTAAGTTTGAATATCATAGGGTCTTTACGACTTTTAGATTACCAAGGTTTAGCATAGGCCATAGTGAAATAACGTGATGACGAACGACATAACAGTATTTCTAAAACAAAATGATTCTCCTGATAGGGAAAACACTTTTTAAAACAAGCACTAGTGCATGGTAGTATGTAGCCCCTTCTATCAAACTCATGTTTTATGAGAAATATTTATCTATTCAGCCCTATAAAAGTTTTTTCAATGTTTTTTACTTAAAAACATTTTTAATTAATATAAGGATCAGTTACTTTCACATCACATGTGTGAATGGGTCTTTTTTAAAACTATATCAGCTATAAGCAATAATTTCTAGAGCTATGTTCATTTTTTGAACGTGCATCATTCATTGATTGCACTTTTTCCAGTACAAAACAGTAAATTATTATAGAAAAAAAAACATTAAAAAAAGAAATTTCCTTGAGATAAATCTATTTGTTTATTCAATAAAGTTGTATGCATGTGAAAGCCTTGAGTTCAGTATGAGTATTATCTGCATGCCTATTACATACAAATATGACTATGCTAAAGGTTTCAATGTCAAAGAAACTTAATTTTTCATTCATTTCAAATAGTTTGCTCAAAATTAAAACAAAAAGCATTGCATATGTCACATTGAATTGCACATGTCACATTGAATTTAAACTAATAATCCTTATAACAATGCATACAATACTTCCTTGTAGGTTTCCATGATCCATAATAAATGTATGGACATATATACATGTATCATCCTGTTGGTTTTCATATGATAATGCTGTACTAGATAATTCTTTATTCATATACTTGTCTTTTTTTATTTCACATGTATCATGCAAATAATATTCCTATATATCCATGTAAAATGTTGTGAATTACAATATGTACAATAAGTACATGCAGGTACCACATATGATGTTTGAATTATAATGATCACTTAGTTCACAGCTTTATGTATATATCCAAAATTATCTCAACTACTGCACATGATGCATAATGATATGAATATTTCCTTTTGTGTGTTGATCCTTCAAAAAAGAAGTGCACAGTCATTTCCTCTCATGTTTTTATTTCTTTATTTCTTTGTCTTGAATGTTCCAGAGTCAGTTTTAACAGTAATCAAATCCTTCCTTTTATTGTAATACTGAAAATTTCAGCATTCCAAAAGTTACATGTGACATGGCATGGGGTTTTCATATTCAACACGGTTTTAATATTTTTGTTATATATCATCAAGCTTTTATCTAAAAAAAATATTGATTTCACTTTCTTTTCATGCATATATCTAAAACTGCCCCCATATATCTGGTTACAAATTGTCTGATAATTTCCTTGTGTGTGTTGATCTTCATAAGAAAGAAGTGGTCACTCTTTTTCTCTGATAACTTTTTTCAAATTTCAGTTAGGCTATTATAGTTAAAACTAACATGTATGACACCATTGCCTCCAAGTCATCTTCATGCATGTACTGAAAAAAATATGTAAACCATTAATGGCATTTAAAAGTAATTGGTATTCATATTATGATACAAATAGAAAACTTCAGTCAAAGTTGTCACATTTGTGTATTCCTTAATTATTATTGAATTAAAAGAAAACTTGACACAAAGTTTAATTGATGAATTATCTGTAAAAGTACAATAAAGTTTGTAAGTACAACTTACTTTAACTGATATTCACCCATCACATTGCTTTGCCAATTTGTTATTAATAATCAATATGAATTAATCAAGATTGGGTGAGTGTGACACCAGATAACTTATATATATTCACATAAACTGAGGGTCTGGATGGTGTTTACAGAATAGATACACCAATCATGTAATAATCCCTATGGGCAAAAGTGAAAATTTAAAGGCTGAGACATTAAAGTTTAAGAAAACACTGATAATAAAAGAGAATGATGGTATGTTGAAATACAAAGAATAGAGAATAATGAGCAAAACAGATAAAGATTATACAAAATGGTATATGAAATATAGAACTGAAGGGAATCATTAATTATAATACAATTAATACTTACATTGAATTGTGTAGACCTTATATCATAGAAACTACACTCTTTATGCATTAACTGTCAACTTATTAGTGCCAGTTGTAAATCAATCTGCAAAAGAAGTTACAATAATTACACAATTAAGATTGATCTGTTGATGTAAATTGTTTTATAACAAGTGTGTCAAAATTTGAAAAGATTTACACAAACACACATATACTTCAGATACACATTATTATAGTTAATCAATATTAAAAGTACATATGTAATTTAGTCTTATGTCTATATATTAAAAAAAGATAGGACAAAAAATTCAAATGTACACTAAAAGGGATGATTTAAAAATAATACTATAATGACTTAGCATCAAATTTAAAACCATAAATGAAAACTTTAAGTTGTTAATAAATTATGGCCATGATAAAAAATAATATTTCTCACATATAACATATCTCATGTGAATGCTTACACAATTTTACTAAATACAGACTGAGGCATAAGTATGATGCATAGAGTCATGCATGCATATATTTTGAATAATTAGGGACGCCTCCGGGTGCGGGAATTTCTCGCTAAATTGAAGACCTGTTGGCGACCCTCTGCTGTTGTTTTTTATTTGGTCGGGTTGTTGTCTCTTTGACACATTCCCCATTTCCATTCTCAATTTTATATATTTTGAATAATTCTTTGTTTTACTTCTACAATATGTTATAAATTGGAATAAGGAATGATTTAACATGCGATCGATTTTAAGATTAAGGTACAAATATACCTAATAGATATTTAAAGAAAATGTTAAGGTGTTTGCATACGAGACTAATTAAAGGGCGGAGGGGTGATAAAGGCATAGGTGAAAGGTGGCGGGCCTCAGCCGGCATGTTGTTCGGACATTTTAACAAATTCTACTGCTTACGTTGCATGGTCGATCATGGTTTCTGACCACCGATATCCCAAATTTAAACATTTGACCGGCATGAATGCATCCCTGGTCAGTCTGCAAACTGTCGACGTGAAACTATTTTTATAAAGTCAATAGCTAATAAAGATTGGATTGTTTATAAGCAAGTAAAATAGTGTTAACGTGAAAAATTAATTCAAAGGAAGTTTCAACAGACTGCCCACATCATGCTGACAGCGAAACTTGTAAATAACCACATTTTTAAGTAAACATGCAGCTTTCTCTTCAGACTACATTCATAATCGTGAATGAAATGAATATCCAAGATCCTCGAAAGAAGGCTAATATAATTTAAAACTAACGTACCTCAAAATATAAGCAGCCCACATCTATATTAACGTGTTGTTGTCGAACTGAAGACACTGACTATAATCATTAATGTATTTCCATTTTTATGCAAGTACTTAAAAGTATTACCCTTGACTGTCTTTTCCTCTGTTCCAGTTTTCCCCCACACTTAACTTTAGCTTTATTCACCCAATTTTTTTTTAAACTAATGCACAAATTGGTATGCCCAACACAGTCAAATAGCAATTAATTTTCTGTTAACTTTATGATCGCAGAATTTGAGGATACCCATCTTTGTCTGTTAAAATAAAAATGCCATTCTTTATAATGAACAGCAAGGATAAAACTTTATCATTGTACAAAAATGTACCTTGAAAAAAAGAAGGTGTAAGTCAATACATATATATGATCTTCTTTTTTATTCTTAAAATATTACAAACAGTAGTCTGTAGATATTAATATCCATAGACTAACTAGCTTAGCAAAATACAATTTTATTTGAATATTTTTGCAGGAAAGAATGGTGAATTGTCCTATACAGTTTTATGGACACCAGCGAGATATAAAATGTTATATGGATATTTAGTGGCAATATGTGTATGTTTACTAGTCTGTCTTGCTTCAAGGTTGTTCAGGAAGAGATGACATCAGAAGAAACTCTAAAAATATTGGTGATTTCAGCCGGCATTATATACTGCAATGACAAAACCAATCTAATATCAAATTTGTTAAAATTGAACCAGTATTGTGAAATATGTATATTTTCCCTATTTTTCTGAAAATATGACAATATTATATATTTTTACATCCAAGATTTCTGCTGGCATTTTTGATGTATTTTGTAATTTTGGTCATATTGGTTATAAGTTAGATTGAATATATAAAAATAGTTGATAGTAAAATGTTATTGCCTTAAAAAACAAATTTTGAGGTAACTTTAATCTTTTTGCTAGTGTTTTAAAAATGTTTACAAGAAAAATGACATTTAAATGACAAAAAGTTACTCATTCAAAATATACATGACTAGAAATATGACTTGATATATGACATTTTTTTTTTTAATTTATAGTTTAGTATATTCGATATTTTCAATTCAGTATGGAAATGGTTTTTGTTCTTCTAATTGATTGCTTTGTTATAAATACCTTTTTATAGACAAACTTCTCCTGAACAGTGACTGGATTCCATTATTTAAACATTGATATTACCATGTACAGATGAGATGTATTAAGAGTTTGGATCAAATGTTTTCTTACATTTATTATTTATACAGAATTTACATGAAAATTGTTGTTAAGCAAGAAGTTTAAGCTAGATTTGAAAATTATATATTTTAGTATAAAATGTTTGTTTGTTGTTATGATGAAAATGTGCAATTTTGAAATGGTGCCTTAATTGTAAAAAGTGTTTGACTGTTTAAACCATGCATGTCCAATTAATAGTTGACAATTCTAATGCAACAAAGTTTGAAACGTTCATTTTGATTGGATAACGTCACTAATTTTCATGGCCTCAATTGACAATTGATGCTATGGAATGTATGTGCAAACGCAGCCGATATATGACAGATTTTAAATACATGTTTTGATGTTGTTTTCTGTCAGTTTCATTAGAATGTAGATAACAATATTGTATTTTAAGCTCCGACGACATAAATTGGTGATTTGATGGTCGCAAATTACAGTTTACTGTCTCTGCTAACGTGTCACCAGTAAACTTAATTTGCGACCATCAAATTACCAATTGATGCTGTCGGAGCTTAAAATACAATACAGTTATCTCCTAATTGTATGCTTTTTGGTGTGACCTTCAATTCAAATATGCTTATATTATATATATTAAATACATTTTAATGTATATATTTAAAATATTTAAAATATATATATCTAGCAACACTTGTTTATTGCTTGAACATGAATTTTTTTACCAATGATTCCTAGCCATAGACAAATTTAGAGGTCTTTTTTTGTGAATGAGTTAAGCTGTTTGAGCATAGGTTAGTTGGCATAATTGAACAATTGACTCTAACTGTGAAATAATAACAGATGCATAGTTTGACATTAGAAATGTGCTAGAAAAATACTTGAATATGAAAGTTGTCTCTAAAACCTTACTCACGGAATGGGAAAAAGATATTGAACTTGTTGAAGAATCATAGCACTACAACTCAGCAACCTTTTATGATAAAGGAAAATTTTAAATATATTTATGCAATGAAAGGAAAAACATCTTAGATATTATTTTAATGTTTTCTATTTTAATATTTGATCTCTCAGTACACATGGTACATGTACAGGACAATCATATATTGTATTATAGTGTCAAATATTGTAATCTAGTTACAAATGTTGTATTCTAGTTTCAAATATTGTATTTAAGTTTTTATTATATTGTATTCCAGTTTCAATATGGTCTCTACCCTTACATTAGATATTTTTATAAAGAGAGATTATTTCACATGGCATTTTTTTTAGATTAAACATATTTTTTTTTTCAAAATGACAAATGGATTAGACCTAAGTTATACAACTTAGTAACGTCTTCTCCATTTTTTTGCATTTGTTAGTTACTCAAGTTTGGAATAGTAATTAAAATATTATTTTCCCTTATACTATTTATGATGTTGCTGTATGAAATCCCCTTTGCAGTACTGCTGCTGATTTTTGAGTGAAAGCATGCATATTTATAGTGTTAACATAGAAATATTTGCATCTGAGATCTTCAATTCGATATCCAGGTTGGGTTTTTCAAAAACTTTTATTGCTGCTTATCTGCCAAGCTTTTTGTGTTCTAGGATTGATTAAAAGTAAAGAATGAATCCAGTTTGGTTTACAAATCTTCCTGTTACTTTCTGAGCTATTATGTTAAAAAAAAATCAACCAAGCATATCATTATTTTACAAAACAGGGGTCAAATTCATATCACATGTTGGAAAGATAACCCTCTTGTCCATACATCCTTTATAATAGATGTTGTTAATACATGTATTGCCTTTAATAAGTACAAATTCTATGGTAAATGGAAAATGAGAATTTTGTAATAAAGAATAAAATTATTTGTGGCCTGCAAAATATAGATTACTTGACTAAAGTCAACGATTTTCAATATTTCTGGATTCCCATATGGGTAAAAATGTTTGTTATATGACAATATAGACCAACCATGTGAAATTCTTAAGGGTCAGCAAGGTCCTTAAACACCCAAGCCAATCTGACAATATTTCCAAACACTGACAAAACTCATTAAATTTATATTGATTAATGGAATCAAGGCCTTAATTTTTTTTATATACGCATGTGTGAACAAAGATGGTTGGGTTTTTTTCTAGAGCGATAAACCTAGTAAAATAAGACATTTCGTGTTGCTATTGGAAATTATCAATGCATTTTATTTGAACATTTTGGACTAACTAATATATGAATTCGAAAAAGAAAGGAAACGATGGAAGGAAAAGGAGGAATTCAAATGTGCAAAATTCAAGTAGTGAGAAACCTGGTAAACAGAACTGTGCTCACAATGTTATCAAAGGTAAAAAGGTAAACAAAGTCAAAGATACTTGTACCGAGAAAGACTTGATTATGAACAACAATAATGCAATGAACTCTTTCACACCAAACTTCACACCAAATTTTAGCTCCCCAGTACTGCAAGGAAGTGGAAATCTTCAACAATTTCAAAATATCCAAAATCCAAGTTCTCCGATGTCTGGTTTCTATGGCATTCCTTACACCCCACAAGGCCCGATTCCACAACCAGTTTGTAACTCTACTATGAACCAACCAACAGATAGTATGAAAATTGACAACCTGGCGAATAAAGTTGACGAAATGTGCAAAAAACTGTCTTCAATAGATTCTTTGACTGAAAAAATCGACAAATTTCAATCTACGGTTAGTGCTATGGTTTTAAAGGTAGAAAATGTAACAAAGCGAGTAGGTGAAATGGAACACAGCTTAGAATTCTTGGGTGCGCAATACGAGGCCGGCAGAAAAGAAGATGCTGATATGAAAACTGACATTTCAGACATTAAATCATATAACGAAGAGATTGGCGTAAACTTTAATCGCTTGACTACAGACCTAAACGATCTACGTGAACGGCATCTAGATCTCCAAACACGTTCTATGAGAGAAAATCTTATATTCTCGGGAATTCAAGAATCTAGCGACAACGAAGAAAGCGAAGAGACGGGAGAAATCTTAAAACAATTCATGATAAAAGAACTTAAATTATCAAACCCGATTGAATTCGTCCGTGCGCACAGATTCGGTAGAGCAGACAAAAAACCTAGGCCAATAGTTTGCAGATTCAAATCGTTTAACGATAGAGAACTAGTTCGGAAAAATGCAAACGTACTTAAAGGGAAAAACTATGGGATTAGTGAACAATTCCCGAAAGAGGTAAACGACCGTCGCAAGGTACTATGGCCATACTTTAAAGAGGCAAAGGAACAACACAAGAAGGCACACTTTAAACGCGACAGACTATTCATAGATGGCAAAGAATTTATTCCTGACGACAGAACTAACCACAACATGGAAACAGATAACAACCCAGCAAACACAAGATACGAGAAACAAGGAGCCAAACCGAAGCATTTTCCCCGCAGAGGACCCCAAAAGAAGAAAAATGGTAACGGTGAATAGGTGAACCGTGGAGGATCAAAAGAAACTTCTAGTAAATTTAGTTACTCACGCGGAACTGACGACCTTGAAAATGAACATTTAAATTTTAGCTCAGACTTTAATAATAATCTACACCTATTGTCTTTAAATGTATGTGGGTTGAAAACAAAACTATTATACCCAGAATTTCAAACTTTACTCAATACTTTCGATATTATTTGTCTAACTGAAACTAAACTTGATGACTTTGATGATTTAATGTTAGATAACTATGTTTTTAAATATAAGAATAGAAAGAAATTTATAAATAAATCAGGTGGCATAGCTTTAGGCTATAAAAGTTACTTAGAAGATTTTATAAAACCTATTGATACTGAATGTAAATTTGTATTATGGTTCAGTGTTGACAAAGTAATTTTGAAGACATCTGAAAATGTAATTTTTGGTATTATTTATGTGCCACCTGAGAGTAGTAACTATTCATCAGTTGATGCTTTTTCTGAAATTGAATTAGAATTTCAAAGATTAAATAAAAATTCTGAATTTATTTGTTTACTTGGAGATATGAATGCACGTACGGGAATTTTGCCCGATTATGTTGATTTAAATGCAAATGACGATTTTTTTGAACAAAATGTTTTAGATATCAGTGAGTTTACTGACGTTACAATTTTAGATGACATGGGTTTGTCAAGATTAAGAAACAGCCCAGACACTGTCATAAACAGTTTTGGTCGAAAGCTTATAAGTTTTTGCAAAGATAATAACTTATTTATTTTTAATGGTAGAGTTGGAAAGGATAAAATTGGAATGTCAACAAGTAAAAATAACAGTGTAATTGACTATGTTGTTGGTACTTCTTTATTGCTACAAATTGTACATGATTTTGAAATATTTGAATTCAATAAGCTTTATTCAGATGTACATTCACCACTTGCACTTACATTACGTCTAAATGATAGTTTTTCTGGAAAAAAGAGTACAAATAAAAAATCATTTCCAAGAATTAAACCATGGAAACAAGAAAAAAGTGAATTATTCAAGAGTAATATAGATCAAGAAAAACTTGCATCTCTGCATTCAAATCTGCTCGATGCCATTAGTGATACTGAAACTGTGGTTAAATATGATATTGATACTTTTATACAAGAAGTCACTTCTATACTTTTGCAGTCTGCAGAACAAACTTTAGGAACACAGAGGCCGGTAATTGATACACGTAATTGTCAAGAAAGCAAACTATGGTTTAACGGAGATTGCAAAAAGTCTAGAAGGGATTATCGTAAAGCAAAGAGATTATACAAAAAGTATGGTTCAAACCTTTTTAAGAGCAGATTGAAATTGACAGAAAATGCATATAAGAGAACTCTGGATAAAAATATTATTAATTTTAATAGAGAGATGAGAATAAAAATGAAAAAAATGAGATCAAAAAATCCCAAAGAGTTTTGGAAAATTTTTAACAAAGGTCGAAGAAAAAGAAATACAAATATTTCTATAGATGTATTGCTAGATTTTTTCAAAGATTTAAATAAAAATAAGTTTGATGGTCAAAATGACTTTGATATACAAAATGATGTAAATGATGTACAAAATGATATGTTGAATTGTAATATAACGATTGAAGAAATAAAAAAGGCAATACAAGCTTCAAAAAACAACAAATCACCGGGTGAAGATAATGTTATAAATGAATATATATCATCGTCTTTTGAGAAAATGAGTGACATATATGTACTTTTATTTAACTTAATTTTTGAAACAGGTATTGTGCCTGAAGCATGGCTTGCTGGTATAATAATACCGATTTTTAAGAACAAAGGCGACCAGTTAGATCCAAAAAATTACAGGCCTATCACTTTGTTGTCTTGCCTGGGGAAAATATTTACCTCGGTATTGAACACTAGATTAAATAATTATCTTGATGAATACATGTTATTACATCAAAACCAAGCTGGTTTTAGAAGTGGTTTTTCTACAAATGACCACATTTTTTCTTTATATGCTTTATTTGAGCTATTGCGTTTTAAAAAGAAAAAACTCCATTGTGCATTTGTGGACTTTGAGAAGGCGTTCGACTTTGTTCATAGAAATTCTTTATTTTTTAAACTTTTGCAAAATAATGTAAATGGTAGATTTTTACGTATTATTCAAAATATGTATGAAGGTATTAAATCATATATTAGACATAATGACGAATGTTCAGGGTTTTTTAAGTGTGAACTAGGAGTTAGACAAGGTGAAAATCTATCTCCTGTACTTTTTTCATTGTATCTTAATGATCTTCAATCATATTTAGAAGAACATAATATAAAAGGGTTAGAATCAATCAGTTGCGATATTGAAAATGAGTTAACGATCTATCTTAAAATTCTATTGTTTTTATATGCAGACGATACTATTTTGTTATCAGAATCAAGCAAGGATTTACAGTTTATGTTGGATACGTTTTCAAATTATTGTGAAAATTGGAAACTGAAAGTTAATATTGAAAAAACAAAAATTCTTATATTTTCTAGAGGAAGAATTTCAGAAAAAGAAAAATTTTATTTTTGTAATAAAGAAATAGAAATTGTCAAAGACTACAAGTATCTTGGTGTATTTTTTGCAAGAAGTGGATCTTTTTTAACCACAAGAAAATATTTAAGAGACCAGGGAACAAAAGCAATGTATAGTTTATTAAAAAAATGTCGAAGACATAATTTATCAATTGAATGTCAATTAGATATGTTCGATAAATCCATTTTACCAGTATTACTTTACAGTTCAGAGATCTGGGGTTTTGAAAATTTAGATGTTTTAGAAAAAGTACACTTGCGTTTTTGCAAGCTCATATTAAACCTAAAGCAGACAACGCCAAATAGCATTATTTATGGAGAACTCGGACGATTTCCGATCTCGCTAACAGTTAAGATGCGAATGATAAAATTTTGGTGTAGATTAGTAAATGGTGAAGAGGAAAAAATCTCCTCAATTCTTTACAAATTGCTGTTTGTATATTTTGAGAATTATGGCTTTGAAAACAAATGGTTGAAATTTGTTAAAAGCATTTTTGATAACTGTGGTCTATCAAATGTATGGAGATCCCAGTCTTATTTTTCTACAGAATGGATAGAAAACTGTGTAGAACTTAGATTAAAAGACCAATTTAAGCAAGAATGGTCGTCTGACATTTTTAATTCAAGTAAAACAATTTGTTATAGAATATTTAAGAATGAATTCTGTTTTGAACGTTATTTATCGTTATTACCCACATATCTTATGTATTATATATGTAAATTCAGATGTGGCTGTCATCGTTTGCCAATTGAATCGGGCAGATGGCATAAAATTCAAAGAGACGAAAGAACATGCATTATATGTAACTCAAATGAAATAGGTGATGAGTACCATTATATTTTAGTTTGTAACTTTTTTAGTTCAGAAAGAAAGAAATTGTTACCGAAATATTGTCAAAAAAATGCAAATACTGCAAAATTTAATCAGTTATTCTCATCAACTGACATTATTGTATTAGAAAAACTAGCAAGATTCATTAAACATGTATTATCAATTGTCGTCCCTCCTGGTTAGTTAAATTGTGTTTAACATACACAATTAAATGAACTGTCTTTTTCCATATTTATTTACGCATGCACTATTATATTATTATATTATAATTGTATACTAATTTCTCTGTAACTATGTATGTTTATGAGAATAAAATATTCGTATATTCGTATTTTTGTAGAAAATGTATAGGGTTGTTACATTTTACAAAATATATGTGCAGTTTTATGTACACATTTACATCCGATTGCATTGAGTGTGTAGGAAAAGGTAATATCTGGGTTAGTTTGCTAGCTGAACAGTGAAGTCATTAATAGACAAGTTATACTACCCTCCTTTCGAAATAGCCTAGTCATAGAGACAGATATTTGGTTATCTGTCAGACTAGTTTACTCTTAAAGGATGGAAGTTTACCTAACCTAATAATGACTTCATGGTTCATCTAGCAAGCAAGCATACCAAGTATACTACCTTTGCCTACACACTCAATGCAATCAGCTGTAATGAATGTATGTTTTTCTTATTCTGTGATCTGTTTTTGATTGCAATATTGTAAGCAAAACATTCCAATATTTTTTATATAAAACAATTTTTTTAACCTGACAAATTTTAAAATGCTTAAATGCTTATGATGCTTGCATTGTGATACTTAAGAAGTTACTTTCTTACCTTGTACCAATATATTGATATTTTTATGGTTGTGTTGTTTCTGCATTTATGTAATTTTGTGCAGTTAATATGATATAAAATGTTAAATGATGTATTTAATACAAAATCAATATATAAGTTGTTGAATCTTTTTGTATGAAATCCTTTTTATGGCAAACTACCTGTGTACTGCGGATTAATTTTATTTCCATGGGTACCAATTTTTGTGGATGCAGGAAAAAAATGGTTTTTTTTGTGGATTCTTTATTACATGGTTTTCACAAATTCTGAACACATGTCTATCATTTCTATACACTACCAAGAATTTACTCACGTTTATTTGGTTCATTTCTACCCTTGTATATATCAGTACTGTTCGGCAAGACAGAAAACTTGTAATGTTATACTTTTTGTTTATTCAGTACTGTTTTTAACAGTACTGTTTCAGGATACTTTCAATCTGATGACACTTCAATTCTGGGTTCACTTTTACCCTCAAAATCACTATAATAAGTACGGATATAAAATGATAAGGATTCCAAAGTAGTTAAGGTACTATGATTTAAAGTGAAGTGAGGATAACAATCTACATTGGTGGAGGAAGCCAGAATGCCCTTATAAAACCATTGATTAAATTAAAATGCAAACTTCTTTACTTTCTTCCTAAGAAGTTCCTGTATAAAGTTAGCCTCATATGAAAAAATGGATCAAATCAACAAGAAAAATTGTTTCCCATGGGAATGCCCATTGCAAGCCTATGCCCTGTCAAATATATAACCACACTCCAAATTCAAAGCTGGAATATTGTGTCTAGTCTTGTCCCAATGTTCTAGGAGTGTGACACTGACTCCAGGTTAATACTGTTAAAATTTCGTTTTGTCTTCTTTACTTTTCGAGAAAATTGCTAAAACAACCTTGAACAGAGAATTATTTAGATTAAGAGTTAATTAAGAATTCTAGAAAATGGAAAGGTTTAGACCATGGGATGTTACCCTAATGTTGTCATTAGTTTTCTTCTGAAAAAAGACCTTGTATAAAATTGAGGATGGAAATGGGGAATGTGTCAAGGAGACAACAACGGGACCATAGAACAGAAAACATGGTTATATGTATGATTACACCCCTGTGATCATGTATGTATGGTCACACCACTGTGATCATGCATGTATGGTCACACCACTGTGATCATGCATGTATGGTCACACCACTGTGATCATGTATGTATGGTCACACCACTGTGATCATGCATGTATGGTCACACCACTGTGATCATGTGATCATGCATGTATGGTCACACCACTGTGATCATGTATGTATGGTCACACCACTGTGATCATGTATGTATGGTCACACCACTGTGATCATGTATGTATGGTCACACCACTGTGATTATGTATGTATGGTCACACCACTGTGATCATGTATGTATGGTCACACCACTGTGATCATGCATGTATGGTAACACCACTGTGATCATGTATGTATGGTCACACCACTGTGATCATGTATGCATGGTCACACCACTGTGATTATGTATGTATGGTCATACCACTGTGATCATGTATGTATGGTCACACCAGTGTGATCATGTATGTATGGTCACACCACTGTGATCATGCATGTATGGTCACACCACTGTGATCATGTATGTATGGTCACACCACTGTGATCATGTATGTATGGTCACACCACTGTCTTTCAGGTTATACCATATGTTTTTTACTTGTTTGTTGGTGTATGCAGAATGGAATCTTTGAGAGTGAAGGAAACAATAACTGATAAGGTTGTGTGATATGTCCATTGAAATGCGACTTTTTATGTTGATGTTGTTTCAACTAGTTATATATATACAGGTAAAGCTAATACCAGGAGTAATGATTGAATTCTATATATTGATTATTTTTTCTGATGAAATAAAAAGAACATCATAGATGATAATTGCTAGTACTAATTGTTGTTATTGTCTCAACTAACACTCAAATCATGGTTAAAATTACTGGACAAAGCAAAAGTTGCATATGATTTTGGTGCTGGATCTACAATCACTTTAATTGATAAAGATATCTGTTAAAGTAGCCAATTAGTACAGTGAAACCTGGGTATACACAATGGGGGACCAGAACAAATTGTTGGATTAAACAGGGTGTTTGAAAACTCAGGTTTTTTTTCTACAAGGATAGGTATATGATCAGAACATGAAACTGTGTTGGTTTCAGCAGAATGTTGGAATACTCAGGATAAGGCAGATTACACAGTATTTACATGATCATTTCAATCGTTCAACTACTTGTAACTGCTAGCAACTTTAATTGCAATAAAACAAACACAAAGAGTTTTAATAACAATATAGTAATTTATTGCTATGATTCTAAATCAGTAACTGACACTGATAAGAAACAAATATATTCTTATTTTATACATATACATGATATACAAAGCATAACAATAAAGATACATTTTTTTCTGCAAAACACAAAGTTCCTGGATAACCATAATGCAATTAAGAACATTAGAAATATGAAGATGGCTCCAACATGGTCTAATTGAACTGACAGCTTTTTTGGTTTAATGATCGAGTTACATAAAATCCCATCTAAAAAGACCTTGAATCTTTTATTAAAAAGAAATTTGTAAAATTTGCAAAAAAGTAATCTGCCATGAACCTGAAGCAATATTTAAACATAACCTTGGGACCTAGAACCCTAGTTTATTTCATCCCACCTCATTTTGTTTTCTTCCAAATCAAAACTACTTTAAATATTTAAATATATTAAGAAAAAAATAGACACAAATGAACTGTAGGACTGACAGACAATCTAGTGACAGATGTATACAAATCATCTAACAATTGACTAATATCAGGATAAATAAAATTTCTGTTGGTGCAGTGGTAGAAGTATCATTTAAAAACCATCTAATTTTTAGCTCACCTGGCCCGAAGGGCCAAGTGAGCTTTTCTCACCACTTGGCGTCCGTCGTCCGTCGTCGTCGTCCGGCGTCGTCCGTCGTCGTCGTCGTTAACAATTTACATTTTGAACTTCTCCTAGAGAACCACTGAATGGAATGGAACCAAACATGGCATGAATGTTCCTTATGAGGTGCTGACCAAGTGTTGTTACTTTGTAGCCGATCCATCATCCAAGATGGCCGCCAGCGGGGGACTTAGTTTAACATAGGACGCTATGGGAAATGCATACAAATGACTTCTTTTAGAGAACCATTGAATGGAATGAAACCAAACATGGCATGAATGTTCCTTATGAGGTGCTGACCAAGTGTTGTTACTTTGTTGCCGATCCATCATCCAAGATGGCCGCCAGCCGGGGACTTAGTTTAACATAGGACCCTATGGGAAATGCATACAAATGTCTTCTTTTAGAGAACCACTGAATGGAATAAAACCAAACATATCATGAATTATCCTTATGGGGTGCTGACCAAGTGTTGTTACTTTGTAGCCGATCCATCATCCAAGATGGCCGCCAGCGGGGGACTTAGTTTAACATAGGACCCTATGGGAAATGCATACAAATGACTTCTTTTAGAGAACCACTGAATGGAATGAAACCAAACATGGCATGAATGTTCCTTATGAGGTGCTGACCAAGTGTTGTTACTTTGTTGCTGATCCATCATCCAAGATGGCCGCCAGCCGGGGACTTAGTCTAACATAGGACCCTATGGGAAATGCATACAAATGACTTCTTTTATAGAACCATTGAATGGAATAAAACCAAACATAGCATGAATGTTCCTTATGGGATGCTGACCAAGTGTTGTTACTTTGTAGCCGATCCATCATCCAAGATGGCCGCCAGCAGGGGACTTAGTTTAACATAGGACCCTATTGGAAATGCATACAAATGACTTCTTCTAGAGAACCACTAAATGGAATGAAACCAAACATAGCATGAATGTTCCTTATGGAGTGCTGACCAAGTGTTGTTACTTTGTAGCTGATCCATTATCCAAGAAGGCCGCCAGCGGGGGACTTAGTTTAACATAGGACCCTATTGGAAATGCATACAAATCACTTCTTCTAGTGAACCACTGAATGGAATGAAACCAAACATGGCATGAATGTTCCTTATGTGGTGCTGACCAAGTGTTGTTACTTTGTAGCTGATCCATCATCCAAAATGGCCGCCAGTGTGGGACTTAGTTTAACATAGGACCCTATGGGAAATGCATACAAATGACTTCTTTTAGAGAACCACTGAATGGAATGAAATCAAACATGGCATGAATGTTCCTAATGTGGTGCTGACCACGTGTTGTTACTTTGTAGCCGATCCATTATCCAAGATTGCCGCCAGCGGGGGACTTAGTTTAACATAGGACCCTATGGGAAATGCATACAAATGACTTCTTTTGATCTCTTTTAGAGAACCACTGAATGGAATAAAACCAAACATTGCATGAATGTTCCTTATGAGGTGCTGACCAAGTGTTGTTACTTTGTAGCCGATCCATCATCCAAGATGGCCGCCAGCAGGGGACTTAGTTTAATATAGGACCCTATGGGAAATGCATACAAATGACTTCTTTTAGAGAACCACTGAATGGAATAAAACCAAACATGGCATGAATGTTCCTTATGAGGTGCTGACCAAGTGTTGTTACTTTGTAGCCGATCCGTCATCCAAGATGGCCGCCAGTGGGGGACTTTTGAATGAAATTAAACATGTTCCTTTCCTTATAAATAAGGTTGTGTTGTCACTTTTAGCCAAATTTTATATTTTTTTATATGATTTCAAAAACCCAAGTAGAATCAGGTGAGCGATACAGGCTCTTGAGAGCCTCTAGTTATATTTAACATCAACAAAAAATGTTCCATACCTTCGTCTTCAAATATAGCAGTTTGTGCATATATATGAGGCAAATTTTAATTTCTTTGAAAGAAAATACATGTATAATACTCTGAAGGATGGTCCTTAATTACTCTCTTTTTTAAAGACTGTTTTACATTGATACTATTTATATATAAAGTAACCTATCAGCAACAAAAAAAACAAACAAACAAAAATTCACTATATACTTTTATATTCAAAACAAGTCTTGGGATTGGTTACATGGTGGCTGAGTTTCCAAATTACTCTCAGTGATAGAACTTATAGAAGTGTCAGTATCCTGAAGTTCTGAAATGTCAAGAGATTCAGGAAGACCAGAATCATCTACTCTGAAACTATCATTACATGTACTACAATTAAAATTATCATTATCATTTTCAATTTCATAGCAAATATCCTCTGCAGTGTGTGCTCATTTTCACTTAAATTCTTAAAGTCTATTTTTATTTTCATTTTATTTTTAATCAATTCTTGTAAACATTTTTGATTCAATTTGTTTGTTACAGCTTTCACCGACTCCAGATTTATCTATATTTCCAATTTTTATGTTGAACTTGATAACAGGTTGGAAATCCTTTGGGCCTACTTCTATGTGCCCGCTGTCCACTGCTTTCTTGCAATACTCGATGAATATGTGCGGTATATGTGCACCAGGCATTTCAAGTTCTGAAAGGATTAAAAAAACAAATTTTTATTACATTAATCTCTTTGGTTGTAGCTAAACATATAAATATATATATATATAAACTTATAGAAAGTATATAATTTGACATATAGGCTATTTTTTGCATGACTAAATCAAATATGCAATAAAAAAATAGACCTTCATGTGTTACTTTTTGAGTAATATGAGGTAAAAATTTTATATATTTGTTCAAAATTCTGAATTGTGGATATATACTTTTTCCATCCGACAGAAATAGATAACTTTTTTGTTTAAAAAAAAGATAAAAACAATTTTTTTTGGGGTTAAATTATTTCAAAATTCTGTTTTATTTAAGTGTCCTTTAAGTTTGTGCAATTTTTTTCTTTTCAAATAACTCATACTCATCAAATAATCACAATTGTAGAAAAAAAAATCATCAGTTTTTGCTGTATATGTAATCAAACCAAATTGCATTTTAAAAAGAGGGGTCCAGTAACTCTTTTACAAGTCAAATATGTTTGAATGATAAAAATCAGTGGAAAACTGAATCTTCTCCCGATAAGTCATAGTTTGACGTTGCAAAAATAACAATTCAAGTTAGCAACGGCATTACCTCCCCTGTTACTGTATCATATGCCCTTATAATCCAGTCAAACTAAGATTTAACCTCAAACTAATTGCAACAGAAAATGTTTTAGTTCTAATCTATAGCATTATGCCCTTTATATACACAGAAAAAAGTCCCATAAAATCTAACTTGAGGAAAACACAAAATCAATATTTTTAATTTAACATTGGAAGGGGAGATAACTCTTGCAAAAATGATTCTTTTTTTGGTCAGTTTTTTGTCGAGCCTGCAACTTTTGTTGCAGAAAGCTCGACATAGGGATAGTGATCCGGCGGCGGCGGCGGTGTTAGCTCACTTCTTAAAAGCTATATATTTTAGAAGGTGGAAGACCTGGATGCTTCATATTTTGTATACAGATGCCTCATGTTATGAAGTGTCCGTCAGTCACATGTCCAATGTCCTTGACCTCATTTTCATGGTTCAATGACCACTTGAAAAAAAAGTTCAGAATTTTTGTAACGTTGAATTCTCTCTTATTATAAGTAATAGGATAACTATATTTGGTATGTGCGTACCTTGCAAGGTCCTCATGCCCGTCAGACAGTTTTCACTTGACCTCGACCTCATTTCATGGATCAGTGAACAAGGTTAAGTTTTGGTGGTCAAGTCCATATCTCAGATACTATAAGCAATAGGGCTAGTATATTTGGTGTATGGAAGGACTGGAAGGTGTACATGTCCAACTTGCAGGTGTCATCTGACCTTGACCTCATTTTCATGGTTCAGTGGTTATAGTTAAGTTTTTGTGTTTTGGTCTGTTTTTCTCATAATATATGCAATAGGTCTACTATATTTGTTGTATGGAATGATTGTAAGGTGTACATGTCTAGGGGGCAGATGTCATCTGACCTTGACCTCATTTTCATGGTTCAGTGGTCAAAGTTGAGTTTTAAAGTTTTGATCTTTTTATCTAATATTATAAGCCAAAGGTCAACTATATTTGGTGTATGGAAATATATTATGATCTATATGTCAGTCCCGCAGGTTTTATTTGACCATGACCTCAATTGCACGGTTCATTGGACAGTGTTAAGTTTTTGTGTTTTGGTCTATTTTTCTTAAACTATAAGTAATAGGTCAACTATATTTGTTGTATGGAAGCATTGTTAGCTGTACATGTCTGCCTGGCATAGTTCATCTGACCTTGACCTCATTTTCATGGTTCATTGGTCTTTGTTTAACTATCTTGTTTAATGTTAAGTTTATATGACAGTTGTAATAACGCTTTATACTTAGGACTATCAACATAATATCAATGATTATTAAAGAAGGCGAGACATTTCAGTGTGTGCACTCTTGTTTTATGTTTTTCTTGAAATTTATGTAAAGTTTGATACTTTGATGGGGTTATAAGTTTGTATTTGACTAAATTATATAATCTTCTGCTCATGAAATGTACTAAACCGAAGTGTTATGGGTAGTTTTATTTTTTCGTGCATTTTTCATTTAAGAAATTGTAAATTTGAAGCTTTGTAACGATTTTGAAAAAATAATGTGAAAATTTGGTATTGTTTACATCTGTATATTATATTTTTTCAGCAACTTACTTATCTAAAGAAACTTTAAACCACAAAAAGAGGAATACATGCTTAATTATTTTTATTAAATTTGAGATTCTTTACCTTGACATGTTGAAAAATTCAATAAATGGTCAACTAATGAATTACGAAATCTAGATTATAGCTTGATAAAATATATGAAAACACCTTTAGAGTTGTTTGTTATTCTCTAAAGACCGCTAAAAATCAAGATTCAATACATTCTGATGAATAGAAGTGGTAAAGTTATAATTTTGTATCAATTTTTATTGAAATTTCTGCATTTTTTGCAAGAGTTATCTCCCTTTGCAATGCAAATCTCCATAGGAATTTTAAATATTGTGATTTTTTTAGTTTTCCTCCAGTTAGATTTTATGGGACTTTTGTCTGTGTATATTTGGGGTATAATGCTAAAGATTAAAACTTAAAAATCTTCTGTTGCAATTACTTTCAGGTTGGGGTCAAATTTATGCTAGATTGACTGGACAATTAAACTAGTTTTAAGTATCAGTCCTTGAAATTGGATTTAAACTAGTTTTCAGTAACAGTCCCTTTTAACAGATTTTGTCATTTTATACTTCTCATCTTCTGTACTAGCTGTTTCACTATTTCTGACATAATGACAGTGGGAAGGGTTGAGCATAAAACATTGCTCATTATTAATGTGTTTATATCAAGTCAGGAGCATACATTTATGAGGTTGTCATTGATGGTTGATTTTCATACATTAATTTATAGTCACTTGTTTTTTTTTTAAATGGGTGGAACAGTTAAATATAGTTTTTTGGACAAAAGATTTCTAGAATTACATGCTGTCCATACCTAAATACTTTTCTATTCCGCTTATACCATCTGGGTACAGCCTTTTGCATATATCAAGGTCATTGATACCAGCTATCATCATAAAGCACTGTTGCAGTTTGTTTCTTTTTTTGGCGTTTTTAACCTCCACTGCCCCTTTTTGTAATCCATGGTTATAACTGTGGGTTAGAAATGAAGTCCTGTTTGCATCAGTAATGCCTTGCAGCTCTCTAAACAACTGAAAGAAAATTTAAAACATATTTACAAATAGATGAATGGAACTAAAATTTTAAGAAATGAATACTTCTTTTTGTAATTTTATTTGGGTGTAAAAGTGTTGACTCAGAAATGCTTTCAGCAATTCTTTTGAAACTTTAGTGAATTGAGTTTATCTATTAATGTAAGCTTCCTTTTAATTTTCATAAATTTCTTATATAACATTGACAAGTAATTGAATTTTCTTCCTTGAAAATGTGGCAGGCGTATCATGCACCCACAGCACAGCTGTTTATTAAGGGCATACGATACAGTTTTGATCCTGTATTTACAAGTTCGTGAAAATTTGGATATAGGCTATTTGTTACCTGATTAAATCAAATATGTAAAAAAAATATACCTTCATGTGCTACTTTTTGAGTAAAATGAGGTCGAAATTTTGTATATTTGCTCAAAATTCAGATTTGTGGCCGTTATTATTATTTTGTTAACAATTTTGCATGTACTTCTTTTTTTTTAAAACTAAAAATAACAATATTATCAACATGATCAACAACATTGGATAACAAATTTCCGTTATACACATACTGAATCCTTAATGTTCAACATTTTAAATTATTCTATGAATAATTGTGGACATGCATAGATGAGATCACACTGTATACTGTCAGATTTGTTACACCTAATTTTGCAATTATTGCACAGCTGAAAGGAAAACATGTACACAGAAAACACTACAAATTAGTTTTCAGTACTAGATTTTGGACAGGAAAATTCTCAAACTTTGTTTCAACAAGGATTTGTATAGTACTATACAAATCCTTGGTTTCATATAGACATTTTCTTGTCAGAAATGCATTATTTAAAAAAAGAACACAACGGTTTTATCCCTGGCCTTGTCAAACAATTTTAATTAAGGTGTTGTCTCTTGATTCTAACATATACTAGTGTAATGGTTACGATTGAGATGCAGAACTACCTGCTTATTGTTCTTGTACCTGTAATGATTATATAAGAAGGTTTAGCTAACTCTGGACTGTTAGTGTAGTACATATATCAGGATACATCACAAATAAACATATCTAAATTCACTCAAAAGTGAACAACGAAACAAGACGGTGGTGAATTACATGAATAGATTATCTCCAATCCTGAGACAATAATCACATATTATCTGTAAATATTTGAACCTTTCATGTTTTCAATGGGTTCATCAACAAGTGACACACACCTGAAAAAGTACTTTTAATTCCTTTATATGCAACTGGTGACCTGTAACAAGTCATTACTGATACTTGCCTTGTAATGAAATTGAATATAAATATCTCATATCAAGAGCAGAACTGATGTAAAGGTAAGTCTTAGCTGATGGGTTACAAAATGTATTATAAAGATAATAGTATATGCACATGATCATAATATTATAATTTAAACCACAGAGCCTGAGTGTTGTAACCATACAGTGGTGTGACCATACATACATGACCACAATGGTTTGACCATAAATACATGCTCACACTGGTGTGACCATACATACGTGATCACAGTGGTGTGACCATACATACATGATCACAGTGGTGTGACCATACATGCATGATCACAGTGGTTTAACCATACATACATGATCACACTAGTGGTGTGACCATACATACATGATCACAGTGGTGTGACCATACATACATGATCACAGTGGTGTGACCATACAAAAATGACCACAGTGGTGTGAACATACATACATGATCACAGTGGTGTGACCATACATACATGATCACAGTGGTGTGGCCATACATGCAGGGGTGTAATTATACATGTAACCATGTTGTCTGTTCTATGGTCTGGTGGTTGTCTCTCACATTCCACATTTCCATTCTCAATTTTATACATCATGGTCACAATAAATAATGTATGTCTAACGGAAGGCCTGTTTTCAGAAGAAAACTAATGACAACACTGGAGTAACATTCCATGGTCTAAACCTTTCCATTTTCTAGAACTCTTAAAAAACTCTTAATCTAG
The DNA here is from genome assembly GCF_965363235.1 of Mytilus galloprovincialis. Taxonomy (NCBI): domain Eukaryota; kingdom Metazoa; phylum Mollusca; class Bivalvia; order Mytilida; family Mytilidae; genus Mytilus; species Mytilus galloprovincialis. Next base: position 42,263,610 of record NC_134846.1, on the reverse strand, counting down.
ATAATTCTCTGTTCCTTGTGAAATAATGGTTTAAAGGGAAACTTTGCAAAAAAATCAAAAATTGATATTATGTTCATTCTGTATAAAAATGCTCAAATTCATAGATATTAAAGTTTTATTCCGCTAGATAAGAGATCATGACAACATCGATTTTAAATTTAGAGTATCAATTCTCTGCGTTCGGCCATTTTGTCTTCTTTTCCGATTAATAACAACGATATGTCTATAAACCACAAAGGAACAAAACTACAGTAACCGATGTAGTCGTAATTGCGTGTCGTTATCTTGTCAATCGTACGGTAGCCTGGCATCAATCAGATCTAATCGTACGGTTGTTTTATCCGACTAACTAATTTGATACGGAAAATATTCTTAATTTTTTTTAATTACCATGGTCTGTTATTTTTAAACTGTTAATATTTGAATTAGTTAAAAAGTCAAAGTTGAAATCATAAATAAGTGTTCTGTGAAAATAGTTTTCAAAAATCTAATTTTTTCATAATTCTTTAAAGTGATAAACTTTTTTCAAATAAATTCTGATCTTCCGTCATCTGATCACCAGCATGGCTAAAGGAATATTACTTCCAAAGGTATTGTGAGGGGTGTGAGGTGACACGTCCAGGTATTCAAGCGATTTCCTGTCGGGCTTGCAAGTTCATGCATCGTTTCACTTCTGCAGGTATTGATCAGTGTACACGGCCGATAACTTATAACTTTCCATTTTGAACTATCAGATGTATAATATACAACTCCGACTTACTTGTCATTACTAAACCCATACGCTTGTTTATAAATAACATTTCTGGTAAAGAATATTATTCATAAAAATATAAATAATACCCAAAAAATAAGATTTGATGAAATTAAAATCTATTTACATTTTTTTTCCAAGGGTGAATTTGGGGAAATGTAATATATACTCGTTGTCAATAGTGAAAGACAGATTGGAACATACCAGAAATTTTGATTTAAAAAAATGTACGCACTTTTCGACGATTCGTTTATACACCTGGTTAGAAAGTTACGAACTATAGCGCAATTTAAAATATACATATACATTGAACATAAGAAAGAAACATACATTTTGAATAAATTGGGTTAAAAGTTTTGTAAATAGACTAGTCCACGTATGCCAACAGTATGAAATCATCGAATGTCGACATACGTATACCGGTATCCGGTCGTTCCGGCCCCAAACCGATCCGGCCACAAGTCAATCCGGCCCAAAGTCGATCCGGCCCAAGTCGATCCGGCCCACGTCGATCCGGCCCCATAATAAAATATGAATAAACTATATTCACTATATGGAGGAATTTGTCACAAATTTGAACAGTATAAACGGAATTTGCAAAAAGTGTCGATGATGGACGACAACAGATAAGTGAAGTATTCGAGTACCAGTTAAAGAACTATTTTAAATCGATACGAAACTGAGTGTTATTGTGTCTGGTTGCATATAAATAAACTCATCATATATACCAGGACTGTATAGCAGCTCCAACATATACTGACTGGCTTTAAAAACGCAACACTCATTTTGTAGATTTTTTTCACCAAATAATGTTTGATCCTCATACAACCACTATTCATGCTCATCATATGTCTTTCCCTTTAAAAAAAAACCATCTGACTTACCTGTGGTTATTGAACATACCAGAATTTTTAGATCGCACGAAATTTCAGAAAGAGAAATTCGAGTCAATAAAAGATTTTTTCCGGTTTGTTTTCTTTGTGAAACAGTTCGTTCAATCCTTGGACACACTTTAATCATTTAAAAAATGTTGCATCTCCATATTGCCAAAACTCAGGAATTAAAAGCTGAATCAACTCATTAGAATTCTGCAAACAGGAAAACGTGAACGTGCTGCAACGCAAACAATTGACGTCAGAAACTCGTCTTACTGTCCTTCCGACAATGATACTGTCACAGTGTAATTTTGCTTAAAAATTCTTATTTGAATTTTTATTAAGAAAAGCCTTATTTTAATATTTGAATTTTTATATGGCAATAATTTTATTTTTAATGAAAAACATTTTGAAGTTTTGTTACAAATAGACGCTTCATTCATTCTTTGTTAAATTTAGCTTAACTTTATTTATTCTTTGTCGCATTTAGAAATTCTTAAAGGGAAACTTCGCAAAAAAATCAAAAATTGATATTATGTCCATTCTGTATAAAAATGCTCAAATTTATAGATATTAAAGTTTTATTCCGCTAAATAAGAGATCACCATCGATTTTAAATTTTGAGTATCAGCTCTCTACTCTCCGCCATCTTGTCACCTTCTCCGATGAAAAATCCCGATATGTCAATAAACCACAAAGGAACAAATCTACAGTAAACGATGTAGTCGTAATTGCGTGTCGATATCTTGACAATCGTACGGTTGTTTTATCTGACTGACTAACTTGATACGGAAAATGGTCTTATATTTTTAAATAACCATATAGTCTGTTATTTTTAAACTGATAATATTGTAATTAGTTAAAAAGTCAAAGTTCAAATCATAAAATGATAAATAAGTGTTCCGTGGAAATTGTTTTCGAAAATCTAATTCGTTCATAATTCTTTCAAGTAATAAACTTTATTTAAATAAATTCGGATCTTCCCTTATCTGATCACCAGCATGGCTAAAGGTATTACTCCCAAAGGTATTGGAAGGGGTGTAAGGTGACACGTCCAGGTATTCAATCGATTTCCTGTCCGGCGGGCTTGCAAGTTCATGCATCGTTTCACTTCTGTAGGTGTGATCAGTGTACACGACCGTTACTTATAACTTTCCATTTTGAACTATCAGGTGCATGTATAATATACATTTTTGTCTTGCGTGTCCGAAAGTGATATAATATACTAGTCATTACTGAACTCATACGCTTGTTTATAAATAACATTTCTGGTGTAAAGAATATTATTTATAAAAAAAAAATAATACAAAAAAAAATAATTGAAGAAATACAAATCTATTTACATATTTTTCCAAGGGTTATTTGGGAAAATGTAATATATACTCGTTGTCAATAGTTTAGGACAGATTGGAACATACCAGAATTATTGATCTAAAAAAATGTGCGCACTTGTCGACGATTCGTGTATACATACGCCTGGTAGAAAGTTACGGAACTATAGTCAGTAGCGCAATTTAAAATATGTATACATGTATACATTGAACATAAGAAAGAAACATACATTTTGTGTAAATTGTGGTAAAAGTTTTGTAAATAGACTAGTCCATGTATGCCAACAGTATGTAATCAACAAATTCGATAGACTATTGTATACCAAAAGAAGAAGAAGAAAAAAAAAGAAACAATTTGATTTAAATACAGGTCAATTTATAACTTGCTTTGGTTCATCGAAGTTAAGAACATAGTAAACTCACAGATTTATATATCAATTAAATTGTTCTCGAATAAAGGACGAAATTCGTCATCATCACAATTGTTCCAACATTCATGTAAAATATATGCAACTGGACGTACACTAATAATCCCCAAGGAATGTGAATATTTTCTAGGAAAACTATTGAGTATCAATTTCGGGATTTATTTTCTTTCTTGATATTCAATGACAGCAATTTAAAGAATAAACTGCTTGTCGGATATTTGTCCGCTTTAGGGGTATTCTTGCAAGTTGAACAGACTTATAATAACATTCAAAAATAGGGAAAGATAACATTAAATTCGTTGTCTTTTAATTTTAAACATCGTTGATCAAATAGTTATTTAAGTATATATATACGTTGGGAGACGACGATTATTATAGTTGTCTCAGATTTTAATAAGGACGTTCCCCATTATGAATAAATTTGGTTGACGTTTATCACACTTGAAAAGAATATCTATTCGTAATTTTTCGATTCCATTACAAAAATATTTTTTTCTTTATTCATACATATTATATTCCGCTTCGGTAGAGTTATCTTCAGATAGTTTCATATATTAATTAATACATGGCTTTCAAAAGTCTAAATGTAAGTGTTCTCGTACATTTTTTCGCCTAATAAAGACAAATAAAAATGATTTAGTAAAGCTATTTCTAATTTCTAAGTCCCCCTTTTTTATGAGACATAAATCAAGGACAAGACTTGTATATCATTTCATTCTGACATATGAATTAAGTTTCCCGTCTTTAACCGAAAATTGTGTATTTCTTAGTAAATTAACTTATTTGAATTCAAATAAATAATAGCACCAAATATAATTAAATAATTCCACGGCGACCAATTTTTATTTGTCACCAACTTGAATATGTATTTTTAATGTGTGTATTAAATGCTACCACTGATCCGAATAGACAGTCACACCTGGCAAGGTGTGCCCTAGAGGCGTGGTTAAATACCGAAGTGCAAATAACAATTTACCTTTCAACAAGCCATCTACGAGTATTGCCACAGAACCGTGAATACACACATCGTATAAACCTAGCCATAGCAGAGATAGTAAAAGGTCAATAATAGTACACCAACATATTGTCTTTACAGATTATTGTACTTTAATTTGTTCACCTTATCAGTCCGAAAATGCATTTATTAAAAATAAATTTATAACTTTTTGTGTTGTCTACAAAAATAATTCGAATATATACGTTTAACATAGATAATTTATCTCACGAATGAGTACAATTGAACGTCTGTGCGTTTTATCTTCTTATTATCGGATGGTTATTAGATAAAGCATAAGTCATCGGCGCGCTTACGATTACGTTAAAATATGATTAAAAACCAAGACTTTTAATGATTGTATTTTAAATCCCGGCATGCAAAAATCAGGAGAAAACGTCACGACCTACAGGAAGTAGTTGATATTTTTTCATTAATTATTGAATTTCTCCTTTATTACTGCACATATAGCGATAAAACTTTGTGAATATATATATTATGTCATAATGAACATATTTAAACCATAAGTAAAAAATCGTGAATTTTCCCTTTAAGGACATAAGAAACAGGTGTTTAATTAAGTATTAACTTTTCTCTTTGTCAAATCTTAAGTGACAGATTTTATTATATAAGATCCTCTTACACTCTTTTGTTCAAAAAGATGTAAATTCTTTGTCTACATTAGTTTCAATTAAGCTCTTACGTAAAGCTTCTCCGAGCGATATAGGGGATAATCCTAACACGTGGTAACTTTAATTTTTGTGTTACCATGGATTAATATGTAGAAACGAATTCTGATTGGTTGAACCTGCAAAATTGTCCAAATCTGTGAATTGTCTTTATTCACTCAATAGCGTCACTTTTCAAATTGAACGCATTGAATAAAGACCAATTCTCAGAAAACAGATTTGACTATTTTCAGGCCTGTCAAAAGACTCCCGTCAACAAGATCATTATATCTTGTCACAGCTGAAAATCATACAGTCATATCACCCTGCATCTGCCTGTCACACTTGCTTCTACCACAAAAGAACAAACAACAAACACCCAAAACCTAAGTTTGACAATACCGGTAGACTGGATTTGTTGAAGACCATCAAAGACTAGATCAACATGTAGTGACAATGCAACGTCAATAGAATTTGATTAGACAACGTCATTTGTGAGACAGGTCTACGGCCGCAACGTCAACTGCTAACCAAATTGAATGACATTTTGCACAGATTAATGCCATAAATGTTTCCGATTAACTGAACTGGCAAAGAATCGACTGCAGAAAAACATTTAGAGCCTTAAAGTTTAAACCGCTCTAAATTGGTTTAAAATGTCTTAAAATTTTACCATATTAATGGGCATTTAAAATTTACAATTTTAACCCTCTTCTATTTCACCAACCCTGGTTATGCCCCTCTAATGTAATACTAAGTCCTGAATTTCATAAATGATTTTGATTTTTTTAAATATTAAGTTCATTCATTCCAACTTTTCCAATTACACAAATGAGATTTTTTATATGTTCAACAGTTGATAACTTTACAGAGTTGGTCTGATTAGAATTCACTATAATTATTGATCTAACTTCTTTTTCTAATTAAAGCACCCCGAACATCCTAAATGTTAATTATTTGCTTTATTTCAACTATGCATGAATATTTTATTTGCGAAAGCATAAATAATATGCTATGGCAATACATAAACAAGTATATACAATGTGACAAAACAACAGATAGCAGAGAACAATACATAATATATATATATAATAAAGGTACAATTAATTCACAATACATGATCTAATTTTCCAAGCATATTTTAGATAGTAACACAGTTTAATTGTGATTGATTTTGATTTTGCTTAAAGTAAAGGAAAAAGTTTTAAATTATTTGGCCAAGAACAATAATATTTTGGCAAATGTTCTTGTCTCACAGTTCTGTAGGCTGGACATACAAGTACGAAGTGGTATTCATTTTCAATACAAGCCATATTACAGCATTCACATAGACGCATATGTCTAGGAATATTTTTATATCGCCCTAATTCCAAATTCAGTTTCAAAGTTCCACTTCTCAATTTTGTAAGTAAGTTACTATTAATAAAAAAAACCTAAATAATTCTCTATTACAAAGTCTGTTTTGAGGTGTTTATAAATACACAGTTTTTCGCAATCATTTATTGATGCATACCAAGTTTGTAAGTACTGGTCCTTTATACGAGTTTTTATAACATCTAACTGTATTTTTACATAATTCTGTGCAGTCCAAACATAGTTCAAACCAAGATTAAACAATAAATCACGAACACTAGACGCCCAGTTCTTTTTACCATTGTTTGCATCTTCTAATAAAAGTTGATTAACATCATAAATAATAGGTGGCTTATATACAATAATATGAAGCCAATATTTCAAAATAATTTGTTTTCTTGAGACATACATAGGCAAATGACCTAGTCCACCACATAAAAAACTTAAAGGAAGATTTTTACTTAGTTTTAAAACAAATCTACAGAAACGGTTGTGTATTTGCTCTATATCATTTGCACGGTGAAAACCCCATATTTCAGATGCATAGTTTAATACGGAACCAACCATACTATCAAACAGTAGACATTATTGACTTGTGGATAAAAACACATGTTTTAAAGAGTTCAGAAGTGACGAAAGCGCTCTTGATCCCTGTTGAAATAATCTTTTTTGGGTATGTAAGAATTTTCCATTATAATGAAGTAGCATACCCAAATACACGTAAGAGTCCACTATCTGTAGTTCTTTACCTTCATACATGAAACTGAAGTTAGCTCGCTGCCATCCATTTCTAAAAACAACAATTTTGGTTTTGTCTGTATTTACCTCAATGTTCCATTTCTTACAATAGATTGATAGATTATCTAGTAATTTTTGTAACATTTCGGGAGACTTACTAAACAATACAGTGTCATCAGCGAAAAGAATTAAGTATATTAGAAAACCATTGAGTTGTACAACGTCATCACTAGCATTTACGGACATATCTTCTATAATACATTTGTATCATTGATGAAGAACAAATATAATAAGGGAGACAATGGGTCCCCTTGTTTCACACCAAGTAGATTGTTAATTGCGTCCGAAAGTGAACCACCAGATCTAACTCGTAGCCGGACAGACGAATAAATAGATTTGATTATATTAACGAATTTGCTACTGACACCATTTTGTAGAAGTTTATATAATAAGATCCGTCTGCTCAGTTTATCAAATGCTTTACGGAAATCCACAAAGGTACAAAACATGTTGCAGGACATGTGTAATAATTCCATGGATAACAAAAATTGCATCTATAGTTAGACGGCCTGGTCGGAATCCAAATTGGTTATCAATTAATTTTTCCTCGTCTTCTGACCACGCCAGTAAGCGACTTGTTAATGTAGACGTAAATAGTTAAGATAAGACACTTACTAATATAATAGGTCTCTATAGTTGTTTGGGTCCGTTAAATCACCAATTTTCGGAACTGCAATAACAAGTCCCTCTGTCCAGAGTTCAGGATAAATCCCATTTTCAAATACATTATTAAATAGTGTTTTTAAGATCGGCGCAAAAAAATAGTGGACCTGCTGAGAACATTTCACCTATAATTTTGTCGTTGCCCGCACTTTTTCCGGAATTCAATTTGTGTATTGCTTTAATAACTTCTTCATCAGTAATTTCAGAATCTAAAAAGTCAACGTGGGATTCACTTATTTGTATATTTGTAAGTCTAATACTTCGTTGTAGATATCTGGTGGTATCTTGTCCCCAAGAATAGTTCCAAATGGTTAAACAGTACATCATTGTCTACTACACAGCGTGATTTAGTCTTATGTTTTATGGTTGACCAAAATTGCTTAGGGTCCGTTTTGGCAGTTGCACATAATTCTATTCCTTTCCGACGCTTATAAACCTTGACCTGGCTTGTCGTTTCGCTTTGTTAAATAAATTTCTGGATGAAATATAAAATTGTCTATTAATATCTGTCGGATGACGCAGAAAAGTGTTCCGAAATTTCAGAAAGTTCTCTCGTTCATTAAAGCAGTTTTCATCAAACAATTCATTGTTTTTACGAATGTTGTTATGAAAACAGATTTTCCGAAAACTTCAAAAGCACCGTTATAAAGTATTTGAGTTATCTCCCTTACCGAATCACTGACCTCGTCCAAGGTAGAAATATCATTCACTAGTGAAAGCAATCTGTCTTGTTGATTATGTAGTAATTGGATATAATCAATGTTTTTATTGATTTAATATACGTGTGAACTTTTGGTATATTGTGTGACGGACGATTGTTCGTAAAATCTAGTTCAAAATAAAGCGGCGAGTGGTCTGAAAACTCATTCAACTGTAACACTTCAAAATTACTAATTAACTCGTAATCAGAAGGAGAAACAAGTAAATAACCATTAACACTTCTTCCGTTAGATGTACAGAAAGTGAAATTATCGTGTTTGTCGTTTCCGAGTCTTCCATTGGCTACCGTGAGACCAGTGTCATAACACAACTGTAAAAGTTTACGACCAAAAGAATTGACGAATTTGTCCATAGAGCACCTATTTGAAACAATGGGGTTTTGCACCTGCTCAACACTCTCAACATATTTATTTAAATTATCATTAGTCAAAAAGTCGTTTGCTTCACCTATACGACTATTCAAATCACCACAAACAAATACAGTCCCTTTTTCTTTTAAATCTACAACAATACTTTCAATTACTTCATGAAAATCATGTTCACATATTTGATAAAAATTAGATCCTTCATGAGGAATATACGAGAAACACATATAAATATCATTATTAATAGCAAAAAAATCTCTTTTTAGTTTAATTACAACAATTCCATAGTTCAATTCTGTTTCAATAGAAATACCATCACACAAGTAATTTTTACAAAAAACAGCTATACCTCCTTCATTTCTAGTACCTATATTTTTACAACGATTAATACAAGAAATATTAACAAAACCATTAATATTAATTAAGTTATTTTCTTTTAACCAAGTTTCACAAACGAATAAAATATCGTATCTATTAACTAAATTAAGAAAATCGTTATCATCATAAATTGATATAAGTCCATGCACATTCCAACACAAACATTTTAAATTTTCAAATTGTTCTCTGTGTAAACCCTATGGAGTATATTCTTTCCCACCAACGAAAATCTTGTCCTTTACAAAGTAGGCTTTTACATCTTGGTCACGCAACTGTTTCATGATAGGTAGTTTCTCTTTCCTATGTTTGTGGATCTCTAGAGGGAGTTGTTCCGAAATTCCGAACTCTAACCCTTTTAGGTGTTTTGCTCTTTTTTTGACGTTGTCCCTATTCTCAAAAGATGAAAATTTAACAAGGATTGGCCGGATTTTGTTGCCCTTTTTACCTAAACGATAAGCATCAGTAACCACAATATTAGATGGATTTTCAATTTTCAGCTTTTCCTCACAGAATATGTCAATGGTATGACGACAATTTTCATCATTAACTTCAGGAATATTATAAAATATTAGATTGTTACTCATTGCTTTCATCTGGACTTCAAGTAATTCATTTTGCAATCGATCATTCTCCCTTTTCATATCATCAAGCGATGCACTTAGTTTTAATCAACAGTATTCACACTAGAGCTATTGGTTTTTAATTGGCCTGAAATTTTATTTAATTCCGCTTTAATATCGGTGAAATTTTGTTTGTGGTTGTCATATTCATTACTCATTAACTGTGTGCTCTTTTCGACTTGGTCTAAACGGTCATCTAAAGATTTGGTACCCTGTTCCAATCGTATAACCTTTGCATTTAAAGAAGTTACAAACGAGTAAATTTTTTCTAGTTTATCAAGCTTGTTTTCAAACTGGTCCATCCGACGGAATATCTCGTCAACCCACGTAGGACGCTGTTGTGTAGATGCTGACTGGGTAGGAGGTGATATATGTTGCATGTAATGTATAGGTGGTGGGTACATCCCGAGGGTCGGACTGGAGCACAAGTGCGTGTTTTGTGGCATGAACCCAGCGTTCGGGCCAGGGTTGTAAGGATATACAAAGTTTGGATCTTGTGAAAAATTTTGTTCATATTAACACTTGTGTTCATTGTATCTAAAACATTAGAATTAGAAGGTGTATTGGGTGGTTTGTTTACATTTGTAATGTCACCTGAACTGTCACCTGTGTTGACACATGAGTTGTCTTCAGTAGAGTTTACTTTTACTCTTCTTTTTACTCTTTTTTCTAGACGTTTTTTTACTTCCAGAGTCATTTAGAACACTTATATCACTAGTATTAGTCCGTTTGACGCCTTTTCCAGGCATTATCACACATTTTTAGAAAAAAATTATCTCTGTTCAAAAAACACTACTACCCGCCATTATGTCACATGATCATATGTTCAAGCATCTTCAATTCAAAACCTGTTGATTTTTAAAATCAGTCGATTTACATGGTATTTGCTGGAAGTTTTTGAACCAATTTGGTGCGAAATTTTACACTATAATTATTGTTCAAGACTGTAGGGTTAAGCTTGTAAACAAATTACCCCCTCACCTCACACATAAGGTAAGTGCCTGTCCAAATTCAGGAGCATGTGATTCAGGGGTAGTCATTTGGTTAAGTTAATGTCTCTTTGACATATATATATATATACCCCATTTTCATACTCAATTTTCAAAGTCTGCCATAAATATTTCTTAGTTTATAGTTAAAGCCTAAATCATGCATGGGTTTTCTAATTTATTTGCTTTAAATATTTGTTCATGTTGCTGGATTTTATCATTGTTTATAGCTTGCTATAGAGTATGGGATTTGCTCAATGTAGTAGGTTGTAAGAAGACCAATAGTAGACACATCAATTTTGGTATTTTGTGAGTATTTGTCTTATTGGCAATTATACCACAACTCCTTATTTGAGTTCATCTGATACAAAACAAAATCTGTCATTTTACTGACTCTTCTCTCTTTTTATAAAAGGGTCAATCCCGCAATCCCGAGCTTATTCACACCTGAACTCAAACTAGACCCAAAGTCCCGTTGAAGGTCCTATCTCCTCGGGTTTCCCCCCCCATCAGGGACGGTTTTGAATACAAGTATTGATAGGTCAAATTTATTCCAATATCATACATTCTTTTCTATACATGTGATGTCCCTAATTTCTGATGAATTAGCTCTTAAAAAACTCTGATTAAAATATTTGCGAAGAATACAAACTTTTCATTGCAGTTGTATCCCTTTTCATCAATGCCAACTTGAAAGAACATTGTTTAATTTTACGGGACAAGGTAATGCAGAGATTGATCACCAAATAAATTACAAATATGAAGAGATTGTCAAACATTTATGGAGTCCCTTAAGTGCCATGTAAATAAAATAGATATTTTCTTTTGCCAGAGGTTTAATGTGATGCAGACCAGTTTGAAAAATCATGCCGAATTTATACTCGTGCACAACTTTAGAAAAAATGCTTCGCCGATCGCAGCCTGATACGATCGCTGAGGTAAAACACTGAACAGTTAGTGCATTTTTGGACACACTATTGAAGTTTGATACAGTTTGAATGGATTGTGATCAAGTTTTTGACATAATACAGGTTTCTGACACATAATAAATGTGGCGAAAGATCTTAAAAATTTGAAATAGGCAAAATCCCGCTAACATGTTTAACCCCGCCATATTATGTATGTATATGCCTGTCCCAAGTCAGGAGCATGTAACTCGGTGGTTGTCGTTTGTTAATGTGTTACATATTTGTATTTCGTATTTTTTTGTACTTAAATGAGGCCGTTGGTTTTCTCTTTTGAATTGTTTTACATTGTCATTTTATAGCTGACTATGCAGTATGGGCTTTGCTCATTGTTGAAGGCCGTACAGTGACCTATAGTTGTTAATTTATGTGTCACTTTGGTCCCTTGTGGAGAGCTGTCTCATTGGCAATAATACTACATCTTCTTTTTTTAAACTTTTATATCAACTATTTTGTTTAATTTTCGATTAAAGATTTCTTGCTATTGCAAAATACTTTGCGATCAGATATTTTTTGCTTATTGTGCAATACTGTGGAATTGAACAGTTCTTGCTAATGCGACAACTTGTGCAATTGAAGATTTTCTGTTATTTGGCCATTTTACTTTGGCAATTATGTGCAATTTAAGATTTATTGTGCAATACTGTAAAATTGAAGATTTTTTGCTATTGCGCAATACTGTGTTATAATTGAAGATTTCTTGATATTGTGCAACATTGTGATATTGCGCAATACTGCGCAATACTATGCAAATGAAGATTTCAGACTATTACTCAAATCTTAATGTTGTTATATATATTTAAATCAGAAATTATCAATGGGAAAAAACAAAAAATATATGACACCCCCCTAAAAAAAAATTGAACCCTTCTTGGAGTTATTACCCCCAAACTTTCCATTTATAGTATGGTACCTTGTGCTAGAATAACAGAAATATCCAATCACTTAAATAAATATAATTGTCAGGAAACTGCAAAAAAACTTCTTATTTGCCCTTTTTGGTCCCCAATTCTTCTTTACCTGATGGTACCAAAACACCGCTTCCTATTTTGATATTGAACCAACTGGAAATGTTCATAGAGATCGACGGAGACGACATCATACCAATAAATACGGAAGCCTTTTAGGGCCATGCTAGTCAACTTTTTACAATTTGTCATATCAAATTATTAATTTGATATTATAGGATTATTGCATGAATATTGGGGAATATTGTCCCGAGTAGAATTTTATATTGCACGAGCTTGCGAGTGCAATATATGTTCTACGAGGGACAATATTCCCCAATATTCATGCAATAACCCTTTTATTGTATAGCAATATAATATTTGAAAGTAAAAATTGGTTTAAACTAAGATTTTGTCGTTGATGACGTCATGAATTTTTTACGATTTATTGCACTAGTGCAATATTAGAATTTATTGCACGCTAACTTTTGGTTACTTTCTGTGGGAAATATTATATTGCTATACAATAAAACAAATTATTAATTTGATATAACACATTATAAATTTGTAATTTTCGATTTTGATATAACAAATTATTTATTTGATATAACAGATTATTAATTTGATATAACAGATCATAATTATTTGATATAACAATTTATTAATTTTTAAATTATAAACATTTTCTCAAGCATACACAAAAATAGTCTGAATTACATGCTCTACTGTTGCAGTTATACCACACAACCATTTTATACAGCCACAGTAATCTGAAAAAGAAATATACATTACGCATGAACATTGAAATAATATTTAATGCAAAACAATTATAATTAACTGAGCTTTACAATTATAATGTATAGAACATTTCTTTTTCTTTGTTATAAAGTGATTTGTTCACATGCATTTTAAAGTACCAGCATTTCTTAGCAATAAAAGGATGAAAAACAAGTCATTTGCTGATGTCTTGCCAAATATCTTTTTAACATTGTTTTATAGTATATCAGGCTGTTAACATACTTGATTTTATATAACAATTTATTAATTTTACATAACAATTTATTAATTTTATATAACAATTTATTAATTTTACATAACAATTTATTAATTTTATATAACAATTTATTAATTTTAAATAACAAAAAAGGTCAAATTACCTATGCATGGATTAGGGTTATCCCCCTTCTCTATTTGACATAAAGTATATATTAATTTAATGCAACGATTAAACTGTTTAGAGATATAGACATAAATGTTTTTTTGCATTGCTCATGATCTGAATGCCTTCTTAAATATATGCAACGTTATAAAGGTGCTCAGATGATACTCGTGTGGTCTTTTTTTTTTAACAGAAATTGAAAGTCCACAATCATTCAAAATCTCACGCATGTTTCTTTCTTTTTAATATAAAATTTCCAAACCAAATATATATGTTGAAACAAATTTATTTAAGACAAATGTAGTGATGAATTGAAGGATGTTTAATAAATTCTTTCATAGATATAGGGAGATGTGGTTTGAGTACCAATGAGGCAACTCTCCATCCAAGTGACAATTTATAAAAGTAAACCCTTATAGGTCAAGGTACGGCCTTCAACACGGAGCATTGGCTCACACCGAACAACAAGATTTAAAGGGCCGCACAAATTACTTAAGTAAAACCATTCAAGCGGGAAAACCAACGGTCCAATCTATATAAAAAAAATGAGAAACGAGAAACACGTATAAATTACATAAACAAAATTAACGACAACTACTGTACATCAGATTCCTGACTTAGGACAGGTGCAAACATTTGCAGCAGGATTAAACAGGTTCCTATTGAAAGTAATAGAGCAACATGCCAGTGTTTTTTTTAAGAAGGAAAAGCATATTTTGTTATCCTTGCATGTTCCTATGTTCCTAAAAACACCAACATCTCAATAGAACTCTTCATTTCGCTTTGACTTGAAAATATGCTATATAAATTGATCAAATAGACCCCCCTTTTCTATCTTATATTTGTTCGTTCTGAGGCACCAGGTCCAATATGCGAAATTGAGCAACAAGTCCCGAAAATAGTCTCAAATGAAAGGGAAAGGGGGAGGATTGGTAATAGAAACATTAAACCTGTAAATTGAGTTTTGAAAATGCATTATATATTCGTTACTGGACGTCAGATGAACAATCAATTAATACACGAAATGCGCCAGTTCGGGTTATGCAACTTTTAATTAATCATTATCATGATAAAATCACACTATTTGGATAGAAATTTACAATTCGTTTATCAAATTGATAAATTGTTATATCAAATTGATAATTTGTTATATCAAATTGATAATTTGAATTATCAAATAAATAATTTGTTATATCAAATTAATAATTTGTTATATCAAATTAATAATTTGTTATATCAAATTAATAATTTGTTACATCAAATTAATAATGTTTTATATCAAATAAATAATTTGTTATATCAAAATCAAAAATCTGTTATATCAAATTAATAATTTGTTATATCAAATTTATAATTTGTTATATCAAATTTATAATTTGTTATATCAAATTCTAAAAAGTAGACTAGCATGGCACTAAAAGTCTTCCGTAAATATACGACGCCAAGAAATGTTTGCGGTCGTTTAAAAACTAGTGACCACGACTTTCAAACATAGTTGACTGATTCAATAGGGAGAAGCGCACAAGTTTGAAAGTCATGCGAACTATTTTTGAAAGTTAAGCACACAAATTTTTGAAACTTATGCGCACAATTTAAATTTGTTCGCATGACGTTCGAAGTAATGCACATGCTTTAAAAAGTCGTGTGCACCAGTTTTTAAGTCATGCACACGAATTTTCAAACTGGTGCACACCTGATTAAATCTACAGCAAACAAAATATTTATATTTACATGGCACCTACCGGGCTATGTGAAGATTAAATCCCAAAAGTTTAAAAAGATAATAAGATCAAACTTTTAATATTCACTTTGATTTCTATTTGAAACGACAACCCTACAATAAAGTCAATTGAGTATTTTTGTTGACAATCTTATCTGACAAAGAGGGAGGTATGATACAAGCCATTATTTGAACCCTGAAATTGCAGAAAAACAAAAAAGTTAAATTATTCAAGTCTATCAAAAGTATGATAACTTTATTGATATATCAACAGGCTATGTATAAGTACCGGGCCACGTCCACTTGTATTTTTGTCCATCTGATGAGTCAAGCCTTTTTCAACTGATTTTTATAGTTCGTTCTTAAGTTGTACTGTTATACCACTGTCCCAGGTTAGGGGGGGGGGGGGGGATCCCGCTAACATGTTTAACCCCGCCACATTATTTATGTATGTGCCTGTCCCAAGTCAGGAGCCTGTAATTCAGTTGTTGTCGTTTGTTTATGTGCTACATATTTGTTTTTCGTTCATTTTTTTACATAAATAAGGCCGTTGGTTTTCTCGTTTGAATTGTTTTACATTGTCTAATCGGGGCGTTTTATAGCTGACTATGCGGTATGGGCTTTGCTCATTGTTGAAGGCCGTACGGTGACCTATAGTTGTTAATGTCTGTGTCATTTTGGTCTTTTGTGGATAGTTGTCTCATTGGCAATCATACCACATCTTCTTTTTTATATTAGACATTGAATGATTTTAGACCAAGTTTGGCTTTATTTGGCCCAGTTGTTTTGCAGGAGCTATTTTTGGTAAAAATTACAAAGTTTACTCAAATTAATGAAAAACTTTCTGCAAAGGCCATTAACTCTTTATGGGTCAATGGCAATTTTGATCATGTTGACTTATTTGTAGATACTACCTTGCTACACATTTTGCCGTTTTTGGTTTTTATTTATCAATAATAATATTAGCAATTGAGCGGCAGTAATTCAACATCGGTTTGTCTATGTAATTTGAAAGGCCATATCTCCTTGGTTAATTTTGGTCATGTTGACTTATTTTTAAATCTTACTTGGATTATGACTTTATTTTTGAATACAGAGGGCCGAAAATAGTTATCGTCACCCTCTCCTTTAGTATTGAAAAATCAAATAGTAGTGTTTTTATGGCATACAATACAGTTTTGATCCCGGCCATATTGAAATTTTGATGAAAATTTGCATCATTATTAATACCAGTCCTGATTAAATCAAATATGTAATAAAATATATACCTTCCTGTGCTACTTTTTGAGTAAAATGAGGTCGAATTTCAGATATTTCCACAAAATTTGGATTTGTGGACTGAATTTTCCATTCAAAGAAATGCATTTTATTTTTAATTTTAAATGATAAACACAATCTGTTCTTCGTTAAATTATCTTTTATTTCTGTTTATAAAAAAAATCTTTAAATTCATGATTTTTTTTTTAAATAACTCATATTTATCAAATACTCATGAATGTTGAAAAAATGCATTTTTCGCTGTTTATTTATTAAACTTTAAAAAATGCATGATTGACACTTTCTTGAAACTTCATACAAATAAATATACATATAAAACAAACGTTCTTTAAAATTAAAAAAATGTGTCCATGAACTTGTTTTCAAATTAAATTAGTTTGAATGATAAAAATCAGTCGAATTATACATCTTTTCCCGATGTATCCCAGTTTGACGTCGCGAAAACAATATTTTACGTTATCAGCGTCAAATAAATGTTACCTCCCCTGTAACTATATCGTATGCCATTAAATTTTGACCTTGGTCCAGTCACAACATCCCACAAGAGCCTATGCAATTATTCGCTTATTGCTGTTTCAAAGAAAGATTGAATGCAATTCAATTCAATTCAATTCAATTCAATATTTTATTTACGTCTCACCTTATGTATAAAATTACACAATACATTTATAAAAGATACATTTTGTATACATAAGCCAATCTGTACAGATTTATGAGAGACGATAATCAATTAAAAGAATATGTATATGTACATAATAAATATTAAACCTAAATGGTAAAATTATACAACAAAAGTATTTAATTATTATTTACAATATAAAACTTCTCGGCGTCGTTTAAGAATAAAATTACAGGTTTTGGCACATAATCTTATAATATCTTGATTCGAAAATAAAAATACCATTTTCTGACAATCTGTAAAACTATTAAAATGTTCATCAATTTTAAGAGACTCAGTAAAAAGAACCTGTCTAAGATCATTATAAACAGGACAATGTAAAATAACATGATATTCATCTTCGACAGTATTAAAACAATTAAAACAACATCTCTCTTCCAGCGGCAAATGTTCATACCTCCCAGTTTCCAGTCTAATAGGAGCCACCCCACATCTAAATTTTGCAAAGGCGCTTCTGTCACAAAAAGGCATTAACAGTTTGCAGTAGTTTTCTACAACATATTCCTGCTTAAAAATATTATAGGTTCTCAATTTATTCCGCCCATTTCCCCGTCTGGAAGAGGATGAACTAACAATACTTTTCCATTCTTCAATATAAATATCAAACATTCTTGACATGACTTTATCAATAAACATATTTTTATTAATATTAGTGTTTGTATTACAAAAGTCAACCAATTCAAGTTCCGTGAAATGTTTTTTAACAATGAAATTCCAATTTTTCACAATTCTATGTTTCAGACTGACCTCATCTGCCCATATGAATATTTTCTTATTAATACGATCTGGCTCCATATTTACTAATCTGTGCCAGTGTCTTGCAATTACTTTCCATTGAGTATGGTAAATTGGAATCCACCCCATGTCTCCCATAATAGCTGGATTAGGTGTATATTTACCAACACCAAGGAAGAACCTACACGCTCTCATTTGAATCGCATTAATAAATGAGAAATTCTTGCATCCCCAAATCGCGGCACCATATTCAACAATAGGACTTACAAGTGCATCAAATAGTTTTTTATAGACGTCATATGACATGCCACCAATAGCTTTACACTTAGCTATAACCAGACCTAGAGCTCTGTTTGCTGACCTAGCAACTGCTTTTGCAGTAATACTAAAGTCTAGAAACTCATTTAAAACAAGGCCTAGATAAGCATATTCGCTGCTAGTAGCAATATTCATATCCCCACACTTAAAGACGTGACTTGATCGTTCAAATGAGGTCGGTCTGAAATGGACAACATTACTCTTACATGAATTAATAGTCATTTTATTGTCAGTACACCAATGATATAACTCATCTAAGAGGTTTTGTAACTCACTCTCAGTATTTGCTAACAGTACGATATCATCAGCATACAATAAAATACATACTTTTTCTCCCCCAATGTCAACACCAAAATCAAATGATTTTAAGTATACAGCTAATTCATTTATAAAAAAGTTAAATAATAAAGGAGAAAGTGGACAACCTTGTTTTAAACCACAGTTCACAGTAAACCAATCTGTATTGAAGCTATTGACTCTGATCGAGCACCTGACCCCATTATAAAGGGACTTAATAGCCATACACATTTTTACATCAACCCCCAGAGATGTGAGTTTTTCCCATAACAGTGTCCTATTAATCGTATCATACGCCTTCTTAAAATCGATAAATGCACAAAAGGTGGATTTTCGTAGTTTTTTACGAACATCGACTAAACTAGTAAGTGAAGATATTTGATCTATGGTACTCCTTCCCTTCCGGAACCCATTTTGATCATCAACTAAGGACTTATTATGTTCAATCCATTGAGACAGCCTCAAGTTTAATATGTTACAATATAATTTACTGTAAACCAACTTATTTTCGCGGATACTTAATTTCGCGTTTTACCCATTTTAGATCACTTCGCGGCTATTTAATTTTGCGATTTTCCGAAGTTCAATAATGAATGATCCATGTATAACATATTCGCGACGATTAATATTCGCGTTATTTTTCTATTCGCGAAAGTCGCGAGAATAAATCGCTCGCGAAAATAAGTTGGTTTACAGTATATGAAGCTGGGGCTAAAGCAATACCCCTATAATTTAAGGGGTCTCTTTTATCTGACATGTTATTTTTGGGTATCGGATTAATAATTATATTATTCCACATCTCTGGGATTTTACCAGTTTTAAAACACCAATTAAACAATCTATGTAAAAATATAATACAATTCTGGTTACATAAAACATCAGCTGGAATATTATCTACACCAGAGGCTTTGCCTCTTTTGCTTTTACATACGACATTAAAAACCTCTTCAAAAAAATTTTCTTCTGTTAAAAGAAAGTCGCTTTCTGTCAAAACGGCAGGGCTCTGATCGACTGGAATGTTCCTATCCGTAGTAACCTGGTTACCTGTTTGATTAGGTAGATCGGCATAGTCCGATTTCCACTTTAACAAAACATCATCAACATTTGAAGATACATTACCATTTGCGTCTACAACTTCCATTGGTATTAAAGTTTTGCGTTCCGAAGCAATTCCTATCTTACCTATCTTCTTCCAAAACGTTTGTTGATCAGCTTTTGATTCCAACAATAATTCTTGCTGCAATGTGTACCAGTACTTACGTTTTGCTTTTTGAACCTCACGATCGAAAACCCTTCGTTTTGACACAAAACTGGACTTTAGCTCAACACAAGACACACGAGACAATTTGCCCTTTTTCCATAACTTTTCTGCACAACACATATCATTAAAAAATACACTTAAATTATCATTCCACCAAGGTTTTTTAATTCTCTTTCTCTTTTTACAATACGTACTATCAGACATGACAATTACTTTTGAATGCAATTTCTGATTCATTTCTTCGCTGACAATAGCACAAAAATCAGTATAAACTTGCATAGAATCATCGAACAAAGTTGATTCTTTTTGAATTATCATGAAATAATATAATTTAATTACGGGTGCCACATGTGGAGCAGATTCAGCATTCCCTTCTGGAGCACCTGAGATCACCCCACAGTTTTTTGTGGGTTTGGGGTTGCTTAATCTTTAGTTTTCTGTATTGTGTTTTGTAAACTATTGCATGTTTGTCATTTTCTTTTAAAGCCATGGCATCGTTAGTTTATTTTTGATTATGAGTTTGAATGTCCCTCTGATATCTTTCGTCCCTCTTTTACACCACATATGCTGGTTGCTATGCAATAAGTAGTGTTACATAAGATATTTTTAAATAAAAGATCATTATGCACACGATGCATAATTGATCTTTTTATGTTAGTTTAGTTTTTATCAGGTATTTATACTTTTAAATTGTACTTATTATCCATGGATTGAGCGTGGGTATTTTCAAGTATCAGTTGGATACTAGGCATTTATGTCATGAATAACTGTTGCTAAGGAGAGTTTCGCATCTCTTAAAGCACAATTTGACTGTGATTGTGTTTTATTTTATCACCAGCAGGCTTCAAGTGACTTATTTTGTGCATTTTTGTTAAAAATCAACGTTGTATATGTTCAGCCTCAGTAGGTTGCTATGCTAAAAAGATGGTTGCCATGGAGATTTTATGCATATTTTTCTACTCAATTGAATACACTTTTATGTGACACTTATTTTATCAGTAAAAATTAAAACATCTGTGCATTTTTTTTTATGAAAGTGACCCCTATTAGGTGACAAAATTATTATTATATACATCTGGATTTTTTACAATTTTGACCCAAAAATTGCTTATTTTTGTGTAAAATTTATAAACTTGAACCGTTTGATTTTCCTGTTACCATATCAACCATAAATAAACATTTTTTTAAGAAAAGATTTTTTAGCTTATAATTTTAAGGTTATTTAATTAAAATATTTACTTGCAATGACCACTATTCTTTATTCTGATATTATATTTCATGTCGGAATATCCTGTTTTTACCTCAAATAGTGTCTCAGATTCACTAGTTTCTATGGTAACCATTATTTAACTGCCAAAAAAGTTTTTTTTCCTCACAAATGATCGTTATTGTTTGTCGTATGATCTTTTAAGACTAAGATGTTTATTTTAAGCAAGGTTTGATGATTTTTTTAAATTTTTTTCACTTTTCACCTGAAGCTCTATGCTTATTGGCACAGCCTCTTAAGATGTAACGAGCAATTTGGTAAAATAAATTTGTCGCAATCTTTTACGGTTGCGAAGGAGTAGTGGCCACAAGAAAACAGTGTTTGGGGAGATAACTCTTACAACGTAAAGTATTTTGTTACGCAGTTGTAAATTTTTAAAGCGTATAACTATACTATACCATGTTCCAAATATCTAAGCGACATCTTTTGAAACATAAATACTACACAAGAACAAAAATTAGGCGGAAGAAAAAAAATAAAAAAATAATCAGAACAAATTCAATAGGTCTTTCCACGGAAAGGTGGAAAGACCTAATAACAATAATAATCAGAAGAAATACAATAGGTCTTTCCACGGAAAGGTGGAAAGACCTAATTACCAATTTTCTTCTTTATTACTTTTCAAATCAAAATAAAACTTAGTGAATATGTTTTTTATGGTATTATGAACATAATAAGATGAAAAGTGAAAAATCGCGAATTATCCCTTTAATGGTAATAGCTTTAGAAGGAGCCAAGTTTACATTTCAGTCAAAGTTTCTATCTATTTTTTATTCTAACACAAGAAATGTGCATTAAGTTTCTATCTATTTTTAGCTCACCTGACCCGAAGGGCCAAGTGAGCTTTTCTCATCACTTTGAGTCCGTCGTCCGTCGTGGTCTGTTAACTTTTACAAAAATCTTCTCCTCTGAAACTACTGGGTCAAATTTAAACAAACTTGGTCACAATCGTCATTGGGGTATCTAGTTTAAATAAACAGCTGCGCCATGAGCGCATGATACGCCCGACGTCTTGTGTCGAAGTTTTATGCAATAATCATAAATAGTTTCTGAGAAAGTTTTCAGCAATTACCATTTATTGCTTTTGAGACACAGCGGGAAATGTGAACCCCCCTGCCCCCTGCCCCCCCCCCCCCCCCCCAACCCTGTTTTTTTTTTTTTTACAGATATCACTTAAATAAAATTTTGAATCAAACCAAATAGAATACAGATCTTAAGATTAATATAACAAAGAAGTGTGTAAAGTTTTAAGCAATAATCATAAATCGTTTTTGAGATACGGCACGACATGTAAAACCCCTCTCCCCCTTTTTTTTTTACAAAATACTCAATAACTCAATAATAAAATTTTGAATCATCACCAAAAAGTATACAGATATTAAGATTAATATAACTAAGAAGTGTGTAAAGTTTTAAGCAATAATCAAGAATCGTTTTTGAGATACGGTGCGACATGTGAAAAAAATCACACCCCTGTTTTAGTTACAAAGTGCCGTAACTCAAAAAGATTAAATCTCATTTTCACCAAAAAGTATACAGATCATTTGACCATCATAAAAAACAACTATATTAAGTTTCAGGAAATTTAGATAAGTCGTTCTCAAGTTACGGTGCGACATGTTTACGCTGGACAGACGGACTGACGGACGGACGGACAGACAGACAGACGGACGGACAGACAGACGGACGGACGGACACCGGACATTTGTATACCATAATACGCCCCGTCAAAATTTTGACGGGCGTATAAAAATGTGTCCGGCGACCGGCCAACCAACCAAGATGGCTCATATCTCTGAAACCAAAGCAATTAGAGCAAATCTGACATGGGGACAATTGTTTATCAGGTCAAGATCTATCTGCCCTGAAATTTTCAGATGAATCGGAGAACCTGTTGTTGGGTTTTAAAAAGTGTTCGATGACCCTACCTGCAACCAACATGGCTGATTAAACTGAAAAATGGAACATTGGCGTAAAACTTTAAAATCTACACATCAGCAAAATAGCTGAAATTGTCAATCAACTCTTAAAACATAGGTTATAGCTATTAACTAATTATTGCATTTTAAAAACAAATCATAGCAGATACAGAAAAAACTGTAAACAAATAAATGATCAGCAAGACAAGATCAGTGGCCGAAATTATACGTTCACTTCTGATAGCATTATTAATCCTTTAAAGTTTATTTTAACATTTTTTCATCGTGTGCAAAACGACAAAAACAGACTGAAACAGTGATAAAAAACGATTAGCAATACAAGATTAAGAAAAAGACCTTTAAGTCCTGAATAATATATATATTTTATTGTTTTGGAAAGTTGCCATTGTTTGAGCTGCATTTTAATCCATGTGATTCTACGACAAACTCCCTGCAGTCTATAGTCTTGGACTATTATACTTACTATAATTATAATAGTTCCAGCTATTGTTTAGAAAAAAATATTACAATGAATGAACTGCTGACAGCATCTGTGTATACCGTTCTGTTTTGCCTTAAACATTAAACAGAAATCGAATCCGTGCAATAATTTCAATAAGGAGGAATTAACAGTGTACAAACTGAGTACATGACAGCAGGGACATGATGACAGGCGTTTTCAGTGCATTGTGTACAGCCGTGCGTGATCGTATATACAGACCTGATATTATGAACAGCCTAAAATTGATCAAATTATTAAATTGAATATGAATTATAAAATATCCGACTATTTTCTTCCTTAAATACAACTTCATATTTTAATATCCTGAATCAATAAGTTTGGTGATAGTTTTCACCAAAGGGGCATAATTTCTTGCATTTCCTGCTGATATTTGTCCAGATTCAAACAGTTCCCATGTTCCAGAAGGTCTGGACATAGAACACATAATAACAGCCTGCGAATGACCAGCATGTGAAAATGAAGTTTTACATAGATTTTTATCGAGTTTTGATGCTTCGAAGAACATTAAGCTTGGATTTGGGTACTTTGAAATACTTGGAGAGTTCCACGCACTGAGTGTAAAAAAAAGGTGTGTTACATGATCAGGAATTTCACGGATATGAACGTCTATAGTATGATGGCCAGTTTTTTTCACTTTGTCAATTCTGTCACCTGAATGTTTAACACCAGCTTGGGAATTTTCAGTCCTATAATCAATTATTTTGCATTGATCAGGACCGCTGAATATCAAGCATGATGCATCAAGAAAATCAACAGTGACATCTTTGCTTCCAAAACCAAAATATTTAAACAACAAACTTTCGGTTTCCTTCATAGGAAGTCCCCAATATAAATCGAAAACGACATGGTCGAATTTTTCTGGAATGGCATAGAGGCATACAACCAAGCAAATCTTTGAATTCGATGTCACTCCATAATCTGACAATTTATCTGCTTCATCCTGTAAAATAATATAGAAAGACAATCACGTAGTTGTTAATCATTCGCTTTTAGTGAATTCTTGTGTCAGAATTAGATGAACGTGTTACGAAGTCTAATTACAGTAATTGAGAAAAATAGATAGCCCTGCATAGCTTTCTTTATGCCAGTATGGATAGAAAACTTGAATTTACTGTGCTTATCCAAATTGAATAACCTTGGTGGTATCACAATAGTTATGGCTAAACAGTTTAACAAATTGCAGTTTGAATTATTATCCCACAAACTGATTAAATGGTAAAACATTTCTAAATCAGTGACTCATATTATAGTAAGTAATTACTTTGCTTGAATTCATGACATAGACATCAACTAACAGGAGCTGGATGGTATTTTGTCTTTCACAACAATCACTTCATACTAACAACTTTTCACTTGAGCAATCTGTTAAAATATTTAGCCTGTTGATCAGTTTGTGGGATATGAATTCAAACTGAGATTTGGTAAACTGTTTAGCAATAGCTATTGTGATACCACAAAGGTTACTGAATAACAAGAGTATAATCGGGAACATTGTCGGTTTTTGTCTACACGTATTTTGCAGGATTTAATGAGGTGTAAAATAGAAAATGCCTACCCATGTTAAATGAGCATATAACATGACAAGGAAAAATCATTTCTATTCTAACAAGATAGTACATACTTTTTACGTTCGAAACGAACATTCAATAAGGGGAAATAAGTTGAAATATATATATAAAAAAATTAAACAGAACAAGAATGTGTCCACGGATTCCCCACTCGCACTATCATTTTCCTTGTTCAGTGGACCGACAAATTGGGGTCACAAATCTAATTTGGCATTACAGTGAGTTGACTATGGGTGTTACTGTAAAACTTTACTTGTAGCCTTACCTGTTTCTAAAATTGACAATACAATAGAAACATTTAGAATGACCAGTTGGTATTGTTAGAATTGAGTCTACCTTGATTCTACCTGTACAGTTTTTTATTTACCTATTCCAACCTAACAGCATGCTTTTTTCCTGAGTTTTTTCTTTACCTAAGATTATTCTATTAAAAAATTGATAAGGAAGAAAATATTTTTGGTTTTCATTGTTTTAAATCCCAGATATTTATGATTTATCTAATTTGTACCTAAAATTCTAAATCAGTAAAAGATTAAATTAAGTACGTATTAATATGTTTGAAAATTTAAACTGTTTTTACATACTAATTGCTTCTTTAAAATTCTAACCCTTATACATAGAATTGTCCAGCTGCCAGTGAAAAAAGAATAGCTGTTCAGGTGTTTACAGTTTAAATTTTCAGATGGATATGTTGGTCATTTCTTCACATGACCCTTCAAGATTTCCATTTTGGATTATTATTTGCAATGTTTGAAATCTATTGGTATCATGTTGCATCCATATTGAATTTATTTTATTTGAATTCACTTCTCAGACTTTTTATAGTAATTTTGCTTTTTAAAATGTGATTTTTTTCAGGAATTTATTGTCATGAAGGTATCAAGGAGGAAATAATTCATTCAAACTGTTTTGTGTGGCTTACACATGATGTTGTACATATAAAATTCAAATAATTTTGGAGTATACCTTGCAGTACTTTTTCTTTGAAATCTAATATTATATTAGTAGGACTTTTGTGCATAAAATGCTGTGTTCACTGAAGGAAATTCAATTTTCATAAGATGGGATTTAGTATCTGAAAGATTAAAAAATATCAAAACTGGAATTCAAGTAGGAGATATAGTGTGAGTTCATCCAACATGTTTCTGTGGCTTTAAATGTGATTTTAAAAACATTCATTATTAATTTTGGGATCTATTACAAACTAAAGATGATTCACCATTTAAATGGGATCTTGGAAATGAAAAATGTTGAATTAATGCAGTGGATATAGTATAATGTAGTGATAAAGTGAAAAATGAAATTAAAATATTCTAAAATGTTCCTGACATTAGGATATGTTTTTTTAAAAGTGAATGTGAAATTGGAAATAGCCATTATAAAATTCTGGATCAAATATTGTTTAATTTGGAAATTTATCATAGGAACAGGATTCTGAATTATGTAAACATTCCGCACCTATCTAATTGGAATTTATATCATGGGCAGTTAATCAGATATATATATATATATATATATATATATACTATGGATTAAGACGTAGAGAAAAATGAATAAAATTGGGAATTATTTAAATTCTTTGTTGGAATTTTGGATGAGATGTCAAATATCAGTGTCAATAAATAAATAAAACTGTTTATTGAACTATGATTTTGATATTTCAATATACACAAACAATTTATACAAGAAAAATATCAATAAGTATTCATCAAATTATGGAAATAATAAATTTATTAAGATTTCCATAAGAACAAAAGCAAATTATTTCCCTCAAGAAAAGGCCAAAGAGATAAAAAAAAAGGAAGTTTTTTTTCAACAATACAAATGAAATAATGTAGCAATTAAAGTGAGTGAAATATTACGACTGGATTATTCGGGGTATTAAACACTACTAGCATCTGGCTATGAAAACATTAAGATGAAATGTAGTGCATTTTAGGCCATGCAATTATAAATACACTGCAAGAAAATAACATGTAGACATTCTTATTTGGCTTGATCACTCCTAATATTATAAATGACAGTAAAATAAAAAAATCTTTCTATTTCCTTCTGACTATTGTTTCTTTTGCAATTGAATGACCAATTACTTCTAGGAAATAAACTCATCATAGATACAAGGACAAATTTTGTATATACGCCAGACGCGCGTTTCGTCTACAAAAGACTCATCAGTGACGCTCGAATCCAAAAAAGTTAAAAAGGCCAAATAAGGTACGAAGTTGAAGAGCATTGAGGACCAAAATTCCTAAAAGTTTTGCCAAATCCAGCTAATGTAGTCTATGTCTGAGATAGAAAAGCCTTAGTATTTCAAAAATTCTAAATGTTGTAAACAGTTAATTTATAAATATAACCATATCAATGATAATTCATGTCAGCACAAAAAGTGCTGACTACTGGGCTGGATCAGAATACACTCATTTTTATGATAAAAAGAATGTAATTGTAATTGCTTTACTTGTTTAAGGATTCTCAAACGAAAAACATGGAAAGGGATTTTTTTTTAAATAAGTAGTTTTCAACAAATATTTATTAAATCTTTTACTGATTTATAATTTTAGGTTAAAAATAGATAAATCATATATATTGGGGATTTAAAACAATAAAAACCAAAACGATTTTCTTCCCTATCAATTTAAAAAAAGAAAAATCTTAGGTAAAGAAAAACTTCATGAAAAAAGCATGCTGTAAGGTTGGAATTTGGTAAATATCAAACTACAGGTAGAATCAAGGTAGATTTAAATCTAACAATACCAAATGGTCAATTTAATTGTTCCTATTGTACTGACAATTTTAAAAACAGGTTGAGCTATAGGTAAAGTTTTACAGTAACACCCATAGTCAACTCACTGGAACATTAGAAAGATCATATCATAAGGCATATGTGTACTTAGTTTCTCCTCTTTAGTTTGTACCAATGTCCGGTGTCGCTTTTATATAGTGGATAGACTTATATGCAGATGGCATCATAAACTTATGCTATTTCATTTTCTTTCCAAATATTTTCCAATTTAACTGTTTGAATAGGACCAAAACAAAGTTCAAGAATCCATTTCTAATGGTTACCTGGCTGCTCTCTTTTATAATTCTAGTATTCGAAATTAAGACTCAGGTGACATTAACAGCCAGTGACAAAGGATACCATTCTTATTTTGAGAATTAAACGAGACAGCTAGTGGATGATGCTATATGAAAATACGGATATGTGCTATGATTCCCACTTAGACACCTATCCATTTGAATTCGATTACGTTGTAATAACCAATTATAGCCCACCGTACAACGTTCAACAATGAGAAAAAACCTACACCGTATAGTCAGTTGTAAAAAAAACCGATATCATAAAATTAATATAAAACAATTCAAACGAGAAAACTAACAGTCAAATTCATTACATTACAAATTTGGAAGACACAAACCATCGACACCCACTGAAATTACAGGCTCCTGACTTTTTACAGGCATTATACGAGTGTCGCATGCTAAACACATTTGTTGGCGCTTAACGCTCCCCTCCCTGTACAATGGACTTTGTGGTGTAACAGCACAACATTAATGCTGTTTATTTGAAATATTTTTTAAACAGACAAATAAAATAGTTAAAACTGTTAGCCATTTGTATACAAGATCTTTGGTATACTATTTGATTTCAAGCATCACTTACTTCTGAAATATAATACTATATAAAAAAAAATGAATATTGTCGTCGCCGATGGATTACCATCCCTTTATCTCATTCTAAGATTTTTTTCGCTGGTGAGAAAGAAAAAAAAAAGTTCAGTAAAACAATATTTACCTGCATATCTTTTCCATTATACAGCAATTTCTGTTTATTTTTTGGATGATTCAAAATTTCTAATATTTTATCCTTTAAATTTCGAATGGTCATGGCCTCAAAGAATGGAATTCGGATTGATTCTCCCGTCAGACCTGTTACAATGACATTCTCCTCTTCATCACTTTTACAATGGTCAACTTTTGTATAGGAAGCTTCATATACGGGGAACATCTGTGAAAGAATCTGTTTAAACAGGACAACGCGTTCCGATCCTTTACCAATGACTTCCTTACAATCCGGGTAAGGACAAACTTCATGTTCAGTTACACTGTCGATCAAACACTAAAACAAAAAATAAACAGTTTTCGTTTGTTTCGTTTATAGTTTGGATGATAGCAAAGAAGGCACCGGAAACAGATAAATCAATTTAGAAACGATGACATTTGTACCGCAGATATAACACATATACGGCAGCACAATAGGGCAAAAGTATTCAAAACTTCGATTCATTATCCAAAAAGGTATTTCAACTGCTTAAAAAAGAATACACAATTTGTAAAAAGCTTGAAAAACAAATGGAAAACTAGTTTCAAATTGATTGACTCTCTTTCGCAATCTCTTATTATGCAATTTTGCGTCACCGGTAAATGATGGTATTATATATCTAATTTCAATTAATGGCGTTTAAATTTAAAAGGGCATTATTCATCCGTCAAATTCCAATTCACTGACTTGACGTAAATTTTCATATTTGATAATTTTCATACTAAAACGTTTATCCCAAATTAAAAAAAGGCTAAAATCCCATTCTTTCCCTGTAATTTAAACTGGTATGATTTAAAAAAATAATATTCAAACTGCAAATCCAGTGCGGAAGCCGGAGTTACTGGAAACAAGTGATAGTAGGAAAAAAAGTGTGAAAAAAGTGATGACAGGAAAATGAGTGACTCATTCTATGTTTTTTCATTGATGCCCTCTGGGGAAACTGTCCTTAACTTTCTAATCCAAAATCTTTCCCGAACGACTCTGTCGACCTTCGACCAACCCTCTTTGTGGTCTATGATATGAAGGTAAGGTTTTGAGATCAGCTTGGGCGTGTCAAGGTGATCTCAAATGACGACTTACGGGTAGGTCGGGCTTGCAAGTGTGGTCACTTCAATGACCATTGATGCGATTGTTGAATGGCGGCTCTGTTTCTCCAACATACTTCATCATGTTCATGCCACATCGACACTGAAGGAGGTATACAAAATTCTGAGTTTTGCAAATTACATTGCAAAGTATAGTGTACACAGACCCAGTCGAGTGGCAAGTAAATGTTTGAGTATTAAGTATTTGTTGACAAGTCAGACATCGCCTGTCACCACACGACTTGCACCATTCTGCAGTTGAACAGCTTTTATTTGAGGAGACGTCAGCTCTTACAAATAAGTCTTTGAGACTTGCTGGTCTCCGTAAAGCTAAGACAGGAGAATTGGGAAAGATCTTGGATAATTTAGGATGTTTGGCAATAATTTGCCAATTGGCACGGATCAAAAGTGAAAGGTTAGTAAAGGCTTGAATGTATGTTAGAACAAACGGGACTATTTTGCTGTGCCTCCTCCGTTTGTACTGTAACAGGTCATTGCGGCTGTTATTGTTAGCGCGCGCAAACCCCTTATCTATGTCCAAATTTTTATAACCACGTTTGGTCAAAAATCCGCGAAGTTCTGTAATCTTTTTGTGACAGCCTCCTCAGAGGAGCAAATCCGCTTGGAGAGAACGGTACTGATGTTTATATGTAGGTTAACATTAGAGGTCTGTTGATATGACACCGTCTTTTATAGATGTAGTTGTGTCTTAGAAAGATATTTTAGAGTCGGAAATTTCATACGTAAATTTAATTGACTGATGGGCCTTGTTTGTATGTCTGATGAAATCATCCAGTTTATGTTTGGATTCAATCCACTTCATGTCAACATCATCAATGAAACGGAACCAAGACAGATATTTGGATAAAGATGTTGAAAGAATTTGTTTTTCTAATTTGCCCATGAAAATATTGGCGTAAGACGGTGCCATTTTCTTCCCCATCGCTGTCCCGTTTATTTGAAGGTAATGATCACCATTAAAGGTAAAATTGTTGAATTTCAGGACCAGAGTAAGCAGCTGGACTAAACATTCAGAAGAAAGAGTACGGATTGTAGGGATGACTTTTGATAGGGTAAAGGAATCAAAGGCTCGTTTAAAATTGCATGCTCTTTTTTTTACAGTTTTTGTATTGAAACTGGAAAACAACTGAGGGTTGATGTAACAGGTGATTGTTAATAAAATATGTTTAATATTAAAAAAAATAAAAAAAATAAAGGTTTTGATTTTGTAAATATTGCCGGTATATTTAACGACCATTCTGTTAAAGAACAAATTCCTGGATATTTTGACAATACTGAGCTACCTCTTATTTGTTATATTCACAAGAAATCTACCCGGAAATTTGTTTTTAATTATAGTCAATATTAAGATGTTAATATCAGTGAAAATACACCTACTTCATGTAATTGTAGTACCTCCGAATATATTTATGGACCCATTTCCCATGTTATAACAGGAGATCTTAACATCGTCCAAGACCGAGAGTTAAAATCATTCCTCAGTAAAGGACCTAAATATCGTCCCCGTCAATTATTAATTGGAATGAGTGTCGTAATATCATCCACGACTCACTCCATACTTACTGTATTAAATGGATAAAACGGGGAAAAGCTGACAAAAAATTTTTGGACTCTTTTTTTAATTCAGTAATGAAGATAGTTGATATACTTATTCAAATTTTAAAGAACATTTTACTATTACCAATAACCACAATAAACCTATTTCTCGTATCAAACATAAAATAAAAGAACTAGCCAAGAAATTTGTTTTTGTCCCGGCCGATAAAGCTGCTAATAATATTAATATTGTTTGACGTAAATTTTACACTGAGGTTCTGAAATAAGAAATCACCAATTCACCAACATTCCAACTGACTCCATTTTCAGAAAACGACATCTGTAACAAACATAAACTTTTAGCTACCGCTTTACAAGCAGAGCCAAATACAATGAAAGTCCCAACTATGTATTGGCTTCCGAAGCTACACAAAACACCTTACAAATATTGATTTATTTCGTATTCAAGCCATTGTCCCACTACTCAATTATCTATTCTTCTTACCAGCACACTTGGTACAATTAAAAACCTGATAATAAATTGTTCAAATAAGGCCTTCAAAAATAGTGGAATTAATTACTTTTGGAGTGTCAAGAACTCGTTGGAAGTACTTGATAAATTGCATGCTTATATTGGTGATTTTGAATCTGTTCAAAGATTTGATTTTTCTACCCTGTATACAACATTGCCTCACATTCTCATTACGAAAAAATTCACACACCTAATTAAATGGGCAGAATGTGAATATATATGTTCAAACTCTTTTAAGTCATTTTTTAGTAGCAATAAACAAAAAACTATGTCAATTGGACATGCTTTGATACTATATATGCCCTTGATTTTTTACTAGATAACATTTTTGTTCGCTTTGGGGACTCCGTATATTGTCAGATTATCGGTATTCCAATGGGGACTAACTGTGCGCCACTTATTGCGGACCTGTTTTTGTATAACGATTTTTTAGATTTTAACGAGAGAAATTCATGTATTACTGAACAATTATTACACCAGGGTTTTCGATATCACAAACTAGTCAAAACATTTACCAAATTTTATCATCGGTATAAGGACATCATTCGTCAATATAGCTCAACATGCAGACTTCTTATACGTTCAGGTATTTCACATCCAATTTTTTATGGAAATATTCTTTATAAAGCACAAGGGTGTCAGTATTTACCTCAAAAAACTAACAAAACCTTTGAAAAGACTTATTAAGAAGGGATATAGTTACGATACTGTTGTCAGGTCATTAAAGATTGCATATTTTGGCGTTAATATTGATTCACTTATAGGAACTTTGCATCGGAACTAAACACATTTATTCAAAAACCAGTTGCTGGCATGACACGGGTTATGTTCTTCTCATATATTTTATGATGGTATTATACTAAACCCCTAACGGGAAGGATTGTGCCTGATGTTCATATGATGAAATCATAATCTTTCAGTCAGTTTAATTGAAGTCTGGAGCTGGCATGTCAGTTAACTGCTAGTAGTCTGTTGTTATTTATGTATTATTGTCATTTTGTTTATTTTCTTTGGTTACATCTTCTGACATCAGACTCGGACTTCTCTTGAACTGAATTTTAATGTGCGTATTGTTATGCGTTTACTTTTCTACATTGGCTAGAGGTATTGGGGGAGGGTTGAGATCTCACATGTTTAGCCCCCGCCGCATTTTGCGCCTGTCCCAAGTCAGGAGCCTCTGGCCTTTGTTAGTCTTGTATTATTTTAATTTTAGTTTCTTGTGTACAATTTGGAAATTAGTATGGCGTCCATTATCACTAAACTAGTATATATTTGTTTAGAGGCCAGTTTAAGGACGCCTCCGGATGCGGGAATTTCTCGCTACATTGAAGACCTGTTGGTGACCTTCTGCTGTTGTTTTTTTCTATGGTCGGGTTGTTGTCTCTTTGGCACATTCCCCATTTCCATTCTCAATTTTTATTAGTAGAATTTTATGCTATGGTAGTAAGACATGGGCCTTTAATAAAGCTCTGAATTTTGAAAAAGTTTTTGACAAATATTGTGGGCGTCAAACAATGTACCACATTGTTGTATTAGCTTGGTAAATATCCTGTGACGTATCTTAGATTCGATACTAAACTTTTATTAACAAATAACTGTATTCTTATATAGATTTATGAAAGAAGGTTCTTATTATCATTATAAAGCCTTTGTCATTTTGATTGGCGATTAGTCTAAATGCCACGTGTCAAGCTTTGGAGAACCAAATATACATAAAACTCAAGACTTTAGAACACGAACCGCACACCAGTATGTGGGTGACCGTAGGTGCTACAGAAGGATTATCAGATCCTGCTATACTGCACAAGTATATAATCATTTTACTCCACTATTGTCTACATAAGCAAATAGCTGTGCCAAATCAGGAATATGGCAGTTGTTTTCCATTCATTTGATGTGTTTAAGCTATAGAATTTACTATTTGATGAAGAAATTTTCGTTTTTAATTTTCCATGTAGTTCTGAATTTTTGTTGTCCTACTATGAATCTGAAAAGGCATCGCATTAAGGGGCCAACTGAAGCACGCCTCCGGTTGTGTGATTATCTAGAAGTATTGAAGGCTCATTGGTGGCCTTCGGATGTTTCCTACTCTTTAGTCGGGTTTTAGTCTCATTGACACTTCCCCATTTCCATTCTTAATTTTACTGATGTGTAAAATGATGTATGTGTTTGGTAATGCATCTCAAAATACATCATACGATAAAGCTGACTTTTATATTAACCCTGAAACCCAGAAATCCTTGTAATGTAGTTCCTGAGACAAAATGTGACGGAAATGCTCAACTTGGGTACTCATGTGTATGGGCGTTTGCATCTTTCAAATTCAACGATTGCTGAGGATGTGAATACATTCACAGAGAAAGATTCATTTAAAAATCCATCTTTTAAGGAGAGCTTAAATAGAGCAGCTGTCTAATCATTGTAAAAAATCAGACAGAAAATATTTTTTTGATCTTTACGTACTCTATCGACATGATGATTGGAAATTGTTCATTATCCTCGACTTAAACAGGTTGCAAAATGTGGTTGCTTGGGCCACTTGCACGACATCGCGGTTGTATGCATATTGAACGGATACAAATGTCGCAACATATCTTTTAAAAATATTGATTCTCTCTGATAATATGCAGTATTTTTGTTGCATTCGCGTACCGTTCATATTGTAAGTTATGCACCTTATATGGAGTGTGATCTTTTATAGTGTCACTTTGAGCTTTTGGTATCAAGATGTCAGGAAATGAGGCAGAGATCTGATTTTTACCGTATCTTGTTTTTTTTAACTTAAAAAATGTTCAATCTGCTGATTATATTGATAAGCTTCCCAACAACCCGAGCATAGAAAAAAACAACAGCAGAAGGTCACCAACAGGTCTTCAATGTAGCGAGAAATTCCCGCACCCGGAGGCGTCCTTCAACTGGCCCCTAAATTTCCCCAAAATTATAAGCCTGGTATCTTAGATGAGTTTGTAAGTAATAATTTTTTTTTTAATGAACACCAAACCAATCAATATACAAAAAACTAAAGATAGAGAGAAAAAAAACAGTTTGCAAAACACAACATAAAAAAACTAAACACAAAGCACTGTGGGTGATCTTATGTGTTCCGATAGTAAAAAACATATTCTGATGCACATGTCGCACCCGTTCCTGCTGATCATTACTGTTGAACAAAAGATTATTAAGTGCTAGATAAAGCAAACAAATTAGGGTGAAAAGAAAACAATAAACGAAAAACAAAAGAACGTAAGTATTCAGTAACTTTTTATAACCTTACCTTTAGACATATAAGGCAGGGGTGGTCACATTCGGTTGATGCATTGTATGGACAGAATTCCTCTGACAGTTTTTCAATCTCACAAATATTGCAAGCCATTGTTTCTTGACCAAATCTAAAAACAATACAATACATTTCAAGTAAAAGTCATCATTGTTTTTCTTTTTATATTAAGATATTGTTTACAGTATGTGCTGCTGTATAACAAGATGTGTTCAAGCCTTCGAGTTGCTGTCTTGAATGAAATACAGTCGTGATCCAGACTCTTGTAGGATTTTAAAGATCAGATAAATGATAAACAAAGATGCACGGCCAATACAGGATTTTGGAACGTCTCTTGTTTTAGATAGAAATTCAGGATAAACACAAACGTAAAGAAAACGGCCGTTTGGTAGACGTAATTTTATTATTCAGCTTAAATATGCCGAAACGTTTAGTGTGGCATATAATTTCAGGCTGAAGACAGTCACATTCATTTAAAAAACATTTTGTAAGCAGAAAATTGAATAATTTCTGGTTTGGGCAACGAGAAGATTATCCCTAAGGTCATTTCTTGTCGACCTTAGGTACGAATTGATCTACTGTTTACTTTCGCTTCTCATGTTCTATAAACTGTCATTTATTTTTCAACCCGAACCATTTGATATTGCAGTTTATAAAAGGTAACTCTAATTTGGATAGTTCTGCTTCAAGCTAATAAATGTTAAGCTCTAGTGAAATGAAATAAAACAATGTTAACATTGTAGTAAATCAATAAAGTATCATTAAGTGAGTATTTCTGTATTGGCCTTGTTATTGGTCTATGGACAGTTGTATAGGCCTGGGGCGAAATCCTCGGACCAATAACAATGCCAATACAGAAATACTTAAGTAATAATACCATAAAATTAAATGAGCTGGTGCTGTTTCCATGTGTCTTCTACATTTTCGGATGATTTATTTTTTACATTTTCCAGTCACTATAAAGTGCTACGATTATATTTAGACGCAACACATAAAAAGTAATAGGAAATGTGCTGCCATTGTATATGTAATGCCGAAAAAAGGATTTTTTGAAATAAACTAATGTAGGAGCTGAAATTAATATGATTGAAAATCATACAACTATCCATAAACCAACTGACCAAAGAATGAATACTTGAACAATTACAGGTCCCCCTTCAACAGTGTTTATGCTGGGTGCGGGTTTTCAAAACATGAGAAGCGAACTGAAGTAAACAGTACATCGATATTTAATTAAGGTCGACAAGAAATCAACTTTGGGATACTTAGTAATCTACTCGTTGCCCAAACCTGAAATAAAAAGACGTTCCGAAATCCTGTACTGGCCGGACTCTGGCAATACAGGAAAAAAATCAATCTTGAGTGACACTTTTATATTGACAAAACACACCAAACGATCAACAACTGTCATATTTCTGACTTGGGACAGGCATTTTCAAATATAGAAAATGTTGGATTGAACCTGGTTTTATAGCGCTTAACCTCTCACTTTTATAACAGTGGCATCAAATTCCATTATATTTACAACGATGCGTGAACAAAAACAGACAGTATAAAAAAGGAAAGTGTTTTTAGGTGACACGTGACATGAACAATCCACCTCAGTTGGATACCAGTTTACATCGGCTCCAACCAACCTGTTTGTGCCTGTTTTACAAAAACAACCATTTCATAGCTACTGTTTCTATATATGACAACAAGCTTTCATTGAATAAAAGAATTTCCTGTTTTTTTTGTTTGACAATATTTTAAGCATGCAGTTTTTTTTATCATGCAATGTGTTTGTTTCAATCATTTTGTACCATTGCATCTGCCGTCAATGCAAAAATTAGAACTTAGGGCTGGAATGGAAGTAAGAATATAGGTTTACTCTGAAAGATAAATAAATCATGTATGGAATATGCCAGTTGTTTTTCATTCGTTTGAAGTGTTTGAGCTTCTGATTTTGCCATTTGATAAAGAACTTTCCATATTGAATTTTCCTTGGATTTCAGTAATTTTGTTATTTTACTTTTAACATTATATTCAATTACAGATAAGGTTAATTGACAAGCTCAAACATGTACAGAATATCAGTATCTATTTACATTTTACTACTTATGTGAATTATTGCCAACCTGAATTTAAAGTTTTAGTTGTCATCTTTAAAATCATAATAGAATTTTTATTTTGTACTCGAAAGTAACCGGTACACTATAATTATTTAGCTGCGATGATATCAATGTTTCATTTGACGCAACATAATCATTATTATAACACATCTGATAGATAGTGATTTTATGACGAACCTCAAATACCATTAATATTTCATGGATTATTGAAGAAAGATGTTTATTTAAACAAATCATTTGAGCGATAATGAACGAAGACGCGAATAAATAGGGATAGAAGAACCGATCCATTTGTTACTTACAACATCGATTATTGTACGGCCATCTAATTTATTGACACATCCCATTACGAATTCAAAGGCCAGTATTTTTTCTTATCAAGTCAGTTTAACTCAATCGTTGGAAAATCTCCATAGTGGTGTATTATAACAATGAGAAATATTGCTTTTAGGAAAATTCATCCAGGTATCAAGGGTAAAATTGAGATCAGGAAGATCCTTGACACTTGCGAAATTCTATAACGTATAAATACCAGTACACTTAAACTAAGTTATCAGCAAATTCAGATTAAAGTTATTGATATTGGCAACATGTCTTGTCTAGTATATAATCTTTAAATGACATGGTACTTCATATAGTGTAGCACGATGATACGATAATGCAAATAATCTTGAACATTTCAAGGTCTGTCCTATTAAACGATATAAAGTAGAACATGTGATTTAAGCTTATCTGGCAAGACATCTAAATTTAGTTAGTTATCAATTTCGAATATCAATGTCCATAATAAAAAGGTTCAATTTATTATTGACGTTGACTCATCGTTAAAATTTATGTAAACACTTTTGTGTGTTAGTGATAGTATCAAAACTATACTCTTTGGCTTTGTAAATGTAGAAATGGGGTTTCTGATATATTTATCGGTTCAAAGAGGGTTTTTGGAAAACGTTTTAGAGACATTAAGACGATTACATGTAACAGAATGTGTTTAGATATCATCCCTGGTGGTTTACGCATAACAACAAGTAGTTAATCGTTGAATATCTAAAAAACAAAACCCAACATAAATTAATCGGTGTGTGAATTAATGTTTTTGGTTGAATTTGATACAATATTTCATTTTTTTCATTTGCTATTTTCTTTTACGCCAATACTTAGGACATTCCAGCTAATGAAATCCTCAGATAGCTTTCGATGTGAAGAATGCTAAGAAATGTCGTAAGTCGATCCTAACTATATCATATTTTCTGTCCTAAGAATATCTTATAGGACTAATCTTAGGACAGTGTCGATAAACAGGCCACAGTTATCATAATATTATTATGTAACAAAAATATTTTAATTTAAATGAATAAATGTCTTTTATTTACTCGCATTTACATTTTAGGCATTAAGCTTAATGCCTGCTCACATTTTTCAGGATTTAAGCTTAAATCCTAGGATTTAAGACTAATGCCTAACATCATTTAGGCAATAGACTTACTGCCTAGGCGTTAGCTTATTGCCTAGGATTTAAGCTTAATAGATATAGGAAGATGTGGTGTGAGTGCCAATGAGACAACTCTCCATACAAATAACAATTTAAAAAGTAAACCATTATAGGTTAAAGTACGGCTTTCAACACGGAGCCTTAGCTCACACCGAACAACAAGCTATAAAGGGCCCCAAAATGCCTAATTTCACTTATTGCCGCTAACATATACATTGTAAGCACGAAGTATAACAACTTTTGTTGATTTAGAACATAAATCAGAAAAGATCTCCGTCACGGGGAAAAAGAAATCGGAAAGTTAAAAGCCCGACATATACATACGACCACTAACGTTAAATAGTGGGAGCATGTAGTTTTGTTACTTTCTCTTGACTCGCAGATATAGTTTATACTAACTGATCAAGTGATTGGACATTGATAACGGTTAACCATTTCTCTTTTCTGTTGTAAAAAAATATGATTTATATGCAAATTGACATTTTTATTTGTTTGCTATTATATTGTTATATATGTCAAAGATATTTTTGAATCAACAGTGGATGGCTCAGAAAATGATTTTAAAGTTCACTAACAATACAACAAAATTCTGTACAAAATATAGAGTTATCTCCCCTTTTCAATGAATTTTCAGTACTTTCTATGTATTTTTTTGTTGTTGCAGTTAATAAAAAAAAACAAAATTTAATTTTGAAAAAGAATGAATTTGTGAGATGAAATAGATGAACAAAGTTTGAAAACAAAATATGTCATGTGCCATCCACTGCCTAGTTTTTCCATGGACACACTCTTAAATATATCAAATATCTTTATTACAAATTTAATCTTGAATTATATCCTTCTTTTGCAATTTTTGAAAATTTACCCCTCGATCTAGTCGGGTGACATACAATGCGTGGTTTGGCTGTGGTGATTTTATGTACTGACCTAGGTTGTTTTTATTTTGTTGTTAGTCACCGTGTGTTGACATGCATATCAAATATAAGGTCATTTTTATAAATTTACTGTTTGCGAAAGTATGATATATTCTAAATACTAAGAATTTGTTTGTCCAAGGCAGATACCCTTAGCCTTATATGGCACAACTTTTTGGAATTTTGAGTCATCAATGCTCTTCATCTTTGTTTGGATTTCTTTACTATTCTGACCTGAGCGTCATGGATGAGTCTTATGTAGACGTTACACGCGTCTGACTTATTAAATTATATGCCTAATACCTTAAATAGCTATTAGCATGTCGTAATGTTCTGTTTTTTCTCTGTCCTGAATGTTTTTCCATTTATTTATATTGTACTTGTAATGTTGTCATTTGAGTGGAATATTTAACATTGCCATAAAAGCGGGAGATTTGGCTAACCAAAAAACCAGGTGTCCTGTACTAAATCAAGAAAACGGAAATTTATCTTATAGTTCGTTTATGTGTGTGTTGCATTGACGTTTGTTTTTTTGTTGCACTTTAGTGTTTCTATCGTTTCGTTGTTTTCCTCTTATATCTGATGCGTTTCCCTCGGTTTTGGTTTTGTGTCCTCTCAATTGATTTATGACTTTCGAACAGCGGTATACCTCTGTTGCCTTTATTCGCCATAAATTCAGGTATAATCATGAATCTTCCAATTTTTTAAAATAATTTGAGAAAAGTTTATCAATTTTCGATTGATTAATTTAAATAACAACCATCAGTATACTTTTATTACTGCGATCGTATTACTCATAGCGTATTCGAAGACGACAAATGACACAGCTTGTTCTGGTGTTCAGATGGACGGCACATTACATATGTTTGTAATTCAGGAGTACATCGTAAATTTTTATTTCCTTCGGTAGTAGATACTATGTGAGAGGGTAAAATATCGTCCGACCTGTGATAAACAAAATATAAATTCAAGTCCTACGAATTATATAATTTCTAATAGGACAAAACAATCCGTAAGCGGTTGAGCCAGATTAATACTTCTTTAGATTAGTCGATAAGGGAGCTGCCTAGTGACACAGAGGTCCCGGGTCCGAGTTTTAGAGTAGACAATTAGAACGTTTTTTGAGACGTCGCAGTAGAAATGGCGTGCTAGCTCTAAGTCACAGAAAACAAAGTGACCATTCAAAAATACCATCGACGACCTTGCAAATAGAACCACGGATCGTTGGACATGATTATGATAACATTACTCGACACATCTTAGCTTACGATAAAGGTGGGTGAAAAATTAGTGCTGGAGTT
The DNA here is from genome assembly GCF_965363235.1 of Mytilus galloprovincialis. Lineage (NCBI taxonomy): Eukaryota > Metazoa > Mollusca > Bivalvia > Mytilida > Mytilidae > Mytilus > Mytilus galloprovincialis. The sequence continues at coordinate 42,221,952 of NC_134846.1, read as the reverse complement.
GTACAATGGAAATAAGTGGACAGTAACTGGATTCGTTCAAGAGGTCAATCACGATAATAGACAAAATACGATTGAAATGCCATGTGGAACAATAAACAAAAATCCTAGAAACATACGGAAGGGAAATAATGTCAGCCTGTTTTCATGTTAAACGAAGGAACTAATTACACACATATATATATATATATATATATATTACTAGACTATATATTGCAAATACAACAGATAAGGTATTCGTCAAAATAAACTTAGCAGAAATATTCTGTCTAATAATTTAAGTGATTTCGTGATCATTTAATGTAATGAATTTTGATTACAAGTTATTATTAAAATTAATTGCCACGAAGAATATATAATAGGTTATTCTACGATGTTTACAAAATTTGACATATTCCTCATTTCAATTCACAATTTCAATAACTTGTTTAAATTTGTCAGTTTTTATGGACTTTAACCCATTTGACTTGGTGATCGGTTGTTTTGTTATACTTTTTTTTCTATAGGTCAAACTATTATAAACTGATTAACGATTCGTACAAACAATGAATAAGACAATTGTTTCGTATTATCAAAGAGTACATTTTTAGGGTTGATTTTCGGCCTTTTAAAATACGACCATTCAACAATCTCAAAATGATGATAATATTACAAACGGGTTTATCTATATTTCGACTTGAAGCGATAACATTAGAGATAGGCGACATTTTGAAATCGATCAACAATCGAATATATAAATACGTATACGTATTTAACTAAATTAATTAATTAATTAATTAATTTATTTATTTATTTATTTTTAATTTTTTTTTTAAATTTTCATAACATTTAAGAGTTCGTATTATGCTGGAATATATTTGGAGTAACATATCCCAAGTAATTTGATATTCCTGGCTTATTATCGTAATTCATTTTCACTGTCACAATTTTTTTTGAATAAAAATTTAAAGACAGGTTTGTTAAAAATTTAAGCAACTAATTAGTACAAAAAACTTAAACCCCTTCTTTAATAATGTATAAGTCTAAGATGATGTTAGAATATTAAATACTAGATAAAACAAGACAACTAGACATAACAGCATTTATTTGATTTGCACAATTTGACTCGTACCAAACTGCTTTTGTCTGCCAGTGGCAGTCAACATTTACTTTCATTTACCCCCTTGACATAATTTTAGAACCAACAAACGAATCCATTTATTTTGTATTCGTCATCAATATATATGTATGACACATTTTTTCATAAGACGTTAGCTCACTGGGCCAAGCGATAAGTGCTAGGATAAATTCTTAATTCTGAAGATTTTATGATATCTGAGACTCATTCAAGAATAACTCTGTATTTGTCAGAGTTGTGTATTATTTAGATATACACTTTTTTTTTATGGCCGTGGCATACTGTAGTCGATTAGGCAATCATCTATAGATTACCTTAGCTGTATTTGGCAACACTTTTAGGAATTTTGGTCCTCAATGCTCTTCAACTTCGTACTTTATTTGACCTTTTTAACTTCTTTGGATTCGAGCGTCACTAATGAGTCTTTTGTAGACAAAACGCGCTTCTGGCGTGTTTACAAAATTAAGTCCTGGTATCTATGATGAGTTTATCTACAGTGTGTTGCAGAATAATTAGCCATTGATAAAGTTTGATATTTGATTTAAATAAGTTTGAGTGGAACCATCAATGAAATTTCTTAGACAGTTGTTTTTGCCATTGGTACATCTCACTCCCATGTGGATTATTTTGTCAAACCTTAACATTGACTTTTAAAAGTGGTTAAGGTTTTGCTCGATTGAATTTGAAACTTTTGCAGTATAAACATGTTTCAACAAATGTTTGAATTTTACTTTCAACATTTGCATTTTTCTTTCTAAATTACAACCAGGAGAGGTGTATCAACAATGTATGTTTACAATGTTATCCAATCGGTTAAAAATTCTTAATCATCAGATCAGATTCATATAGAAAAATAAAACAGTATTGTTCATTATTGTAAAAAATATCTTTAGGTAAATTAGATTTATTTAGGTATAATTTGATAACAAATTACACAAGGAACTTACCTTCCTCAAGCCTAAGTCCCTGATTACCGGTATCTACTTCACTGTATGCATAATGTTGGTCGATTTCATTTTTTTTTATCTTGTGGTAGGCTGTAGTACGGCTTAGTTATCCATTTAACTTTGAATTTAGTAGTTATTGCTTTTCTGCAAAATATCTGTTAAGTAAAAATATAAACACAGAAGAAAGATTGGTAAAGTAATAATAGGAAACAAAGCCTTCCAGCAGACAATTACCGTGTGTGCTTATACGTGAAAAATGCCACGGTATTTCTGTCTATCCCAAAGTAGATATAATAAGCAATAAATAACTATCCTGAATATATATATACAACAACTAACACTGTACCTTTTGCAACCCTATATTAAACAATCAAACTTGAAGATCATGTTAAACAAATAAATGGTCTCTTGTTCTTCAGTCTTATTTCTTAAGTTGAGATGATGGCATATAGAAATGTCTGTCACCTGTTATGTCGTAGCTGTTTTTTGTTTTGTTTCATAGAATCTTCAAATCATGTAAAATACCGAAGCGACATAATAACGAACATCTTGCATTTCGAAAAGACAACACGAGATTAATAAAAAGGACCAAAAATAATGTAAGTTTGACATTTTGATGAACAGGTCAATTACATTGCACTTTTCATAGTAGAAGGCCATGTGATAAATATGTATATGAGTTATGTATACACAGTTTTTCGATTCACTAGCTGTTACAGTGAAAGAAACTTTGAAAACGAGACTAGTCGGCAGGTATATAAACAACTACCTTGTCAATTATTGGTGCTTGCGCTCGAATTCGGGACAGGTAAGAATATACATATCTATCAACATTAAAAGTAAATAGGTCATTTTTGTTAGGCCTTAACAAAAAAATGATTTTTTTTTCAACAGCAAACACTTTTTTTTATATAGATTTTACACATACAATATTGACAAAACGTTCACAAGAAAACCGGTATTATATTTAAAATTTAATAAAAAAATGAAGACTTTAAAAATTACATCTTAAATACATTCTATGCTTTGACACGCTTGTAATTTTTAATTATTTGTGAAATAACATCGTACGTCAGGCGAGATTAATTCTGTGAACAACTATTGTTTGCCTTCTTATCTTGCTAACAGTATGTTATTATTGATTCGGATCATAAAATATTATACCAAATATTATGATACTATAGTTGAATCTTTGTTATATATATATAATGTTACTTCACAGCTTGAATGAGAGTACCGCTACATTTCGACTTCCGGAGTCCAGGTTAATGTGATATCTGAGCTAGTTTCAAACTAATTGATAAATGAGTTTTTTTTAAAATCAAACACAAAAAAATAAGTATGAGAGAGTATTCAAACCTGGTCCCATATGCTTATAAATTGAATGAAACGCAATACTTTTCATTTTATTAAAAAAGTGACAAAATAAACTAAAATAGCCAAACTATATCCAGTTATTCACGATTCCAATAATCAATTTTGAAGACACAGCGCCTCATAAAAGTTTATTGATCCAGATCTATACTTAATTCAGGTCCTCTGGTAAGACACGATTTTAGTGGAAAAAAAAATATCGTCATAAGATTCGGCTCTGAATGTTTACTTTGGAAGCACGTATCAAAAATCGTAAAAATGGTCAAGGAGTCCAAAATGCGTAAACTTATCTCATTTAAACTGAGTTTAAACATGTGTGTGACCTGGGGACATATATTTAGGAATATAATTCATTTTTGATCTCATAATATCCCTCATTAATGGTAAAAAAAATTATGCATTGTCCTTCAAGGCAAGGCAAAGGAGATTATAAGGTCAAGCAACAAATTCACTTATTATGCAATTTTTGAAACTAAAGTCTGGACGTAAAACTCCAAAACTGTAAACGATTCTAGGTTTTTTAGTTTCAATTTTATGAAACCTCTCGCCTCAAAACCTATGCAGCATAAAGACAATTTTAACCTGCTTTATAAAACAAAATTGCGAATGTCTATAATCAAAATTAAATTTTATGCTATCCCTGAAATAACAGAATAACGTGAAAAATATCAAATATACCCTGGCAAGATGTGCTTGTTTAACTTTAATTGTATAAGGGCATTTCCCTTTTTGCACTGACCGACTTTTGAAAATAAAACTTTCGGAAGGAACATATCGTCCGTCCAAACAATCTTAACTTTACTAAATTATCATTTTTTCGAAAGCAGTTTTTTTCCAATTGTCTTTAAGTGTGTTGAAGAAGTAAGGTTGGTGTATTATTTGAACAGCAGCTGATGTGAAATATAACTTCTATATTTTCATATCTATACTATTAAACGAGAAGACCTCATTTTTGGTGTCGCTTCTCTTCTTTCCAGAATAAATTAATCAACACGCCTCTGTGGCCTATAGGTGCAGTGCATAGTCGCATTTGTCATCCATTCATATGATTATTCAGATTGAGTTATTTTAGGAGAAAAACAAGAAAAAGGCATCCGGATATTGTCCCGTCATTGTACGAAATTTTAAGTCAGATTAGTCTTCCGGTTTGCGTTTTTCTGTATACTTTGAACATACATATACTACGAATAAAGTGTATTTTCAGAATTTTATCTGCTATCATTTTCAAGTTTACTATCCACGGCGGTCACAGAGTTTATTAAATAGAGAGGGTCTGTATACTATATCAATGATCACCATGGATCGATTAGTAAACTTAGAATTGAAAGTAAATACGCTTTCTTTATAATATAGTAATGAATGTTCATAATAAACAGATAAGCGCTAAAATTATTCATGTGAACTTTTGATACTTTTTCTGAAATTCTCCAGTCATTAAATCTTTTACAAAATTCATTGATTACATAAAAAAAAGAAGATGTGGTATGATTGCCATGTTAAGACAACTCTCCACAAAAGACCAAAATGACACAGATATTAACAACTATATATATATATATATATATAGGTCACCGTACGGCCTTCAACAAAAAGCAAAGCTCATACCGCATACTCAGCTTCAAAAGGCCCGAAATGACAATGTAAAACAATGCAAACGAGAAAACTAGCGGCCTTATTTATGTACAAAAAATGAACGTAAAACAAATATGTAACACATAAACAAACGACAACCAATGAATTACAGGCTCCTTACTTAAATAAATGTTCATAACATACTAAATGTATGTTCATTTTGAAATTGATAGAAAACCAAAAATTGGGAACTTAGGAAATAAAGGTGGAGGGTAAAAAAACATTTTCCTGTCCCCAATAACCTATGACTTATGATACTTTTGCTGACATTCTCCAGTCATTCTGTATTTTACAAAATTCTTCCAACAACACTTTACATACTTTAAACTACGCTCTGAATGCCCGCGATTTCGCGGGTGTGTTCTAGTGTAGTTTTATAGAACAAAGGAATAGTATATAGCATATGTTGAAAATATTAAAATAACTCTTAATAAATTTATGAGTTGTTGATACTGTTCGCATCTGTTTAAACAAGAAAAATGAAAGCTCACTTAAATAACTTCGTAGATCAAAATTTTCCATCCAAAATAACTATTTATATTCAAAACAAGCTTTAAAACAGCACACTTTTTATAGAAGCAATTTCTTATGTAATTACAAGTGAATTGACGCAATTTCTTATGTAATAACAAGTGTTTATTGTACTTTTTACTATTTAATTCCAAGGAATAAAGGTTTATAGAAAAGCTGTTACTTTGGAAACAGTAACACCATTTTGCAATGTTAACCACAGAGCACTTCAATAGATCATGACAACTAAGTTTCAACATTGACGTTCAGTCATTTTGGGCTCTTTCCTGTATGTATTCAATTAACAGATACGAATCAGTCATAAAACAAGCAGACAATAATAATCAACCACTTCTGTGTATTTTTCTGTTACTGAACTAGAGTACAACATGTATAGTTTTATTATATTGTAAGTGAGATAACCTGCAAATCCTTTAGGACAACTGTGATATTACTCTAATCAACTCAGCCATGGTATCACTGATAGTAATTATGCTGTTTAATGTATAGCTTATATATCAGTTTGTTCCATATTTCAAACACAATCCTGCATATGTGTATTTTGTAATAGTTGTTTAAGGTTTGGATTTATTTAAATGAAAATTGCTCACTTAGTTTTAGTTTAGTTTAAACATATTTATTTATAGTGGATTGGGAAAAAAGTTATTTCAACTTATACTAATCCATTTCAACTCTGCGGGTGCGATTTCTGCCTTAGCCTACTCTTTTTCGAAATCTACAAGGGTGTCTTTTACGTGAAAGAGATATGGCTCTCTCTTAATACGGGTCAGTCATTTATCGTCCTCTTCCGACGGACTTTCATCATTTCCTCAAGAAACTGCTCGCAAATGGTGTCAAGGAAGAGCCGAAAATTCAGTCCCTGAAATTTTCTCTCCGAAACAGGGATTAAACAAGGAACCTTTGTGTTAGTAGTCCGATGTACTAACCACTACACCACGGCTCTCTTTTTTCCTCTTTTTTTTTTTTTTTTTTTTTTTTTTAACTTTTTACCTTAATTGCTCACTTACTTACTTACTTACAATTTTCTTTAGTTTGGGTTCAAATCGAGTTCAATTGACATGCTACGTTTTCCCCAAGCAACCTGCCGAGGAAATAGTCTTCTCAAGGAAAAGTCGAGCTAGGCCTGACAAGAAATACTATCCTATAAAAAAAACTTTTAAGGAAGTTTACTTTATTTCGTGATTTTGATATTGTTAATTGCATTGCTAGCATTAACGATAGTAAAGGACTTAATTAGAAATGATATGAATCCATGTTTTAATACTTTGCCAAATGTAGTACTAGAAAGAAATTAAGAGGATAATCTAATTAGTTTGTACTTATAGTCTTCCAGTATTTTAACAGATATATTTGGGTCATGGTTTCTTGTATTGTTTCAAATATTTTGTTTATTCAATTATATAACGGATATATTACCTTATATGATTAAGTAAAATAAAATAACAAATAAATCAAAAGAAAGAGAGTCCTTATTTGGAAAATACACAGTACTAATAATAAGATAAAACACAAAAATTTCTTCAATTGTATTGGAAGTTTTTCATATTAATCATATTCCTCTGTTAAATATTCTATATTCTATTAAAACGTAGACCGATTTCCTTTTTGATATTTGACAATTCACCATTGCAGAACTCACCAGATCTATTATACCTTTATTGGCATACTCGCTCATTTATACGATTTTAGACACCTTTGTTGTGGTCTTTGGTTTAAAATAAAATAAACATTGTTCACATGATAAATAAAAAAGAACAACTGAACGGAAATGTATACAGGAAATCTAATTACATATCAAATTGAAAAAAGGTAACTGCGTTTTATCAAATTTCATTCATGAACTAAAGAGCTACCTTTTAACAGATCATTATTAAAATAAAAGAAAGTAAGTAAGGCGATTACAAGAAAATATACTACTATTTCAAGCAATTTTAAGAAATAAATATGTTAACACTTTAACACTACTTCACGATGTGGAGGACATTCGATTATCAATTCACATTTTGCTAGCGCTCATGCATTCAAATTCTAAAGACTGATCCGATTCATTTTTCTAGTCTTGTTTTACATACCGTCCTTTCTAAGTTTTACCCGATCGAAGTGTTAAGTGTAAGGTCAAGATGTGTTTATGACGAGCTTACACAAGTATTTTGTGAACTCGCAGTTGTCCTTGTAATCGAACATTCTAGTGATAAGACACACTTTAGAGTCATCCCTTTTGACAAGTAAAATCACTTGAGTTTTGCAAATTTATGAAGAATTATCATACTGTAAACAAACTTTAATTGATACTTGGAATACTTTATTTTTATTCTTATTTTAGACCCAAAATAAGATGGTGTTTCAACGATTTTTATAATATCGCTATCAAATCTTGCGCTGAATTTCATCTGTAGATAAAACAGTGTCTGAAGGCGCGGATTCTTTATAAGTAGTCTGTACAAAGTCAGGAATATGACAGTTATTGTCCATTCGCTTGATGTGTTTTATCTTTTGATCAGGGACTTTCCGTTTTGAATTTCCTCAGAATGCAGTGTTTTTGTAATTTTACTTTTATTACATTAAACTCGATTCCATTTAGTGTCAGCTTTTCTTTATTATGATTTAGTTCAAGTTTAACCATTTAAAGTGTGCCTCTTTCGATTTATAAACCCTTCCGTTATATGTCCTTCATGCCTCGAGTTATTTCCTGTTGGACAAGCATTCTTTGAGATTTCTATGTCAACTGTACTTAGATTGAAAGTCAAGTACTAGTAGTATCATTAAAATTTGTTCAATTTGATCCAAATACCACATTACAATCGTGCGGTAGTTGTTACAAAATATGTTCATTCACAAAAGATTCTTTCTCATATTCAATTGCACTATTTTTCATTCGCATGAAATATCTCAAAATATCGTTCCGTAAAATTCTGAAAAAAATGAAAATAATCTTTGTGTACCTCGTGCTATTGCTGTTGCCACTTGTATATCTGAAAAAAAACCCACCTCAATTAATCTCTTAAACAATAACGTTAATGACTGATAGTCTGTACCTTCATTTTCTAAATTTAAAGTAAAATTTTCTCTGTTTTAAAAATTTGTTAATGATAATAATAATTTTATAATCCTGGTACCTTTGATAACTAATTACTAGTTTGAGTACAAAATGAAGCAAATGAGGGATGACAGAGGACACATAGTCATGCCAACATACTAATGCGAGTTAACATTTCATTACTAGCACAAGTAAACTTTCTTTTAAACTGTAACAGTAATTTTGACTTGACAGACTGAGCAATGAATTTTCAGTCTTTCAGTCAATAATTCCGTAGTGTGTAGGCAATTCGCTTGCATTCAATTAACATCTGTTCATACATATTTTGTTAAATTGTTCTTGTGCATTTCACATTTGCCACTAGGCGTTGAACAAAAATGAAAACATTAGAATTTAGGCTAATGTTTCAACTCCTTCAGGCAAATCTGACCTTAGATGGATTTTGCTTATTTTATTGGCCCTTTTGGTCATTGCATATACTTACAAAGTGCACTTTTCATTGCATATTATATTTTCCATTCAGTTCAATTGCTATTGTAATTTATAAATCTTTATTTGGGGAGGGGGTTCTCTTTTTTAGCAGAATATCTCGGTTTATAATTGTGTTTTGTTCGTTACTGTAATATATATTAAACATAAAATATCATTGGTTGTAAAAACGACGGTAGTATGTAATGAAATTAAAATTAATTAATTTTGAGTCCCTGCACTTGCAAACATTTAGATATCATGTCGGAACAGGCTTTAAAAAAGATACTAGTACACAGATATTCTCACGTCTAACAATGTCTAAAGCACGCAGGTCAAGTATTGATAAATATTTTCTAATCTGTTTTACTTTAATCCATATCGGGTTCAAATTGGTCACGCGAACTAGTTCAGTTACATTTTCAAGGTCTTATATCTTTTCTTAAAGATACCAAATGGTGATTGGTATTTATATTTATACCATACATAATACTACTGCCAAGATTTTCTTGAGGTAGACGAAATTTACTTTTAACGATTGTATTGAAATGTTTTGTCCCAAATTGGCAAACCGGACATACTTTGGCTTTATTTACTGACTACTTTTGTTTGGGATTTATTGTAATAATAACATCATAATGATGCTGAATGTTTTTTGTATGTGAAGATAAACAATAAATTCTACCTGGTTTAACCATGCGTTTAATGTATCTTAGCATTTCTTTTCAACAAATTATTTGTTTGTTTTTGCTGTCCTGAATAGGCTATTCAAAAAAATGTTTGCTTCTCTATGGGTGGAAAATTTTGTGCAAATATAAGAAGTGGCTATCATTACCTTTCATACCTTTAGTCTCATTGACACAAAAATAACATAGACTCGTCCAGTGTCTTGTTTGAACGTAATTGAAGTTATTAAACACATTCATGAATGTTCTGATTTAATTGATATACGTGTAGGAAAAAAAATACTGTTTGACTGTAAGCTTATAATAACTAAATCCAATCAAATTTCATTAAACTCCATAACAACGACCGGTCCACATCCTATAAGGTAAAAAGAATTAATTGGGTAGGGAGAAAATGACAGATATTTTAAATTCATTTATTGCAATAAGGGAAAAAAAATTGTCAATATGAAGTTTTGCTAAAATTTTAGAAAAATGTTGTTCTGTATTTGTGTAGTTTTCGGATCTTTCATTTGCGTAATTAGATAATATAAAGTTTTGGCTTCAAAAGTCTACATAGTTATTGACTTTATGCAGAAAATATGCACTTTTAGAAAATTAAATGTTTCGTAAATAATATTTTGGGTGCAAATATAAATCATCTCATAAAACACTGCATATCTTTTAAAAATTCAATCCTGGTATCTACATGTATGATAGGTTTATTAATCAAACTACACTTATTTCGACGTTTCATTTATTTTAAGTAATTTTACGCTTTCGTTTTGCAGGTTCAACATAAGCCTACATGTACATTGTGAAATAGGATTTTTTTCCCCCAATATAAACAGTGTTTGTGCTGATGAAAATCTATTGGTAAGTGTTTTAAGAAAACATTAAGTATTAACATGGTAATGTGTGGTACTGATGGCAATAAGGTAAACAGAGTGAATGTAATATATTGAAGTAGTTTTATCGCAGTATTCGATTGTATTTATTTTCAGATTATGCTACTTTTAATTATAAAATAAAGTGTAGACGCAGATCAGTGTGGATATTTTTTTATTTTTTATTTGTGTCAGTATGTAAGTAATTTTTCCCCAGAGTTTATGATTTGGTTGAACCCCTAAATGTTTCCAAAGCTATTTCTATGTCGTTCGCTTTCTTGCTTTTTAAGATAGGAAGCAAAGACTAAAAATCACAACAATGCAAGGTAAGCCATAATCTTACTGCTTTTAACAGTTTCCATTCACGCTAAGTGACCATAAAGTGTTACATTTCTAATGAAGAAACCTAATTGTTCAAATAGCGGTTGTGCTATATAAAAGTAGATTTTGATCAATGTCCTTTTATCGCATACCAATATTTAAAAAAAAAACCAACCAGGGGTTGCATGCTCTCTATCCGATGAAAACTCAGGGAATACAACCACTCTTCTAATGATCATGTGATCAATCTTGGATTTATACTTGTGTGTTTCTGGAAGATATTTATTTACATAATCCCTTTTTAACTTTTGTTAAACATATTCATCAAAATAAATAGTACTTATATTATTCAATTTTGTGTTTTGAAAAAAATTCCTTGAATGGTTTATGGTAACCAGTTTGGTTCGTCAAACAACATAAACTTACTCTAATAGAACAATATTTTTTAAATATTAATAGTAAGCGAGGGGCATACTGAAAATATGTAAATTTTTCAATATTTTCAGGAATTATTGATATGGCGGTTTCTTTGTTTAAAAGACAATTAATAAATGCTTGAGCCTGTATTCTAAACGGGTTTATACCTTTTTTTTCTAATTCTTTACATGTCCTGGATAATTCGAACAGTATTTGCTGCGCATGCAGAGATGGGTACAATTACTTCAATGTCATTGATTAAATTCAATATTTTGTCAATAGTACGATTAAACTTTACCGTTTTATAATTATTAATCTTTGAAATATATTTTACTTCCATTGCATAAAGGTTTGTTTTTAGGTTTTTCTGACAACTTTCAGATTTTATATGTATTTCAGTTAAAATGTATCAGTCAAAAACATATCTAAAAATTGTAAAAGGAATGTTTGATAATCATTGCATTTTATATTATATTAAATATACCAACAGTTGTTTATTTTAAACAACATGTTGGTCAAATTTGTTACCAATAAGATAATTTTTCATTCATCTTTTATCATATTACTCTAAGGTACAGAATAGGTAATTGAAATAAAAGCATACCTTAATTGGTCTTCTTCTTGTCAATTTAAAGGTGACAATAATCACTATTATAACAAAAGGATTATAATTCAGTATTAAAGAAGAGTTAAACATGAACAATACAATCATTATCAAATAAACCTTTTTTAATTGTGAATATATGTATTACTAGTATACTTTTTAATTAGACTAACTAGCACTTTTAAATCTGTAACAGTTTATTGATAAAGAAGTAAATGAATCAATTAAGCATAAACTAATACTACCATAATATTTTACAATGAAAACCTATTATCAGTAAAAAACAAAATCCTGGAAAAATTATATCAAGAAATTCTGAATGCTTATTATAACCTTTCAACATGTTCACTCCAAATCTGGATTATATCAGAAATACACATTTTGGAATCCTATGAATTTGTCACAAATATTACATGTATTCATATTTCTTTTGATTTATTTGATAATCATAAAACTCAGGGTCCTAATTGTCCTTATTAACCTCAAATATATCTTATAAATCATACATATATTAATAATCCTTATTTTGAGATGTGTCAAAAAGTTTGAAGTTGTTTTTGTATGTTTAGATATACACCTGTACAACTTAAATATGTTCACATAATTTTAAGATTTTGTTATCAGAATGTAATCAAATAGTTATCAGGATTACAAGGTATTTTGAAATGTAATTGATTAAATTAAATTACATGTAATCAGATTTTTGGTTGATTAATTATTACAATGATCATGATGATTACTTGAGAAATTGTTATATGTTACAGCTGATAAATGATTACAATTACAATTACTCCAAGTCTGTTCGCATGACGGTGCTAAGCTATTAGTTTCACTCGATATACACGCCATCTTGAAATAAAGATTTATCACATATAGATGATTGCTTGCTTGATGATACGACTGAGATACAGCAGCAGGTATTGGCTTAAATGAGATAAAGAATTTCAGATTTTTCTCGTCTCAGGATAAGACCTCAAATGTTATAAAATTAACTATGTGTGTTTCAGTTCCAATCAACTGGCATTTATTCATGTTCATTTAATTATATATAGCACACTTAAATTCAATATTGTTAATCTACTAAATAATGTTTACAAAAATGCATTATCTGTATTTTAAAACTTCTGGAAATTTAGGCACACCTCCATGGTCTATTTGTAAATGTTTTAATTTTCAATTAAAGTAAAGTGAACAAACTGATATTCCAAGTGTAAGACATCAATTTTATATCAATCAATATCTTAAAATACATCATTTTCAAAACTAAATTAACAACCATATACACACATATTACCTTAAAGTAGGATAGAGCGAAGCAGTCCATAGCGTTTTAGAAAGCTCAAACTTGTTAATTATAATGTTCAACATGTAGGGAAGCAACTGTTTTGCATTTATACGCCACCAATGTGTCTTTAACAAAGCGTGGCAGGCTTCGCCTGGCATCTAAACAAACATATTATGTACTAGTTCACATTAAACTCTGAAACATATATAGAAAATAAAATTAGAAAAATTAACATACAAGATTTAACTGACAAAGGCCAGATGTCAGAAAATACCCCCAATCTGATGGTCCATCACATTGCTCATAATTTTAAGTTGCTGAACAATAAGGGAATCCTTTCCAATTGTTAGTTACAACACTTATAGTCTTACGTGTATGGAGCTTCACGAGAAAGGTTAAACTAGCATGACTGTTTTAAAAGACTACGAGTCTACGACTTTTCTCGGTAAAAACTATTAAGACTTTTTTTTATAATTATGTTAATTTTACAGTCATTTTCTTTATAGTTGTTAGTAGAGTTTTTTTTTCAATTTTGAAACACAATTACGCCGTGTGATTGCAACTCGTCAAGGACCATTTGATAGAAAGGGTTTTAATTGGCAATACTTTTGTGATCATAAATATACCATTTGACTTATTTTATAATGGAATGTTGTAACACAATAACACCCAGTGGTTGCAACTTTACGACAATGTATCAGACAGCTTTCTTGATTCCTATCTTTTATTAATTTCAAGATTCATGACTTTTACAATATTGCTGTCTATTGTGACACATTGACACACCGTGTATATATCTCGTCTGATATTTGACACATTTTACTACTGTAATATACTGCCATTGTGAAATGAAGTTATCTTAAGACCATTGTCCGAAGCCTTTTATTCTTGATATAATTGTCTGTAATCGTGTTAATTTTCTGTCTGAAGTCATTTTGATTTAACAGTTCGTGCAAGAGTAATGAGATCAAACACAATATCGCCATTATACTTTTTAATTCGCGCGTCACTGAAGAAACTTCTATAGAAAAAACGCACGTCTGGCGTTCACAATTATAATCCTGATATCTATCCCAGCAATAGGCTACCGTGTTGTACTTGGCAAAAACTTACAGAATGTAGAGACCTCAATGGTCTTTAACTTCGTATTGCTTCAGATTTTTAGATTCAAGCGTCACTGATGACTTTTTTAGGATAAATCTCCCATCAGGCATACACAATTTTAATCTTGGTATATATGCTGGGTTTATTTACAACTTGGTAGATACTACTTCGAAGGAGGCTTCAACTCGAAAAAAGTACCAGCCTAGTAGTCAACACTGTGTTGACATACATTTGTATTAACATGGTCATAATTGTAAACAACATGTGTACACAAACATTACATTATCGAGATACTAAGGATTTTCTACCCCAGGGATAGATTACCTTTTTATTTCAAGACTTTTCGAAATGTTGGGTCTCAATGATCTTTAACTTCGTACTTCATTTGTCATTTTAAATTTTTGAAATCGAACATCAGTGCTGAGGCTTTTGTAGACGAAATGTGCGTCAGGTATGGACAATTTTAATCCTGGTTTATATGATGTGAGTATTTGTATTTTTCAAAAACGAAATTTAACCGTTTTCCAGAAGGCTTTTTTATAACAAAAGTTCATAAATAAACTTATCATAGATACCAGGACTATTTTTTTTTATATAAGCCAGACGCGCGTTTCGTCTACAAAAGACTCATCAGTGACGCTCGAATCAAAAAAAGTTAAATAGGCCAAATAGAGTAGGAAGTTGTAAAGCATTGAGAACCAAAATTCCTAAACGTTTTGCCAAATACAGCTAACAAATATTATATTATACCATCATGTGTGACATTTCTAAGGGACTCTTCTATTAAGTTTTTACAATTTCCTTCGAAAAACTATTGCAAGTCCTCTATATAATTGTGTTATTTCTATCCCAACATATCTAGTTATCTCTCATTCATGACAATCTACAATAATTACTAGATATATTTTCGCGAAAGACGAACAGGTTTCAATTGAAATTAAAAGTGTAACATTGATAGATTCTAGTTAAAAGTGTGAAAAAAATTCTATTGCAAAGATGATATTTTGTACTCTCAATTTAACGTCTGTTATTCACAACAGTAACACTGCGACGTACAATCCTGTCGATATGACATAACCATCTCGATATTATTATATTTTTTTTGGGGTCTGAGAGAATTATGGGCATCAATATACTGAGAAACAAAGTGGTTCGGTAAAAAGATCAGTCCCAGCTCAGATGTAAATGTTTGTTGAATAATAAATACATGTTTAATCTTGGGAAATTTCGTCCCAAAGAAACATATATATATATCTATATAAAATTTATCAATTAAACAAAAAAGAAATAACTGGAAACCAGTGATACTTAACGTGTAGTATGTTATTCTGTGTGTGTGTTACATTTTAATGTTGTGTCATTGTTCTTCTCTTATATTTAATGCGTTTCCCTCAGTTTTAGTTTGTTACCTCGATTTTGTTTTTTGTCCATGGATTGATGAGTTTTGAACAGCGGTATACTACTGTTACCTTTATTTTTTTATTTTCAGACATGGCATCTGATGTTGACAAGGATAAAGGACATAGTCAGTACTGTGAGTATATTGATATTGCTTTGTGTTTTCTAAAAAATATAGCTCTAAGAGTTAGGTCCAATTGATCATACGCTTTAAGGGTTTAACAGAAGATTTGTAAATCTAAAAGTTGAAAGTAAGGACGAATCTCTCTTTTTTCTGTCAGAGAACATTAAAATACCTACTGTAGACTACATACATTTATAATGACACTATCAAAGAAAAGGAGGTAAAATGTAGATACTGGTAAAACATGTTAGTCCGATTGAGTATAGATGAAAATAAGTATGCTAGAATAAAAAGTACTTTTTTGTAACATGTTGACTAAAGATTAACTATTTGTTGTTAGCAGAAATTAGAGAAAACCTAATACATAAAAAGTGATATTAAACAGTTGATATTGCTCTCTGATGGCCAGTTTTGAGCTTCTTAAGTGTTTTGTGTCGTTTGGTGTAAAATTTGTAATCATTCAAAAGGTCATCGGAATAAACAAACCATTTAACAGTCACACGAAAGATACTTGTAACACAAATGGCTCAGATATTCAATAATATGCGAAAAAAACATGTATATCAAGATTTATAGTGCTTTGGGTTATTTTGGAAACACTTTTAGAGAAAATTTCAACGAAAGTACCAAGCTATGAACAAACTTGAAAAGAAGGAATATGAAAACTTCTTTACAATACTAGAGTTAAATTCTATTTGATAAAGACATGGACTATTTGATTTTAATCGCTAAATGTTTGATTCTACAAAATGTTAATGAAAAATTGGTGAATAGTCCCCTAAACGACTACTTTCAAACAATCGTAACTTTCATGTCAATTAGATAGGCCTTAATTGTGACTTCGTTTCACGAATTCCAGATGTATGCAAGCTACATTCCCTGGTAAATCATTGAGCCTGGTTGCTTTTCTGTATTATGTTATAATAACACAATACATTTTGTAGGTTTGGAGGACTGCAGCCATTGCATGTAGTCTGGATGGTGGTAATAATCAAAAGACTGACTGATAGTTTCAATATTTTTTTCCAGGTTTAAAGCTGTCCGTTACGCCACAGGGACATCCCTTACAAGATTTTCCGGAAGGATACTGCTTAGTTAGAGCTCTATATAAAGCAATTCGAGAAAATGATATTATTATAAATCATGTTTCGTCAATACTGGCCGAGGATGGGATTACACTATGCCATTCAAATATATCGATCAATGAATATCAGTCCATTATTATGCAGTGTGACTTTCACGGAAGAATTGAACGTGAAAAGCTAAATAGTGTCTTAAGTGATGGTCGGTTAGAAGGCAATTTGAAAGCATACATTGATGGATTGAAGATCAAGAGCACAATTGGTAAACAAAACATACAGATAGCAAACTTGAATGTGACGATACTATGTGCAATTGTGGAAAATACTGAAAGGTGGGTTGCATATATATCATTTTTCAATTTTTTGGTCTTTTGGAAAACGTTGTATGTGCTGTAGTTGGACTCCGTACCACGAAATTTGATTTGCATACACACGTATAAAAAATGCAGTTGTTATCAACCGCAATCATAGGTTTGAACGTTGTTTTCAATTTAGACTTGTACATATATATGTATAAATGAATGTAGTTTCTACCAAAATAAAGATTTAAAACTTTAGATCAAATTTGGAGCCGTTCGCTTCCACTAAATGTACAGTTTTTTTGTTATTGAAAAAAGACCTGATATCAAATAACAAGTCAAATCAAAATCACAGTGATCCGATTATACTGGAGTTATGTAAAATATAATTTGTTTTTAATGGTCGTTATTGTGTTATTTTGATTCGAGGGGACAATAAAATAAAATGCGATATTTTTCGAGTGTTTACTTATACAGATGAAGTTTTGTTAAGAAACAGGGTATAAAGCGCGAATTAAGTGTTGAACAGATGTCACATGTGGAGCAGGATCTGGGATCACCCCTAGTTTTGGTGGGGTTCGTGTTGTTTAGTCTTTAGGGTTCTATGTTGTGTCTTCTGTACTAATATTTGTCTGTTTGCCTTTTTGTTTTTAGCCATGGCGTTGTCAGTTTATTTTCGAGAGGAGTTTTACTGTCCCTCTTGTATCTTTCGTCCCTCGAGCTCGAGCCTGTAAATACGTTTTAAAGATAGAAATTCGTCACAAGAAGATTTAGTGAATGTCGATTGATAATCTCTGAAAACATACATATGAAACCTGTTGTTAAGTAGTTGCCGTTTGTTCATGTGGTTTATAAATGTTTCTTGTTTCTCGTTTAGCATATACATTAGACCGTTGATTTTCCTGTTAGAATGGTTTTATACAAGTCATTTTGGAGGCCCTTCATAGCTTGCAGCTTAATATGATCCAAGGGTCCGTTTGAAGGCCGTACTTAGACCTATAATGGTTTACTTTTTACTAATTGTGATGGGATGAAGAGTTGTCTCATTGGCACTCATATTACATCTTCTTATATCTATATAAACCATGAAAAAATATGCGTTTAATGTATTTGTTTATACCTAATTAATATAAATACCATGATGTAGAATTAATGATTAAATATAATACCCTGATGGATTTCTCAGTCGATTCTAAAATTGAGGGGTATAATGTGTACCGATCGTTTGCATCTTTTACGGAAAATTTCGAAAATTTTAATTTTATGGTCAAACGAATATTTTTCTTTTCATATATTGTTGATAATAAGTATAGAATCATACAAATGTTTCTGCAGTTCAGATCTATTTTCTCATTCTAATTTAAATGCTTTAGGTATCAAATTAATGTATTTCTACATTTCAATATGCGTACTTTTGACGTATCTCGCTAGAGGCATAGCTGTATATAACATATGTGCTTACAAAAATAAATGTCGACATTTTTTTTCCAGTGTACTAGAAAATGTAGAAATGTCACAATCTAAAAAGATCACAACCATTCCGAATTATGGAACAGAACTGGTAAGTGTCGGACAACCATAATACTGCTAGACCATACCTTTGTTCGACCTAGATATATATTCATGCGTATTTATTTGCGTAGTAGGAAATAAATCGTTTATTGATTATTGGTGTTACACGTCACTTTCTTTGTCCTTTTTTGTATCCTGACAACTAATTTGTATTGGCGGTTGCACCAGGAGTACCTAGAGAAACCTCTTTAAATTTAAATGAAAATTCAATGATATGCAAGCCTGTAATGTAATATCGTATCAGCTGTGAGATTCTCCGTTATCCAGCCGCTTTTGAAATATTGCAACATAGAAATGGAAATCAAAGTTTGGTAGCTGAAATCATCTCTTTTGTCGTGGAGTTTTGTTTCCAAACAACCCTCATTGTCAATTTCAAGATGTAAGTGAATGTATGATACATACTTAAACGTATCGGTCGTATCGTTTATCTCAAGTAAGAAGAAATACGTTTATCATAGATACTAAAATTTGAATAATTGATGTTTAACGCTACTTTCAACACTATTATCACTATAATGCGTTTTTTTGAGAAGCTCAGTTGAATCAGGAGAACAGAGTGCCCGGAGAGGACCACCGACCAAAAACTCACAATTATATTCAATTAAAATTGGAATCGAGTTCATCTGCCCAATGCGGGATTGATTTCAAGCGCATCTGCCCCATGCAGGATTTGAGCTCACAACTTCAGTATCGACTTGCTTGTGATATAGTAGTTCAACTATTTAGATCAATCAACCACCGATGCCTTATCAAAATTTTAATTATTTTGTTGCGAATATCATCTATATAGCGAAAAGTGAAGATGAATCTACTGCTGACTTTTTTTTTTTTTATTAAAGTACCTGTACACTTTTTTCAGGATGATTAGGTTCTATTAGCCAGTAGACGTTAAGGATGTTTGCTCCTCTATTTTTCTAATTTTTGCCAGATTTTAAGCATCCTCTGGTTTTATCCGTGTATTGCCATTAACAAATTTTGCCCACTAACCCCTATTTTTCTTTTCATAATTTTATTACATATTGCGTAAAAAGACAATTTTCAAAATCTTATCAAATCCTTGTTATTTTTTTCCATAGTTTTGGAACAAAAAAATGCCAGTGTTAAGTATATGAAAAATCTAGAGAGAAATATTTCCCGCCAAATTTTTGATGGCTTATATCTCAAAAACAAGCACACGGACCCCCCCCCCCAAAAAAATCTGCTTTTTTAGTTTCTTTATTTATATACTATCAATTCATAACACCCCTTTAAAAAGCTTGTTATTTTTAAACAGAGTAACATCTTTAAGCTGGAATACTTGCAAATATGGCAAATCAAGATCGGAGTCAAATGCATCTTACCTGTTGAAATTTTAAAACAACTGACTATTTCAGTCTTTCCAAATGAAGGTCACTGTAAATCAACTCCTTACAATACCTTTCAAAAGGTACTTCTTCCTATTTAAAAGTGAGTGAAATTATAAAAAGGAAACTCAAATATGTAATTTGTTGTTCGGCAGTTCAATGCTGTGCAATCCTATTCCTAATAAAGTCGGTTTAACATTGTAAAATATTCAATATATTTATTTTTACGTCGATAATATGTTTCAGAACAGTTTGCCTTTCGACTTTAACAAGCAGTCGATAACAGCCATTCTTCAGATTGTATTGATCTTTGATCATTTCTTTAAAGACACCCAAACTGATAAGCTAATTCATTTAGAGCAGACAGTTTCTATAGGTTGCAGTCTTGTAATTGACTGCTCCTTAGGTTTACATGCAAAACAGCTGATCTTTGAAAATAAAAAATAAAAAATGCTACATAGAAAAAAAAAATGTCATGTTTATATCATGTATGTACTAATGTGAAATTGTGATTTAATCGAAGAAGTGGTTCATGCCACGAAGAATAAAAAGTTACGCAATCCTGAAGTCAAAACATTTTTTTCTACTTTCTGTTTGGTGCTTTTACTAGGCCGCACCACTTCCAATAAACATGATATCCTCCCACTTTCCTTGATTGGTATCCCTCAAAAGATGCAAGATTTTTTTTTAAATCTATATATATGTTTCAATTCAGCAGACTATTTTGTTTCATTCCATGCTTTGAAATGCACCGGAAACTGGAGTTGTAATACAAGACTGGTACCTATATCAGTCTGTCATCAAGTGTTCATATTTATTTTTTACAGTTACAAACTGAGAATTTAGAATCTGAAAAAGAAAAAGAAAAAGAAACGATTGAAGCAGTAGCAGAATCAAGTTGTGAATTAGACAGCAGAAATGAACAGGTTAACTAGTGTTTACAACATTTACGTTTTTCTATTAACTTTATTTGCAACACCTTTATAACGTTTTGTAGAATGATTAGATCAAAGCTAATGTGTGGAAATTTACTATTCATGGAATCATTAAGAGGCTGACATGGATAACACTAACCCAGTGTCACAATCCGTATCTCTGTGCGTGACCATTTTAATGATTGCTTGATGGTGTAAAAAGCCGCAGATAGTACGTTAAGCTTAATCATGTTGCATACGTTTAAATGTTGGATGAGGCTAATCTTTTAAGAAAGAGAGTCACCAACGTAAAGGAGGAAAAGAGTAAAATTTAGTCATTTAAGAATGGTGTTGATTGTATTTTGTCATTTGCGACTCATAAGTTTAAATGTTCCCTAGTTATTCTCTCTTCTCTTTTGCAAGCTTAACTGACAACCTCATTCATCGTTATAGTTACTGCACTTTCGACTCGACAGATCTATCCTTGTTTTCAAGAGAGTGAGAAACTACAAAAAGGCAACTTAAATAATGTTAAAAACCCATCAACTGACATTATATCTTTGACAATTTTAGCAATGAATTTGATGCTGTACTGTTATGTTAAAAGTCGCTTAAACTTGAATAAAAATGCATATCATTATTTTTACTCCAACTATATATTTGGACGTACAATAGTTTGCGGAGAACTATTTCTTTGACTGATCGACATTCAAACGGTTTAGCCTATTCATGAAGTAGAAAGTTTTTATATTAGTCTATTATAACATGTGCATGATTCATTATTATAGTTAAAAGCAGACAAGTTAAAATTAGAAAAAATAGAAGAGGCAGACAAACCAGTGACTGAATCAAGTTGTGAACCAGACAGCCGAATTGAACAGGTAACATTTTGTTTACAACATTTACATTTTTCTTAAATCTATTTGCCAAAACGTCATTAAATTTAGTAGGATAATAAGATCAAAGCTGATGTGTGGCAATTAACTAGTCATAAAACACAAAGACGCTGACATGTTGTCACAATCCTTGTTTCAGTCAATGACCATTTGAATGTTTGATTGATCTTTGGTATGAAAAGCTGTTTATAGTATGTGAAGTTGAGTCATGGAGGATAGGCCTGATCGTTTGTCGAAATCAGTTCACATAGAAAGTAAATGTCTCCTCTGTTTTGATAGTTTCGAATTGACAACTTTAGTCTTTTACATGGTATTAGTCGCTGTTGATCATTTTCTCAAATAACTCGGCAGGTCTATTTTCGATTTAAAGAAGGAGTTACTACAGACAACTTAAAACCGACTGACTAACAAAATTTCAGTGTAAGATATATCTTGTTTTCGTCAATGTAATGTTGTTAAGGTTAGGTTTTAAGTCGGTTAAACTTTAAAATAATAAATTGCATATATATATTGAACATGTTGAATATAATATCTACAATAATATGAGAGTAATCTTTTTCTCACATTAATAACATGCATCGTCTAATGTTTGTTTGCGCGTTGTACAACTTATTTGACTTATCGACATTCAAACAGATTATTCAGCCGAAAGTTTCTATATAAGTATTTCTTAATTTTTAAGTTTCATTTTTATAGTTACAGGTAGAGAAATTAAACTTAGAAAAAGAAAAGGAGACGGACAAATCAGTTGGAGAATCTAGTTGTGAATTATTCGGCAGAGACGAACAGGTCAGCTTTTAAACGTTTCTTTTGTTATTTTCTCCTTTATCTTGCTAGTTTCTAACTAACAACCTCAGTCTTTACGTGGTTTTAAACGCTGTAAATCAACTTCTCATATATCTCACTAGTTCTATTCTTGATTTAAAGAGAGAGAAACTACAGACAACTTAAAAACAAATCAACTAACAAAATGTCAGTGTTAAATGTTATTTGTTGTTCGACAACTCAATGCTTTACAGTTATAAATGAGAATATGAATAAAGATACAGGAAGAGGTTGTCCGTAATATGTTCGCATAATTATGTGAAAACACCCTACCGGTTGAAAGTTCAGCTTTAACATCATTTAGTTTACCTGCCTTCCTAAGTGTTCGGCCAAATTCTGTTAAAACATGATGATTTTATCATGCCCAATTCGTTAACAGTACAAATATTCAACATAGACAACACATTTGTAAATATCTGCCTATAGAAGTTTCCGAAAACACATTATTTCAGATCAAAGACTGAAAAGGACTGGATTTTCCTTAAATTTTATATAATTCATATTAACAATTCATAAGTAAGAAAAGTACTTTAATCAAAAGGAACAAGGCCACGTGGTGCATAGAGTAGCTGAAATTTCGACATTATATAAATAACACATAGCTGAGAGGGTGATAGAGCAGATCGGTAACCAAGAAAACATTGTCAACCGCGGCGAAGCCAATGGATGCGTTTAACTATGGAATAAGATATCAACAAAAAGCATAACACATAATGATTTATAGGTTTTAAAGAAAAAATATTAAGTAGTTAAATATGTTTTTCCAACAATTGTAAAAGAAATAAGTTTGAGTCGTTCCACGCTTCGTTGTATAGTAAATTAGAACTTTAAGTATTGTCTTTAATGACTTAATATAAATTCAATGCATTGTCGTTTAAATTACCGATTTTTGATTGGTCTAGCCCCCGAGAGGGTGACATTCAAAAAAATTGTAAATCGCTCAGCCATGTGATAGAGTAAATTAACACCCTCGTATTAGCCAATCAAAACATGGCATTTTAACGTGAAGTATAATAAATGAATATATTGCATTTAATAGAATTAAGAATGAAAATGGGAATATATCAAACAGAAAACGACCCGGCCGAAGAGCATATATTTATTTTGACGTAGATCAACTATTTTCAGACCTATTAGTAGACGTACTGTTTCTAACAGTATCATTATACTTTGTTTATGTTTGATTGATGAAGGATCATTTATATAATTTGTCTTATCGACATTCAAACTGTTAAGCTTATATATTTGCATTAGGAAGTTTCTATATCAGTCTGTCAGCAATTGATTATGTTTTATTATTATAGTTACAAGCAGAAAAAGAAATGAATACAGACAACGCAGAAGGAGAATTTAGTTGTGAATTAGACAGCAGAAGTAAACAGGTCAGCTATTATCTAGAATATTCACGTTTTTCTATCAAATTGATAATTTAAAAACCTCGCAAAAACTGATCCAGACAAGAGGTCAATACTATCAAACTTATATAATGCTTGGGTTTTTTTTAACGAACTTATAACTTTTGGTAGACAAAAGTTCTAACAGGCATTTGGAATTCCTCATTTAATGTAGTACTATTCTACCTTGATTAATATAAGCAAGACTTCAAAGTTCACCCAGTTATTATCATCAATACATTTTGACAAAGGCTAAACGTGTAAACATAAAGACATAGTACAAAAGCATTCAAGAGGAGGTCATACGTATATTGAAGACCCATTGGTGGCCTTCAGCTGTTTTCTGCTGTTTGGTTGTGTTGTTGTCTCTTTGTTTCATTCATCATTTCGATTTTCAATTTTATATAATTCTATCAGTTATTTTTGTTTTGATCAGGACCTGTCTTCTCCTGAATACTGTGAATCAAACCTTTAGCCAGCATATTCCTTGAAATATATTGGTTTAATGCGCAATAGAAATATTATTTATGATAAAATTCCACTTTTAATAGACAAGATCTGTTTGCCCGTGTTTGACCTATTATGCGATTCATATTTTCAAGTTAACGCCCACTCTATTTTGGCATTGATGTCTTTTAACCAAAGTGAGGCTTTGACTTCCAAGATTTAAAATAAATTTCGTCACCAGAAATAAAATTTAGTTATGCCACTGTCGATTGATTAATAGCTGGTTGCTTTTAAAATGTGTAGTGGCAAATATTTTATGCATAATTAACGCTGAGGCGTCTCATGTAGCGTCCCCACTCTGACCGGACAAGACTGCGTACTTGTACAGCCTACACAACCAAACGGACTCCAAAATTTGTCAATGCTTTAACTGCCGATCGGAACTAAACCAAAAGTGACAATACATGTATTTTATTACCCACAATCAGCGTAAGGGGTTACTGTCAAAGCAAGCGCGTGAACAAAGAGACTCTGATTTGGTATGTTATTTTAACGTTTTCTTTTTTAAACAGAAAGGAATGACGAACGGA
The DNA here is from genome assembly GCF_965363235.1 of Mytilus galloprovincialis. Lineage (NCBI taxonomy): Eukaryota > Metazoa > Mollusca > Bivalvia > Mytilida > Mytilidae > Mytilus > Mytilus galloprovincialis. The sequence continues at coordinate 42,196,682 of NC_134846.1, read as the reverse complement.
TGTACAAGCTAGTAAATATATTGCTATCTAAAAGTCATACAACTAAAATGATCTTCTTACTTAACAAATGTCTGAGTTTGATAAGTATTTGTATAAGCTAAACGTCAATCATTTTAGAAAATAAGAAAAACAATTTACAAACAACGACATTAAAGTATGCATACGTTTGAACATGCTCTTCCTAGAATCCGTGCATTATTATAATTTAAGACGTGATACCAAACATTTAACTGATTCAGTTTTAAAGTGTAACCATGTTTGTTATGAAGATGCGTCCTCATTAATTTCATTTGGTAATATTTCACTGAAAAGTGATAAAGTACTGTCAGAGAGATGCATCAGTGATTTTAATTGTTTTACCTTGACAAAAGTATCTTGAAATGAATTATAAAAGAATGCTTAAACATAAAGAAGCAAGTCGTGTCCATTTTTAACATTCCTGCGTGTTTGAAATGCTTCTTTTAATCATATACCTTTTAGTTAAAAAATGATTCAGATTCTATTATTTTTATTTTTCAAACCATTATTTTTTCGTTTTTCGTTATCCGTTTTCGAACATCGGTTTTTTTTTTCACTATTTCAGCAATGATGTCAACCCAGTGATATAGATAGTACATTAAATAAGAGGCGAATTACTACAAAATGGACATAAAATAGCCTTCAATTTTGGCTTATGGCCCTGAATCGAAACCAACTTTCGTAAATGTTTGTTATCCAACCAAAAAAATCTTCTACTTCGAAATATTGATACAAATTTTACCAAACTTTGTCACAATCATCATTAGGGTATCTTATTTATAATTTGTATCCGATAAACCCGCCTGCCAACAAACATGGCCGACATGGCTTAAATTAAACTTTGAGGTTAAATGCAATTTTTGGCTTATATCTCTGAAACCAAAACATTGAGAGCAAATTGAAGATGAATAAATCATTCATCAGATTGATATCTATTTTCCCTGAAATTTTCAGCCGAATCAGACAACCCGTTGTTGGGTTGCTGCTTCTGAATTTGTTATTGTAAGGAAATTCTACAAGAGATAAACTGTAAACAGCAATAATGTTTAGCAAAGAAAGATCTACAAATAAGTTAACTGATGCCACCGCTTGGCATCCGTCGTCGTCCACCACCTGTCGTTGTAAACTATTTCAAGAATCCTCTCCCATTAATCTACTGGGCGAAATACTTTTCGAACATTTTGGCTTATATCTCAAATACTAAAACATTTAGAGCAAACAAGCGGTAATCTTTTCCAAACGCCAAATCTATCCGCCCTTTCAGACGAACCGGACAACCCATTGTTGGTTGCAGACACTAAATTGGTAATTTTAAGGTAATTTTGCGGTTTTAAGTTATCATCGTGAATATAATTGAAGATTAAGATAAACTGTACACATCAAAACTTTACAACAAAGTCGGATCTTCAAATTTGATTATTATATTCTGCTCTTTAAGAAAGATTCATGGTATACAATCATCTTGGATTGCACAATCGCATTACAAAATTTGTCTAGTTATTTGTCCAAATCTGCAAATTTGGAGACAGATTAGTTTAACTCTTTATCTGCAAAAAGAAAACTTGGTGATTCATTGTATTATCCAAAATATTTTAACAAATATCAAATCATGTGTTTGAAGAATCAATTTTTCCAATAAGGAATTTAAGAAGAGATAACTCTTTTAGTAAAAAAATATACTGGCCTGACAGGGACATTTTTATTTTTACTTGTAGCAAGAAAACAAGTTCGGGACACCATCTTTCTTTTTATTTTCTTAAAACATATAATACCTATCTCACAATTTGGTTCAAAATGCTATCTCATAGATTTATTTTAATATGTACACAAATGTGTTTTTTCATGAACATCAAACCAAATTCAGGTAATTTGCAACGACTAATAGCTTCGAAAATAGCTCTTTATTCTTTTTATCATATCGTTGAAAAAAGCATAACAAAATCTTCATTTTGGCAAAGTATAAGAAAGTTCTATCTCAAGAAATATATGCATATGAACTACCTTAACTACTTGGCCTAATTCTTCTTAACTTATACTCTATGTTCTTTTGGGTAACTTGTTTATAAATTGTATCTAAAATGTGATCCATTAACAAACATGACTGCAAGTCTAAATCTAAATGCTATGAAATTTGGAGACTTATTGCACCACCCATTGTACGTTTACTGTCTGAAATACTTTATTTATTTGAAATTTTACTGTTTTTGGTTTTTGATTTTTAATATTATAATAAATAGAGAGAAAGTGTACAAGACAAAAAAAATCAGTAGAGTAGGATATACAAATAAGTCAAATGATCAAAGTAGGCAAATGCCTTCTTGATGAGTTATTGCTCTCAAAACGTTTTTTTTAACATTTTTTCGTGCAAGTCTTTTACTTTTTCATAAATGTTCTTCTCTGAAACAACTGGACCAAATGCTTCCAAGTTTTACCTGAATATTCCTTATGATATCTAGTTGTTTGTAAATTGTATCCAAGGTTTAAATCCATCGACAAACATGGCGACCATAGCTAAACGTAGAACATAAGGGATACATTTAGGTTATAGCTTATATCTAAAAAAAAACTACAGCAGTTAGGTCAAAAGTGAAAGGGATTTAAAGTGATACATTGGTTTAGATCTATCTGTTATGAAATTATAAGACAGGTTCGACAAACAATATTTTAGTGTACTGTTAGAAATAGTTTATTTTTATTAAATTTTATAGATTTTGGTTATTATCTTTAATATTATAATAGATAGAGAGAAAGTATAAATGGCAATAAATCTTCAGGTATGATGGACTTACATATAAGTAATTTGATAAAAATAGTCCATTGACCCCTTATTAACCTTTTTTAAATATCTTCTTCTCTAAAACTACTTGGTAAAATACTAAATTAGATTGAGAATGGAAATGGTGAACGTGTCAATGAGACATCAACCCGACCAAAGAGGAGACAACAGCCGATGGCCACCAATTTGGTCTTCAATGTAGCTAGAAACTCCCGGAGGTGTGCGGTTCCGTATGGTATCTAGTTTATCATGTTTGAAGATTGTATTCGGGAATTTGATTCGTTTCAAAACATGGTATAATTAGTAATAAAGAATATCTAGAACCGATTCCGTTAACATTATGGATATAGTTTCTAAAACTGTTCGTAAAAACCGTTCTCACGGTCGTAGAACAAATTGAAATCAAAGAAAATTTCAGACCAATCATACCAATATTTCAGACCTAATTTCTATTTAAAAAAACAACGGCAGACATTATCTGTTAACAAAACTCTGTTTATTACCGGTTAATAAGTTAAATAAAATTTTGGAGGATTGCAACACAATTTCATATAGCAGTCCTAAGTTTAAAATTGTTCAAATTATTATGGCATATTGTTATTCTAAACTATTTCCCAAAATTGATCGTCCTGAAGATCATAAAAAACATTTTATTAAAATAAAGTATGTCAATAAAGGTTTTGATTTTGTAAATATTGCCGGTATATTTAACGACCATTCTGTTAAAGAACAAATTCCTGTATATTTTGACAATACTGAGCTACCTCTTATTTGTTATATTTACAAGATCTACCATGAACTTTGTGTTTAATTATAGTCAACTGTGTATAGATGTTAATATCAGTGATAATACACCTACTTCATGTAATTGTAGTACCTCCGAATATATTTATGGACCCATTTCCCAATTTATAACAGGAGATCTTAACATCGTTGAAGACCGAGAGTTAAAAATCATTCCTCAGTAAAGGACCTAAATATCGTCCCACGTCAATTATTAATTGGAATGAGTGTTGTAGTATCATCCACGACTCACTCCATTCTTACTGTATGAAATGGATAAAACGGGAAAAAGCTGACAAAAAATATTTGGACTCTTTTTTTAATTCAGCAATGAAGATAGTTGATATACGTATTCAACATTTTAAAGAACATTTTACTATTAACAATAACCACAAAAACCCTATTTCTCGTATCAAAAATAAACTAAAAGAACTAGCCAAGAAATTTGTTTTTGTCCCGGCCGATAAAGCTGGTAATAATATTATTATTGTTTGACGTAAATTTTACATTTAGGTTCTGAAAAAAGAAATCACCAATTCACCAACATTCCAACTGACTCCATTTTCAGAAAACGACATCTGTAACAAACAAAAACTTTTAGCTACCGCTTTACAAGCAGAGCCAAATACAATGAAAGTCCCAACTATGTACTGGCTTCCAAAGCTACACAAAACACCTTACAAATATAGATTTATTTCGTCTTCAAGCCATTGTTCTACTACTAAATTGTCTATTCTTCTTATCAGCACACTTGGTACCATTAAAAACCTGTTAATAAATTGTTCCAATAAGGCCTTCGAAAATAGTGAAATTAATTACTTTTGGAGTGTCAAGAACTCGTTGGAAGTACTTGATAAATTGCATGCTTATATTGGTGATTTTGAATCTGTTCAAAGTTTTGATTTTTCTACCCTGTATACCACATTGCCTCACATTCGCATTAAGAAAAAATTCACACACCTAATTAAATGGACATTTAAAAAGTCAGAATGTGAATATATATGTTCAAACTCTTTTAGGTCATTTTTTAGTAGCAATAAACAAAAAAACTGTGTCAATTGGACATGCTTTGATACTATATATGCCCTTGAATTTTTACTAGATAACATTTTTGTTCGCTTTGGGGATTCCGTATATCGTCAGATTATCGGAATTCCAATGGGGACTAACTGTGCACCACTTATTGCACCTGTTTTTGTATTGCTATGAGTATCAATTTATGACAAAAATAAGCAAAGACCCATCGAAACAACATCTGATAAACAAATTTAATAAGACTTTTAGATATTTGGATGATATTTTGGGTCTCAATAATGACGACTTCAGTATGTATATTGAAGAAATTTATCCTGTTGAACTTACTTTAAATAGAGCTAATACTAACAATGACCACTGCCCTTTCCTTGATCTTGCTATCTATATCACTAACGGAAAGCTGAATACTAAAATTTATGATAAAAGAGATGATTTTCATTTCCTATCGTTAATTATCCATTTTTAGATGGTGACGTTCCCTTGTCACCATCTTGCGGTGTTTATATATCTCAACTTGTACGATTCGCTCGTGTATGTAACAATGTTTTAGATTTTAACGAGAGAAATTTATGCATTACTGAAAAATTATTACACCAGGGTTTTCGATATCACAAACTAGTCAAAACATTTACTAAATTTTATCATCGGTATAAGGACATCATTCGTAAATATAGCTCAACATGCAGACTTCTTATACGTTCAGGTATTGCACATCCATTTTTTTATGGAAATATTCTTTATAAAGCACAAAGGTGTCAGTATTCACCTCAAAAACTAACAAAACCTTTGAATAGACTTATTAAGAAGGGATATAGTTACGATACTGTTGTCAGGTCATTAAAGATTGCATATTTTGGCGTTAATATTGATTCCCTTATAGGGTCTTTGCATCGGAACCAGAAATAATTAATTTTTAGGAAATTTTACAGTTTTGGGTTATGTATTATCTTAATTACTATTATAGAAAGAGAGAAAGTGTAATTGATAAAATTGTTCAGCAAAGTAAGATCTACAAATATGTCAAATGCTAAAACTAAAATTACAGGTGAGCGATATCAGGCTCTCATGAGCCTCTTACTTAAAACGTTATGGAAATAAGTTATTATTGTAAATGTTATCGTTTTCAATGGTGTTTACTTGTTTCTACCTGTCACACTTAATTTTGAACGTGACTTCGTAATTGATGAATCTAAAGAAACTCTGATGTGGGTTCATGCAATTATATTTTTTTGAACTTTATTTACCTGAGTTTTGAACTTTCACTTATCAGATACCTTGAAGATTTATAAACAAGCTTTCATTTTGTAAAGCCTTACAAAAAGTGTGATTAAATTATTTATCACGACATACATGTCTTTTAAATGAAATCAGAGGTTTATGGAAATTCTATTTGATCTCTACCTTCTCAGAATGTCTATATGTAACAAAAAATACTATCTGACTTATTGCCATTTGTATATATCATTATGATTCAAAGATACACTTTGTCCATAATATTGTTTTTCAAGCTATATTGGTTTACATGCTTTTACAACCAATGCATCAATTGTGTATGCCCTTTTACAACGAGGAGTAATATAGTAATGCATTCAGCTGTATGTTTGACCGCTCCATCAAACGTTAGCTTTTCGAATGATACTTTTAAAGTACCACTCGACCAAATATTGACATTTTATGACAGTGTCATTATAAAACTATTGCTCAAGTTATATATTGATGGCTTTGACATTGACGGTTCAAGTTATGCTTTTCCTTTCCTCTCACGTTGGTCATTGATAGGTTCTGGGCGATAATGATAATATCACTGCAGGAAATCTTTTGAAACTGAAACTGCGACACACTATGTTTTATCTTAATGACCACTGGTAAAATACAGTTCAATATTCGATTTTGATGGTTTTGAAAATTACACTTCTAGTTTTGTGCTTAAGTACTTTAACATCAAGTAATGTTTTGAATCTCGGATGATATCTTAAGTCGTACACTTTACCAAATCTATTTAAATTTGAACACAATAGTATCATGACCAATGCTCAGGAACTACAGGTAAAGTTCAAATTTGATGATTTTGGCATATACCGATCAAAGTTCTTTAAAAAAAATTTCTTACATAAATATAAAAAAACTCTTTATCAACTGTTCTTTATTGAATATCTGTTAAAAAAACCGTAAATTTTATCGAGAGAAATTTGGTACTTAATGTCGCTGTGTCAGAGTTTCAAAAACGTATTCATCACTGCATTTATTGCTAGCTATATTATTCTCAGCAGTCACATATAGTTTAATAGGGTACACATATACGAAACAATTGTTTCAATTTTCTCAGTGAACTGTGATTCCCCTTGAGTATCACAAGCCTCTTAGATAAATCTTCGTTCCTAAAATGAAAATACGAAGATTGCGATTATAAAAATGTTGGGAATCGTTTGAATTAAAGCAATTATCTTCCTCATGCTAAGTAATGATGCTTTGTTAAGATTAGGATTTCATTTTTTTATCAGCTCTTAAATGTTTATTTTATCTAAATGAGTAAGAGAACCACTGAAGTTCAGGCATTCACACTGAGTGCAGTAAGGTTGATACATTTAGTATAATTCGTTTTATTAATATAAACAGCCTGCAATAATCAATACTAAACAAAACAATGACAACCTGAAGGTAAATCAACACAAGATGAATAATAAATAAAGTGTTGTTTGAAAGTTTTGCGGCACTTGGACGATACCGGTGGTACTTAACTATCAGTCTCCTAGAGTTAAACAACTCCTCAGTAGTCTGTACTTTGGTAATAAAGACCCTTTGGACATTTTGTGCTTGGATAATTTCGAACTTATGCACTCTAGGCTTTCAGATATTTGGATTTAAGCATTCCTAATGGAGGAAAATAAAGCAAATCGCCTTGGGTGCATCACATTTATAAAATGTGTATGTTTTATTACCACAGGTACCAACAGAAAAGATAAAATCACAAAAAGACCAAGATACAAACAAATCAGTAGCAGAATCTAATTATGTTTTAGAAAGCAGCAGTCAACAGGTAATCTATTTATAAGCAGATTTCAATTTTTGATAAAATTCAATTGCAATGCTCATGAAATAAAGTAGAATAATTAGATCAAAGCTAATGTAAAAATAAACATTTCCTGGCCTTACTAAATGAGAGGTATGACTGCCATTAACCTGTGTCACTACCTTACCACGATCACGCCCTGATTATTTTAATGATTTATTTATAGTTGGAATTTAACGCCACTGACAACACTACCGGATATTTCGTAGCGGTTAGTGTTTATTTGTCGAGGAAACCAGATTGGCCGAAGAAAACGTCCGAACTGCAGTATGAAAACAATTAAGACATTTAGGATTAGAATTGAACGTATATGCCTTTTTAGGAATTCAAATTCACAACCCCAGTGTTGAAAGGCTAATTACAAGAAGACGAACTACTTAGACCGCTCTGTCACCTTACCCCTACATGTTATGTAATGTAAAATGTCCAGCTAGCAGAACATTTAGTGACTTGAAATCAAACTATTATCAGCTTTTTTTATTTGAGAAAATATCTTTATCAGTTTCAAATTGTTAATTTGTGATGATGATTCATCTTATAGTTACCAGCAGATACAAAAGTTAATTCAGAAAAAGACGAAAAGGTTGCTAAAACAGTTACAGAACATAGAAATGATTCAGAAACCAGCAGTGAAGAGGTAAGGTATTTAAAAAAAACTAGCACATCTTTGATCTTTTGTATTTTAAAAAAAATTACAGTTACAATTAACATTTAAAGGATCCATTTTATGCATGTATGACATTAACGTTTTTCAATAAAATTATTCTAAAATGATGAGGACCCAAAATTCCAAAATGTTGTGCCAAGTACGACAAAGGTAATTTATGCAATCAAAAGGTAAAATTATAAGTTTATCCACTTTCTTAATGTTAATAAAAGTTGTATCTTAATATTTGACATGTGAATGTGTTGATAAGTTCTTACATATTAATGATGTACAATCATATTGTATAATGTAGGAGTATCCTAACACAATCTGTCAGATATTTTCATTAATATGGACTACTAATTCTCGAATTTACAATACTTTGCAGGTCAACTTTAAGTTTGCTAACACAACTTACGTTACATTTTGAAGTTAATAAGGGTAAATCTATTAAATGCATTCACATAGCAAACTATCAAGCATATTCATTTTAAGCTTCACATATAATCGATAGTATGCTATATAGTGTTTATTTTTCTTATAGTTACAAATAAAGTTGAAATCAGAAAAGGAAGAAAAAGCCACTAATGCAGAAGCAGAATCTAATTATAGTTCAGAAAGGAGAGGTGAACAGGTGAGATATATTTTGAGGTCAATCACATGGTTTCTTAAGTTTTTTAGTAAAACTTTAATGAAATATTCAGCAGTTAATTAACGCTCACTTACAAACTCACAGCTAACAGATTAACGGTGAGAAATTCAAACTATTAGAGATTTCTAAAAAAAATGACAATCGTACATAACACGTACGGATTTATCATTCTAAAACATATGACTAAATCAAACATTGGTACAATTGGTAAGACCTTCACCCTTAACATTCCGTGGGGGAAACTTTTGATTTTATTTAATGTATCAATTTGTATCTCTAACATTTTGTCTGTGTGTTCAAGGTTACAGCTAAAGTGCCCTGCGATATGAAATTAAGACTGGTAATTACCAACTATGGGGTTGAATAAATACTTCGAACAAAATTAAACAAAGTATTTCAAGACTTTTAAATCACAAACCGTCATGTTCGTCAATGCAAAATAGTTTTATCATGACAAAAATGATAAAAATCTTGGATTTGTATTTAACACGCGGTTTTTCAGATTTCTGCCTTTGTTAACGCTGACATAACTTCACCTATCATACGAACGATTTCAGTCATCTTTCATGGTTTTGATCATGGCAATTATTTGTCAAAATTCTTTGCAGATAAACACCACGTTATACATGTTATACTTTTTTCTGTTTTCTTTATAGTTTATCTATCTTTGTTATTTGTTTGCTGTGTGTAATTTAGACGGATACTTGCTGTTAATTTTATAAATATAGAAACCAGAGTTTGTCGGAATCTGTCTCTTTATAAAAGTTTAAAATTGAGATACGAGTATCTCTTCCATTTAATTTTCTAAACAAAGGTATTTTTCATTTATTAAAAGATGTATTGATACAAAAATTCCTATATATGTTATTTTTTTAGAATTAAGATGTGTTTCGATTAGGTATCGTTCTGTACTAGTTTGTTCAACGGGAATGCCTTCGGAGTCCAAATACAAAAGACGTTTCCGTGTATTTTAATTTTATTATCCCTTGAAGTAAGTTAATTTATAGCATTATTTTAATAGGGTATCTAATTTTTTTATTTTCGTACCGAGATGAATTGGGTCTTTTTCATTCTGTTCCTGGTTTTCATCACTTTAAAAGAAAAAGCATCAAGTGCATTACTAGTGTCCAAATCTTTACTGTGTCCTCACTCTTTGTTTCAACACTTGCCCAATTTTAACGAGATTTCGCGGGTATCTTAAAGTTTATTAAATGCACACTAGAAACTTTTTATGATGAAATTCTATCATTCTTTATCTTCCATTGACACGATCTTGTGTGTGACCTGTTAAGTGTATGATCACCTGTAACTATGTTGCAATTCATATTTTTAATCCCTATTGGTATTGAAGTCTTTTAACCAAAGTAAGGGTTTAGCCGCAAAAATTTAAATCATTTGCCTCCCCAGAAATTATATCCAAGATGCGCTATGTCGATGATGGATAGATGGTTTCTTGACGACCAGTGGCAAACATTTCGTGCATACCTAATCTCTAGATAGCGTGGCATTCTCTCTACAAGAGTCGTTAGAATTACCAGAACCATTTAGGACAGGACAGAACAGCATATTTGTACATCTCGCACAACAACAAAAAAACCCATACTCCTCAATTTGTCAATGGTTTAACTGCTGGTCGGAACAAGACCAATAGTGATCATATTTGTACTATCCCGATCACATTTGAGAGGTAACTATCGAGTTGAGTGCTCGATCAAAGAGTTTTTAATGAATATGGAAGATACATGTTCATGTATGTGTATTATTCAAAACATTTGCAACAAGAATGTATGGCCTTAAGACTACGTGCATCTTCACAAGATCAAATTTGAGTTCAGTGCACCACTTTATCCGGGTCAAACACTCTTATTTGATATATAATTTTAATCGTTTTATACTAGTACTTTCAACAGAACGGAAGAACAGACGGATGCACAGACCAGTAAATTGTATATCACCTTGGTATTATAAGTTGGTCATACACTAAAATGGTTATCCTACTTAACCAACTCCATTCCAATATTATGCACAAGTCTGTTTTTTTATACATATTTGCATATTAAGTTAAATGCCAAACATTTAAGAAAAAACAATTTTGAAGAAGTGACTTTATATCTCGCATACGTTTGTATGGGCTCTTACTAGCTAGATTCGATAAATAAAGACAAGATATAAACAAATTGATTGATCCAGTCAAGTGTAATCATATTTTTTATTAGAGATGTGTCCTCATAAAATGTCATTTCCCTTTCATAAAAATTCTACGGAAAGGCGACACAGTATACGCAATGTCAGAGAGATTCATTCGTAATCTGATGCTTACCTTTGACAAAAGTATCTTTTCTTAAATAAAATTTTATGCCAAAAAAAAAGAAGAAAAAAGATGCATACACCTTTTACATTCCGGCGTGTTTGAAAGTCTTGTTTTAATCTTACAACTATTAAATCAAAATGAGCATATGATCTCACTTTAGATTCCATTATTTTTTTTTCAACCTTAATTTTGATTTATTTTATTCAAGAATACTGCTGTTATAAAAATGTTCGAAATCTTTTGAAATAAAGGAAATCTATCTGCCTCATGCTTAGTAATGATGCCTTGTTAAGGTTAAGATTTTACTCTTTTTTATCAGCTCTTAAATGTTTATTTTTATAACAATGATTAAGAGCATAACTGAAGTAACATTAACTGCTGCAAAGCACACTGAGTGCAGTAAAACTTATACAGTTAGTATATTTCGTTGTTCTAATATCAACAGTCCCGCAATAGTCAATAATACAAGACAAAACAGTTACTGCCTGAAGATAAATCAATAAAAGATTAATAATATTTAGTGTTAAGATATATTTTTACGGTACTGGGACGAAGCCAGATACATCAACTCCTCGGGATTATGTACTTTGGTAATGAATACACTCTTAAACATATTGTGGTTAAAATCAATTCGGATTTTTTGCACTCCTGGCTTTCAAATATTCGGCTTTGAGCATTACTGATGAAGGAAAATAAACACATTGCCTCCGGTGGATCAAAGTTATAAAATGTGAATGTTTTATAGGTACCAACAGAAAAGATAAAATCACAAAAAGAAAAAGATACAAACAGATCAGTAGCAAAATCTAATTGTGATTCAGACAGCAGCAGTGAACAGGTGATCTATTTATTAGAGGATTTCAATTTTTGATTAAATTCAATTGCAATACTAATGAAATAAAGTAGAATAATTAGATCAAAGCTTATGTAAAAATTAACATTTCCTTGACTTCCTAAATGAGAAGCATGACTGCCATGTACCTTTGTCCCTACCTTACCTCATTCCCTCATACCACTATCGGATATTTCGCAGCAGTAAGTGTTTATTTGTCGAGGAAGTCGGATTGGCCGCAGAAAACGTCCGAACTGCAGTATGAAAACAGTTGAGACATTTAAGATAAGAATTGAACGTTTATGCCTTGTAGAAATTCAAATTCACAACCCCAGTGTTGAAAAGCTAATTATAAGAAGATGAACTACTTAGACCGCTCTGTCACCGAAAGCCCTACATGTTATGTAATGTTATATGTCCAGCTAGCAAAACATTTAGTTACTTGAAATCAAACTATTATAAGCTTTTTTTATTTGAGAAAATATCGTAATCAGTTTCAAATTGTTAATTTGTGATAATGATTCATCTTATAGATACCAGCAGATACACAAGTTAATTCAGAAAAAGACGAAAAGGTTGCCAAAGCAGTTACAGTACATAGTAATGATTCAGAAACCAGCAGTGAAGAGGTGAACTATTTAGAAAAACTTGCACATCTTTAATCTTTTTTATCTTATAAAATTCACATAACTTCACGTAAAGACACACATATTCCATGCCTATCAAACGTTCGATTTGAGTCATCTTTCATGGTTTTCATTATGGCAATTATTTTTCAAAATACTAGATGACCGACCCATAACACCTTTCGTCTATCGTCTTTATAGCTATTCTATCTTTGTTTTAATATTTGTGGCGGGGAAAATATTTAAACAGATATTTTCTGACAATTTCATTAATATCGTAACCAGAGTTTGTTATAATCTTTCTCTTTATAAAAGTTGAAAATTCAATTTAATTTCTAAACATAAGTATTTTCTAATTTGTTATAAGATGTATTGATTGATAGAAAAATGTCTATATATATATATATATATATTAAGTATTTTTAAAGATGTCTCCGATTAGGGATTGTTCTGTATTAATTTGTTTAACGGGATTGTTATCGAAATCCAAATACAAAAGACATTTCCAGGCATTGAAGTATAAATCAGTTGATATAATTATTTAGGGAAATGTTTAAGGTAAGAAGCATAGAATAACATGATCATAATAAGATTTTGTTGTCGGATGCAGATCCAGGAAATTGAAAAGTAGGAGCGATATAGGTAAAGTTAGAAGGGGAACAAAACAAATAAGTAGAATAGGATGTAGAGCCATATATATAAGTTTTCGTTGCATATGACTGTATTCTACATATGCATATTTAAAATTAGAAGAAAGACAGGAAATAGACTTTCGAGTTATACTGCAAGAAGAAGACATGTCATCGTATACGGACAAATGATTTAAACCCCGGACCGACTTATCCTTGATATAAATATCAAAGACTACGTGCTTGAATGAGAGGCAGCCAATCTACGATTTGAAACGTGCGAGGATCAAGCCTAAAACTTCCCGCACTCGATCAGTGTAACTTTCATTGACGAAACGAGACAACCGCCTCACCAAATTTTTTACCATTAAAAAAAGAGATAAAGAGAATGATATACATGAACATCATAATATAAAGTATACTGAGAGACGACAGTTCAAAAACGTTTACTGCGTTACTCTTTACTCATCCATTCCTCCTCATCAGTGTCGTGAAAACTTCCATCATAAAATAAACAAGATAGATGCAAATAACAGAAAAGCATACCTCTCAAAAGTCATAAAAAAGAGATTATAACAGTGACTGTGAAACTGATATGATACATACGTTTTGTTGACAACGAACTTGTAACGTTTGGTGGACAAGTTTGTTCAGAGACTCGAGATTCCAACATTTTATGCAGTACTCTTCTAGCTTGGTTAATATAAGCAAGACTTAAGAGGTCACCCCGTTATTATCATCCATACATTTAAAAAAAAAAGCTCAACATATAAAGTTAAAAGACGTAATTGGTCTTAAACAGAATAACACAAAACGTTTTCAACAGTATTTGAGAAAAAAAGGTTATACAAATAATTCTATCTATACTGCTAAAGGAAGAGACCGATTTCATATAGCCGTAACCCATCTGAAACCATACAAAGGCTGAAGTTTTTGTGATTTGACGTATAAATGTAGTTTTTGTATTTCCCCAATTTGTCTTTGAAACAATCTTTTTTCCAAAGAATACGCATTTTTTTTTTAGAAATATTGATAACGTTATTGATTCGTGTCTTATACGCTTTCACTCATGCTCAGTAGATGTACTGCCGCAAAATCCAATTGTTTATCCCTTACGGTAATGTCAACGGATTTAACGTGTCCCATATGGTTATTGATTAAAAGAGGTAAACAACTACGGAAAATCACACTTTGTCACACTTTCTAAGTGTATTTATAAAATATAAGATAAGATAAATTTGGTCTTTTGCATTACGTTTGTTATTTTCATTTCTTTAAGGAAACAGAATTAAATGTATTAACCGTGTCCCAATCCTTACTGTGTCTACACTCTAGGTTTCAACACATGACCAATTGAATCGCAATTTCGCGGGCATCTTCTAGTTTATTTAATGCGCGCACGCTTAAGATAATACGTTTTATGACGAAATTCCACAAATCTGGATTTTTCATAGACAGGATCTTTTTGCCAGTGTGTGACCTGTCAATTTGCCTGCATTTAATTACCGGTAACTGAATATAACAAAATATGGAAATAATTTAAAGAGTAATTTGTGCTCATTTTTAAATACCATTTATCTTAGCAAAGTACGTGTATTCAACGGGAAAAATATTCTCGCAGTCTATGCTCCCGTCCGACATCCTGCAATAGGCCAATATACGGTCAGAAAGGTTGGTTATGTCGAGTAACGTTGTTTTATTGGAAACCTGTATTTAAGATTTTTATCGCATATTGAATACTTCACTCCTAATAACCTGTTTATACAAAACATTAATATATTGGCTTGGGTTATCAAAGCTGATGTGTTTTTACTTTGTGAGATTTTTATATGGTTAATTTTACTTCTATTGAAAGATACAATATCAGTGATTCCTTATCCAGGGTTATCCTTAACCTTTTGTGTTTTATTATTTTATGAGCTATTCAAATGCAACCTGATTTAAGTCTAGGGTTTTATAATTTATTGATTCTCAGGCATCACTAAAGGGAAATAACTTGTCAAAATGCGCATCTGATTAAGTGAAAACGGTATCATTAATATAATTAGTTTTATCTTACCTCCGATACATTTGTAGGAATATGATTGGTTCGAAGCAACCGCGTGGAGATCGTGTATATTCCATAATACGTTAGTAAGCGTGGCTCATTTCAATACACGGTTCGTAGTGGTGTAATGTTCCTTTAAACAACCAACACGTTGATGAGCAAAATTCTTAAAAGGATTCAACAGACGATGAAATTAATAATGAACGACTGAAACAAATTCATAAAATGCATTTAAAGCTAACAAGCTGTTATTGTTGCCATTTGTATTGGTATAGACCAGCAAAAGTAGGTTCTTAATACTAACGGTATTAACGACTTGATCACTTGTATAGGGCTCTAGTCTAAATACCACATGTTAAGATAGTCGATAAGATAAATTCGTTACAAAGTATGTTAGTGACCTAACGATATAATTGGGGTCAGTTAATTTCATATGGGGAATCGAGCTTCGCTCTCATCCCATATATATGACATTAGTTCACTAGCACACTATGTAACTAATAATGTTAAAAGCAATATGTCCGCTTATTTCATACCAGTCATTACAAGACATATTTTCTCTGATTCCTGCTGTCTTACTTGATAAAAATCATCTAGTTTAGACTTGTTGTCGATATAGACCTATATTAACTGCAATTTATGTGTGTATACTTTTGCCAGAAAGCTTCACGGCAATCATTTGATTACTAGAACTTTTATTTTAATAGGTACAAATTCGTACATTTGTCTTTTTAACTCCTTTTTTGTCGTTTATCGACTGCTATGTATGGTACTTTCAAATTGATTATTTCCCCTGTTAATTTAGGTGATTAAACAACATATATATAATTGACTGATTAGTCTGGAATGACCTTGATTACAATATGAATTATTGTAGGGTATTGATCTATATCTAAACTTACATATTCCTTTTTAATTGTTTAGCGTCTGAGGCGCGTTTCTGAATTGCGATTCATTAAAAGTACGCAAACCAAATCACTAAACAGCGGTAAAGAATTATAAAGAAACATTAGAAGATATGTGATCAAAATAACATAGGTCCACTTTGTATACAAAATGAGGGGTTTGAAACCAAAGTTTCATAATTATTTTGTAACTATCAACGGGAATTTTAACAAACGGATTTTATAAATATGTTATAAAAATGATGAGAATACCGAATCACTGACTTTTGCATGGATTAACAGTCCACCAGCAGTGGTATCCATTAACTTTTAGTAAATGAATATAACCCTTTTATGTATCTTGATTGATTGGGCCCACAACTTTTTTTGTGACCCCCTTCATTTGGAACTATCAACCCTTATAATGTGATAGCAGTAAGAAACTCTGAAATATTAAATGAACTTAATGAGTTATATGACCAAAGTGGACATGAAATATAGCTTTATTCATCTTAGTTTAATTTGTTTAATAGCTTTGTTTGAATCTAATCATCGTGATACTTTTCCTTTCGTATCATAGAGTAAGAAAAGGTGTTATAAATCATGTTAGTACCTCAGCACATGACTTCTGATTTGATAATACTCTCGTTGACTGACAGTATACCAACAGCCCTGTCCTAGTAGCTGATAATAACTATTTATTAATTCAATGTGTCTGCAGCGATATTTTTGAATATCCTTACTGAACTGGAGTTCATTTGCATGGTTTTTGTTGATTTGTTTCATTTTAAAGCTCCTTTAATTTGTTAAAATTCTTTTTTTCGAACAAAGAACTTGGAAAGGTTAAAATTTAGAAATCGGATGTATGACCTGTAAATAATGCCGTCCGATTCCAAAGTATTAAATGTGTATGCTTAAATTGACTTAACATTAACTGCAAATTAATATTAATGCTATACTTTCTGTTACTTTAATGTATGCTTATCTAAGTAAAGTTAAGAATCAGTGTCCACATATTTCTGACAGTAAACAAAAAATGTCACTCTAACTATATGTATGTTTCAATGTTTAACTATTTTGTTCTGAGCGCCACTGATGAGTCTTATGTACACGAAACGCGCGTTTGGCGTATGAAATTATGAGCCTGGTACCTTTAATAACTATTTAGTTATCTCAATAGGTACAAGCGTAAGCCATAGAGCTTGCAATACGACGCAATAACATATAATTGTAAATAGCAATTAATGTTTAGTTTCAGAGACATGCGTGTATTTCGACAGAAACTAATAGGTCTGCACCATGATGCGAAGCAATAATAATCGCTACTGTAGGACTAAACTGTTAGTGTTCATGAAGTTCGTGTTTATTGACACTGATTCTGTTAAGTTAAGCGAATCTGATATACTGATAAACTTTAATAAATAAACAATCTTAAATGAGATCGCTGTATAACACATGAAAAGTCCATGTACAATCTGTAAATAATTTAGATATTGTACTTATTTTTGCAGGATTATAGGAAGAAAAATGTGAGACTTTATCTTGATGTTGAGGTAAAGAATGTCAAGAAAGTGCTATTAGTATTACAACAGGGTAGCTACAATTTCACTAATCATACGGAGGGAACAAAAGTATGGCAAGTCGAGTGTTCTGTTCCAAAACACCAGTATGACATGTTTGCATTTTCAATTGAGGTTACATATACGGCAACATCATTTTATTTATACACTGGAACGAAGATAGCAAAGGCATCATTTTCAGACTGCTCGAAATCCCAGTGCGTTTTTATAGGATTGGCCACTAAATGGAAATCACTTGATATAAAAACATTATGTGATATGTCTGTTGACATTATCAATAACACCGCATACCATAATCTTAGAAGCGGATTGCTACAATTGAAAGCTATGATAAATAAGCAAGAGGTGCAAGTATATCATTGTTGTAAAAATAGTCATGGCTTTGTGTTTGAGATGGGTAAAACCTTTCAGAAATGTTCACCAAAAACAATTGAAAAAGTGATTAAAAAAATTAACAAGTCATCAAAACCTTTAGTGGCATTTTGCTATTTCCTTTTTGTAGTCAAGGCAGAAGTAGTTTTGAGAAATGATTCTAATATTCTTGACAATAAAACAGCCAACATGACAATTGACGCTTGTAAATGTGCTTCAAAGAAAGATATACCCACAGAATTTATTGAACCAATTATAACAATTGTGAAATTTATTTGTACAATTATCTTTAAGGATATTTTTTCTGCTTTGTTGGTGATAGATCTGGTTTCCGAATTTGCAAACAATGATATTTTATCAAAAATAATAGACGATTGCCAAGATAATAAAGGACTTTTTCCGTTGTATCGGCCAACTGTCAGGTTTGATTGGAAAGTGTTATTACTGAAAATGTATAGGAACAATATTGAATTGCTGAACACAATTGTTCAAAAGTTAGATAGAAAAATGCTCCTTGAACTATTGTTAACTTTATACGAAAATGGTATCAAGAAAAACAAAGTCGTACAGGAATTTGAAAATCATCTTGATTGTCTTAGTTGGATGGATATGAAATGCTTTGGACAAAGAAAAGACCTGCGTAGTATTTTGTCAACATGGAAAAGTATTGCAAAATGCCACTTCCAACGTTCTAAGAAATTTATATCTGAAACAGAAAGCGCAATTCTTTCTAGTGTTTCCATTGATGTGAATAAAGAAGATTTCGAATTACTCCTAAAGGTCATATCAGATGACAATCTGTTTGAAGGTTTAACTTTGCAAACTAATCTTATTGAAATTTTATCAAAATCTAAAACAGCAGAAACTACAATTTCTATCGACCTCTTAATTAAACTGTTAAACCATGACAAAATTACCGCATCTGGGAATGACATTTTTAGTTCAATTTTACGGTGGTTTAGAAATGGATTACAGATATCAGAAAAGATTAAGTGGGACTATAAAACAATCAATCAAACTTACTTACGATTAAGTAATGTTCTACGCACAAACTATATCAGAGAGCATGACGACGTCAATTATCTTTTGAAAAAAGAGGTATTTAACGTGATTGTTCAATTCAATTCTAGTGCTATTGCCAAAGTACTACATGAAGTTGACGATTTAAGTGATGTTCGGGATTTATATGTAGCTCACGTCAGACAAATGATCCAAGAAGGTTATTTTGGAAATGATGTTAGTACCTTTATGTATGATGTCTGTGAAAAGAATCTACTGAAAGTTGAAAAGAGGTAATTTTAGCAAGTTAAAAGGGTATGGGAGTTGAGAAAGTCATGCTAATTGACTTCTTCATAAACCGTTTCAATTCATTTGGATTATTACAATTAACCCATTTAAGTTGAAATCGTTGGATATCAGTTGAATAATTTAAAACTGCAACTTAATATTAGTTATCTTGGTGTAATCAGGGGTGTACAGAATTTTACACCGTTGTTGAAAATTCATACACCCTGAGGCGCAGCCGAATTCCTTTACTCTTTTTGAAACCAGGATGTAAAATTGTAAAAATGGTAATGAAAAATTCCCAGTGTAATATTTTTTCAAAGTCCATGTTGCTGCACATTGTCAAATACTTTTTTACTTTATTTTTGGAAGAATTCAGAAGATTTTTGTGTTCTTTTGAGTTTAAAAAAAAAAAAAAAAAAAAAATATTTTTTAAAAAGGAGTAGGTCCGGTAAGGGCCGATTTTGGCCCCAAATTTCAGTTTCATCTAACGAGATATTTAGGACACTTTTTAAACACTTAAGTGTCTATTTCAATTGATTCGATTAGTTTTGTAAAAGATTTTAACTGATTCAGTTATTAAAAACGCTCCGATTGAAGCCTAAATATGAAAAATCTATCAAATATGCCAAAAAACGTCACTTTTCAGATGGTTTTCGTCAAAAATGAAAGTGGCCGCATCCGTGTTCATCCTCAACCTTTATATATGTTATGTATTTTTCATTAGTCAAAAAGTCTGTCATGAAGATCTATACTGAAATAGCTTAGATTGACAAAATAGTTGTAATATGTAAAAGTTTAATGTTTACCTCAATTTCAAAATGATAAGGTTATTCATGTTGTTTGGTACTATTATTTCTTCAATACAATAGAAAAACACTTTTAAGGTGGTATGGGAGTCTAAAATAAAAATGATAGAATTTGTTCATATTTTGCCAAAACGTAGTATCTATTGATAAATGTTCAAAAATATAATAAAAACGATAGGTCACCGCGCATTTTCTCAAGCTACAAGACGTGACAAAATGACACATTTTGTATGGATTATACAGGGAAAACACCATTTTGTGATTAGAAACTAAACAAAATGATAGAATTGTTAAATACTTATGGAAAAAATGGCTTTCAGACAATGTTTTGAGAATATCAAAAGAAAAGATATGGTTACCGTACGTTTTTTCCGGTTAAAATACAAAATAGGAAAATTTCATGTAGAATCCTTCAGAAAATGCACTGTTTTAGAGTTACCTCCCCTTTAAAAATTAAAAAACAACCAAAAATAATCAACATTTGCAAAAATATAAAAAAATTTAAGTTATCATCTTATGAATTGGTTCTTTTAAATGAAAATTTACATTAAATATCTGCATTCCTGCATCAAATTTTGCTAGCTTGATAGAAAATATGGACCTTTGATTCTCTGTTTTTTACAATCTAAGCTGGAGGAAGACACCAATACCACCTTAATTTAAATTAAATAGCTAATTTGAGAATGTTACGAAAAAGAAACCAAATCTTTCGTAAAACATCAGCATATGGGAATGGAACTTAAATTCGATCCGTATTACATCATGGTTAACCCACTTACAAAACATCAGCCCAATATGCGAAGGCATTTAGAAAAAAGTACGGAGAACTGTGATTTTCAACAGTTTATTAAAATACAAAGCCTGTAATTTAGGAAAAATAAGCAGAGCGCTCTAAACTTAAAGTTGATCTGTAACTCATCATGGTTAACTCAAATACATAAAAATCAGTACAATATATTTAGGCGTTAAGAAAAATAATGCGTATAAATTATTATGGTTTGTTGCTGAATGACAGAGTGATGGAATGACGGAATGGCAGGATGATAGAAATGACGGAGAGTTAATCTATATAGACCCAACAACTCTGCTGCGGCATATATATGCGGTAAACCGGTCAATAAAGCTGGCAATTGTCATGATCATATAGACGTCATTTGCATATCAGAAAATATAAACATACAACATTGCAATTGAAAATGAGACATTTCTAATTTTCTATTTTTAAATTACTTTACACAAAGGGTTTGCATGAAAAAATAATTCACTTATTTAGCAAACGCAGATTAATTTTTATTCTGATGATTCAAGTAGCATGTTTATGGATTGTCATATAGTAGATATGGGTAACTAAATTGAAAAGTGAGAAAAAAAATTAAACGTTCATTGTTAGTAGAAAATTGTTTTAACGTTCATTAAGCCCAAATTAAAAATTGTTTGATTGCATCTCTTTGTAATTAATGTTAGATAACTCTGGACAAATTTCCCAACATTTCATCATTATGGGGAGATTATTTTCAAAATTCAAAACAAATCGATAAAATTTTATTCATACAGCAATGGCTATAATATTAAACCAATAACAAAAACGGAAATTTATTGAATTTATGAACTTTGTAACTTTAAAATTAAATCAAATAACTATACGCAAATATAAAATTATGCACATGTTTAAGTGAGACAATACTTGCATAGCTTCAATTAACTTTTTCGAATTGCAACATAGTACAAAGGAATGTCATGCTTACAAATGACACATAAATAGAATTAATTAACATCGCATTCGTGCTTCACCTTCAATAAAGATTATAAATTACCAAAAGTTGTCTATATGATTGTGACAACTAATAAATGCTAATCCACAGAAAAAAAATATTCGTTTAAATTTTTATTAAAGCTTACTCAGAAAAAAAAATATGCTCGAACTAACTACTTGTGTTGCATTGCTCATAAAGCACTTGTTTACACAGTACTGTAGTATAGCAGTGAAATATTATTTGCCTCTTAGTATAAGAAGTGATACATATCGCATGCTTCCATCAATTAAGTACCCTTATAAAGCAAGGAACGTTGGTACAAGGCAAACGGCATCCTAAGAACTTAAACGTCTATTGATCCGTGCCAAGTTCGACCCAAACGAAAGGAACAAAACAATTCAAGATGTCGAAATGCACATATTCTCGTTGTTGTACCTATGCATATATACATTTAATTAAAGGCTGAAATTTGACATAATACACGATATCGTCAGAGTGACAGTTTTCAAAAAGACGATTAGTTAACGACTTTAATGCACCCACCTAACATACGGCTATATTATATATTATTTAAAAGCTTATTACCTATACTTTCTGTTTTGCCTGGTTGTCAATAATTCGTAGGGTTCAATTTTGTTCAATCAAGATTAAAGGTCGACACTGAACATTCCTAGTTTGCTAGAATTAAACAAAATGCCCTTTTCTGGTACTTATATGATATTTTGTGATTTGATAACTATTTGAACCTTATAAAACAAATGGCCATATTCCGGCGCCCCCCCCCATCCCCAAATAAAAAATCAAATTAAAATACTGATTATGCAATACTTACAAAAAAACAACATTTCCTGAATAGCCTTCCAAAAATTGTAAAATTGCAACAAAAGCTTAATTTTTCCTGATAAAGAAATATTTATATGTAAATGAAAATATATAAGTTTTATCGTTTATAAGGCAAGATATTTTTTTCATCATTTTGAACTGCAATTGGTACGACATAGGACAGGATGCAGCCGTCTAATGAAGCGTTTGCAGTTGCCCTAAAAAACCCACCATCTTCAAAATTAATATGGATCATTTTGATTTTTTGACCAAATAATATTGTCAATACTGGCAGAAAATGATTAACTATATTTTAAATACGGTAATTGAAGTACATTGAGGAACAAACAAGATAAGTATAGTTTTCCGATGTCGAAAGACATGTTTCGAGGTTTATTCACGTTCAATTTTCGAAAAGAAACGGTTTCTAATAACAAATCCATCAAATTCCTTATAATGTTAGCCCATTTTTATGTATTTCATTAGTTGTTTTTATCATATATAACTAAAATTGATATTGTTGAAGATATAATAACCTTCCTGAGCTACCGTGATCACAAGCGTGTTTAGAAAGTGTTCGCACATTTTGGTGAAGAGTTTTAAAAAGTGTCTTTGTCTGCCCTTTTTTTTCGCCTTATTCATGTATCATATGTTTTCCACCGACTATGATTTGAGACTGCCTCTTTGTTATGGTATCCCTTCCGTTACCCAAAGGAAGAAACACAAATGTAGAATTCGAAGGCAAATTTTAAACGGAAAGCCTCTTATCAAATGCCAAAACCAAAAGCCCTAGAAAATCAAACAAATGGAAAATAATTGTTATAAATCTCGTTCAATAACATACCTGCTTTTAAGTTATCGTATAAAGTTAACCATTTTCCAATTCAAATGTAGATTTTTGACTTTGTTTATCCACATAAGAAATATGAGAAGGGGAGTTGTAATAGATTAGAATTTCAGTCAGATTATTAAAATGTTTACATACCATTTTGAACTGCTTTTTTTAAATGTCAAATTTTTAAGTCTTTCCCCTTTTCCGTGGAAATCTCTATCGCTTTTGCGCTTCACTGATACCCGCCTACGTACATGTATTCATCCCTTATTTGCTTTCAGGCTCACCGGGTCAAAACAGGGTTACATTACAAGTCATTTGGAAAATTGGGAAACAAATAATTCTAATGATCACATCTTGAAAATTTATTTAAATAATGATGAGATGTCTTCAGTAACTATTGTAAGATAACAATGGGATGACCTGTTTCTATTTAACAACTGGGCCGAAATTAAACTAAACTAAGTCATTATTAAGGTATCTTTTACTAATTATTATTATTTTAACTTTATTTTACATGAGTTCCAAAACCACAATAGATACAGGTGTTTGATACAGACTCAAGGAACGTTTCTTTTATATTTTGTTTCTGGTGTTAGTTAGTGGTTCGAAGTGGTAACATTATACTTTAAGTACCCATGTTCCCGTTTTTGCTCCAGTCTAATACTCTGTTACTTACTCAATCGTTCCTGATTCACTTTTTAATGGTTTCTTTTCTTTATCTTTTTGTTTTTGTTTTTTTGTTTTTTTTTTTTTATCTCTGGTGATAGTTTTTGGTTAAATAAGGTGTAATACACTTTTAGCGCGTAGGTACAATTCTAGTAAAAATATTGATAAGAGACAAATCAAGGTAGCAAAGAAACAGCGAAAGAGTAGTAAACATTCCGAAAGGAGACAGACTAGGTTCAACGACATGATAAACGGCTTCTGCAATACGTGTGAAACTACCCACGTGCAAAATTTCACAATTGGCATTTGAACTAACTTTAATTATGATATCTTTCATTTTATTTATAGTAAATCAATCGAAAATACAGAATTAGGCACAATGTGGAAAGATAACGTAACACTTGTAAAATTTATCAAATCATAAGGATATAAGAAAATATATTACAATTAGTTCGGTTCATTAAACGGTTCTTCTGACAATTTCCACTGCTGATTAATGATATCTTTTTATGCCTCACCTACGATAGTAGAGGGTCATCATGTTTTCTGGTCTGTGCGTTAGTTCTTCCGTCCGTCCTTCCGTCCGTTCGTTCGTCTTTCCCTCTTTAGGTTAAAGTTTTTGGTCAAGGTAGTTTACACATTTTTCCTGTGGTATGATTTTTCTATTCTTAATGCCAAATAAGATTTTTCACCCAATTTTACGGCCCATTGAACATGGAAAATGATAGCGCGAGTGGGACATCCGTGTTCTTTGGACACATCATGAGTTAAGAAACAATTGGTGATGTTGACATGAAATGGATTAAATCCCAACAAAAATTGGATGATTTTATCAGACATACAAACCACGTCCACCAGTCAATTAAATTCACATATGAAATTTCAGTCTCTAAATTATCTTTCTTAGACTGGCACAACTACATCTATAAAGGACGGTGTCATATATAGCAACATACCTCTATTGTAAACATACAGATACACATCAGCATCTTTCTCCCACAAACCTGTCACCAAAACACTGTACAAACAATCAAGCTTCTCGGAGTAAAGCGGATTTGCTTCTCTCAGGAGGCTGTCACTAAAAGGTTACATGAACTTCGCGGATTTTTGACCAAACGAGGTTATAAGAAATTTGACATAGATAAGGGTTTTGCGCGTGCTAACAATAACAGCCACAATGACTTGTTGCAGTTCAAATGGAAGAGGTGCAGAAAAAAAGTTTGATATGATATACTATCCCGCCTTCACTTTTTATTTGTGCCAATTGGCAAACTATTGCCAAGCACACAAAATTATCCAAGATCTTTCCCAATCATCCTGTCTTACCTTTTCGGACTTATTTGTGAGAGCTGACGTCTACTCAAATAAAAGCTGTTCAACTGTACGATGGTGCAAGTCTTATGGTAACAGACGATGTCAACAAATACTAAATACTCAAACATTTACTTGTCACTCCACTGAGTCTGTGTACACAATATTTTGTAATGTAACTTGCAAAACCCAGAATGTTGTATACCTTCTTCATTGTTGATGTGGCATACAGTATGTTGGCGACACAGAACAGCCATTCAACAAACGTATGAATGGTCATCCACGTGACTACACTTGCAAGCCCGACCTCCCCGTTAGTCGTCATATCAGATCACTTCGGCACGCCCAAGCTGATTTAAAAAACCTAACCATTACAAACATAGACCACAACGAATTATACGAGTTGAAATAACAGGACTCCATTCATTTGGGATGAATGTACAAGTAGTCAGCCACGTTCAATGATTTAACCTTAGTTAATAAAGTTTTACTTATTTTTCTAATAATTTTTAAACTGCTATTTATTTGGGAGGCTTAAATACGCAGTCTTTGTTGCAATTGCTCTACCGTTGTCAACATTTTAACCGGATTTTTGTGACAAAAATGTCGGTTATTGATTTGGGGATGTACGGCAGTCGGGCGGGCGGTCGGGCTGTCGGGCGGGCATTCGGCAATCAAATGTTGTCCGTGCATTAACTCGTGAACCGTTCAACCAAAGCTTTTAAAATTTTAATATGTTATTACTGACAACTATACGAAGGTCAAGTTCAATAATGGCGATTTTGACTTTTACCGTTCAGGAGTTATGGTTCTTGAAAGATTGAAAAAAGGAGTTTCCAGTCGTGTCCGTGCATTTACGCATGAACTGTTCTACCAAAGCTTCTGAAATTTTAATATGCTGTTACGGATGACAAAATGGAGGTCAAGTTCAATAATGACGATTTTGACTTTTACCGTTCAGGAGTTATGGTTCTTGAAAGATTGAAAAATGGAGTTTCCAGTCGTGTCCGTGCATTTACGCATGAACTGTTCTACAAAAGCTTCCCAAATTTTAATATGTTGTTACTAATGACAGAATGGAGGTCAAGTTCAATAATGACGATTTTGACTTTTACCGTTCAGGAGTTATGGTTCTTGAAAGATTGAAAAAAGGAGTTTCCAGTCGTGTCCGTGCATTTACGCATGAACTGTTCTACCAAAGCTTCCCAAATTTTAATATGTTGTTACTAATGACAGAATGGAGATCAAGTTCAATAATGACGAATTTGACTTTTACCGTTCAGGAGTTAGGGTTCTTGAAAGATTGAAAAATGGAGTATCCAGTGGTGTCCGTGCATTTATGCATGAACTGTTCTACCAAAGCTTCTGAAATTTTAATATGCTGTTACTGATGACAAAATGGAGGTCAAGTTCAATAATGACGATTTTGACTTTTACTGTTCAGGAGTTATGGTTCTTGAAAGATTGAAAAATGGTGTTTCCCGTCGTGTCCGTGCATTTTCTCATGAACCATTCAACCAAAGCTTTTGAAATTTTAATATGTCGTTACTGATGACAAAATAGAGGTCAAGTTCAATAATGACGATTTTGACTTTTACCGTTCAGGAGTCATGGTTCTTGAAAGATCGTAAAATGGTGTTTCCATTCACGTTGTTGCATTTACTCATGAACCATTCAATCTAAGCTTTTCAAATTTTAATATGTTGATACTGATGACAAAATGGAGGTCAAATTTGATATTGACGATTTTCACTTTCACCATTCATCAGTAATGGTTCTTGTGATATTGCCAAAACACAAATAAATGTTAATAAATCCGGTTTGCTGTCGTTGTGACAGCCTCTTGTAAATATTATACCAATTTAGATCGGTAAGGGCGTTTTTTTATGCCCCACCTGCGATAGTATACGGGCATTATGTTTTCTGATCTGTGGGTCCGTTCGTTTTTCCGTTCGTACATCCGTCCGTCCGTCATTCTGTCCGTTCGTCCGTATGTCCCGCTTCAGTTTATAGTTTTTGGTCAAGGTAGTTTTTGATGAAGTTGAAGTTCAATCCACTTGAAACTTAGTAAACATGTTCCCCGTGATATAATCTTTCCAATTTCAGTGCCAAATGAAAGTTTTGAACCAAACTTCACGGTCCACCTCACATAGAAAATGAAAGTGCAAAGTTCAGGTTAAAGTTTTTGGTACTATAAATCTACAAATTAACATCAGTACCTTTCTCCCCAAAGCTGTCACCCCAAACACTATACAAAAAGTATCCCGTGTAGTCTAGCTCTCAGAGTAAAGCGGATTTGTTCCTCTGAGGAGGCTGTCACTCAACGGTTACAGGAACTTCGTGGATTTGAAACCAAGCGAAGTTATAAGAATTTATTTTCTAGTGTACTGTATCATAATTATATAATCCATCGGCCCGTTAGATTTATCGTTGACTATTATTCACTTTATATATATATAGAAAATTTGTGGCAAAGATAGTAAATCACAGACATGAGGTGCTACAATTGATTACAACATATCCGGATTTCGACAATTAATGTCTCTTCAGTGATGTTAGGGAAAATATAATAAAAGCCAGTGACCGTGCTGTGCGTCGCCAATGTCGCTATTTGCGATTTTTTTTTATTTCATCTGGCGACAAAATACGGCTGCTGGCGATATTTCTGGTGCAAACATTTTCATTTCTTGACATTATCGATCTTCATTTTAATTGGTAAAAGTTAAAAAAATATTTTTTTTACCTGGCGACAAGTTTATGACTTTGTTTACGACCCCAAGCTAATCAACGGTTACAACAGGTGTCATAATCTGTTGTTATAGATAATTCATTTATCGGATGGGTCATTAATGATCATACACATTAATTAATTCAAATGGAAATGGTCAGTCGGCATTTTGTCTGTTTCATTTGTTGAATTTTTGATACAGCTTTCAAATATCCTTCCGTGAAAAGTTAAAAGTAAAACCGTTTGCAGTATAAATTTTACCTTTTGAAATCGTATGTTTGACATCGTTAATTTATTGAAATATTTATATCGAACGAAGTTAATTAGTTGTAACAGAGAATAGACATCATTGGTTTGAAAAATGATGTTACTTTGACTTCTGTAGCAGAGTTCAAAAAATTAATGGGTCACAATATTTCAGATTGTCTGTTGTGTTGATGACAAAGATTATTTTATTTTTTTTAAATTGATCTTTAAAACTAGTTTTAACCGAGAAGAAAGTAAAAAACATTGCTTGACTATACCCTAATTTGAATATCTATATCTAAATCAAATTATTTAAAGCTGTAATCGATGATCACAAATAGAATGCTTTGTTTACAATTGTTGAAAGACATGTGCTTTTTTGCGGGAAAATTCAGGAAACCCCCTTAACAGGAAACGGTTACATTTCATTGTTATTTATAGACAGTAAGAATTTCGTTTTGTTTAACTGCTAAGAATTATTCATGAAAAAATCATAATTTCTTGGGGTGAAACTGATAATACTTTAATACTTTACATCAAGCGTGTGTAAAATAGGAAAAAGGTTTTTTTTTATTCATTTTTTTTTCTTAATAATATTACAAATATAAGTTAACCAGTCTGAAAAGACATGGTTAAATGGATTTTAATTCTGAAACACTTTCAAATATATAGTATTGCCTTTATAAAAACATTTTAATTCAAAGACATCTTCTCTATTTTGTAGCATATACAGACCAAATGCTTATTTATATTCTTCTACATATGAAATACTGACCAAAGAAAT
Source organism: Mytilus galloprovincialis (assembly GCF_965363235.1). Classification (NCBI taxonomy): domain Eukaryota; kingdom Metazoa; phylum Mollusca; class Bivalvia; order Mytilida; family Mytilidae; genus Mytilus; species Mytilus galloprovincialis. The sequence continues at coordinate 42,167,182 of NC_134846.1, read as the reverse complement.
TAAAGTACACATGTTGTTTTGTTGTATGGATATGAACCCTATGCAGTAATTTACTTAGTAAATACATGTTAAATGATGTAAAGTGCAGGCTGAGTGCATAATAAATTTAAATTAAACATAGTTTAGTTTTTTGAAGTAGAGATAAAGATTCTAAAGTTTGCTCCAAGTTTTCAAATCTGGCGACAAAATATAGAAGCTGGCGATTCTTCTGGCTCAAACTTTTTGGGAGCCAGAGAAACCCCTCCAAGCCCAAACGAAAAAAATATAAACAAGTCTAAATTGAAAACAACGTTCAAACCTATGATTGTTGGATACAAACCGCAATTTTATACGTGTATATGTAAACTACGTAACGTCATAAAACAATTACAAAAGGGAGATAAACGTTCTAAAGTAAAACATGGAAAGTCAACTGTAACGCTATTGAAAGCCTAATGAGCATTTAGTTTTTGCTCGAATTTGGTTATAAAGTATTGTTACTTTATGGATCTTCTAATTTCAAATTCTACATTAACTTTATAGAACGGGAAAATTTTAAAAAGCCCTACTCCGCAACGACCTAAATGTTCGCTAAGATGGATTTTCCTATATTGCGGCTGTCAGATGTGTTGACGATGAATGCATGTTCTTACCACTAAACTATAACCGGTTTGTCCGATGTAAATTTCTATGCAGTCGCAACACTCAATGTAGTAAATCAAATTTTCATTTTAACACGTCATGTTGGTATAGGCATATATCATTTGTCCGCATTTTTTCTTAAAATTCGCTTCCAATATATATATATACATATATATGCATAGGTACAACAACGAGAATATGTGCATTTCGACATCTTGAATTGTTTTGTTCCTTTCGTTTGGGTCGAACTTGGCACGGATCAATAGACGTTTAAGTTCTTAGGATGCCGTTTGCCTTGTACCAACGTTCCTTGCTTTATAAGGGTACTTAATTTTTAATCTTGTCCAATAATTGCTAAATTTCTCCTCGCTACAGAAAAAATATTCTGGTTACGAGGATTGTGTGTGAAAACAAGCGGTATCTTATCATTTTCGGTAGATTTTTCAATTATTGCCCGTAATTGTTGTAACGTGATTTGTTTAGCCATTTCAATATCTCTTTTGATTAGGCTTAAAGGATATTTTTGTACAACAAGAAAAACTCCGAGTTCTTGCAATCGTTAATCCCTTAATACTTCATTCTCAAATACTGTGCATATTTTCCTGGCTAGACAGTGTGGAACGTTTCTTTTTGTATGCGCTGGATGGCAAGAATAGAAGTTTAAATATTGGTGTGTGTCAGTGTCTTTTTAATAAATATCCGTTTTAAGATCAGTGCCTTCTTTAATAATCATAATATCCAGGAATGATAGTCTGTGAGAATGTACTTCAATGGTGAACTTTATAGATGTATGGAGACTGTTTAGAATATCAGAAAACATTTCAAGCTCTTCATCGGAGTTTGTCCAAATGATAAAGCAGTCGATCTTTAGATATCTTTTTCAGGAGGTTTGAAATTGCCTGGCCATTTCTATACCAAATTTATTCTTAATCTCTTGATACAATTTCTGTTCTTAAAACCACATGTAGTGTAAGTTGGGGCAAATTTTGTACCCATGGCAGTTCCTCTCGTTTGTATATAATTTTTCCCTTCAAAAGTAAAATATGTTGTTTTCCAAAATAAATTTTACGGAATCTAAAATGAAATCTATGGTAAAACGACTGGACATTGCTACTCTATGGTTTTCTATCCAATATTTAACAGCAGCAATAACCAAATCATGAGGTATATTTGTATTCAAACTTGTTACATCGAAGCTTAAAAGGCGGGCATTCTCCATTGTAGTCTTTGGTAGATGTGATAAAAAATCGATGTCATCCCTTATGTAACTAGGTATATAGGAACCTAAAAGTTTTAGTAGTATGTCGATAAAAGAACTTAGGTGATGAGTCGGACATATTGGTCCAGCAATTATGGGTCTCAGTTTAAGATCAGCAGGGTTTTGAAGTTTAATATATTCATTATTTTACTCCTTGACTGTATTTCTTTGGATTCATGTATTTTTGGCAGTTCATAAAAGTTGCTGGTTTTTCTTTCAAAACTGGATAAGTAGTCATACTCTTTGTCCGTTGTGGCTATTGTATACTTCGATAACAATTTTTCAATCGCATCATAATCAAATGATCAATATTTTTCGGAAGTTCTGAATAAATAAACTCATCAAGAGATTGATCTTTTAGTTGTTCTTCGAAGAGAGTTATTGAATAATCAACATCCATTATGATGAGTGCACCACCTTTATCTGCCTGTTTGATAATGAAGGATTTATCATCTTTTAGTTTTTGCAATGCCATTTTTTCACCATGTGTTAAATTCTAGTTAGTTTGATTTGACATAATTTGGTAATGAATCAATATAGTCATCCACTGATTTATTTCTCACACTATTGGGTATGAACGTTGATTTATTTCTGACTAATGATTCTCCATCTTCTCCATCTTTATCGGCGAAATATTCTACTAATCTTAATCTTCGGCAAAATTTTTGTATGTCTTCCTTTAATTATTGATGATCTAACGAATGAGTACGTGTAAATTTCAGACCCCTTTTCAAAAGTTAAGTTTCATTTTTGTTCCCTCATTGATAAATTAATTATTTTTGGATCTACTTTTATATTTGCTTGACACTTGTTTCCTCTTGGGTTTCCTCCCGTTCTTGGGTCTTTTGGCCCAACACTAAAAAATAAATCCTGCGTTGATTGCTTTGACGATAATTATCTGTATTTTGTCCATATATTTGGTTATGATTGTCTCTGTTTTGTCCATATCTTTGACGATAACTATTATCTAGGATTCAATTATTTTTAGAGCGGGTTGGTCCTTGAATACGATTCAGTTGGGTGTTTTGCCATTTATTCGGTGCCTGTCTCCAATCTTGACGGCTCGTATTACGATTCTGTGGCAGTCCACTGCGCACTGAGTCAGAATATGTTTTTTTTTATTTCCCTTGACCTTGACTTTTTGTATTGGGCTGAGCATTTCTTCTTGAATTCAAAGTTGATTGATTTGTTTTTCCAAACCGTCTGTTTTGTTGCTCAATATTATAAGAAGTCGAACGGAATCTTTGTTTTTGAATCCGTCCTTAACCATTTTGAGATTTTTCATGATTAACATCTTGTAACGGTGGTTCCTTACCGTTATGCTCGGCCTATTTCTCTAGGAATTTTTCTTAACTTGCCATTTTGTTCGGGATTTTTCTTCTTCCTTAGAAATATCGCGTATCCACATTTCATTCGTTTTTTTCGGTAATGTTACCAGTTGAAATTCGTCGTATCTCATCCATCATTTCAGAATCTAACGCTATATATTTCTTAGAAATCGGTAATACGAAATATTTCAAAAACGGTAAGAAATTTACAGTAAACGCAAACATGACTTGCAAATCAGAAAATTAACTCTATTGTATAACATGTGTCAACTGTAAAGAAAGTTACATAGGTCAAACAAGAAATAATGTGTGTGAACGGGTCAGGATCCATAAACAACAAATACGGCAACCCGAGTACAGACACATTTCGTTGAGCGAACATTTAGACATTTGTGCGGGAGGAAAATTCAAAATTTTCCCGTTCTTCAAATGTACGGAACCAACAGAAGAATACCGTAAAAAACTAGAGAGAACATTCATAAAGGTGTTTGACGCCAAGCTTAATGCTTAGTAGTTACATGAACAATAACGTCGCGTCATACTACTAATATGTTATGAACAATGACGTTACGTCATAATACTAATGTGTTCCCCATAACGACGTTCAAAGTCTTGAAAAGTCCCAAGATGGATGAAAGCGCTAGACAATGCTGCTTTTAAAACTCTTTTAGTGTATTTAATTTTTAATATATACTTCTGTACACCGCTTGAAAAGAAACTTTCGCAAATTTTTTGTTCTTCCCTCGCCAAGATTCGAACCCATGCTACTGAGATATCGTGACACCAAATCGCCTGCACTGTATCCGGTGCGCTAGACCACACGACCACCTTGGCTTTACATCGATAAAGCTTTCAGTGGCCAAGTGTTACCTTTCCTCGTCAGTTTTAATCTCTAGCGTCATAATACAGTACATGATATTTAAGGCATGGAGTACGTCTGAGTATATATAAGCGAACATCAGAGACGCTGGTACAATTTTATAATTTCCAAACACGACGCAAAGACTGCAAAGACTAGAAACATACTGCAAAGATTATGCCATAATAAAAATAGTAATGTGCGATATGAACTGTCACAACTCCATAATTCCAAAGGTGACGACAGTTCAAATGTTACAACTGCGTGGAAAAACAGTAAAAAAAAACCCGCCTTAACCAATCCAAGTTGGTATAATATTTAAAATTTGACAACGGTAGAGCAATTGCAACAGAGACGGCATATTTAAGCGTCCTAAATAAATAGCGGTTTAACAATGATTAGAAAAATAAGTACAATTTTATTTACTAAGGTAACATAATTGAACGTGGCTGACTACTTGTACATCCATCCGAAATGAATGGAGCCCTGGAAATTAAACTTAATTTTTAAAAATCCTTTAAAAAAAATATCCTTAAAAACTGTGAGTCCAGTACGGAAGCCGCAGCTACTGGAAGAAAGTGATGGTAGGAAAAACAGTGATGACAGGAAAATGAGTGATGGTAGGGGAAATGAGTGACTAATTCTATGCTTTTTCATTTATGCCCGCCGGGAAAACTGTTCTTAGCTTTCTAATCCATAATCTCTCCCGAGGAACTATGTCGGTCTTCGAACAACCCTCGTTGTGGTCTATGATTGTGATGGTAAGGTTTTTGAGATCAGCTTGGGCATGCCCAAGTGATCTGATATGACGACTTACGGAGAGGTCGGGCTTGCAAGTGTAGTCACGTCGATGACCATCCTTTCCATACCACTTGGTCTGTGTACACGATATTTGGTAATGTTACTTGCAAAACCCAGAATGTTGTATACATGCTTCAGTGTCGATGTGGCATGCAGTATGTTGGCTAGACAGAACAGCCATTCAAGTCGTCATTTGAGATCACCTGGGCACACCCAAGCTGATCTAGAAAAACTTACCATCACTATCATAGATTACAACGAGGATTGGTCAAAGGCCGACAGACTTGCTCAGGAAAGTTTTTGGATAAGAAAGCTCAGGGCAGTTTCCCCAGATGGCATCAATGAAAAAACATAGAAGAGTCATTCATTTTCCCTACCATCACTAATTTTCCTGCATTCACTTGTGTCCAGAAACTCCGGCTTCCGTAATTGACTCTTACACATTTATGGAATTTTACTAGTTTTAATTACAGAGTAGGCATGGATGTATAAGTACGTAGCCATGCTCAATTATTTTACTTAAGTAAAAATGTATTACTCATGTTTCCTTATCAAACTGATGAAGGATATCTGTTATACGAAATATTTAACCTATTGTTCGTTTGTTATTTTTGATAATGTTGTACCCTTGTAGACTTGTTGTATATTATATTTTGTAGTATACTGTATCATAATTATATGATCCATAGCCCCTTAAGATTTGTCGTTAACTAATTATTCAATCATTATATATATATATATATATTATATATATATATATATATATATATATATATATATATATATATATAAAATGACTGAATAAATAGTCAACGATCAATCTTACAGGGCGATGGATCATGTAATATGAAATATGATTCTGTACACTACAAAATATAATATATAACAAGTCAAAAAGGGTACAACATCACCATTAAATATCTATAAAATATTAGATATTTCGGATAACAGATATCCTTCTTCAATAATAGCACGATGTCAAATAAATCATTTAAATATATTCAAACTGAGAAAATTTTTCTAAATCTTGAAATTTATACAATTTAAGCGAACACCACAGACGCTGGTACAATTTTAAAATTTCCAAACACGGTGCAAAGATTACAAAGATATGCCAAATGAAAAAAGTTATTTTCGATGTGAACTGGCACAACTCTAAATTTCCAAAAGTTGTGACAGTTTAGATGTTATAACTGCATTGAGGGCAGTCCTCTAACAAAAAAAATCAAAAATGTCCTAACCGATCCAAGTTGGTATAATATTTCAAATTTGAAAACGGTAGGGCAATTGCAACAGAAACTACACAATTAAGCCTCCCAACCGAATAGCAGTCTAATAATGATTAGAAAAATAAGTTTTATCTAATGAGGTAAAATAATTGAACGTGGCTACGTACTTATACATCCATCCCGAATAAATGGAGCCCTGTAATTTAAAAAAAAAATCGAAATGTAAAGCCAGTACTAAAGCCGGAGTTACTGGAAACAAGTGATGATAGGAGAATGAGGGACTCATTCTATGTTTTTTCATTTATGCCCTCTGGGGAAACTGTCCGTAACTTTCTTATCGAAAATCTTTTCCGAGCGACTCTGTCGACCTTCGACCAACCCTCGTTGTGGTCTATGATTGTGATGGTAAGGTTTTTGAGATCAGCTTGTGTGTGCCCAGGTGATCTCAAATGACGACTTACGGGTAGGTCGGGCTTGCAAGTGTAGTCACTTCGATGACCATTCATGCGTTTGTTGAACGGCTGCTCTGTCTCGCCAACATACTGCATGCCACATCGACACTGAAGGAGGTATACAACATTCTTGGTTTTGCGAGTTACATTGCAAAATATAGTGTACACAGACCCAGTCGAGTGGCAAGTAAATGTTTGAGTATTTAGTATTTGTTGACAAGTCAGACAACGTCTGTTACCAAATGACTTGCACCATCCTGCAATTAAACAGCTTTTATTTGAGGAGACGTCAGCTCTAACAAATAAACAAATAAGTCTTTCAGACTTGCTGGTCTCCGAAAAGCTAAGACAGGAGGATTGGAAAAAATCTTGGATAATTTAGGGTGTTTGGCAATAGTTTGCCAATTGGCACGGATCAAAAGTGAAAGGTTAGTAAAGGCTGGATTGTATGTTAGAACAAACGGGATTATTTTGCTGCGCCTCTTCCGTTTGTACTGTAAGAGGTCATTGCGGCTGTTATTGTTAGCGCGCGCAAACCCCTTATCTATGTCCAATTTCTTATAACCTCGTTTTGTCAAAAATCCGCGAAGTTCTTGTAACCGTTTCGTGACAGCCTCCTCAGAGGAGTAAATCCGCATGACTCTTGAGAGCTTGACTGTACGGGATACTTTTAGTACATATATATATATATATATATATACAACTCGTCTAAACATCAACCCAACAATGTTAGATCTGTAAATTTGCTTTCGCAAATTTTTGGTTCTTCCCTCGCCGGGATTCGAACCCATGCTACTGTGATATCGTGACACCAAATCGCCTGCACTGCAGCCGTCCCGCTAGACCACACGACCACCTGGGCTCTCAAAAAAGAGCTTTCGGTGGGCATGTGTTACCTTTCCACGTCAGTTTTAATCTAGCGGCGTACTACAGTACATGATATATAAGGCATGAAGATGTTATTGTTACAGATCAGCTAAATTATCTATAGTAAAGGATCCTACAAATTAATGTAAGATACAGTCACAGAAAATAATTATATTCATAAGTACGTCTGAGTCAGTGACAACCCTACAACAGATGTATCCATCGGATCGCCATCAATGATGGTGATACATGGCTGTGTACATAATGTATATACGACTCGTCTAAACATCAACCCAACAATGTTAGATCTGTAAATTTGCTTTCTCAAATTTTTGGTTCTTCCCTTGCCGGGATTCGAACCCATGCTTCTGTGATATCGTGACACCAAATCGCCTGCACTGCAGCCGTCCCGCTAGACCACACGACCACCTGGGCTATTAAAAAAAGAGCTTTCGCTGGCCGTGTGTTACCTTTCCACGTCAGTTTTAATCTAGCGGCGTACTGCAGTACATGATATATAAGGCATGAAGATGTTATTGTTACAGATCAGCTAAATTATCTATAGTAAAGGATCCTACAAATTAATGTAAGATACAGTCACAGAAAATAATTATATTTATAAGTACGTCTGAGTCAGTGACAACCCTACAACAGATGTATCCATCGGATCGCCATCAATGATGGTGATACATGGCTGTGTACATATATATATATATATATATATATATATATATATATACTAACTAATTGCTACCAAAGTCCCGATGCGTTAAAACAGCTACTAAAGTAAGCATGATTCAGCATTTTCAAAGAATTTAAGAAATCGGTTATTATCGAAAATCTTGATGTTATATTAATATTGTTTGGACGTACAATATGTTTTTTATAACAATTTAAGATAAATACGTTACTTTAAACTCAATAAAAAATCGGGAAATGTGTAAACTCGGCCTCCAAAATGTATACGTGCCTACTTTAAATTTTGTGCCTTCTTATACAATTTAAAAAAAAAAATATTGTTAAATTACTACTTAAGTCGCAATCACCGGAACATCTCTTGATTTTGTATTTAAACAAGTATAAGGTCGTTAAAGTCAGCGTATATATTAAGGATAAGAATAACATTTCTTTTCGGAAGTCTTTGTTAATAAACAAACAAAACGGCAGTTCTGTTGGCAAGGAAGTTATATTAAAATTTTGTAGAAAAAAATGAAATGTAATTAAAAACTTTCAAGAAATTACGAGTAGTTTGTCTGAAATTGAATTAATACATAAGGAATATCAAAATAATATGTTAAATTCGAATTGATACGTGCTGCAAAAAAAAGTGCACTGGTATATAAAAGAAAAACTTGATCCAACTTTTTGTTTTGTCTTATTAGCATAGAAATATAGTTTTAAGAAATGAATGTTTCTTTATGTATATTTTTTTGACGGGAAAAGAGAAGGGGGATTTTATATTGTTGATCGTGTGAATATTTTTCGAACGAACCGCTTCGTGCAAGTTATGCTCCAGTCAACACTTTTACAACTCAATCAAATTATTAAAATAAGCATTAATTTCTTAATCATACAATCTTGTTCTACATATGATACGCGTTTTAAAAACCTAGACGGCTATATTATAAAAATATTTGCATTGTAACAAACGTTATACATAATGTACATTTATATATTATAACTGACTAAGCGGTATGGGCTTTGCTCATTGTTAAATGCTGCTCGGGGTGACCTTTAGTTGTTTATTTCTTGGTCATCTGGTCTCTTGTGGAGAATTGTCTCATTTCTACATAATGTAGATGTAATTTAAACCCGTCCCCTTACATCTATAGTCTTCTATTTTCTAAAGCATGCATATATTCTGGGTTTCTTTTATACAATTGAATGTTATTAATTGACAGGTAGTGTTGAAGAGTTTTAAATTCTTCCCCACATGTGATCATATCAATGTTTTCGTACTTTATATATGCATGCTTGCGTGCGTGCACTCTTAAGTTATATGTTTGAAGCAAGCGCATAGGTCATCATATATATACATCTTCAAATTTCGAAGTGTCGGCATTTCACTAAAATAAACGCAATTGAGCTAATTTTGGTGCATCTGAAAGATAATGTAAAAGCCTTCTAGAATAATACCATAATTTAATGAACAAATAAGTTTTTCATAGAAAAATACATCGTTAAAGTTTATGTATGCAGGGAAATGCACACTTAAACCCCGTGCCTACTTTGGTGAAATGCTGACTTGTACGGAATTTATAAATAGTGCTCTTCTGTGTATTGGTTGTTCTAAAAATAGAATAATCTAAAAATACGCAACTCTACTTTCTATTTACAATAGAGTAACTGCGTAAGACGATGATAATATGAAACTTTAGTTTAATTAAGTCAATCAAAAACTATGTGTTTATTATAAAAAAAAATCATATATTTATAAATTAACTGCTTACAAAATCACTGAACCAAACATGTCAAAAATAATAAATATTTTGCAGTCTTTCTTGGCCTAACACCCTTTAAAACTAATATGATATGTTATATGCCTCATTTCTTTCTTTTTTTTAAATACTCCTAAAATTTAAAATTGCTGGAAAATACTTTATCTTTATGTAAGACACCCTTTTATTGGAAAACCTTAATTTTAAACCACAGGCTCATATAAATTTGACTTTTGAATAATTGTGCTACCTCTGATTACTCAAATGAGTCCTTTTTTGCTTTTGATATTTGATATATTATATATTAAGCATTTATGAAGTATTTTTTTTGCAACATTTTAATTTTTAAACTCCCAAATGTTGATAGTTGAAATTTTCCAATTTAACGTCTAAATTTAACACGCAAATTAAATTTAAAATGTATGTAATATATATCCTATTGTCATGAAATTTGTAAGCAGTCTCATAAGTAACTAAGCTTTGGTCATAACTAGTTTTATAAAGATTGGTCAATTTTTTCTTTTTTAAGAGGTGAAATCAGTAAATATAGAATCTGTACTTTGGCAACTTCCCTGAATGATTTGACGGTGTCAATTTGTCAAATAGAAAGAAACTAAAGGATTTAAACTTTCACTTATTAGAAATTCTGCACAAATTACCAATTTTGGAATTATATGGTCAAAATAAGCATTACAGACCTTTTTTTCAATTTTGATGACTAAGTGGCATTCTGACTTTCTATCTGACAGGTTTTCATGTGGACATATTACTGTTTCTATGTGTTAATCCAGTTGTTTGACTCTTATGTAAACCAATTTTAATATCAAGACGCCAATATTGACCATACTTACCCTGGATCTTTTCACCCTAAGGACAAAACTGAGCATATTTTTGGTCTATACAATGTGTCATTTTCATCGTAAAGGCCTTGGCTAACTTTAACATGTGTTTTTCAATATAAATAGGTGCTTCATTAAGCGGATAACACGATAAACCGTCATAAAAGCCTGTAAAACCAAAATAAAGGCAACTACCCATAAGAGTGAAAATCTTCCCCCAGCACCGCCTAGGCATTCCATTGGGCTATATTCTAGCTCAAACTAATGCTTAGGGTGTCTACTTCATGCCTGCATCTTTATATATACTAAAATATGTGGCCGTAGGCCAACAAAATCTTTAATCGACCCTTACCCCCAAATTCGATAGCCTGACGCCATTATTGATCATACTTACCCTGGATCTTTTCACCCTAGGGACGAAACTGAGCATATTATTGGAATATACAAGGTGTCATTTTCATCGTAAAGGCCTTGACTAACTTTAACATGTGTTTTTCAATAAAAATAGGTGCTTCATTAAGCGGAAAACACGATAAACCATAAAAAAGCCTAGAAAACCAAAAGAAAGGCAACTACACATAAGAATTCAAATCTTCCCCCAGCACCGCCCAGGCATGCCATTGGGGTATTTTCTAGCCCAAACTAATGCTTAGGGTGTCTACTACATGCCTGAATCTTTATTTATACTAAAATGTGTGGACGTAGGCCAACAAAATGTTTATTCGACCCTTACCCCCAATTTGGATAGCCTGGCGCAATTATTGACCATACCAACCCCGGATCTTTTCACCCTAGGGACCAAACTGAACATATTATTGGTCTATACAAGGTGTTATTTTCATCGTAAAGGCCTTGGCTAACTTTAACATGTGTTTTTCAATAAATATAGGTGCTTCATTAAGCGGAAAACACGATAAACCATCAAAAAGCCTAGAAAACCGAAAGAAAGGCAACTACACATAAGAATTCAAATCTCCCCCCAGCACCGCCCAGGCATGCCATTGGGGTATATTCTAGCTCAAACTAATATTTAGGGTGTCTACTACATGCCTGAGTCTTTATTTTTACTAAAATATGTGGACGTAGGCCAACAAAATGTTTATTCGACCCTTACCCCCAATTTGGATAGCCTGACGCCATTATTGACTATACCAACCCCGGATCTTTTCACCCTAGGGACCAAACTGATCATATTATTGGTCTGTACAAGATGTCATTTTCATCGTAAAGGCCTTCGCCAACTCTAAGATGTGTTTCCAACATAAATAGGTGCTTCATTTAGCGGAAAACACATTTAACCATCATAAAAGCCTGGAAAACCAACATTAAGGCAACTACCCATAGAGTGAAACTTTCCCCTAGCACCGCCCAGGCATGCCATTTGGGATTATTTCAGCGTAAAACTAAGGTTTAGGGTGTCTACTACATGCCTGAATCTGTATTTATACGAAAATATGTGAACGTAAGCCAACAAAATGTTTATTCGACCCTTACCCCCAATTTGAATAGCCTGACACCAATATTGACCATACGAAACCTGGATTTTTTCACCCTAGGGACCAAACTGAGAATATAATTGGTCTATACAAGGTGTCATTTTCATCGTAAAGGCCTTGGCTGATTTTAACATGTGTTTTTCAATATAAATAGGTGCTTCATTTAGCGGAAAACACGATAAACCATCAAAAAAGCCTGGAAAACCAACACAAAGGCAACTACCCATAAGAGTGAAAATCTTCCCCCAGCACCGCCCAGGCATGCCATTTGGGTATATTCTTGCTCAAACTACTGCTCAGGGTGTCTACTTCATGCCTGAATCTTTATATATACTAAGATATATGGCCGTAGGCTAACAAAATGTTAAATCGACCCTTACCCCCAATTTGGACAGCCTGATGCCATTATTGACAATATTGACCCTGGATCTTTTCACCCTAGGAACCAAACTGAGCATATCATTGGTATATACAAGGTGTCATTTTCATCGTAAAGGTCCTGGGTAACTTTGACATGTGTTTTTTTTTATTTAAATAGGTGCTTCATTAAGCCAAAAAGACGATAAACCATTGTAAAAGCCTAGAAAACCAAGAGAAAGGCAACTACCCATAAGAGTGAAAATCTCCCCCCAGCACCGCCCAGGCATGCCATTTGGGTATATTATAGCTCAAACTAATGCTAAGGGTGTTTACTACATGCTCGAATCTTTACTTATAACAAAATATGTGAACGTAAGCCAAAAAATTATTTAATCGACCCCTACCCCAAATTTGGATAGCCAGACGCCAATATTGACTATATCAATCCCGGATCGTTTCAACCTAGGGACCAAACTGAGGATATTATTGGTCTATACAAGGTGTTGTTTTCATTGCGAAGGCCTTGGCTAACTTTAACATGTGTATTTCAATATAAATAGGTGCTTCATTAAGCGGAAATCACGATAAAGCATCATAAAAGTCTAGAAAACCAACATAAAGGCAACTATCCATAAGAGTGAAAATCTTCCCCAGCGCCGCCCAGGCATGCCATAGGGTTATATTCTAGCTCAAACTAATGCTTAGGGTGTCTACTTCATGCCTGAATCTGTATTTATACTAAAATATCGGAACATAGGCCAAACAAATATGTAATCGACCCCTTACCCCCAATTTGGATAGCCAGACGCCAATATTGACCATATCAACCCCGGAACTTTTCACCCTAGGGACCAAACTGATCATATTATTGGTTTATACAAGGTGTCATTTTCATCATAAAGGCCTTGGCTAACTTTAAGATGTGTTTCCCAACATAAATAGGTGCTTCATTAAGCAAAAAACACGATAAATCATCATAAAAGCCAAGAAAACCAACATAAAGGCAACTACCCATCAGAGTAAAATTCTCTCCCCCCAGGCACCACACAGGCATGCCATTGGGGTATATTATAGCTCAAACGAATGCTAAGAGTGTCTACTACATGCCTGAACCCTTACTTATAATAAAATATCACTACAAACTGCTCAGAGTCTGAATTGACCAGTTTTTGTGCTCGACCAGTAAAATCGAGCACACATTTTTCTTGACTAGTCTCGACATCGTCTCGACTGTACTTAACTGTACTTAAGTGTACTCGACTAGGTCTCGACTTTACTTAATTAGTCTGATTCAGTACTTGATGATCTTTGTGTAGTCTGAAATGGTCTTGACCAAGGCTCAACCTGTCTCGACCTGTCTCGACAAGTCTTGACCTTCAAATTTAGTTTTGACTGGTGTAAATCAGCCCATCTAACTAAATTAAATATTGATCTTACAAAATTCAAGCTTATAAGGTAGTTTGATTTATTGCTGTCAAATGAAAGAATTTAATTTTACAATAGGTAAAAATAAAAATTATTATATAAATTCAGATAGGCATCTTTAATTTTTTTTATAACTTTTTCAAATCAACTTGGATTTTCATCAAACTATGCAGCTATTTCTGATATATATCAAGCTTACTGAATCCCATGTAATTTAGTTTTTTGTTGTATTGCTATAAAATTTAAAAATTAAATTAATCCAGGTAAAAAAAATAGAACACTTTAATTTTTTTCACAACTTTTTCAATTCAACTTGGATGTTCATCAAACTCTACAACTATCTTTGCCATATATTGATCTTACTGATTCATAGGTTTTTATTTAGTTTTGTGTATTTCTGTCAAATTTAAGAATTTAATTGATCTAGGTCAAAAAGCTACGGTATTAGAAATATATCTTTCCTGATATATTAAATGATATTAAATTTTTGTTTTAACAACAACAAAAAAGTGTCTTTTTTAAGACTTCATAATTTTTTTCAAATCAGCTTAAACCAAATAAACACCTTTTTTTTGTTAAAACAAAAATTGAATATCATGAACTTTCATAACAATCCTTGATAACCTTTTAAAGAAAGAAATGTGTTTCAAAGCTACAGTAAAACTTTATTTAAATCAAATCTTAAAATATTATTTTGGTCAAATTTAATGACATGGCACTATACATGGTTTAATTACATCAGTACATGTGAGTTTTACAGGTAAAAAGAAAGCCCTTCTTTTCTTAAACTCGTGTATTACTTATCTAGTAAATTAAAAAAGCCTTGCGATTTAGATTTAACAGGATGTTGCAACTTTGATTAATGTTATTTAGAATTTAAAACACTGGTAGATGTGATCTTTTTAATAAGTTTGCCCCAAGCAAAAGGTATTGCTTTTTAAATCACCGCAAATCAGAAAAACTATTTTAATAATTTCTTTAATGTTTCATCACTATTTGATATATTTATATAATATATATTAAAAGGAATAAATTATTAAATAATTATATATACTTTTTCCCAAATAATGAGGAAAGATGTATTTCTAATATTGCAGCTTTTTTACCTAGATTAATTAAATTTGACAGAAATACACAAAACTGAATAACAACCTATGATTCAGTAAGATCAATATATTGCAAAGATAGTTGTAGAGTTTGATGAAAATCCAAGTTGATTTGAAAAAGTTATTAAAAAAATTAAAGTGTACTATCTCTATTTTGACCGAATTGCAAATCCTAGCTTTTTTTTTACCAAGATAACTTTAATTCTTGAATTTGACAGCAATACAACAAAAAATAAAATGACCTGAGAATCAGTAAGCTTAATATATATCTAAATTAGCTACATGGTTTGATGAAAATCCAAGTTGATTTGAAAAAGTTATAAAAAAAAATTAAAGTGTATTATCTCTATTTTGTCCGAACTGCAAATTCTATTTTTTTTTACCTAGATTGATTTAATTCTTGATTTTGACAGCAATACAAAAAAAAAATGACCAGGGATTTAGTAAGCTTAATATATATCTAAGATAGTTACATAATTTGATGAAAATCCAAGTTGATTTGAAAAAGTTATTAAAAAAATTAAAGTGTACTATCTCTATTTTGACCAAATTGCAAATCCTAGCTTTTTTTTACCAAGATAACTTTAATTGTTAAATTTTACAGCAATACAACAAATAACTAATTGATACAGGATTCAGTAAGCTTAATATATATGTAAGACAGCTGTATAGTTTGATGAACATCCAAGTTGATTTGAAAAAGTTATTAAAAAAATTAAAGTGTACGATCTCTATTTCATCCGAACTGCAAATTCTAGCTATTTTTACCTAGATTAATTTAATTCTTGAATTTGACAGCAATACAACAAAAAATAAAATGACCTGGGATTCAGTAAGCTTAATATATATGTAAGATAGCTACATAGTTTGATGGAAATCCAAGTTGATTTGAAAAAGTTATTTAAAAAATTAAAGTGTACTATCTCTATTTTGTCCGAACTGAAAATTCTATTTTTTTTTACCTAGATTAATTTAATTCTTGATTTTGACAGCAATACAAAAAAAAAAAAAAATGACCAGGGATTTAGTAAGCTTAATATATATCTAAGATAGCTACATAGTTTGATAAAAATCCAAGTTGATTTGAAAAAGTTATTAAAAAAATTAAAG
This sequence comes from Mytilus galloprovincialis, assembly GCF_965363235.1. Classification (NCBI taxonomy): domain Eukaryota; kingdom Metazoa; phylum Mollusca; class Bivalvia; order Mytilida; family Mytilidae; genus Mytilus; species Mytilus galloprovincialis. The sequence goes on along the minus strand of NC_134846.1, from coordinate 42,150,993 downwards.
TGTATTATCTCTATTTTGTCCGAACTGCAAATTCTATTTTTTTTTACCTAGATTAATATAATTCTTGATTTTGACAGCAAGACAAAAACAAAATGACCAGGGATTTAGTAAGCTTAATATATATCTAAGATAGCTACATAATTTGATGAAAATCCAAGTTGATTTGAAAAAGTTATTAAAAAAATTAAAGTGTACTATCTCTATTTTGACCGAATTGCAAATCCTAGCTTTTTTTTTACCAAGATAACTTTAATTCTTGAATTTGACAGCAATACAACAAAAAATAAAATGACCTGGGAATCAGTAAGCTTAATATATATCTAAATTAGCTACATGGTTTGATGAAAATCCAAGTTGATTTGAAAAAGTTATTAAAAAAATTAAAGTGTATTATCTCTATTTTGTCCGAACTGCAAATTCTATTTTTTTTTACCTAGATTAATTTAATTCTTGATTTTGACAGCAATACAAAAAAAAAAATGACCAGGGATTTAGTAAGCTTAATATATATCTAAGATAGTTACATAATTTGATGAAAATCCAAGTTGATTTGAAAAAGTTATTAAAAAAATTAAAGTGTACTATCTCTATTTTGACCAAATTGCAAATCCTAGCTTTTTTTACCAAGATAACTTTAATTGTTAAATTTTACAGCAATACAACAAATAACTAATTGATACAGGATTCAGTAAGCTTAATATATATGTAAGACAGCTGTATAGTTTGATGAACATCCAAGTTGATTTGAAAAAGTTATTAAAAAAATTAAAGTGTACGATCTCTATTTCATCCGAACTGCAAATTCTAGCTATTTTTACCTAGATTAATTTAATTCTTGAATTTGACAGCAATACAACAAAAAATAAAATGACCTAGTATTCAGTAAGCTTAATATATATGTAAGATAGCTACATAGTTTGATGGAAATCCAAGTTGATTTGAAAAAGTTATTAAAAAAATTAAAGTGTACTATCTCTATTTTGTCCGAACTGAAAATTCTATTTTTTTTTACCTAGATTAATTTAATTCTTGATTTTGACAGCAATACAAAAAAAAAAAAAAATGACCAGGGATTTAGTAAGCTTAATATATATCTCAGATAGCTACATAGTTTGATAAAAATCCAAGTTGATTTGAAAAAGTTATTAAAAAAATTAAAGTGTATTATCTCTATTTTGTCCGAACTGCAAATTCTATTTTTTTTTACCTAGATTAATATAATTCTTGATTTTGACAGCAAGACAAAAACAAAATGACCAGGGATTTAGTAAGCTTAATATATATCTAAGATAGCTACATAATTTGATGAAAATCCAAGTTGATTTGAAAAAGTTATTAAAAAAATTAAAGTGTACTATCTCTATTTTGACCGAATTGCAAATCCTAGCTTTTTTTTTACCAAGATAACTTTAATTCTTGAATTTGACAGCAATACAACAAAAAATAAAATGACCTGGGAATCAGTAAGCTTAATATATATCTAAATTAGCTACATGGTTTGATAAAAAACCAAGTTGATTTGAAAAAGTTATTAAAAAAATTAAAGTGTATTATCTCTATTTTGTCCGAACTGCAAATTCTATTTTTTTTTACCTAGATTAATTTAATTCTTGATTTTGACAGCAATACAAAAAAAAAAATGACCAGGGATTTAGTAAGCTTAATATATATCTAAGATAGTTACATAATTTGATGAAAATCCAAGTTGATTTGAAAAAGTTATTAAAAAAATTAAAGTGTACTATCTCTATTTTGACCAAATTGCAAATCCTAGCTTTTTTTACCAAGATAACTTTAATTGTTAAATTTTACAGCAATACAACAAATAACTAATTGATACAGGATTCAGTAAGCTTAATATATATGTAAGACAGCTGTATAGTTTGATGAACATCCAAGTTGATTTGAAAAAGTTATTAAAAAAATTAAAGTGTACGATCTCTATTTCATCCGAACTGCAAATTCTAGCTATTTTTACCTAGATTAATTTAATTCTTGAATTTGACAGCAATACAACAAAAAATAAAATGACCTAGTATTCAGTAAGCTTAATATATATGTAAGATAGCTACATAGTTTGATGGAAATCCAAGTTGATTTGAAAAAGTTATTAAAAAAAATAAAGTGTACTATCTCTATTTTGTCCGAACTGAAAATTCTATTTTTTTTTACCTAGATTAATTTAATTCTTGATTTTGACAGCAATACAAAAAAAAAAAAAAAAATGACCAGGGATTTAGTAAGCTTAATATATATCTAAGATAGCTACATAGTTTGATAAAAATCCAAGTTGATTTGAAAAAGTTATTAAAAAAATTAAAGTGTATTATCTCTATTTTGTCCGAACTGCAAATTCTATTTTTTTTTACCTAGATTAATATAATTCTTGATTTTGACAGCAAGACAAAAACAAAATGACCAGGGATTTAGTAAGCTTAATATATATCTAAGATAGCTACATAATTTGATGAAAATCCAAGTTGATTTGAAAAAGTTATTAAAAAAATTAAAGTGTACTATCTCTATTTTGACTGAATTGCAAATCCTAGCTTTTTTTTTACCAAGATAACTTTAATTCTTGAATTTTACAGCAATACAACAAAAAATAAAATGACCTGGGAATCAGTAAGCTTAATATATATCTAAATTAGCTACATGGTTGGATGAAAATCCAAGTTGATTTGAAAAAGTTATTAAAAAAATTAAAGTGTATTATCTCTATTTTGTCCGAACTGCAAGTTCTATTTTTTTTTACCTAGATTAATTTAATTCTTGATTTTGACAGCAATACAAAAAAAAAATGACCAGGGATTTAGTAAGCTTAATATATATCTAAGATAGTTACATAATTTGATGAAAATCCAAGTTGATTTGAAAAAGTTATTAAAAAAATTAAAGTGTACTATCTCTATTTTGACCAAATTGCAAATCCTAGCTTTTTTTACCAAGATAACTTTAATTGTTAAATTTTACAGCAATACAACAAATAACTAATTGATACAGGATTCAGTAAGCTTAATATATATGTAAGACAGCTGTATAGTTTGATGAACATCCAAGTTGATTTGAAAAAGTTATTAAAAAAATTAAAGTGTACGATCTCTATTTCATCCGAACTGCAAATTCTAGCTATTTTTACCTAGATTAATTTAATTCTTGAATTTGACAGCAATACAACAAAAAATAAAATGACCTAGTATTCAGTAAGCTTAATATATATGTAAGATAGCTACATAGTTTGATGGAAATCCAAGTTGATTTGAAAAAGTTATTAAAAAAATTAAAGTGTACTATCTCTATTTTGTCCGAACTGAAAATTCTATTTTTTTTTACCTAGATTAATTTAATTCTTGATTTTGACAGCAATACAAAAAAAAAAAAAAAATGACCAGGGATTTAGTAAGCTTAATATATATCTAAGATAGCTACATAGTTTGATGAAAATCCAAGTTGATTTGAAAAAAGTTATTAAAAAAATTTAAGTGTACTATCTCTATTTTGTCCGAATTGCAAATCCTAGCTTTTTTTACCAAGATTACTTTAATTCTTAAATTTTACAGCAATACAACAAAAAAGTAAATGACATGGGGTTCAGTAAGCTTAATATATCTCTGAAATAGCTGCATAGTTTGATGAAAATCCAAGATGATTTGAAACATTTTGTTACTGGTCGAGCACAAAAACTGGTCAATTCAGACTCTGAGCAGTTTGTAGTGTATGTCAATGTAAGCCAACAAAAATATTTAATCGAACCCTACCAACCAATTTTAATATTAAGACGCCAATATTGACCATACTTACCGCGGATCGTTTCACCCTCGGGACCAAACTGAGCATATTATTGGTCTATACAAGGTGTTGTTTTCATTGCAAAGGCCTTGGCTAACCTTAACATGTGTTTTTCAATATAAATCGGTGCTTCATTAAGCGGAAATCACGATAAAGCATCATAAAAGCCTAGAAAACCAAAATAAAGGCAACTACCCATAAGAGTGAAAATCTCCCCCCAGCACCGTCCAGGCATTCCATTGGAGTATATTCTAGCTCAAACTAATGCTTAGGGTGTCTACTACATGCCAGAATCTGTATTTATACTAAGATATGTGGACAGAGGCCAACAAAATGTTTAATCGACCCTTACCCCCAATTTGGACAGCCTGACGCCATTATTGACCATACTAACCCGGATCTTTTCGCCCTAGGGACCAAACTGATCATATTATTGGTTTATACAAGTTGTCATTTTCATCAAAAAGTTCTTGGCTAACTTTAAGATGTGTTTTCCAACATAAATAGGTGCTTCATTAAGCGAAAAACACGATAAATCATCATAAAAGCCAAGAAAAGCAACATAAAGGCAACTACCCATCAGAGTAAAAATCTCCCCCAGCACCGCACAGGCATGCCATTGGGGTATATTATAGCTCAAACGAATGCTAAGAGTGTTTACTAAATTCCTGAACCTTTACTTATAAGAAAATATGTCAATGTAAGCCAACAAAAATATTTAATCGAACCCTACCAACCAATTTTAATATTAAGACGCCAATATTGACCATGCTTACCGCGGATCGTTTCACCCTAGGGACCAAATTGAGCATATTATTGGTCGTTTCAAAGTGTCATTTCCATCGTAAAGGCCTTGGCTAACTTTCACATGTGTTTTCCAACATAAATAGGTGTTTCATTAAGCGGAAATCACGATAAAGCATCATAAAAGTCTAGAAAACCAACATAAAGGCAACTATCCATCAGAGTGAAAATCTCCCCCCAGCGCCGCCCAGGCATGCCATAGGGTTATATTCTAGCTCAAACTAATACTTAGGGTGTCTACTACATGCCTGAATCTGTATTTATACTAAAATATCGGAACATAGGCCAACAAAATATTTAATCGACCCCTACCCCCAATTTTAATATCCAGACGCCAGTATTGACCATACCAACCCCATATCTTTTCGCCCTAGGGACCAAACTTAACATATTATTGGTCTATTCTAGGTGTCATTTTCATCGTCAAGGCCTTGGCTAACTTTAAGATGTGTTTCCAACAGAAATAGGTGCTTCCTTCACCGGAATACACATGAAACCATCATAAAAACCTGGAAAAACCAACAAAAAGGCAACTACACATAGAGTGTAAACCTTCCCTTAGCACCGCCCAGGCATGCCATTTGGGAATATTTTAGCTCAAATTAATGCTTAGGGTGTCTACTACATGCCAGAATCTGTATTTATACTAAGATATGTGGACAGAGGCCAACAAAATGTTTAATCGACCCTTACTCCCAATTTGTACAGCCTGACGCCATTATTGGCAATATTTATCCGGGATCTTTTCACCCTAGGGACCAAACTGAGCATATTTTTGATCTATTCAAGGTGTCATTTTCATTTTAAAAGCCTTTGTAACTTTAACATGTGTTTTTCAATATAAGTAGGTGCTTCATTAAGCGGAAAACACGATAAACCATCATAAAAGCTTAGAAAACCAACATAAAGGCAACTACCCATAAGAGTGAAAATCTTCCACAAGCACCGCCCAGGCATGCTGTTGGGTATATATTATAGCTCAAACTAATGCTAAGGGAGTCTTCTACATGCCATAATCTTTATTTAGACTAAAATATGTGGACGGAGGCCAAAAAATGTTTAATCGACCCTTGCCCTTATTTGGAAGGCCAGACGCCATTATTGACCATACTAACCCGGATCTTTTAACCCTAGGGACCAAACTGATCATATAATTGGTTTATACAAGGTGTCATTTTCATCAAAAAAGTCTTGGCTAACTTTAAGATGTGTTTTCCAACATAAATAGGTGCTTCATTAAGCGAAAAACACGATAAATCATCATAAAAGCCAAGAAAAGCAACATAAAGGCAACTACCCATCAGAGTAAAAATCTCCCCCAGCACCGCACAGGCATGCCATTGGGGTATATTATAGGTCAAACGAATGCTAAGAGTGTTTACTAAATTCCTGAACCTTTACTTATAAGAAAATATGTCAATGTAAGCCAACAAAAATATTTAATCGAACCCTACCAACCAATTTTAATATTAAGACGCCAATATTGACCATGCTTACCGCGGATCGTTTCACCCTAGGGACCAAATTGAGCATATTATTGGTCGTTTCAAAGTGTCATTTCCATCGTAAAGGCCTTGGCTAACTTTCACATGTGTTTTCCAACATAAATAGGTGTTTCATTAAGCGGAAATCACGATAAAGCATCATAAAAGTCTAGAAAACCAACATAAAGGCAACTATCCATCAGAGTGAAAATCTCCCCCCAGCGCCGCCCAGGCATGCCATAGGGTTATATTCTAGCTCAAACTAATGCTTAGGGTGTCTACTACATGCCTGAATCTGTATTTATACTAAAATATCGGAACATAGGCCAACAAAATATTTAATCGACCCCTACCCCCAATTTTAATATCCAGACGCCAGTATTGACCATACCAACCCCATATCTTTTCGCCCTAGGGACCAAACTGAACATATTATTGGTCTATTCTAGGTGTCATTTTCATTGTCAAGGCCTTGGCTAACTTTAAGATGTGTTTCCAACAGAAATAGGTGCTTCCTTCACCGGAATACACATGAAACCATCATAAAAGCCTGGAAAAACCAACAAAAAGGCAACTACACATAAAGTGTAAACCTTCCCTTAGCACCGCCCAGGCATGCCATTTGGGAATATTTTAGCTCAAACTAATGCTTAGGGTGTCTACTACATGCCCGAATCTGTATTTATACTAAAATATGTGGACATAGGCCAAAAAAATATTTAATCGGCCCCTACCCCCAATTTTAATATCCAGACGCCAATTTTGACCATACCAACCAAGGATTTTTTCACCCTAGGGACTAAACTGAGCATATTATTGGTCTATACAAGGTGTCATTTTTATCGTTAAAGCCTTTGCTAATTATAACATGTGTTTCCAACATAAATAGGTGCTTCGTTTAGCCAAAAACACATTAAACCATCATAAAAGCCTAAAAAACAATATAAAGGCAACTACCCACAAGAGTTAAAATCTCCCCCAGCACCGCTTAGGCAAGGCATAGGGGTATAGTATAGCTCAGACTAAAGCTTAGGGTGTCTACTACATACTCGAATCTTTACCTATACTCAAATATGTGACCGTAAGCCAAACAAATATTTAATCGACCCTTACGCCAAATTTTGATAGCCAGACGCCAATATTGACCGTACCAACCCCGGAACTTTTCACCCTAGGGACCAAACTGAGCATATTATTGGTCTATTCAAGGTGTCATTTTCATCGTAAAGGCCTTGGCTAGCTTCATCATGTTTTTTTCAATATAAATAGGTGCTTCATTAAGCGGAAAACCCGATAAACCATCATAAAATCCTAGAAAACCAACATAGAGGCAACCACCCATAAGAGTTAAAATTTTCCTCCAGCACCGCCCAGGTGTGGCATTGGGGTATATTCTAGTTCAAACTAATGTTCAGGGTGTCTACTACATGCCTGAATCTTTCTTTATACTAAAAAATGTGGACATAGGCCAACAAAATGTTTAATCGACCCTTACCCCCAATTTTTAAATCCAGACGCAAATATTGACCATACCAACCCCGGATCTTTTCACCCTAGGGACCAAAGTGAGCATATTATTGGTCTATACAAGGTGTCATTTCCATCGTAAAGGCCTTGGCTAAATTTAACATGTGTTTTTCAATATTAATACGTGCTTCATTAAGCGGAGAACACGATAAACCATCATAAAAGCCTAGAAGACCAACGTAAAGGCTACTACCCATAAGAGTGAAAATCTTCCCCCAGCACCGCCCAGGCATGCCATTGGGGTATATTATAGCTCAAACTAATGCTAAGGGTGTCTACTACATGCCTAAATCTCTATTTATACTAAAATATGTGGACGTAGACCAACAAAATATTTATTCGACCTTTACCCCCAATTTGGATAGCTTGACGCCAATATTGATCATACCAACCCAGGAATTTTTCACCCTAGGGACCAAACTGAGCATATTATTGGTCTATACAAGGTGTCATTTTCATCGTAAAGGCCTTGACTATCTATAACATGTGTTTCCAAAATAAATAGGTGCTTCATTTAGCCGAAAACACATTAAACCATCATAAAAGCTTAGAAAACCAACATAAAGGCAACTACCGACAAGAGTTAAAATCTCCCTCCAGCACCGCTTAGGTAAGGCATAGGGGAATAGTATAGTTCAGACTAAAGCTTAGGGTGTCTACTACATGGTTGAATCTTTACCTATACTCAAATATGTGACCGTAAGCCAAAAAAAATATTTAATCGACCCTTACCCCCAATTTTGATAGCCAGACGCCAATATTGACCGTACCAACCCCGGATCTTTTCACCCTAGGGACCAAACAGAACATATTATTGATCTATTCAAGGTGTCATTTTCATCGCAAAGGCCTTGGCTAACTTTCACATGTTTTTTTTCAATATAAATAGGTGCTTCATTAAGCGGAAAACACGGTAAACCATCATAAAGGTCTAGAAAACCAACATAAAGGCAACTACCCATAAGAGTGAAAATCTTCCCCCAGCGCCGCCCAGGCATGCCATTGGAGTACATTCTAGCTCAAACTAATGCTTAGGTTGTCTACTACATGCCTGAATCTGTATTTATACTAAAATATGGGAACATAGGCCAACCAAATGTTTAATCGACCCGTATCCCCAATTTTAAAATCCAGACGCCAATTTTGACCATACCAACCAAGGATTTTTTCACCCTAGGGACTAAACTGAGCATATTATTGGTCTATACAAGGTGTCATTTTTATCGTTAAAGCCTTTGCTAATTATAACATGTGTTTCCAACATAAATAGGTGCTTCGTTTAGCCAAAAACACATTAAACCATCATAAAAGCCTAAAAAACAACATAAAGGCAACTACCCACAAGAGTTAAAATCTCCCCCCAGCACCGCTTAGGCAAGGCATAGGGGTATAGTATAGCTCAGACTAAAGCTTAGGGTGTCTACAACATACTCGAATCTTTACCTATACTCAAATATGTGACCGTAAGCCAAACAAATATTTAATCGACCCTTACGCCAAATTTTGATAGCCAGACGCCAATATTGACCGTACCAACCCCGGAACTTTTCACCCTAGGGACCAAACTGAGCATATTATTGGTCTATTCAAGGTGTCATTTTCATCGTAAAGGCCTTGGCTAGCTTCATCATGTTTTTTTCAATATAAATAGGTGCTTCATTAAGCGGAAAACCCGATAAACCATCATAAAATCCTAGAAAACCAACATAGAGGCAACCACCCATAAGAGTTAAAATTTTCCTCCAGCACCGCCCAGGTGTGGCATTGGGGTATATTCTAGTTCAAACTAATGTTCAGGGTGTCTACTACATGCCTGAATCTTTCTTTATACTAAAAAATGTGGACATAGGCCAACAAAATGTTTAATCGACCCTTACCCCCAATTTTAAAATCCAGACGCAAATATTGACCATACCAACCCCGGATCTTTTCACCCTAGGGACCAAAGTGAGCATATTATTGGTCTATACAAGGTGTCATTTCCATCGTAAAGGCCTTGGCTAAATTTAACATGTGTTTTTCAATATTAATACGTGCTTCATTAAGCGGAGAACACGATAAACCATCATAAAAGCCTAGAAGACCAACGTAAAGGCTACTACCCATAAGAGTGAAAATCTTCCCCCAGCACCGCCCAGGCATGCCATTGGGGTATATTATAGCTCAAACTAATGCTAAGGGTGTCTACTACATGCCTAAATCTCTATTTATACTAAAATATGTGGACGTAGGCCAACAAAATATTTATTCGACCTTTACCCCCAATTTGGATAGCTTGACGCCAATATTGATCATACCAACCCAGGAATTTTTCACCCTAGGGACCAAACTGAGCATATTATTGGTCTATACAAGGTGTCATTTTCATCGTAAAGGCCTTGACTATCTATAACATGTGTTTCCAAAATAAATAGGTGCTTCATTTAGCCGAAAACACATTAAACCATCATAAAAGCTTAGAAAACCAACATAAAGGCAACTACCGACAAGAGTTAAAATCTCCCTCCAGCACCGCTTAGGTAAGGCATAGGGGAATAGTATAGTTCAGACTAAAGCTTAGGGTGTCTACTACATGGTTGAAACTTTACCTATACTCAAATATGTGACCGTAAGCCAAAAAAATATTTAATCGACCCTTACCCCCAATTTTGATAGCCAGACGCCAATATTGACCGTACCAACCCCGGATCTTTTCACCCTAGGGACCAAACAGAACATATTATTGGTCTATTCAAGGTGTCATTTTCATCGCAAAGGCCTTGGCTAACTTTCACATGTTTTTTTTTAATATAAATAGGTGCTTCATTAAGCGGAAAACACGGTAAACCATCATAAAGGTCTAGAAAACCAACATAAAGGCAACTACCCATAAGAGTGAAAATCTTCCCCCAGCGCCGCCCAGGCATGCCATTGGAGTATATTCTAGCTCAAACTAATGCTTAGGGTGTCCACTACATGCCTGAATCTGTATTTATACTAAAATATGGGAACATAGGCCAACCAAATGTTTAATCGACCCGTATCCCAATTTTAAAATCCAGACTCCAGTATTGACCATACCAACCCCGGATCTTTTCACCCTAGGGACCAAACTGACTATATTATTGGTCTTTACAAGGTGTCATTTCCATCGTAAAGGCCTTTTCCCTAGGGCGAAAAGATGTTGGATTATCATCGTCTTACACAGATACTATATTGTAAGTAGAAAGTAGAATTGCTTATTTTTAGATTATTTTATTTTTAGAACAACCGATACATTTCTTAATTACGTATAAGTCAGCATTTCACCAAAGTAGGCACGGGGTTTAAGTATGCATTTCCCTGCATACATAAACTTTAATGATATATTTTTCTATGAAAAAAAACTTATTTGTTCATTGAATTATGGTATTATCCTTAAAGGCTTTTACATTATCTTTCAGATGCACCAAAATTAGCTCAATTGCGTTAATTTTTGTGAAATGCCGACACTTTGAAATTTTAAGACGTATATATGATGACCTATGCTTGCTTCAAACATCTAGATTAAGAGTGCACGGTCTTTAATCATTTATATTATATCTCAATTAAACTTTTTTTTTAAATCTGGCATCAAGAGGGTTAACATTATAGTAAAGTTCCATCATAATTGGTCCATACAATTCCGAGAAATAGTCTGGACAAAAACGTGTTCAATAATAAAAATTAAAAAAAGAATCGTACAATAACAATTTTTTCCGTCAGGGTGACATAAAAAAATAAAAAGAAACGTTGAATAACAATACGTCACCTGTTGGGGTGCAATAATAAAAGTTATTATATCTTTATTTAATTTCAATTTTTAAAACAATTAAATCGGCAAAGGGTTTGCAAATATGTCCCAATTAATGTGGATTTAGATGGGAAGTATATTGTTACAGCCATTATTATGTATATCATAAGTATAGATTTTTTGTATACAAAGTGAAAGAAACACGTCATATTAGAATTAGTAATATATTTTTGTACATATCGATTTTAGTAAAATGGTAGAACAGTTTTGGAATGAGAACTCACTTTTGTCCTATGAGTGTACAAAATTAAAAATCATTTTACAGCGTAATAAGCGAGAAAAAGGGACAAGCTTTTTGAGAAAAGCTATTACTTGTACCGAAATTTTGCAGTTTTTAGCTATTATCTTAGATATTATTATATCTAATACTATAAACTATGATTTTAACCTTATTTTACATGATTTTCAAAGCATCAGTCAATACAGGTACAAAACTAAGCTTATACTGTTATTGAACAACCGACAGACACTATAACTATTAAATGAAAATAAATATAATAACTTAAATGATATAGATAAATTAAAACATATCCTCAATCCTGAAACAAAATAGGACACTTGCAAATTAGGCTCCTTCTTAAAAAAGTCACTAAGACCGAGGACAGGGAGTCCTTGATATAATTTGAATCTCTTATATATATATATTGATTTAAAGAAAGACAAGGAGTATAGTTCAAAGTGTCTACATTGTTTATTTTCATTGTTTTATATATGTAAATTGTATATTATGTATCATGTTTTAAGCCATTGGCCCATATGGGTGTAAAGTGCTTTTCAATAAAGAATTAAAAAAATAACAAAAGTATGCTCACCAAAAAAGCGAAAATAACCCCCACCCCAAAAAAATAAAATAAACAGCTATAGGGTATCTTTTGATTGTAAGAAGTTTGGTAAAAATTCAGGATAGATTTTGAATCAAATAAATGTTTTAAAAACTTTTAACTGAAGACTGTATGTAATGCTAACTGGAAGAAAAACTAAGTCAATTTATAAGTAAAATACAGCAAACCAGGAACAAAAATGTTCTGCTAGGTAATAGCTACGGATCATAAACAAGCTTTTGGCCAAGTCCGGTATAATTACAAGATAGTTTTAGAAAATTATTAAAAGTTTAAAGACTTTAAACGCAGAGTGAATGTTATGTTTCCTAGGAGAAAAACTAAGTCGATTTATAAGGAAAAAAATACGGAAAAAATGAAAAAATTTTACAAAATTTTATTCTTGATATTTTTATGATCCTAAACAGGTGAGTGAATGAAATGCTTCGTGGCAGAAAAATATATGTTCACTTTAGTTAAATATGAAAAAAAACAGGATATTTTTTTTTTCAAATTTACTCCTAGATACTATCTTATGGTCATTAACAAGTTTCTGTCCCAGTTTGGCAGAAATTCAGGACAGTTTAAGAAAGTCATTATAATTTAAAAAACCTTAACCACATGGTCAGTAGTTGTGGATGACAACGTCAGAATGTAGGATCCCTATGTCTCTTTTTTAGCTCACCTAAACGGCCAAGTGACCTTTTCCCATCACTTGGCGTCCGTCGTCCGTCGTTGTCGTCGTCCGTCGTCGTTATCTTTTACAAAAATCTTCTCCTCTGAAACTACTGGGCCGAATTAAACCAAACTTGACCACACTCATCATTGGGGTATCTAGTTTAAAATATGATAAAACACCCTAGTCTGGCATTTGTGACATCCTAGTCATACACAATCAACTTGATAATCCATAAAGACATCATATCTTTGTAATAACTGTTCTATTGTATCTATCGCACCTTCATTTATAATGTCTTCATCTAACACCCCAGTCATGCCCTCATAGCACCCTAGTAAGGCATTTGGGACATCCCAGTCATATACAATTAACCATTTAATACATACAGACATCATATCTTTGTAATAATTGTTCTATTGTATCTATCACACCTTCATTTATAATGTCTTCATCTAACACCCCAGTAATCCCTTACAACACCCTAATCAGGCATTTGGGACATCCCAGTCATACACAATCAACCATATAAAACATTCAGACAATCATAACTTTGTAATAATTGTTCTATTGTATCTATCACACCTTCATTTATAATGTCTTCATCTAACACCCCAGTCATACCCTTGTAACACCCTAATCAGGCATTTGGGACATCCAAGTCATAGACAATCAACTATATAATACATACAGACATCATATCGTTGTAATAATTGTTCTATTGTATCTATCACACATTTTTTTTATAATGTCCTATCTAACACCCCACTCATGCCCTTTTTACACCCTAGTCAGGCATTTGTGACTTCTAGTCGTACACAATCAACTATATAATACATACAGACATCATGTCTTTGTAATAATTGTTCTATTGTATCGATCACACCTTCATTTATAATGTCTTCATCTAACACCCCAGTCATGCCCTCATAGCACCCTAGTCAGGCATTTGGGACATCCCAGTCATACACAATCAACTATATAATACATATAGACATCATATCTTTGTAATAATTGTTCTATTGTATCTATCAACCATTTTTTATAATGTCCTATCTAACACCCCAGTCATGCCCTTTTAACACCCTAGTCAGGCATTTGTGAATCCTAGTCGTACACAATCAACTATATAATACATACAGACATCATATCTTTGTAATAATTGTTCTATTGTATCTATCACACCTTCATTTATAATGTCTTCATCTAACACCCCAGTCATGCCCTTGTTACACCCTAATCAGGCATTTGGGACATCCCAGTCATACACAATCAACTATATAATACATTCAGACATCATATCTTTGTAATAATTGTTCTATTGTATCTATCACACCTTCATTTATAATGTCTTCATCTAACACCCCAGTCATGCCCTTGTAACACCCTAATCAGGCATTTGGGATATCCCAGTCATACACAATCAACTATATAATACATACAGACATCATATCTTTGTAAAATTGTTCTTTTGTATCGATCACACCTTCATTGATAATGTCTTCAACTAACACCCCAGTCATGCCCTCATAGCACCCTAGTCAGGCATTTGGGACATCCCAGTCATACACAATCAACTATATAATACATACAGACATCATATCTTTGTAATAATTGTTCTATTGTATCTATCACACAGTTTTTTTATAATGTCCTATCTAACACCCCACTCATGCCCTTTTAACACCCTAGTCAGGCATTTGTGACTCCTAGTCGTACACATTCAACTATATAATACATACAGACATCATATCTTTGTATTAATTGTTCTATTGTATCGATCACACCTTCATTTATAATGTCTTCATCTAACACCCCAGTCATGCCCTCATAGCACCCTAGTCAGGCATTTGGGACATCCCAGTCATACACAATCAACTATATAATACATACAGACATCATATCTTTGTAATAATTGTCCTATTGTATCTATCACACCTCCTTTTATAATGTATTCATATAACACCCCAGTCATGCCCTTGTAACACCCTAGTCAGGAATTTGTGACATCCTAGTCGTACACAATCAACTATATAATACATTCAGACATCATACCTTTGTAATAATTGTTCTATTGTATCTATCACACCTTCATTTATAATGTCTTCATCTAACACCCCAGTCATGCCCTTGTAACACCCTAATCAGGCATTTGGGACATCCCAGTCATACACAATCAACTATATAATACATACAGACATCATATCTTTGTAATAATTGTTCTATTGTATCTATCACACCTTCATTTATAATGTCTTCATCTAACACCCCAGTCATGCCCTCATAGCACCCTAGTCAGGCATTTGGGACATCCCAGTCATACACAATCAACTATATAATACATACAGACATCATATCTTTGTAATAATTGTTCTATTGTATCCATCCCACATTCTTTTATAATGTCTTCATATAACACCCCAGTCATGCCCTTGTAACACCCTAGTCAGGAATTTGTGACATCCTAGTCGTACACAATCAACTATATAATACATTCAGACATCATACCTTTGTAATAATTGTTCTATCGTATCTATCACACCTTCATTTATAATGTCTTCATCTAACACCCCAGTCATGCCCTTGTAACTCCTTAATCAGGCATTTGGGACATCCAAGTCATACACAATCAACTATATAATACATACAGACATCATATCTTTGTAATCATTGTTCTATTGTATCGATCACACCTCCATTTATAATGTCTTCATCTAACACCCCAGTCATGCCCTCATAGCACCCTAGTCAGGCATTTGGGACATCCCAGTCATACACAATCAACTATATAATACATACAGACATCATATCTTTGTAATAATTGTTCTATTGTATCAATCCCACATTCTTTTATAATGTCTTCATATAACACCCCAGTCATGCCCTTGTAACACCCTAGTCAGGAATTTGTGACATCCTAGTCGTACACAATCAACTATATAATACATTCAGACATCATATCTTTGTAATAATTGTTCTATCGTATCTATCAGACCTTCATTTATAATGTCTTCATCTAACACCCCAGTCATGCCCTTGTAACTCCTTAATCAGGCATTTGGAACATCCCAGTCATACACAATCAACTATATAATACATACAGACATCATATCTTTGTAATAATTGTTCTATTGTATCTATCACACCTTCATTTATAATGTCTTCATCTAACACCCCAGTCATGCCTTCATAGCACCCTAATGAGGCATTTGGGACATCCCAGTCATACACAATCAACTATATAATACATACAGACATCCTATCCTTGTAATAGTTGTTCTGATGTATCTATCACACATTTTTTTATAATGTCCTATCTAACACCCCACTCATGCCCTTTTAACACCCTAGTCAGGCATTTGTGACTCTTAGTCGTATACAATCAACTATATAATACATACAGACATCATATCTTTGTAATCATTGTTCTATTGTATCGATCACACCTTCATTTATAATATCTTCATCTAACACCCCAGTCATGCCCTCATAGCACCCTAGTCAGGCATTTGGGACATCCCAGTCATACACAATCAACTATATAATACATACAGACTTCATATCTTTGTAATAATTGTTCTATTGTATCAATCCTACATTCTTTTATAATGTCTTCATATAACACCCCAGTCATGCCCTTGTAACACACTAGTCAGGAATTTGTGACATCCTAGTCGTACACAATCAACTATATAATACATTCAGACATCATACCTTTGTAATAATTGTTCTATCGTATCTATCACACCTTCATTTATAATGTCTTCATCTAACACCCCAGTCATGCCCTTGTAACTCCTTAATCAGGCATTTGGGACATCCCAGTCATACACAATCAACTATATAATACATACAGACATCATATCTTTGTAATAATTGTTCTATTGTATCTATCACACATTCATTTATAATGTCTTCATCTTGCACCCCAGTCATGCCCTTGTAACACCCTAATCAGGCATTTGGGACATCCAAGTCAAACACAATCAACTATATAATACATACAGACATCATATCTTTGTAATAATTGTTCTATTGTATCTATCACACCTTCATTTATAATGTCTTCATCTAACACTCTAGGCATGCCCTTGTAACACCCTAATCAGGCATTTAGGACATCTCAGTCATACACAACCAACTATATAATACATACAGACATCCTATCCTTGTAATAATTGTTCTATTGTATCTATCACACATTTTTTTATAATGTCCTATCTAACACCCCACTCATGCCCTTTTAACACCCTAGTCAGGCATTTGTGACTCTTAGTCGTATACAATCAACTATATAATACATACAGACATTATATCTTTGTAGTCATTGTTCTATTGTATCTATCACACCTTCATTTATAATGTCTTCATCTAACACCCCAGTCATGCCCTCATTGCACCCTAGTCAGGCATTTGGGACATCCCAGTCATACACAATCAACTATATAATACATATAGACATCATATCTTTGTAATAATTGTTCTATTGTATCAATTCCACATTCTTTTATAATGTCTTCATATAACACCCCAGTCATGCCTTTGTAACACCCTAGTCAGGCATTTGTGACATCCTAGTTGTACACAATCAACTATATAATACATTCAGACATCATACCTTTGTAATAATTGTTCTATTGTATCTATCACACCTTCATTTATAATGTCTTAATTAAACAACCCAGTCATGCCCTTGTAACACCCTAATCAGGCATTTGGGACATCCCAGTCATACACAATCAACTATATAATACATTCAGACATCATATCTTTGTAATGATTGTTCTATTGTATCTATCACACCTTCATTTATAATGTCTTCATCTAACACCCTAGTCATGCCTTTGTAACACCCTAATCAGGCATTTGGGACATCTCAGTCATACACAACCAACTATATAATACATACAGACATCCCATCCTTGTAATAGTTGTTCTATTGTATCTATCACACATTTTTTTATAATATCCTATCTAACACCCCACTCATGCCCTTTTAACACCCTAGTCAGGCATTTGTGACTCCTAGTCGTATACAATCAACTATATAATACATACAGACATCATATCTTTGTAATCATTGTTCTATTGTATCGATCACACCTCCATTTATAATGTCTTCATCTAACACCCCAGTCATGCCCTCATAGCACCCTAGTCAGGCATTTGGGACATCCCAGTCATACACAATCAACTATATAATACATACAGACTTCATATCTTTGTAATAATTGTTCTATTGTATCTATCACACATTCATTTATAATGTTTTCATCTAGCACCCCAGTCATGCCCTTGTAACACCCTAATCAGGCATTTGGGACATCCAAGTCAAACACAATCAACTATATAATACATACAGACATCATATCTTTGTAATAATTGTTCTATTGTATCTATCACACCTTCATTTATAATGTCTTCATCTAACACCCCAGTCATGCCCTCATAGCACCCTAATGAGGCATTTGGGACATCCTAGTCATACACAATCAACTATATAATACATACAGACATCATTTCTTTGAAATAATTGTTCTATTGTATCTATCACTCATTTTTTTTTATAATGTCCTATCTAACACCCCACTCATGCCCTTTTAACACCCTAGTCAGGCATTTGTGACTCCTAGTCGAACACAATTAACTATATAATACATACAGACATCATATCTTTGTAATAATTGTTCTATTGTACCGATAACACCTTCATTAATAATGTCCTATCAAACACCCCACTCATGCCCTATTAACACCCTAGTCAGGCATTTGTGACTCCTAGTCGTACACAATCAACTATATAATACATACAGACATCATATCTTTGTAATAATTGTTCTATTGTATCCATCACACCTTCATTTATAATGTTTTCATGTAACACCCCAGTCATGCCCTTGTAACACCCTAATCAGGCATTTGGGACATCCCAGTCATACAGAAGCAACTATATAATACATTCAGACATCATATCTTTGTAATCATTGTTCTATTGTATCGATCACACCTTCATTGATAATGTCTTAAACTAACACCCCAGTCATGCCCTCATAGCACCCTAATCAGGCATTTGGGACATCCCAGTCATACACAATCAACTATATAATACATACAGACATCATACATTTGTAATAATTGTTCTATTGTATCTATCACACATTTTTTTTATAATGTCCTATCTAACACCCCACTCATGCCCTTTTAACACCCTAGTCAGGCATTTGTGACTCCTAGTCGTATACAATCGACTATATAACACATACAGACATCATATCTTTGTAATAATTGTTCTATTGTATCGATCACACCTTCATTAATAATGTCTTCATCTAACACCCCAGTCATGCCCTCATAGCACCCTAGTCAGGCATTTGGGACATCCCAGTCATACACAATCAACTATATTACATACAGACATCTACTCTTTGTAATCTTTGTTCTATTGTATCGATCACACCTTCATTTATAATGTCTTCATCTAACACCCCAGTCATGCCCTTGTAACACCCTAGTCAGGAATTTGTGAAATCCTAGTCATACAGAAGCAACTATATAATACATTCAGACATCATATCTTTGTAATCATTGTTCTATTGTATCAATCACACCTTCATTGATAATGTCTTCAACTAACACACCAGTCATGCCCTTATAGCACCCTAGTCAGGCATTTGGGACATCCCAGTCATACAAAAGCAACTATATAAGAAATACAGACATCATATCTTTGTAATAATTGTTCTATTGTATCTATCACACATTTTTTTTATAATTTCCTATCTAACACCCCAGTCATGCCCTTCGAACAACCTAGTCAGGCATTTGTGACTCCTAGTCGTACAAAATCAACTATATAATACATACAAACATCATATCTTTGTAATAATTGTTCTATTATACCGATCACACCTTCATTTATAATGTCTTCATCTAACACCACAGTCATTCCCTCATAGCACCCTAGTCAGGCATTTGGGACATCCCAGTCATACACAATCAACTATATAATACATACAGACATCATATCTTTGTAATAAATGTTCTATTGTATCTATCCCACATTCTTTTATAATGTCTTCATATAACACCCCAGTCATGCCCTCATAACACCCTAGTCAGGAATTTGAGACATCCTAGTCGTACACAATCAACTATATAATACATTCAGACATCATATCTTTGTAATAATTGTTCTATTGTATCTATCACACCTTCATTGATAATGTCTTCATCTAACACCCCAGTCATGCCCTTGTAACACCCTAGTCAGGCATTTGGGACATCCCAGTCATACACAATCAACTATATAATACATACAGACATCATATCTTTGTAATAATTGTTCTATTGTATCAATCACACCTTCATTTATAATGTCTTCATCTAACACCCCAGTCATGCCCTCATAGCACCCTAGTCAGGCATTTGGGACATCCCAGTCATACACAATCAACTATATAATACATACAGACTTCATATCTTTGTAATAATTGTTCTATTGTATCAATCCTACATTCTTTTATAATGTCTTCATATAACACCCCAGTCATGCCCTTGTAACACCCTAGTCAGGCATTTGTGACTCCTAGTCGTATACAATCAACTATATAATACATACAGACATCATATCTTTGTAATCATTGTTCTATTGTATCGATCACACCTCCATTTATAATGTCTTCATCTAACACCCCAGTCATGCCCTCATAGCACCCTAGTCAGGCATTTGGGACATCCCAGTCATACACAATCAACTATATAATACATACAGACATCATATCTTTGTAATAATTGTTCTATTGTATCAATCCCACATTCTTTTATAATGTCTTCATATAACACACCAGTCATGCCCTTGTAACACCCTAGTCAGGAATTTGTGACATCCTAGTCGTACACAATCAACTATATAATACATTCAGACATCATATCTTTGTAATAATTGTTCTATCGTATCTATCACACCTTCATTTATAATGTCTTCATCTAACACCCCAGTCATGCCCTTGTAACTCCTTATTCAGGCATTTGGAACATCCCAGTCATACACAATCAACTATATAATACATACAGACATCATATCTTTGTAATAATTGTTCTATTGTATCTATCACACATTCATTTATAATGTCTTCATCTAGCACCCCAGTCATGCCCTTGTAACACCCTAATCAGGCATTTGGGACATCCCAGTCAAACACAATCAACTATATAATACATACAGACATCATATCTTTGTAATAATTGTTCTATTGTATCTATTACACCTTCATTTATAATGTCTTCATCTAACACCCCAGTCATGCCCTCATAGCAACCTAATGAGTCATTTGGGACATCCCAGTCATACACAATCAACTATATAATACATACAGACATCCTATCCTTTTAATAGTTGTTCTGATGTATCTATCACACATTTTTTTATAATGTCCTATCTATCACCCCACTCATGCCCTTTTAACACCCTAGTCAGGCATTTGTGACTCTTTGTCGTATACAATCAACTATATAATACATACAGACATCATATCTTTGTAATCATTGTTCTATTGTATCGATCACACCTTCATTTATAATATCTTCATCTAACACCCCAGTCATGCCCTCATAGCACCCTAGTCAGGCATTTGGGACATCCCAGTCATACACAATCAACTATATAATACATACAGACTTCATATCTTTGTAATAATTGTTCTATTGTATCAATCCTACATTCTTTTATAATGTCTTCATATAACACCCCAGTCATGCCCTTGTAACACCCTAGTCAGGAATTTGTGCCATCCTAGTCGTACACAATCAACTATATAATACATTCAGACATCATACCTTTGTAATAATTGTTCTATCGTATCTATCACACCTTCATGTATAATGTCTTCATCTAAAACCCCAGTCATGCCCTTGTAACTCCTTAATCAGGCATTTGGGACATCCCAGTCATACACAATCAACTATATAATACATACAGACATCATATCTTTGTAATAATTGTTCTATTGTATCTATCACACATTCATTTATAATGTCTTCATCTAACACCCCAGTCATGCCCTCATAGCACCCTAATGAGGCATTTGGGACATCCCAGTCATACACAATCAACTATATAATACATACAGACATCTAATCTTTGTAATCATTGTTCTATTGTATCGATCACACCTTCATTTATAATGTCTTCATCTAACACCC
The DNA here is from genome assembly GCF_965363235.1 of Mytilus galloprovincialis. NCBI lineage: Eukaryota > Metazoa > Mollusca > Bivalvia > Mytilida > Mytilidae > Mytilus > Mytilus galloprovincialis. The sequence continues at coordinate 42,128,883 of NC_134846.1, read as the reverse complement.
CAGTCATGCCCTTGTAACACCCTAGTCAGGAATTTGTGACATCCTAGTCATACAGAAGCAACTATATAATACATTCAGACATCATATCTTTGTAATCATTGTTCTATTGTATCAATCACACCTTCATTTATAATGTCGTCAACTAACACACCGGTCATGCCCTCATAGCACCCTAGTCAGGCATTTGGGACATCCCAGTCATACAGAAGCAACTATATAAGACATACAGACATCATATCTTTGTAATAATTGTTCTATTGTATCTATCCCACATTCTTTTATAATGTCTTCATATAACACCCCAGTCATGCCCTTGTAACACCCTAGTCAGGAATTTGTGACATCCTAGTCGTACACAATCAACTATATAATACATTCAGACATCATATCTTTGTAATAATTGTTCTATTGTATCTATCACACCTTCATTTATAATGTCTTCATCTAACACCCCAGTCATGCCCTTGTAACACCCTAATCAGACATTTGGGACATCCCAGTCATACACAATCAACTATATAATATATTCAGACATCATATCTTTGTAATAATTGTTCTATTGTATCTATCACACATCCATTTATAATGTCTTCATCTAACACCCCAGTCATGCCCTCATAGCACCCTAGTCAGGCATATTGGACATCACAGTCATACACAATCAACTATATATTACATACAGACATCTAATCTTTGTAATCTTTGTTCTATTGTATCGATCACACCTTCATTTATAATGTCTTCATCTAACACCCCAGTCATGCCCTCATAGCATCCTAGTCAGGCATTTGGGACATCCCAGTCATACACAATCAACTATATAATAGATACAGACATCATATCTTTGTAATAATTGTTCTATTGTATCGATCACACCTGCATTGATAATGTCTTCAACTAACACCCCAGTCATGCCCTCATAGCACCCTAGTCAGGCATTTGCAACATCCCAGTCATACACAATCAACTATATAATAATACAGACATCATATCTTTGTAATAATTGTTCTATTGTATCTATCACACATTGTTTTTTATAATGTCCTATCTAACACCCCACTCATGCCCTTTTAACACCCTAGTCAGGCATTTGTGACTCCTAGTCGTACACATTCAACTATATAATACATACAGACATCATATCTTTGTATTAATTGTTCTATTGTATCGATCACACCTTCATTGATAATGTCTTAAACTAACACCCCAGTCATGCCCTCATAGCACCCTAATCAGGCATTTGGGACATCCCAGTCATACACAATCAACTATATAATACATACAGACATCATACATTTGTAATAATTGTTCTATTGTATCTATCACACATTTTTTTTATAATGTCCTATCTAACACCCCACTCATGCCCTTTTAACACCCTAGTCAGGCATTTGTGACTCCTAGTCGTACACAATCGACTATATAACACATACAGACATCATATCTTTGTAATAATTGTTCTATTGTATCGATCACACCTTCATTAATAATGTCTTCATCTAACACCCCAGTCATGCCCTCATAGCACCCTAGTCAGGCATTTGGGACATCCCAGTCATACACAATCAACTATATTACATACAGACATCTACTCTTTGTAATCTTTGTTCTATTGTATCGATCACACCTTCATTTATAATGTCTTCATCTAACACCCCAGTCATGCCCTTGTAACACCCTAGTCAGGAATTTGTGAAATCCTAGTCATACAGAAGCAACTATATAATACATTCAGACATCATATCTTTGTAATCATTGTTCTATTGTATCAATCACACCTTCATTGATAATAAATTCAACTTACACACCAGTCATGCCCTTATAGCACCCTAGTCAGGCATTTGGGACATCCCAGTCATACAAAAGCAACTATATAAGAAATACAGACATCATATCTTTGTAATAATTGTTCTATTGTATCTATCACACATTTTTTTTATAATTTCCTATCTAACACCCCAGTCATGCCCTTCGAACAACCTAGTCAGGCATTTGTGACTCCTAGTCGTACAAAATCAACTATATAATACATACAAACATCATATCTTTGTAATAATTGTTCTATTATACCGATCACACCTTCATTTATAATGTCTTCATCTAACACCCCAGTCATGCCCTCATAACACCCTAGTCAGGAATTTGTGACATCCTAGTCGTACACAATCAACTATATAATACATTCAGACATCATATCTTTGTAATAATTGTTCTATTGTATCTATCACACCTTCATTGATAATGTCTTCATCTAACACCCCAGTCATGCCCTTGTAACACCCTAGTCAGGCATTTGGGACATCCCAGTCATACACAATCAACTATATAATACATACAGACATCATATCTTTGTAATAATTGTTCTATTGTATCAATCACACCTTCATTTATAATGTCTTCATCTAACACCCCAGTCATGCCCTCATAGCACCCTAGTCAGGCATTTGGGACATCCCAGTCATACACAATCAACTATATAATACATACAGACTTCATATCTTTGTAATAATTGTTCTATTGTATCAATCCTACATTCTTTTATAATGTCTTCATATAACACCCCAGTCATGCCCTTGTAACACCCTAGTCAGGCATTTGTGACTCCTAGTCGTATACAATCAACTATATAATACATACAGACATCATATCTTTGTAATCATTGTTCTATTGTATCGATCACACCTCCATTTATAATGTCTTCATCTAACACCCCAGTCATGCCCTCATAGCACCCTAGTCAGGCATTTGGGACATCCCAGTCATACACAATCAACTATATAATACATACAGACATCATATCTTTGTAATAATTGTTCTATTGTATCAATCCCACATTCTTTTATAATGTCTTCATATAACACACCAGTCATGCCCTTGTAACACCCTAGTCAGGAATTTGTGACATCCTAGTCGTACACAATCAACTATATAATACATTCAGACATCATATCTTTGTAATAATTGTTCTATCGTATCTATCACACCTTCATTTATAATGTCTTCATCTAACACCCCAGTCATGCCCTTGTAACTCCTTAATCAGGCATTTGGAACATCCCAGTCAAACACAATCAACTATATAATACATACAGACATCATATCTTTGTAATAATTGTTCTATTGTATCTATCACACATTCATTTATAATGTCTTCATCTAGCACCCCAGTCATGCCCTTGTAACACCCTAATCAGGCATTTGGGACATCCCAGTCAAACACAATCAACTATATAATACATACAGACATCATATCTTTGTAATAATTGTTCTATTGTATCTATTACACCTTCATTTATAATGTCTTCATCTAACACCCCAGTCATGCCCTCATAGCAACCTAATGAGTCATTTGGGACATCCCAGTCATACACAATCAACTATATAATACATACAGACATCCTATCCTTTTAATAGTTGTTCTGATGTATCTATCACACATTTTTTTATAATGTCCTATCTAACACCCCACTCATGCCCTTTTAACACCCTAGTCAGGCATTTGTGACTCTTTGTCGTATACAATCAACTATATAATACATACAGACATCATATCTTTGTAATCATTGTTCTATTGTATCGATCACACCTTCATTTATAATATCTTCATCTAACACCCCAGTCATGCCCTCATAGCACCCTAGTCAGGCATTTGGGACATCCCAGTCATACACAATCAACTATATAATACATACAGACTTCATATCTTTGTAATAATTGTTCTATTGTATCAATCCTACATTCTTTTATAATGTCTTCATATAACACCCCAGTCATGCCCTTGTAACACCCTAGTCAGGAATTTGTGCCATCCTAGTCGTACACAATCAACTATATAATACATTCAGACATCATACCTTTGTAATAATTGTTCTATCGTATCTATCACACCTTCATGTATAATGTCTTCATCTAAAACCCCAGTCATGCCCTTGTAACTCCTTAATCAGGCATTTGGGACATCCCAGTCATACACAATCAACTATATAATACATACAGACATCATATCTTTGTAATAATTGTTCTATTGTATCTATCACACATTCATTTATAATGTCTTCATCTAACACCCCAGTCATGCCCTCATAGCACCCTAATGAGGCATTTGGGACATCCCAGTCATACACAATCAACTATATAATACATACAGACATCTAATCTTTGTAATCATTGTTCTATTGTATCGATCACACCTTCATTTATAATGTCTTCATCTAACACCCCAGTCATGCCCTTGTAACACCCTAGTCAGGAATTTGTGACATCCTAGTCATACAGAAGCAACTATATAATACATTCAGACATCATATCTTTGTAATCATTGTTCTATTGTATCAATCACACCTTCATTTATAATGTCGTCAACTAACACACCGGTCATGCCCTCATAGCACCCTAGTCAGGCATTTGGGACATCCCAGTCATACAGAAGCAACTATATAAGACATACAGACATCATATCTTTGTAATAATTGTTCTATTGTATCTATCCCACATTCTTTTATAATGTCTTCATATAACACCCCAGTCATGCCCTTGTAACACCCTAGTCAGGAATTTGTGACATCCTAGTCGTACACAATCAACTATATAATACATTCAGACATCATATCTTTGTAATAATTGTTCTATTGTATCTATCACACCTTCATTTATAATGTCTTCATCTAACACCCCAGTCATGCCCTTGTAACACCCTAATCAGACATTTGGGACATCCCAGTCATACACAATCAACTATATAATATATTCAGACATCATATCTTTGTAATAATTGTTCTATTGTATCTATCACACATCCATTTATAATGTCTTCATCTAACACCCCAGTCATGCCCTCATAGCACCCTAGTCAGGCATATTGGACATCACAGTCATACACAATCAACTATATATTACATACAGACATCTAATCTTTGTAATCTTTGTTCTATTGTATCGATCACACCTTCATTTATAATGTCTTCATCTAACACCCCAGTCATCACTACTGGACGAAAAAACAACTGTCCATACCAGTAACAGTCGTTGTACGACTGTCTTAGTCTGTAAAAGACAATTAATGACTGTCAAATCTGTCATATTTCGTTGCAACAGTTCATTTATGTCTGTCCCAACTTTTCTACGGGTTGTGAAAGTCAAAAAATGCTACCATCAGTCATTTCAGAACTGTTGCAGTGGTTTACGGTGTTGTCACAGTCAAAATCTATTTATTACAGTCTTTCTAATAGTTGTGGCAGTTGCATAATGTCCGTCCCAACCTTTTAATAGTTGGGACAGTTAAAATTTGTTTGTGTCAACTTTTCAGACGTTGATGCAGTCAAAAAATGTTTGTCACAACGTTTTTAGAGTTGGGACAGTCGTTAAATGTTTGTTACAACTTTCTAAAGGTTGGCACAGTCATTAAATGTTTATTACAACTTATAAAAGGTTGACACAGTCGTTAAATGTTTAAAACAAACACTTCATAGGTTGATACAGTCGGTAAATGTTTTAATACAAATATTTTAGCGTAACGGTAGTCCATCAGTGTAAAAAAAAAATCACGTCTCACCCGGCTCTCAAGATTTGATTTTGTTGTGAAATAGTCCATTACTTATACTATTATCGTCCTTCGTGCGATTGTAAACTTGTTTTGCTGTTTATTCACTTATTTTGCGATCGTTGTTTGTCTTTAAGTTTGTCGTTTTCCATTTATTGCCGTAGCATTGTCCGTTCATTTTTGACAGTCATGTGCGTTTGACTTTAAATAATCCTTTTGATATCATTACTTTTTATTTTATAATATCTGTTTTATAACATTTTCGTTCATAACTGGTTTTAAAAACCAGAAGCTTTCGTTTAAAATAGAGTTTTAATATTATTGCAGAAGAATGAGAAGATGATAATGGATTCATTCAAATTCATATTTGATAAATTCTGCGCAATAGAAAAATGTACAAGGGTGTACCTGAAATAAATTTAAAGATTATGACTAAGTTACCAATATTGTACAGCATAATAAACCCGTTTCAATTCGAATTACACCAAGAGGGAAATTTCCGATGATTAAAAAAATAATTAGTAAAATCTGTCAAGTTTCATTAATAACGGAAAACAATTGTTCACCGTAAACGATTTATCTACTTTAATTTTTTGTCGGCAAAAAAACAAAAAAAAACGGGACCTCGGGTCGGCAAACTATATTTTTACACAGGTAACTACAGATGTTAGACCACATGTTCATTAATCTGAGCTGGAAAATACAATCGGTGAGTAGAAATTATCAATATTTTAAAGCATGTCTATCGAATAATCATGGATTCATAATTTTGAAGGGAAAATGTGCACATTTGTCGGCTTACAGACCTTACAATGTGTTCTCATTGGCGGATCCAAAGGGGGGGGGGGGGGGTTCCAAGGGTTCGAACCTCCTTTGTTTTGGCCGCTCAATGCATTTAAATGGGGACATATAGTTGGACCCCCCCCCCCCCACCCCCCCTCTCCCTGTTTCGTTCTGGGTTGGAAACCCCCCCTTTTTTAGAATGGCTGGATCCGCCACTGATCCTACGGAATCTATATTGAGATACTCCGATAGGCTATATATAGCTATGAATCGACGTTCTATATTACCACACTGTGCATAGTTGCATGTTCCAGGGAAAATATAAGCTTTGAGTCACCTTTAAGCTTCAATGTTAAAGTTGTGCTTCATAATAAATCATTGAAAGTCACGAAGGACACCGTTCCCCCCCCCCCCTCCACTATTATCATGTGTATGTCATTTATTCCCTTAATTATTTTGCATACATCACCCTGAGTGGTATACATAAAAGGTTACTCTATATCTTCCCCTTTTTTGTGGGAATAATTTGGTCGATTATATAGGGAATCACTCAAGCATGACTGGATCAGTGCCCCTAAGGGCAGTCAGGGGCCCTGTCCCTTATGAAAAGTTCTGGATCTGCCACTGACCATGCTGACCTATACATCATGTAGTGTACATATTGTATGTTAATGTATTGCTAACTCGGGTCATAAATTTGCATGAAATACTTGTCACTGGACATTTTATAACCAGCAACCAACCGATCTTAACTTTACATGTATGTATCTATATAAATGTGTTTCTTATCATGCTTATGCTGGATTACTAGTATTTCCCTAGTTTTGCTTTATCAGCTGATAGTTTTTGTTCTATTTAGAATGCATTGTGACGTCACGATTTCAATAAAAAAACATGCATAGTACAAACACATATGATTTGATCATAAAATGTTAAGAAAATTATTAACTTTAAGATTAAATAGTGACTTATTTAGCAAGTGTCCATTTTCATTTAGATTTTAAATAATTCTCAAATCATGGACAACAAAACATTAATATATTTGATAATAGCATGCATATGCCAGGCATTGAAAGTGAATAAATATTTTAAAAATGGTTTAAAATAGCATTAATCATCAAAATAAAACAATATTATTAAATTAATGTTCCTGAAACAACAATGAACAAGGCACAGAGTCATAAACAGTTGCCATTTAAACACAGTTGATTAAACAAATTGTGCTAATTCAAATAGTAATTGTTTTATCATGTACTACATTGTTTAAAAAACACATATTAAAAGAGCAAAGCTAGCATCATAATTTTATTCTTTTTAGATTTAACATAGAATTTATATTAAATCACTATAATTTGTTAATACTTTGAACCCAAACTATATATTTTCATGTGAAATTTTTATATAAATTGTGCCCTGTTAGCATTGTTTTTCAAAATTCATTTGTGCCCTACATGTTATCTAACTTACAAGTAGTAACATTCAATGGTCATTATATTTATTCCGCAATGATTAAGGACCTTCTAATCATAAGTCATATATATTTTTCGACACTCATTCAATTGTGTTTTGGTTACTTTATTGTTGCCTATTAAACTGTTGGGTTGATGCATCATTGATATATCCCACATCTCCTTTGATCATGTGCATTCACATACGACTGCAGATTTTTTGCATTTTTTACATAATCATGATAATTATTTTATGTAAACATTCAATATGTCAGGAAAACATAACAAAAAAATCTATCTGTATGCATATTTTTTTATGTTAACATGGTATAAACTTTTTTAAAGTATTTTATGAAGCTCAAGATATTTTTTATAGATATAGTATTATCCAGTAAGTTCTCATAAAATTTACTGTGTTAACTGCATTGTATGTGTTGTATCTACTAATTTAGTCTAAAACAAATTTTTTTAATTAAAATTCAAAATTAACAATTAAAATATTTGTATTTACTGAATATGACCATGCAAATGTGACATTAAAATAGGTAATAATCAGGATGTTCATGATGTTAACACTGGATATGCGATAGGTAATAATCAGAAATTCTTATATACATGATCTAGCTAATATACAAATTAAGACACAATAGTTTATTGCCCTGGGGGATGATATTTAATCTGTCATTGGTATAATGATACAATTTTATAATAATGTTCACAAATTATCATGATTAAAATTGTCCTCTTCAAAACTTTTTCAAAACAAATTATAATTTAAGAAAAATATGAAACAGCAGGATATATATTATTTTGGATATTAAAATGCAAATTTTAAAAGTAATCTGAATATTGATTTATTAAAATAAAATTGGGTAAATAACTAAATTAAATAAAAAAGTGAGCTGCAAAGCATTATTTAATGCAAGCTGTTATAACAAATGAATAAGTAAAAAGTATTCAGGGTAACACAAAAGATGTAAAAATTATTAAACTCAAGGATTTAAAACATTAACTGGGATGGTTAAGTCTTGGAACAATATTTTTACATCACAAAGGTTTATTCATTATATGCACTGGACAAAGGTAAAGTCAATATCATCTACATGTATATAGTAACAGGGCATTTATTTATTTTATTTTTTCGTTCCTTAAACTTTTCTTTGTCATGTTTGTAGTATCAATATATTTCATATTAAATCATAAACATAATTAAAATAAACAAAAGAAATAACCTGTTGTGTTTTAGAGAGGAATAACTATGTCCATGATGTCTGACTTTAAAGAATTGATGAAAAAAAGTATGGTGTGAGCCTCAATGAGACAGTAACCCTTCAATGAAAGTACACAATCACACTTAACAAATCATTAATGCAGGAAAAAAGACAACACTATATAGAATTTAGACCCCCTTAAAAGATTTATTTTTCTTGTTAATAGGGACTTGAAAATAGAATTGTATTAGTGCTAGAATTTTTTGGTCAATCAAATGAGAAGTGCTAGTTTTATCTAGGTAAATACAGTTATTGTAATTAACTTTTTTATTATTGCACAATGTATATACATGTAGTATTATATATTTATTATTAGTTAAACATTTACTGTACTTGAGTCTAAATGTATATTTTATTTTGTAGAATCATACTGAATATGTATTGGTTTGACCATGATTCCCACTTTAATAGAATATGACACCTGCTAGTACATGTGCACTTTGATGCATAGAAAATATAGATGTCACTGAGTCGCTGTATAGCTGCAAATTGTGAAACAATGGATTAATTCATTATTTAATGCTAGTTATCTATTGTTTTTGGAAATTATAAATATGGCGTGCAGCATTATTCCATGATGATAATGTGATGTTCTGATTAAATTGGACAAGAAGAAAATTGTGCCTTGTACAAATAGGAAAATTACAAATTGTATTAAAGGAGGACCACATTACTGGAGGACTAATTACCTTGGATTATCATGATCAATTGTGAATTTGGAATAACAAAATTTCGTAGTTGCAGTGAATATTAATAGTGCAATCATACAAGTACATTATTTCTGAATTCCATGAATACCCAGGATAACTATTCATTTGAAATAGCAATTTGGAATAATGAAAATGCATAGTTTCAGTGAATACTACTAATAATAGTGCATCATATCTGAGTTCATGAATACTTTTAATTAGTGGATAATCAGTCATTTTAATATAATAACAATATGGACAATGTGAATTTCTAGTTTCAGTGAAATTAACAAAACAGTACATGTATATCACATCTGAAGTTTATGTTGGCATTGCAATTGTTAACTACCACCAGCATGTCCAGGGTGTGTAAACAGATCTTAACCAACTATGAGGGTCTCGTGCAGTCCGTGTCAATTGTTTACGAGTCAAATGACTGCTTGCTGTACTTAAATTATTAAAGTCTGAATTAGAATTAAATAAAAATCTTAATTAGCATGATTAGTCATGTTAGTGGCCAAGTGTTCATGGTTTTTGAAACAAATAAACCATGCACGTACATTAAAGTATAATTTTATTATCCCTCCTGCAACAAAAGTTGAAGTACATGCATGCAAGCCAAGAAATATGTATTACAATCTGGCAGTGGCTACAGCGTACCGTTTTGTATTTAAGCTTCACCAGATACATTTTAGAAGCTGAAATGCCTGGATACTTCCTTTAAAATGTTATGAAGTTTCTGTTATTGATTTGTTCATTGCACTTCACCTAGTTTTCATGGTACACTACATGTACATGTAACTGTTTACAAAAAAATATTACTGTTTGAACAGTCACAGTGAAATACACTTGAAGTCTTAAATGTATAACGTATGTATATTAATTGAGTTACTGGATTAATTGTTATGGTATCTTGAAAGGTGTACATGTCTCAGTGTCTGTCAGGCAGGGTTGGCCTGGCCTGATCCGGACTTCATTTCATGGATCAGTGATTAAGGTTACTTCAGTTACATGTAATTATACCCCCGCTTTAAACCCGCTTTAAAAAAGGGGGGGTATACTGTTTTACCTCTGTCTGTCCGTCCGTCCGTCCGTCCATCAGTCAGTCAGTCCGTCCCATGAAACTTTCGTCACATTTTTCTCAGGAACTACACATCCACCCTTTCTGTAATTTGGTATCAACATTTATATATGTCAGCCATACCATGTGATGCGTTTTCAGATTCATCACTTGACAACTTCCTGTTTACCAAACACTTGTCTGATTTTACACATGATAGCCAAGTTGAAAATTTTCGTCACATTTTTCTCAGGAACTACAATACAAGGATTTATGAAATTTGGTTTCAGGATTTATATAAGTCAGCTATACCGTGTGATGCGTTTTCAGATTCATCACTCGACAACTTCCTGTTTACCGAACACTTGTATGATTTTACACATGATAGCCAAGTTGAAAATTTTCGTCACATTTTTCTCAGGAACTACAATACAAGGATTTCTGAAATTTGGTTTCAGGATTTATATAAGTCAGGTATACCGTGTGATGCGTTTTCAGATTCATCACTCGACAACTTCCTGTTTACCGAACACTTGTATGATTTTACACATGATAACCAAGTTAAAAATTTTCGTCACATTTTTCTCAGGAACTACGATACAAGGATTTCTGAAATTTGGTTTCAGGATTTATATAAGTCAGGTATACCGTGTGATGCGTTTTCAGATTCATCACTCGACAACTTCCTGTTTACCGAACACTTGTATGATTTTACACATGATAACCAAGTTAAAAATTTTCGTCACATTTTTCTCAGGAACTACGATACAAGGATTTCTGAAATTTGGTTTCAGGATTTTTATAAGTCAGCTATACCGTGTGATGCGTTTTCAGATTCATCACTCGACAACTTCCTGTTTACCGAACACTTCCATATTTTTACACTATTAATATTATCCACTTGCGGCGGGGGTATCATCAGTGAGCAGTAGCTCGCAGTTTCACTTGTTTGTCAAGTTTGTTTCTCACACATGTTTAAAAATACTACAAGCAGTAGGAAAAGTAGGTCAACTATATTTGGTTTATGAAATGAGTGTAAGGTGAATATGTCTAATTGCAAGACTTACATCAGACTTTGACCCCAATGAAAATGTCATGGTTCATTGAACAATGCTTAGTTTTTGTGGTTTGATCTATTTCCAAATGTTTCTCAGATGCTACAGTATAAACTACATGTACATGCATGACATGTATAGGATCACTATTTTTGGCATATTATTGGATATTCATAAGTTAGTTTTCATGGTTTGGATGTTAAGAATGTTAAGTCTATTTCACAGACAGTATAAATCACTAAATTTTGGGTATCATGGGTATGGAATGTCAGTTTGTAGGGTGTGGCATGGTTAATTTGACTGCAACTTCATTTTCAAAGGTTAATGAAAATTGAAAGTTTATGTGATACTTGTACATGTAGTAAAACCTTCATACATGTAGGCAAAGCAGAGATGACATTTCAGCATTTGCACAGTCACTCTTGTTTACATCTGACACCAGTGATCATGTCTACATCTTGATTATACACATGTACAGTAGCTGCTTTTTGATAACAAGTCTGACAACTATTAACAATTGTTATAATTCATTTTATAATACTAGGTATTTTAGTCTTGTATAACATATAAAAAAGAAGATGTGGTATGATTGCCAATGAGACAACTATCCACAAAAGACCAAAATGACACAAACATTAACAATTTAAGGTAACCGTACGGCCTTCAACAATGAGGAAAGCCCATACCACATAGTCAGCTATAAAAGGCCCTGATAAGACAATGTAAAACAATTCAAACGAGAAAACTAACGGCCTTATTTATTTAAAAAAATGAACGAAAAACAAATATGTAACACATAAACAAACGACAACCACTGAATTACAGGCTGCTAACTTGGGACAGGCACATACATAAATAATGTGGCGGGGTTAAACATGTTAGCGAGGTCCCAACCCTCCCACTAACCTGGGACATTGGTACATGTATAACATGTATACTGTATGATAACCAGAATAAGGAGATGTGGTATGAATTTCAATAAGACAACCATCAACCGTAAACCAAGACAGGGATCTCCATGGATGAAAATTGAACGATGGAGGAACTTCAAGTGAAGTGATGTAATTGTTAGTAACTGTACATCCTTCAACAATGAGCAAAATCAGTTCCCCATAAGTGTGATAATGAAAAACCTATAACAGGCCTAGCTATATTAGATAATGTAACACCGTGTAAACAAGTTCAGATGAGAAACCCAAGTTGGATTTTTATACCATGTATACAAAAGCAACATTGATACGTCAGTGATGACAAATATAATATTGTGGTTAATCAAAGACTTGTGATCATCTGCCCTTTAATATTCATGTTTTTCTACAAATCAATTCTATCTGCTTTTGAATAAATGCCTTCTTAATATATATCACAAGATGTTAAGCAACATTTTCCCATTGTTTTCCATAAACACAATAAGCATTACAAAGTCATACATGTATAACGCACTAAACCATTATAGGTCAATGTATAGCCTCAGGCGCGGATCCAGGGGGGGGTTCCGGGGGTTTGAACCCCCCTTTTTTGGACGATCAAGGCATTTGAATGGGTACATGTAATTGGAACCCCCCTTTGTCCTGGGTTAGTAACAACTCCTTTTTAAAATGGCTGGATCCGCTCCTTGGCCTTCAACATGGAGCCTCGGCTCACACCGAACAAAAAAATATAAAGGGACCCAAAATATTGTCTGTACATAATTATCTATCTATCTATCTAGTAACATTGTTAGTTTTCTTTACTGATTGAATAATATGTCATTATTGTACAAGCATTTATGGGATTAAATAATTTGAATTTGAACAATTGAAATGGGAAAATATTTTGGATAAACGTTAGTACATCTGATCAACTGAAACCACACAAGAGAATCCGATGTCAGTCTTTAGAATTTAATAATACCGGAGTCTAAAGAATACATCAAGTTCTAAAAAGTGATGTGAAAAAAATAAAAGAATTAAGATTTGATTTCCCTGTCTTAAACAATGCGAGTTTTCATGTTTTGAACATTTGAACTTTCACTTGCGCTAGTTATTTTGTCGGGTCTTGAACAGTACGTCCATCTACTAGTATTTACATAAATTATGTATGGTAAATTCTTTGCGAAAAATCCGGTGAAAATATGAATTTTTCTCGCGAGTGATAATATTTTTTTACCTCAATCATGAATGCTGACGTGCTATTTTCCTGTATCATGTGTATCAATTACAATTGAACTTCAAATAGACCATTCCGTACAATGTACAATACAAAGTCGAGTTAATATTGACCTATTCAAAAATAAAATACGGTAAAATAAAATAAATTAAATTCAGATAGATTTAAGATTTGTTTTCCATAGCTGCAAAAGATGTGTTAAATGTCTGATTTTTTTTTTTACATGTATAGAAATCAAAATGATTATACGGCAATATTTATAATTTTACAAGAAATGTAGCCCCCCAAAAATTAGTGTGTGAAATAAGCCCTCAAGAAAATATAAAGCAGTTTTATGTGGGGATAAGTTTGACAAGTGCGTGTATTAGGAGTTCCGCGCTAGGTTTAGAGTATATCATGTATATTCAGCGTTATTATGAAGTGATGTGATTCGTAAAACTACGGGTATTGAAAACAACCGTGTATGCATGAATGATTTTACACCTAACTAATTTAATAGAAAAATAATTAAATTGTTATTTAGATGATATAAAAATTGTCAACTTTTAATTCAGTTATAAAGATACATTTGGTAACAAATATATTGGGTAACGTTTTTCGATTTTTCTGTTAGTAGATATATCTTTTATCTAGTGAAATTGCAGGTATCTAGTGCTGGTTCCAATTTTATTGGTTCGAAGAGATAAGGGCGAGGAAGTGTTAAAAAAATATATAAATTCAGCACATTCACTAAATAACCGAGGAATACAAAAATGTGTTCAGCGGCAAATATTTCAAAATACTTTTTTTTTTAAATCAATATCTATTTAAAATTAATGTATTACATTGGAGTGATAGTTGTTTCTCTTTGTCACAACCTTATATTTCACACAGTAAATTTTTATTTTTACAAATAATTGAACCTATATCCCTGACTGTTAGACATTTTGTATCCGTGACTTTTAAGTGTACATGAAGATCAATGTTTGGAAGTTGCTACGCTTATAAATTAGCTATGCCTATACAATGGTTGTGGCTATCATATTTTAACTGTTACAACTTTTCTGCGTTTAAACAGTTTATTTATGACTGTTTCAACGTTTTCCGTGTTGGTACAGTAATTAAATGACTGTTACAACTTTCAAATGGTTGCATCAGTTTTATTACGACTGTGACAACCCTTTAGGCGTTTAATCAGTTTATTTATGACTGTTGCAACGTTGTTCGAGTTGGGACAGTTGTAAATCACTGTTACAACTTTGAAATAGTTGTATCAGTCCTTTAATAACGGTGACAGTTATTTCTTGCGTTGTTACAGTCGATTTATGTTGTAGACAAACACTTTTAAAGTTGGGACAGTTACAAAAAAACTGCAGCAGTGAAATTTAACAACTGTTACAACTTTAACAAACATTATCAGTCTTAGAACGACTGTTACTGGTATGGACAGACGTTTTTTCGTCCAGTAGTGCATGCCCTCATAGCATCCTAGTCAGGCATTTGGGACATCCCAGTCATACACAATCAACTATATAATAGATACAGACATCATATCTTTGTAATAATTGTTCTATTGTATCGATCACACCTGCATTGATAATGTCTTCAACTAACACCCCAGTCATGCCCTCATAGCACCCTAGTCAGGCATTTGCAACATCCCAGTCATACACAATCAACTATATAATAATACAGACATCATATCTTTGTAATAATTGTTCTATTGTATCTATCACACATTGTTTTTTATAATGTCCTATCTAACACCCCACTCATGCCCTTTTAACACCCTAGTCAGGCATTTGTGACTCCTAGTCGTACACATTCAACTATATAATACATACAGACATCATATCTTTGTATTAATTGTTCTATTGTATCGATGACACCTTCATTTATAATGTCTTCAGCTAACACCCCAGTCATGCCCTCATAGCCCCTAGTCAGGCATTTGGGACATCCCAGTCATACACAATCAACTATATAATACATACAGACATCATATCTTTGTAATAATTGTTCTATTGTATCGATCACACCTGCATTGATAATGTCTTCAACTAACACCCCAGTCATGCCCTCATAGCACCCTAGTCAGGCATTTGCGACATCCCAGTCATACACAATCAACTATATAATACATACAGACATCATATCTTTGTAATAATTGTTCTATTGTATCTATCACACATTTTTTTTATAATGTCCTATCTAACACCCCACTCATGCCCTTTTAACACCCTAGTCAGGCATTTGGGACATCCCAGTCATACACAATCAACTATATAATACATACAGACATCATATCTTTGTAATCATTGTTCTATTGTATCAATCACACCTTCATTTATAATGTCTTCATCTAACACCCCAGTCATGCCCTCATAGCACCCTAGTCAGGCATTTGGGACATCCCAGTCATACACAATCAACTATATAATACATACAGACATCATATCTTTGTAATAATTGTTCTATTGTATCTATCCCACATTCTTTTATAATGTCTTCATATAAAACCCCAGTCATGCCCTTGTAACACCCTAGTCAGGAATTTGTGACATCCTAGTCGTACACAATCAACTATATAATACATTCAGACATCATATCTTTGTAATAATTGTTCTATTGTATCTATCACACCTTCATTTATAATGTCTTCATCTAACACCCCAGTCATGCCCTTGTAACACCCTAATATGGCATTTGGGACATCCCAGTCATACACAATCAACTATATAATACATTCAGACATCATATCTTTGTAATAATTGTTCTATTGTATCTATCACACATTCATTTATAATGTCTTCATCTAACACCCCAGTCATGCCCTCATAGCACCCTAGTCAGGCATTTTGGACATCACAGTCATACACAATCAACTATATATTACATACAGACATCTAATCTTTGTAATCATTGTTCTATTGTATCGATCACAACTTCATTTATAATGTCTTCATCTAACACCTCAGTCATGCCCTCATAGCACCCTAGTCGGGCATTTGGGACATCCCAGTCATACACAATCAACTAAATAATACAAACAGACATCATATCTTTGTAATAATTGTTCTATTGTATCTATCCCACATTCTTTTATAATGTCTTCATATAACACCCCAGTCATGCCCTCATAACACCCTAGTCAGGAATTTGTGACATCCTAGTCGTACACAATCAACTATATAATACATTCAGACATCATATCTTTGTGATAATTGTTCTATTGTATCTATCACACCTTCATTGATAATGTCTTCATCTAACACAACAGTCATGCCCTTGTAACACCCTAATCAGGCATTTGGGACATCCCAGTCATACCCAATCAACTATATAATACATACAGACATCATATCTTTGTAATAATTGTTCTATTGTATCGATCACACCTGCATTGATAATGTCTTCAACTAACACCCCAGTCATGCCCTTGTAACACCCTAGTCAGGCATTTGGGACATCCCAGTCATACAAAATCAACTATATAATACATACAGACATCATATCCTTGTAATAATTGTTCTATTGTATCTATCACACCTTCATTTATAATGTGTTCATCTAACATCCCAGTCATGCCCTTGTAACACCCTAGTCAGGAATTTGTGACATCCTAGTCGTACAAAATCAACTATATAATACATTCAGACATCATATCTTTGTAATAATTGTTCTATTGTATCTATCACACCTTCATTTATAATGTCTTCATCTAACACCCCAGTCATGCCCTTGTAACACCCTAATCAGACATTTGGGACATCCCAGTCATACACAATCAACTATATAATACATTCAGACATCATATCTTTGTAATAATTGTTCTATTGTATCTATCACACATCCATTTATAATGTCTTCATCTGACACCCCAGTCATGCCCTCATAGCACCCTAGTCAGGCATATTGGACATCACAGTCATACACAATCAACTATATATTACATACAGACATCTAATCTTTGTAATCTTTGTTCTATTGTATCGATCACACCTTCATTTATAATGTCTTCATCTAACACCCGAGTCATGCCATCATAGCACCCTAGGCAGGCATTTGGGACATCCCAGTCATACACAATCAACTATATAATACATACAGACATCATATCTTTGTAATAATTGTTCTATTGTATTTATCACACATACTTTTATAATGTCTTCATATAACACCCCAGTCATGCCCTTGTAACACCCTAATCTGTCATTTGGGACATCCCAGTCATACACAATCAACTATATAATACATACAGACATCATATATTTGTAATAATTGTTCTATTGTATCTATCACACATTCATTTATAATGTCTTCATCTAACACCCCAGTCATGCCCTCATAGCACCCTAATCAGGTATTTAGGACATCCCAGTCATACACAATGAACTATATAATACATACAGACATCATATCTTTGTATTCATTGTTCTATTGTATCAATCACACCTTCATTTATAATGTCTTCATCTAACACCCCAGTCATGCCCTCATAGCACCCTAGTCAGGCGTTTGGGACATCCCAGTCATACACAATCAACTATATAATACATACAGACATCATATCTTTGTAATAATTGTTCTATTGTATCTATCCCACATTCTTTTATAATGTCTTCATATAACACCCCAGTCATGCCCTTGTAACACCCTAGTCAGGAATTTGTGACATCCTAGTCGTACACAATCAACTATATAATACATTCAGACATCATATCTTTGTAATTATTGTTCTATTGTATCTATCACACCTTCATTTATAATGTCTTCATCTAACACCCCAGTCATGCCCTTGTAACACCCTAATCAGGCATTTGGGACATCCCAGTCATACACAATCAACTATATAATACATTCAGACATCATGTCTTTGTAATAATTGTTCTATTGTATCTATCACACATTCATTTATAATGTCTTCATCTAACACCCCAGTCATGCCCTTGTAACACCCTAATCTGTCATTTGGGACATCCCAGTCATACACAATCAACTATATAATACATACAGACATCATATATTTGTAATAATTGTTCTATTGTATCTATCACACATTCATTTATAATGTCTTCATCTAACAGCCCAGTCATGCCCTCATAGCACCCTAATCAGGCATTTAGGACATCCCAGTCATACACAATCAACTATATAATACATACAGACATCATATCTTTGTATTCATTGTTCTATTGTATCAATCACACCTTCATTTATAATGTCTTCATCTAATTCCCCAGTCATGCCCTATTAACACCCTAGTCAGGCATTTGTGACATCCTAGTCGTACACACTCAACTATACAATACATTCAGACATCATATCTTTGTAATTATTGTTCTATTGTATCTATCACACCTTCATTTATAATGTCTTCATCTAACACCCAAGTAATGCCCTTGTAACACCCTAATCAGGCATTTGGGACATCCCAGTCATACACAATCAACTATATAATACATTCAGACATCATATCTTTGTAATTATTGTTCTATTGTATCTATCACACCTTCATTTATAATGTCTTCATCTAACACCCCAGTCATGCCCTCATAGCACCCTAGTCAGGCATATTGTACATCACAGTCATACACAATCAACTATATTACATACAGACATCTAATCTTTGTAATCTTTGTTCTATTGTATCGATCACACCTTCATTTATAATGTCTTCATCTAACACCCCAGTCATGCCATCATAGTACCCTAGTCAGGCATTTTGGACATCACAGTCATACACAATCAACTATATATTACATATAGACATCTAATCTTTGTAATCTTTGTTCTATTGTATCGATCACACCTTCATTTATAATGTCTTCATCTAACACCCGAGTCATGCCATCATAGCACCCTAGGCAGGCATTTGGGACATCCCAGTCATACACAATCAACTATATAATACATACAGACATCATGTCTTTGTAATAATTGTTCTATTGTATTTATCACACATACTTTTATAATGTCTTCATATAACACCCCAGTCATGCCCTTGTAACACCCTAATCTGTCATTTGGGACATCCCAGTCATACACAATCAACTATATAATACATACAGACATCATATATTTGTAATAATTGTTCTATTGTATCTATCACACATTCATTTATAATGTCTTCATCTAACACCCCAGTCATGCCCTCATAGCACCCTAATCAGGTATTTAGGACATCCCAGTCATACACAATGAACTATATAATACATACAGACATCATATCTTTGTATTCATTGTTCTATTGTATCAATCACACCTTCATTTATAATGTCTTCATCTAACACCCCAGTCATGCCCTCATAGCACCCTAGTCAGGCGTTTGGGACATCCCAGTCATACACAATCAACTATATAATACATACAGACATCATATCTTTGTAATAATTGTTCTATTGTATCTATCCCACATTCTTTTATAATGTCTTCATATAACACCCCAGTCATGCCCTTGTAACACCCTAGTCAGGAATTTGTGACATCCTAGTCGTACACATTCAACTATATAATACATTCAGACATCATATCTTTGTAATTATTGTTCTATTGTATCTATCACACCTTCATTTATAATGTCTTCATCTAACACCCCAGTCATGCCCTTGTAACACCCTAATCAGGCATTTGGGACATCCCAGTCATACACAATCAACTATATAATACATTCAGACATCATGTCTTTGTAATAATTGTTCTATTGTATCTATCACACATTCATTTATAATGTCTTCATCTAACACCCCAGTCATGCCCTTGTAACACCCTAATCTGTCATTTGGGACATCCCAGTCATACACAATCAACTATATAATACATACAGACATCATATATTTGTAATAATTGTTCTATTGTATCTATCACACATTCATTTATAATGTCTTCATCTAACAGCCCAGTCATGCCCTCATAGCACCCTAATCAGGCATTTAGGACATCCCAGTCATACACAATCAACTATATAATACATACAGACATCATATCTTTGTATTCATTGTTCTATTGTATCAATCACACCTTCATTTATAATGTCTTCATCTAATTCCCCAGTCATGCCCTATTAACACCCTAGTCAGGCATTTGTGACATCCTAGTCGTACACACTCAACTATATAATACATTCAGACATCATATCTTTGTAATTATTGTTCTATTGTATCTATCACACCTTCATTTATAATGTCTTCATCTAACACCCCAGTAATGCCCTTGTAACACCCTAATCAGGCATTTGGGACATCCCAGTCATACACAATCAACTATATAATACATTCAGACATTATATCTTTGTAATTATTGTTCTATTGTATCTATCACACCTTCATTTATAATGTCTTCATCTAACACCCCAGTCATGCCCTCATAGCACCCTAGTCAGGCATATTGGACATCACAGTCATACACAATCAACTATATTACATACAGACATCTAATCTTTGTAATCTTTGTTCTATTGTATCGATCACACCTTCATTTATAATGTCTTCATCTAACACCCCAGTCATGCCATCATAGTACCCTAGTCAGGCATTTTGGACATCACAGTCATACACAATCAACTATATATTACATATAGACATCTAATCTTTGTAATCATTGTTCTTATGTATCGATCACACCTTCATTTATAATGTTTTCATCTAACACCCCAGTCATGCCCTAATAGCACCCTAGTCAGGCATTTGGGACATCCCAGTCATTCACAATCAACTATATAATACATACAGACATCATATCTTTGTAATAATTGTTCTATTGTATCTATCCCACATTCTTTTATAATGTCTTCATATAACACCCCAGTCATGCCCTCATAACACCCTAGTCAGGAATTTGTGACATCCTAGTCGTACACAATCAACTATATAATACATCCAGACATCATATCTTTGTAATAATTGTTATATTGTACCGATCACACCTTCATTTATAATGTCTTCATCTAACAACCCAGTCATGCCCTCATAGCACCCTAGTCAGGCATTTGGGACATCCCAGTCATACACAATCAACTATATAATACATACAGACATCATATCTTTGTAATAATTGTTCTATTGTATCTATCACACATACTTTTATAATGTCTTCATATAACACCCCAGTCATGCCCTTGTAACACCCTAATCTGTCATTTGGGACATCCCAGTCATACACAATCAACTATATAATACATACAGACATCATATATTTGTAATAATTGTTCTATTGTATGTATCACACATTCATTTATAATGTCTTCATCTAACACCCCAGTCATGCCCTCATAGCACCCTAGTGAGGCATTTGGGACATCCAAGTCATACACAATCAACTATATAATACATACAGACATCATATATTTGTAATAATTGTTCTATTGTATCTATCACACATTCATTTATAATGTCTTCATCTAACACCCCAGTCATGCCCTCATAGCACCCTAATCAGGCATTTAGGACATCCCAGTCATACACAGTCAACTATATAATACATACAGACATCATATCTTTGTATTCATTGTTCTATTGTATCAATCACACCTTCATTTATAATGTCTTCATCTAACACCCCAGTCATGCCCTATTAACACCCTAGTCAGGCATTTGTGACATCCTAGTCGTACACAATCAACTATATAATACATTCAGACATCATATCTTTGTAATTATTGTTCTATTGTATCTATCACACCTTCATTTATAATGTCTTCATCTAACACCCCAGTCATGCCCTTGTAACACCCTAATCAGGCATTTGGGACATCCCAGTCATACACAATCAACTATATAATACATTCAGACATCATATCTTTGTAATTATTGTTCTATTGTATCTATCACACCTTCATTTATAATGTCTTCATCTAACACCCCAGTCATGCCCTCATAGCACCCTAGTCAGGCATATTGGACATCACATTCATACACAATCAACTATATTACATACAGACATCTAACCTTTGTAATCTTTGTTCTATTGTATCGATCACACCTTTATTTATAATGTCTTCATATAACACCCCAGTCATGCCATCATAGCACCCTAGTCAGGCATTTGGGACATCCCAGTCATACACAATCAACTATATAATACATACAGACATCATATCTTTGTAATCATTGTTCTATTGTATCAATCACACCTTCATTTATAATGTCTTCATCTAACACCCCAGTCATGCCCTCATAGCACCCTAGTCAGGCATTTGGGACATCGTAGTCATACACAATCAACCATATAATACATACAGACATCATATCTTTGTAATCTTTGTTCTATTGTATCGATCACACCTTCATTTATAATGTCTTCATCTAACACCCCAGTCATGCCATCATAGTACCCTAGTCAGGCATTTTGGACATCACAGTCATACACAATCAACTATATATTACATATAGACATCTAATCTTTGTAATCATTGTTCTTATGTATCGATCACACCTTCATTTATAATGTTTTCATCTAACACCCCAGTCATGCCCTAATAGCACCCTAGTCAGGCATTTGGGACATCCCAGTCATTCACAATCAACTATATAATACATACAGACATCATATCTTTGTAATAATTGTTCTATTGTATCTATCCCACATTCTTTTATAATGTCTTCATATAACACCCCAGTCATGCCCTCATAACACCCTAGTCAGGAATTTGTGACATCCTAGTCGTACACAATCAACTATATAATACATCCAGACATCATATCTTTGTAATAATTGTTATATTGTACCGATCACACCTTCATTTATAATGTCTTCATCTAACAACCCAGTCATGCCCTCATAGCACCCTAGTCAGGCATTTGGGACATCCCAGTCATACACAATCAACTATATAATACATACAGACATCATATCTTTGTAATAATTGTTCTATTGTATCTATCACACATACTTTTATAATGTCTTCATATAACACCCCAGTCATGCCCTTGTAACACCCTAATCTGTCATTTGGGACATCCCAGTCATACACAATCAACTATATAATACATACAGACATCATATATTTGTAATAATTGTTCTATTGTATGTATCACACATTCATTTATAATGTCTTCATCTAACACCCCAGTCATGCCCTCATAGCACCCTAGTGAGGCATTTGGGACATCCAAGTCATACACAATCAACTATATAATACATACAGACATCATATATTTGTAATAATTGTTCTATTGTATCTATCACACATTCATTTATAATGTCTTCATCTAACACCCCAGTCATGCCCTCATAGCACCCTAATCAGGCATTTAGGACATCCCAGTCATACACAGTCAACTATATAATACATACAGACATCATATCTTTGTATTCATTGTTCTATTGTATCAATCACACCTTCATTTATAATGTCTTCATCTAACACCCCAGTCATGCCCTATTAACACCCTAGTCAGGCATTTGTGACATCCTAGTCGTACACAATCAACTATATAATACATTCAGACATCATATCTTTGTAATTATTGTTCTATTGTATCTATCACACCTTCATTTATAATGTCTTCATCTAACACCCCAGTCATGCCCTTGTAACACCCTAATCAGGCATTTGGGACATCCCAGTCATACACAATCAACTATATAATATATACAGACATCATATCTTTGTAATCATTGTTCTATTGTATCAATCACACCTTCATTTATAATGTCTTCATCTAACACCCCAGTCATGCCCTCATAGCACCCTAGTCAGGCATTTGGGACATCGTAGTCATACACAATCAACCATATAATACATACAGACATCATATCTTTGTAATAATTGTTCTATTGTATCTATCCCACATTCTTTTATAATGTCTTCATATAACACCCCAGTCATGCCCTTGTAACACCCTAATCAGGCATTTGGGACATCCCAGTCATACACAATCAACTATATAATACATTCAGACATCATATCTTTGTAATAATTGTTCTATTGTATCTATCACACATTCATTTATAATGTCTTCATATAACACCCCAGTCATGCCCTCATAGCACCCTAGTCAGGCATTTGGGACATCCCAGTCATACACAATCAACTATATAATACATACAGACATCATATCTTTGTAATCATTGTTCTATTGTATCAATCACACCTTCATTTATAATGTCTTCATCTAACACCCCAGTCATGCCCTCATAGCACCCTAGTCAGGCATTTGGGACATCGTAGTCATACACAATCAACCATATAATACATACAGACATCATATCTTTGTAATAATTGTTCTATTGTATCTATCCCACATTCTTTTATAATGTCTTCATATAACACCCCAGTCATGCCCTTGTAACACCCTAATCAGGCATTTGGGACATCCCAGTCATACACAATCAACTATATAATACATTCAGACATCATATCTTTGTAATAATTGTTCTATTGTATCTATCACACATTCATTTATAATGTCTTCATCTAACACCCCAGTCATGCCCTCATAGCACCCTAGTCAGGCATTTTGGACATCACAGTCATACACAATCATTTATATATTACATATAGACATCTAATCTTTGTAATCATTGTTCTATTGTATCGATCACACCTTCATTTATAATGTCTTCATCTAACACCCCAGTCATGCCCTAATAGCACCCTAGTCAGGCATTTGGGACATCCCAGTCATACACAATCAACTATATAATACATACAGACATCATATCTTTGTAATAATTGTTCTATTGTATCTATCCCACAGTCTTTTATAATGTCTTCATATTGTCACGGCCAGGAACCATGTACCATACCCCGAATATCTATGAAAAATTATTGTACGCACAAGACCCTGTAGAGGTCTTAAAGAAAAACAAACAGTCAGGCTGTTTACAGTTTTTATATTTATTTTCCTTACACAAAGAGTCGTAATGCTCATAGTTGATAAAGAATATGTATTCTTATACATAAATATTGTTGTAGTTATAGAAGTTCATAGTAACATTGGTTTTGTTACAAACGTTATAACGGTTAGAGATTTGTATTGTAATTTTATACACATCTATGACATTGTCATTCTTTGGAATGTGACGTAAACAAACACTGTCTAGAACAAGGTAGATAATCTGGATGCAATAATCGTCGTTCTCGGCGTACACAAGTCTTACCAGCTTAAATGAATAGTCCATAGAACACACATAATCCTAGGAATAACTTCATAACAATTTTAATAGAAGGTGACAGCTGAACATACAAATAGACGGTCTAGAGTTGATAACAAACTGACGTTGTTCCAATCGAAATCTAGACGGCACAATATGCATGGCTGTTTCATGCGGCTGATCACTTAGAAAACTCGTATCATAATAAACGAGACATGGTTAAATTCCTCTCCATGTCTAGAATATAATTATACAAATTTCCCGAATATGTTAATACGGAATAAAGAGATATTTACAAAAGTCTGTTCAGGTAGGAAACGGAAGTATGACGTTTCCCGTAGAAATCAGTTTCTGATTGGCTGATTGGTTGTTGAGGTAACCATAGGGGACCTCGTGAGAAGCACGAGGATATTGCACGTAAATATTATTATAAAACATCATGCACAGACGGTGTTAGGCAGTCTGGCTTCAAGACTCAAGGCGGAAGCTAAAAAATAAAAAGAACTGCTAGGCGGAAGGCAAGAGCAGTTTTAATTATTTGTCTAAAAGAGAAACAAGGAAAGGTTTCTATAGACGGAATATTTCTGAAAGAGAAATTAATTTAATATACAAAGAGGGTGTCTTTTACTTACACTTAGTTACGTAATAAATTGTGAACGGTGTTCGTACATAACAATTAAGGTTCAGAAGTACAAAAGTTGAATTTAAATATAAAGTCAGCTAAAAGCAAATAAAAGTATTATTTAAGGAAAAATATATGTATATTTATTTCCTATAGAAAATTCCTGAATATAAAGGAATTTAGTTACCTGTCCGAATTAAGGCAACAGTATAAATTATTATCGTACAAATAAATAACGTATCGAGTTAGATACTTTATAAATTGTATAGAGTTATAATATAGAATATTACTACGTCATAGCAACCGTCAGTTAAAGAAAGAAGACTGTCCGTTATTTCCATATCTATATAAAGGTTCCGAGTATTTTTCTGCAGAAAAATACATTGTGCAAGAAGATCAGGCAGCTACCCAGAAATATATTGACAATAATAAAACATTTTTATTCATAATATATTATAAATATTTCATATACGTAATTAATAAATTATATATTGTATATCCAACTTTCTCATTCATATTCACCAAAAGCCAGAGACTCAACGATCCCTTATAGATAACATAATGTTGTGGCTATATTAAAGGTTCTTCTTGTATTTAGTGGTCTTGTCTGGATATTACAGTCCTTTCTTGTATATTGGTGTAACTTTGACCGGTAAAACTATAAACAGTCAAAGTCCCACTATTGTACGAATCGTTTTATCACACGGTTTAAGGTACACAAGAACTAAGCATAGCCCTACGGCGTTACAATATAACACCCCAGTCATGCCCTCATAACACACTAGTCAGGAATTTGTGACATCCTAGTCGTACACAATCAACTATATAATACATTCAGACATCATATCTTTGTAATAATTGTTCTATTGTATCTATCACACCTTCATTGATAATGTCTTCATCTAAAACCCCAGTCATGCCCTTGTAACACCCTAATCAGGCATTTGGGACATCCCAGTCATACACAATCAACTATATAATACATACAGACATCATATCTTTGTAATAATTGTTCTATTGTATCGATCACACCTGCATTGATAATGTCTTCAACTAACACCCCAGTCATGCCCTCATAACACCCTAGTCAGGCATTTGCGACATCCCAGTCATACACAATCAACTATATAATACATACAGACATCATATCTTTGTAATAATTGTTCTATTGTATCTATCACACATTTGTTTTATAATGTCCTATCTAACACACCACTCATGCCCTTTTAACACCCTAGTCAGGCATTTGGGACATCCCAGTCATACACAATCAACTATATAATACATACAGACATCATATCTTTGTAATCATTGTTCTATTGTATCAATCACACCTTCATTTATAATGTCTTCATCTAATACCCCAGTCATGCCCTCAAAGCACCCTAGTCAGGCATTTGGGACATCCCAGTCATACACAAACAACTATATAATACATACAGACATCATATCTTTGTAATAATAATTCTATTGTATCTATCCGACATTCTTTTATAATGTCTTCATATAACACCCCAGTCATGCCCTTGTAACACCCTAGTCAGGAATTTGTGACATCCTAGTCGTACACAATCAACTATATAATACATTCAGACATCATATCTTTGTAATAATTGTTCTATTGTATCTATCACACCTTCATTTATAATGTCTTCATCTAACACCCCAGTCATGCCCTTGTAACACCCTAATATGGCATTTGGGATATCCCAGTCATACACAATCAACTATATATTACATACAGACATCTAATCTTTGTAATAATTGTTCTATTGTATCGATCACACCTGCATTGATAATGTCTTCAACTAACACCCCAGTCATGCCCTTGTAACACCCTAGTCAGGCATTTGGGACATCCCAGTCATACACAATCAACTATATAATACATACAGACATCATATCCTTGTAATAATTGTTCTATTGTATCTATCACACCTTCATTTATAATGTGTTCATCTAACATCCCAGTCATGCCCTTGTAACACCCTAGTCGGGCATTTTGGACATCTTAGTCGTACACAATCAACTATTTAATACATTCAGACATCATATCTTTGTAATAATTGTTCTATTGTATCTATCACACCTTCATTGATAATGTCTTCATCTAACATCCCAGTCATGCCCTTGTAACACCCTAGTCAGGCATTTGTGACATCCTAGTCGAACACAATCAACTACATGATACATACAGACATCATATCCTTGTAATAATTGTTCTATTGGACCTATCACATGTTTTTTTTTATAATGTCCTATCTAACACCCCACTCATGCCCTTTTAACACCCTAGTCAGGCATTTGTGACATCCCAGTCATACACAATCAACTATATAATACATTCAGACATCATATCTTTTTAATAATTGTTCTATTGTATCAATCACACCTTCATTTATAATGTCTTCATCTAACATCCCAGTCATGCCCTCAAAGCACCCTAGTCAGGCATTTGGGACATCCCAGTCATACACAAACAACTATATAATACATACAGACATCATATCTTTGTAATAATAATTCTATTGTATCTATCCGACATTCTTTTATAATGTCTTCATATAACACCCCAGTCATGCCCTTGTAACACCCTAGTCAGGAATTTGTGACATCCTAGTCGTACACAATCAACTATATAATACATTCAGACATCATATCTTTGTAATAATTGTTCTATTGTATCTATCACACCTTCATTGATAATGTCTTCATCTAACACCCCAGTCATGCCCTTGTAACACCCTAATCAGGCATTTGGGACATCCCAGTCATACACAATCAACTATATAATACATACAGACATCATATATTTGTAATAATTGTTCTATTGTATCGATCACACCTGCATTGATAATGTCTTCAACTAACACCCCAGTCATGCCCTTGTAACACCCTAGTCAGGCATTTGGGAAATCCCAGTCATACACAATCAACTATATAATACATACAGACATCATATCCTTGTAATAATTGTTCTATTGTATCTATCACACCTTCATTTATAATGTGTTCATCTAACATCCCAGTCATGCCCTTGTAACACCCTAGTCGGGCATTTTGGACATCCTAGTCGTACACAATCAACTATTTAATACATTCAGACATCATATCTTTGTAATAATTGTTCTATTGTATCTATCACACCTTCATTGATAATGTCTTCATCTAACATCCCAGTCATGCCCTTGTAACACCCTAGTCAGGCATTTGTGACATCCTAGTCGAACACAATCAACTACATGATACATACAGACATCATATCCTTGTAATAATTGTTCTATTGGACCTATCACATGTTTTTTTTTTATAATGTCCTATCTAACACCCCACTCATGCCCTTTTAACACCCTAGTCAGGCATTTGTGACATCCCAGTCATACACAATCAACTATATAATACATTCAGACATCATATCTTTTTAATAATTGTTCTATTGTATCAATCACACCTTCATTTATAATGTCTTCATCTAACATCCCAGTCATGCCCTCAAAGCACCCTAGTCAGGCATTTGGGACATCCCAGTCATACACAATCAACTATATAATACATACAGACATCATATCTTTGTAATAATAATTCTATTGTATCTATCCGACATTCTTTTATAATGTCTTCATATAACACCCCAGTCATGCCCTTGTAACACCCTAGTCAGGAATTTGTGACATCCTAGTCGTACACAATCAACTATATAATACATTCAGACATCATATCTTTGTAATAATTGTTCTATTGTATCTATCACACCTTCATTGATAATGTCTTCATCTAACACCCCAGTCATGCCCTTGTAACACCCTAATCAGGCATTTGGGACATCCCAGTCATACACAATCAACTATATAATACATACAGACATCATATCTTTGTAATAATTGTTCTATTGTGTCGATCACACCTGCATTGATAATGTCTTCAACTAACACCCCAGTCATGCCCTCATAACACCCTAGTCAGGCATTTGCGACATCCCAGTCATACACAATCAACTATATAATACATACAGACATCATATCTTTGTAATAATTGTTCTATTGTATCTATCACACATTTGTTTTATAATGTCCTATCTAACACACCACTCATGCCCTTTTAACACCCTAGTCAGGCATTTGGGACATCCCAGTCATACACAATCAACTATATAATACATACAGACATCATATCTTTGTAATCATTGTTCTATTGTATCAATCACACCTTCATTTATAATGTCTTCATCTAATACCCCAGTCATGCCCTCAAAGCACCCTAGTCAGGCATTTGGGACATCCCAGTCATACACAATCAACTATATAATACATACAGACATCATATCTTTGTAATAATAATTCTATTGTATCTATCTGACATTCTTTTATAATGTCTTCATATAACACCCCAGTCATGCCCTTGTAACACCCTAGTCAGGAATTTGTGACATCCTAGTCGTACACATTCAACTATATCATACATTCAGACATCATATCTTTGTAATAATTGTTCTATTGTATCTATCACACCTTCATTTATAATGTCTTCATCTAACACCCCAGTCATGCCCTTGTAACACCCTAATATGGCATTTGGGATATCCCAGTCATACACAATCAACTATATATTACATACAGACATCTAATCTTTGTAATAATTGTTCTATTGTATCGATCACACCTGCATTGATAATGTCTTCAACTAACACCCCAGTCATGCCCTTGTAACACCCTAGTCAGGCATTTGGGACATCCCAGTCATACACAATCAACTATATAATACATACAGACATCATATCCTTGTAATAATTGTTCTATTGTATCTATCACACCTTCATTTATAATGTGTTCATCTAACATCCCAGTCATGCCCTTGTAACACCCGTCGGGCATTTTGGACATCCTAGTCGTACACAATCAACTATTTAATACATTCAGACATCATATCTTTGTAATAATTGTTCTATTGTATCTATCACACCTTCATTGATAATGTCTTCATCTAACATCCCAGTCATGCCCTTGTAACACCCTAGTCAGGCATTTGTGACATCCTAGTCGAACACAATCAACTACATGATACATACAGACATCATATCCTTGTAATAATTGTTCTATTGGACCTATCACATGTTTTTTTTTATAATGTCCTATCTAACACCCCACTCATGCCCTTTTAACACCCTAGTCAGGCATTTGTGACATCCCAGTCATACACAATTAACTATATAATACATTCAGACATTATATCTTTTTAATAATTGTTCTATTGTATCAATCACACCTTCGTTTATAATGTCTTCATCTAACATCCCAGTCATGCCCTTGTAACACCCTAATCAGGCATTTGGGACATCCTAGTCGTACACAATCAACTATTTAATACATTCAGACATCATATCTTTGTAATAATTGTTCTATTGTATCGACCACACCTTCATTTATAATGTCTTCATCTAACATCCAAGTCATGCCCTTGTAACACCCTAGTCACGCATTTGTGACATCCTAGTCGAACACAATCAACTATATGATACATACAGACATCATATCCTTGTAATAATTGTTCTATTGGATCTATCACATATTTTTTTTATAATGTCCTATCTAACACCCCACTCATGCCCTTTTAACACCCTAGTCTGGCATTTGTGACATCCCAGTCATACACAATTAACTATATAATACATACAGACATCATATCTTTTTAATAATTGTTCTATTGTATCAATCACACCTTCATTTATAATGTCTTCATCTATCACCCCAATCATGCCTTCATAGCACCTTAGTCAGGCATTTTGGGACATCCCAGTCATACACAATCAACTATATAATACATAGAGACATCCTATCTTTGTAATAATTGTTCTATTGTATCTATCACACCTTTTTTTATAATGTCTTCATATAACACCCCAGTCATGCCCTTATAAAACCCTATTCAGGAAATTGTGACATCCTAGTCGAACACAATCAACTATTTATTGTGTATTAACATAGCACTATGATGTTCGACTGTGTATCTATAGATGCATGCTTGATATAATTGGTTTTATGGTGTAGTAAGATAGTATAACGATGTTATATTGTCTATCTATTGTAAAATGTTTGGTATAATTGGTTTTTAATGCGAAGTAAGATAGTTCTATGATTTTAGATGGTCTATCTTTTGAAACATGCTTGGTATAATTGGTTTGTATTGCCTAATAAGATAGTACTATGATGTTATATTGTCTATCTATTGAAACATGCTTGGTATAATTTGTTTTTATTGTGCAGTAAGATAGGGCTATGATGTTAGATGGTCTACGTATTGAAATAGCCTTGGTATAATTGGTTTTCATGATGTAGTAAGATAGTACTATAATGTTAGATGGTCTATCTATTGAAACATGCTTGATATAATTGGTTTTTCTGGTGTAGTAACATAGTACTATGATGTTAGATGGTCTATCTATTGAATCATGCTTGGTATAATTGATTTTTATTGTGTAGTAAGATAGTACTATGATGTAAGATGGTCCATCTATTCAAACATGCTTGATATAATTGGTTTTATTGCATAGTAAGATGATTTATCCTGTTACAAAAATGGCACTGTGGCCTATAGACGTGGTGTCAGAGTCAATCTATCACAGTCAAGTGATTTATTCTGTAGCAATAATGGTACTGTGGCCTATAGACATAGTGTCAGAGTCAATTTATCACAGTGAGATGATTTATCCCGTAATAATAATGATACTGTCACCTATAGACATGGTGTAAGAGTCAATCTATCACAGTCAGATGATTTATCCCGTAACAATAATGATACTGTCACCTATAGACATGATGTCAGAGACAATCTATCACAGTCAGATGGTTTATCCTATAAGAATAATGATACTGTGACCTGTAGACATAGTGTCAGAATCAATCTATCACAGTCCGATGATTTATCCTGTAACAATAATGTTACTGTGGCCTAAAGACGTGGTGTCAAAGTCAATCTATATCTGTCAGTTGATTTATCCCGTAATAATAATGATACTGTGACCTATAGACATGGTGTCAGAGTCAATCTATCACAGTCTGATTATTTATCCCGTAACAATAATGATACTATGACCTATAGACATGGTGTCAGAGTCAATCTATCACAGTCAGATGATTTATCCTGTAACAATAATGATACCTTGACCAATAGAAATGGTGTCAGAGTCAATCTATCACAGTCAGATTATATATCCCGTAACAATAATGATACTGTGACCTATAGACATGGTGTCAGAGTCAATTTATCATAGTCAGATGATTTATCCTGTAACAATGATGATACTTTGACCTATAGACATAGTGTCAGAATCAATCTATCACAGTCAGATGATTTATCCTGTAACAATGATGATACTGTGAGTTATAGACATAGTGTAAGAATCAGTCTATCACAGTCAGATGATTTATCCTGTAACAATAATGATACTTTGACCTATAGACATATTGTCAGAGTCAATCTATCACAGTCAGATGATTTATCCTTTATAAAAAATGGTACTGTGGCCTATAGACATGGTGTCATAGTCAATCGATCACAGTCAGGTGATTTATTCTGTAGCAATAATAGTACTGTGGCCTATAGACATAGTGTCAGAGTCAATTTATCACAGTCAGATGATTTATCCCGTAATAATAATGATACTGTGACCTATAGACATGGTGTAAGAGTCAATCTGTCACAGTCAGATGATTTATCCCGGAAAAATAATGATACTGTGACCTATAGACATGGTGTCAGAGTCAATCTATCACAGTCCGATGATTTATCCTGTAACAATAATGATGCCTTGACCAAAAGAAATGGCGTCAGAGTAAACCTATTACAGTCAGATGATTTATCCTGTACCACCAGTGGTACTGTGGTCAATAGACATAGTGTCAGAGTCAATCTATTACAGTCAGATGATTTATCCTGTAACAATGATGATACTGTGAGTTATAGACATAGTGTAAGAATCAGTCTATCACAGTCAGATGATTTATCCTGTAACAATAATGATACTTTGACCTATAGACATATTGTCAGAGTCAATCTATCACAGTCAGATGATTTATCCTTTATAAAAAATGGTACTTTGGCCTATAGACATGGTGTCAGAGTCAATCGATCACAGTCAGGTGATTTATTCTGTAGCAATAATGGTACTGTGGCTTATAGACATAGTGTCAGAGTCAATTTATCACAGTCAGATGACTTATCCCGTAATAATAATGATACTGTGACCTATAGACATGGTGTAAGAGTCAATCTATCACAGTCAGATGATTTATCCCGGAAAAATAATGATACTGTGACCTATAGACATGGTGTCAGAGTCAATCTATCACAGTCCGATGATTTATCCTGCAACAATAATGATGCCTTGACAAAAAGAAATGGCGTCAGAGTAAACCTATTACAGTCAGATGATTTATCCTGTACCACCAGTGGTACTGTGGTCAATAGACATAATGTCAGAGTCAATCTATTACAGTCAGATGATTTATCCTGTAACAATGATGATACTGTGAGTTATAGACATAGTGTGAGAATCAGTCTATCACAGTCAGATGATTTATCCTGTAACAATAATGATACTTTGACCTATAGACATATTGTCAGAGTCAATCTATCACAGTCAGATGATTTATCCTTTATAAAAAATGGTACTGTGGCCTATAGACATGGTGTCAGAGTCAATCGATCACAGTCAGGTGATTTATTCTGTAGCAATAATGGTACTGTGGCCTATAGACATAGTGTCAGAGTCAATTTATCACAGTCAGATGATTTATCCCGTAATAATAATGATACTGTGACCTATAGACATGGTGTAAGAGTCAATCTATCACAGTCAGATGATTTATCCCGGAAAAATAATGATACTGTGACCTATAGACATGGTGTCAGAGTCAATCTATCACAGTCCGATGATTTATCCTGTAACAATAATGATGCCTTGACCAAAAGAAATGGCGTCAGAGTAAACCTATTACAGTCAGATGATTTATCCTGTACCACCAGTGGTACTGTGGTCAATAGACATAGTGTCAGAGTCAATCTATTACAGTCAGATGATTTATCCTGTAACAATGATGATACTGTGAGTTATAGACATAGTGTAAGAATCAGTCTATCACAGTCAGATGATTTATCCTGTAACAATAATGATACTTTGACCTATAGACATATTGTCAGAGTCAATCTATCACAGTCAGATGATTTATCCTTTATAAAAAATGGTACTGTGGCCTATAGACATGGTGTCATAGTCAATCGATCACAGTCAGGTGATTTATTCTGTAGCAATAATAGTACTGTGGCCTATAGACATAGTGTCAGAGTCAATTTATCACAGTCAGATGATTTATCCCGTAATAATAATGATACTGTGACCTATAGACATGGTGTAAGAGTCAATCTGTCACAGTCAGATGATTTATCCCGGAAAAATAATGATACTGTGACCTATAGACATGGTGTCAGAGTCAATCTATCACAGTCCGATGATTTATCCTGTAACAATAATGATGCCTTGACCAAAAGAAATGGCGTCAGAGTAAACCTATTACAGTCAGATGATTTATCCTGTACCACCAGTGGTACTGTGGTCAATAGACATAGTGTCAGAGTCAATCTATTACAGTCAGATGATTTATCCTGTAACAATGATGATACTGTGAGTTATAGACATAGTGTAAGAATCAGTCTATCACAGTCAGATGATTTATCCTGTAACAATGATGATACTGTGAGTTATAGACATAGTGTAAGAATCAGTCTATCACAGTCAGATGATTTATCCTGTAACAATAATGATACTTTGACCTATAGACATATTGTCAGAGTCAATCTATCACAGTCAGATGATTTATCCTTTATAAAAAATGGTACTGTGGCCTATAGACATGGTGTCATAGTCAATCGATCACAGTCAGGTGATTTATTCTGTAGCAATAATAGTACTGTGGCCTATAGACATAGTGTCAGAGTCAATTTATCACAGTCAGATGATTTATCCCGTAATAATAATGATACTGTGACCTATAGACATGGTGTAAGAGTCAATCTGTCACAGTCAGATGATTTATCCCGGAAAAATAATGATACTGTGACCTATAGACATGGTGTCAGAGTCAATCTATCACAGTCCGATGATTTATCCTGTAACAATAATGATGCCTTGACCAAAAGAAATGGCGTCAGAGTAAACCTATTACAGTCAGATGATTTATCCTGTACCACCAGTGGTACTGTGGTCAATAGACATAGTGTCAGAGTCAATCTATTACAGTCAGATGATTTATCCTGTAACAATGATGATACTGTGAGTTATAGACATAGTGTAAGAATCAGTCTATCACAGTCAGATGATTTATCCTGTAACAATAATGATACTTTGACCTATAGACATATTGTCAGAGTCAATCTATCACAGTCAGATGATTTATCCTTTATAAAAAATGGTACTTTGGCCTATAGACATGGTGTCAGAGTCAATCGATCACAGTCAGGTGATTTATTCTGTAGCAATAATGGTACTGTGGCTTATAGACATAGTGTCAGAGTCAATTTATCACAGTCAGATGACTTATCCCGTAATAATAATGATACTGTGACCTATAGACATGGTGTAAGAGTCAATCTATCACAGTCAGATGATTTATCCCGGAAAAATAATGATACTGTGACCTATAGACATGGTGTCAGAGTCAATCTATCACAGTCCGATGATTTATCCTGCAACAATAATGATGCCTTGACAAAAAGAAATGGCGTCAGAGTAAACCTATTACAGTCAGATGATTTATCCTGTACCACCAGTGGTACTGTGGTCAATAGACATAATGTCAGAGTCAATCTATTACAGTCAGATGATTTATCCTGTAACAATGATGATACTGTGAGTTATAGACATAGTGTGAGAATCAGTCTATCACAGTCAGATGATTTATCCTGTAACAATAATGATACTTTGACCTATAGACATATTGTCAGAGTCAATCTATCACAGTCAGATGATTTATCCTTTATAAAAAATGGTACTGTGGCCTATAGACATGGTGTCAGAGTCAATCGATCACAGTCAGGTGATTTATTCTGTAGCAATAATGGTACTGTGGCCTATAGACATAGTGTCAGAGTCAATTTATCACAGTCAGATGATTTATCCCGTAATAATAATGATACTGTGACCTATAGACATGGTGTAAGAGTCAATCTATCACAGTCAGATGATTTATCCCGGAAAAATAATGATACTGTGACCTATAGACATGGTGTCAGAGTCAATCTATCACAGTCCGATGATTTATCCTGTAACAATAATGATGCCTTGACCAAAAGAAATGGCGTCAGAGTAAACCTATTACAGTCAGATGATTTATCCTGTACCACCAGTGGTACTGTGGTCAATAGACATAGTGTCAGAGTCAATCTATTACAGTCAGATGATTTATCCTGTAACAATGATGATACTGTGAGTTATAGACATAGTGTAAGAATCAGTCTATCACAGTCAGATGATTTATCCTGTAACAATAATGAGACTTTGACCTATAGACATATTGTCAGAGTCAATCTATCACAGTCAGATGATTTATCCTTTATAAAAAATGGTACTGTGGCCTATAGACATGGTGTCAGAGTCAATCGATCACAGTCAGGTGATTTATTCTGTAGCAATAATGGTACTGTGGCCTATAGACATAGTGTCAGAGTCAATTTATCACAGTCAGATGATTTATCCCGTAATAATAATGATACTGTGACCTATAGACATGGTGTAAGAGTCAATCTATCACAGTCAGATGATTTATCCCGGAAAAATAATGATACTGTGACCTATAGACATGGTGTCAGAGTCAATCTATCACAGTCCGATGATTTATCCTGTAACAATAATGATGCCTTGACCAAAAGAAATGGCGTCAGAGTAAACCTATTACAGTCAGATGATTTATCCTGTACCACCAGTGGTACTGTGGTCAATAGACATAATGTCAGAGTCAATCTATTACAGTCAGATGATATCTCCTGTAACAATATTGATAATGTGACCTATAAACATGATGTCAGAGTTAATCTATCACAGTCATATGATTTATCCTGTAACAATAATGATACTGTGACCTATAGACATGGTGTCAGAGTCAATCTATCACAGTCAGATGATTTATCCTATAACAGTAATGATACCTTGACCAATAGAAATGGCGTCAGAGTAAATATGTCACAGTCAGATGATTTATCCTGTTCCACTAGTGGTACTGTGGCCAATAGACATAGTGTCAGAGTCAATCAATCACAGTCAGATGATTTATCCTGTAACGGTAATGATACTGTCACATATAGACATGATGTCAGAGTCAATCTATCACAGTCAGACGATTTATCCTGTAACAATGATGATAATGTGACCCATAGACATAGTTGTCAGAATCAATCTATCACAGTCAGATGATTTATCCTGTAACAATAATGATACTTTGACCTATAGACATAGTGTCAGAGTCAATCTATCGCAGTCAGATGATTCATACTGTAACAAAAATGGTACTGTGGCCTATAGATATGGTGTCATAGTCAATCCATCACAATCAGATGCTTTATCCTGTAACAAAAATGGCACTGTGGCCTATAGACGTGGTGTCAGAGTCAATCTATCACAGTCAGGTGATTTATCCTGTAGCAATAATGGTACTGTGGCCTATAGACATAGTGTCAGAGTCAATTTATCACATTCAGATGATTTATCCCGTAATAATAATGAAACTGTGACCTATAGACATGGTGTAAGAGTCAATCTATCACAGTCAGATGATTTATCCCGTATCAATAATGACACTGTGACCTAAAGACATGGTGTCAGGGTCAATCTATAACAGTCAGATGATTTATCCTGTAACAAAAATGGTACTGTGGCCTATAGACATCGTGCCATAGTCAATCTATCACAGTCAGATGATTTATCCTGTACCACTATTGGTACTGTGGCCAATAGACATAGTGTCAGAGTCAATCTATCACAGTCAGATGATATATCATGTAACAATAATGATACTGTGACCTATAGACATGGCGTCAGAGTCAATCTATCACAGTCATATGATTTATCATGTAACAATAATGATACTGTCACCTATAGACATGATGTCAGAGACAATCTATCACAGTCATATGATTTATCCTGTAACAATAATGATACTGTGACCTATAGACATAGTGTCAGAATCAATCTATCACAGTCCGATGATTTATCCTATAACAGATAATGATACCTTGACCAATAGAAATGGTGTCAGAGTTAATCTATCACAGTCAGATGATTTATCATGTACCAATAATGGTACTTTGGCCAATATACATAGTGTGAGAGTCAATCTGTCACAGTCAGATGATTTATCCTGTAACAATAATGATACTGTGACTTATAGACATACTGTCAGAGTCAATATATCACAGTCAGATGATTTATCCTGTAACAATAATGATACTGTGACCTATAGACATAGTGTCAGAATCAATCTATCACAGTCAGATGATTTATCTTGTACCAATAATGGTACTTTGGCCAATATACATAGTGTGAGAGTCAATCTATCACAGTCAGAAGATTGATCCTGTAACAATAATGATACTGTGACCTATATACATACTGTCAGAGTCAATATATCACAGTCAGATGATTTATCCTGTAACAATAGGGATACCGTGACCTATAGACATAGTGTCAGAGGCAATCTATCACTGTCAGATGATTTATCCTGTAACAAAAATGGTACTGTGGCCTATAGACGTGGTGTCAGAGTCAATCTATCACAGTCAGATGATTTATCCCGTAATAAAAATGATACTGTGACCTATAGACATGGTGTCACAGTCAATCTATCACAGTCAGATGATTTATCCCGTAACAATAATGATACTGTGACCTATAGACATGGTGTCAGAGTCAATCTATCACGGTCCGATGATTTATCCTGTAACAATAATGATGCCTTGATCAAAAGAAATGGCGTCAGAGTAAACCTATTACAGTCAGATGATTTATCCTGTACCACCAGTGGTACCGTGGCCAATAGACATAGTGTCAGAGTCAATCTATTACAGTCAGATGATATCTCCTGTAACAATAATGATACTGTGACCTATAGACATGGTGTCAGAGTTAATCTATCACAGTCAGATGATTTATCCTCTAACAATAATGATACTGTCACCTATAGACATGATGTCAGAGACAATCTATCACAGTCAGATGATTTACCCTGTAACAATAATGATACTATGACCAATAGAAATGGTGTCAGAGTAAATCTATCACAGTCAGATGATTTATCTTGTACCAACAATGGTATTTTGGCCAATATACATAGTGTCAGAGTCAATCTATCACTGTCAGATGATTTATCCTGTAACAATAATGATACTGTGACCTATAGACATACTGTCAGAGTCAATCTATCACAGTCAGATGATTTATCCTGTAACGGTAATGATACTGTCACCTATAGATATAGTGTCAGAATCAATCTATCACAGTCAGATGATTTTTCCTGTAATAATAAGGATACTATGGCCTAAAGACATAGTGTCAGAGTCAATCTACAACAGTCAGATGATTTATCCTGTAACAATAAGGATACTGTGAGTTATAGACATAGTGTAAGAATCAGTCTATCACAGTCAGATGATTTATCCTGTAACAATAATGATACTTTGACCTATAGACATATTGTCCGAGTCAATCTATCACAGTCAGATGATTTATCCTTTATAAAAAATGGTACTGTGGCCTATAGACATGGTGTCAGAGTCAATCGATCACAGTCAGGTGATTTATTCTGTAGCAATAATGGTACTGTGGCCTATAGACATAGTGTCAGAGTCAATTTATCACAGTCAGATGATTTTTCCTGTAATAATAAGGATACTATGGCCTAAAGACATAGTGTCAGAGTCAATCTATAACAGTCAGATGATTTATCCTGTAACAATAAGGATACTGTGATCTATAGACATAGTGTCAGAGTCAATCTATCACAGTCAGATGATTTATCCTGTAACAAAAATGGTACTGTGGCTTATAGACGTGGTGTCAGTGTCAATCTATCACAGTCAGATGATTTATCCTGTAACAATAATGATACTTTGAGCTAAAGACATAGTGTCAGAATCAATCTATCACAGTAAGATGATTTTTCCTGTAACAATAATGATAATGTGGCCTATAGACATAGTGTCACAGTCAATCTATAACAGTCAGATGATTTATCCTGTAACAATAAGGATACTGTGACCTATAGACATAGTGTCAGAGTCAATCTATCACAGTCAGATGATTTATCCTGTAACAAAAATGGTACTGTGGCCTATAAACGTGGTGTC
The DNA here is from genome assembly GCF_965363235.1 of Mytilus galloprovincialis. Taxonomy (NCBI): domain Eukaryota; kingdom Metazoa; phylum Mollusca; class Bivalvia; order Mytilida; family Mytilidae; genus Mytilus; species Mytilus galloprovincialis. Next base: position 42,086,806 of record NC_134846.1, on the reverse strand, counting down.
AGAGTCAATCTATCACAGTCAGATGATTTACCCCGTAATAATAATGATACTTTGACCTAAAGACATAGTTTCAGAGTCAATCTATCACAGTCAGATGATTTTTCCTGTAACAATAAGGATACTGTGGGCTATAGACATAGTGTCAGAGTCAATCTATCACAGTGAGATTATTTATCCAGTAACAATAAAGATACCTTGACCAATAGAAATGGCGTCAGAGTAAATCGATCACAGTCAGATGATTTATCCTGTACTACTAGTGGTACTGTGGCCAACAGACATAGTGTCAGAGTCAATCTATCACAGTCAGATGATTTACCCCGTAATAATAATGATACTTTGACCTAAAGACATAGTTTCAGAGTCAATTTATCACAGTCAGATGATTTATCCTGTAATAATAAGGATACTATGGCCTAAAGACATAGTGTCAGAGTCAATCTATAACAGTCAGATGATTGATCCTGTAACAATAAGGATACTGCGATCTATAGACATAGTGTCAGAGTCAATCTATCACAGTCAGATGATTTATCCTGTAACAAAAATGGTACTGTGGCTTATAGACGTGGTGTCAGTGTCAATCTATCACAGTCAGATGATTTATCCTGTAACAATAATGATACTTTGAGCTAAAGACATAGTGTCAGAATCAATCTATCACAGTAAGATGATTTTTCCTGTAACAATAATGATACTGTGGCCTATAGACATAGTGTCACAGTCAATCTATAACAGTCAGATGATTTATCTTGTAACAATAAGGATACTGTGACCTATAGACATAGTGTCAGAGTCAATCTATCACAGTCAGATGATTTATCCTGTAACAAAAATGGTACTGTGGCCTATAGACGTGGTGTCAGAGTCAATCTATCACAGTCAGATGATTTACCCTTTAATAATAATGATAATTTGACCTAAAAACATAGTTTCAGAGTCAATCTATCACAGTCAGATGATTTTTCCTGTAACAATAAGGATACTGTGGGCTATAGACATAGTGTCAGAGTCAATCTATCACAGTGAGATTATTTATCCAGTAACAATAATGATACCTTGACCAATAGAAATGGCGTCAGAGTAAATCGATCACAGTCAGATGATTTATCCTGTACTACTAGTGGTACTGTGGCCAACAGACATAGTGTCAGAGTCAATCTATCACAGTCAGATGATATATCCTGTAACAATAATGATACTGTGACCTATAAACATGGTGTCAGAGTTAATCTATCACAGTCAGATGATTTATCCTGTAACAATAATGATACTGTCACCTACACACATGATGTCAGAGACAATCTATCACAGTCAGATGATTTATCATATAACACTAATGATACTGTGACCTATAGACATAGTGTAAGAATCAATCTATCACAGTCCGATGATTTATCCTGTAACAATAATGATACCTTGACCAATAGAAATGGTGTCAGAGTCAATCCATCACAGTCAGATTATTAATCCCGTAACAATAATGATACTGTGACCTAAAGACATGGTGTCAGGGTCAATCTATAACAGTCAGATGATTTATCCTGTAACAAAAATGGTACTGTGGCCTATAGACATCGTGCCATAGTCAATCTATCACAGTCAGATGATTTATCCTGTACCACTATTGGTACTGTGGCCAATAGACATAGTGTCAGAGTCAATCTATCACAATCAGATGATATATCATGTAACAATAATGATACTGTGACCTATAGACATGGCGTCAGAGTCAATCTATCACAGTCATATGATTTATCATGTAACAATAATGATACTGTGACCTATAGACATGATGTCAGAGACAATCTATCACAGTCATATGATTTATCCTGTAACAATAATGATACTGTGACCTATAGACATAGTGTCAGAATCAATCTATCACAGTCCGATGATTTATCCTATAACAGATAATGATACCTTGACCAATAGAAATGGTGTCAGAGTTAATCTATCACAGTCAGATGATTTATCATGTACCAATAATGGTACTTTGGCCAATATACATAGTGTGAGAGTCAATCTGTCACAGTCAGATGATTTATCCTGTAACAATAATGATACTGTGACCTATAGACATACTGTCAGAGTCAATATATCACAGTCAGATGATTTATCCTGTAACAATAAGGATACTGTGACCTTTAGACATAGTGTCAGAGTCAATCTATCACAGTCATATGATTTATCCTGTAACAAAAATGGTACTGTGGCCTATAGACTTGGTGTCAAAGTCAATCTATCACAGTCAGATGATTTATCCCGTAATAATAATGATACTGTGACCTATAGACATGGTGTCAGAGTCAATCTATCACAGTCAGATGATTTATCCTGTAACAATAATGATACTGTGACCTATAGACATAGTGTCAGAATCAATCTATCACAGTCAGATGATTTATCTTGTACCAATAATGGTACTTTGGCCAATATACATAGTGTGAGAGTAAATCTATCACAGTCAGAAGATTGATCCTGTAACAATAATGATACTGTGACCTATATACATACTGTCAGAGTCAATATATCACAGTCAGATGATTTATCCTGTAACAATAGGGATACCGTGACCTATAGACATAGTGTCAGAGTCAATCTATCACTGTCAGATGATTTATCCTGTAACAAAAATGGTACTGTGGCCTATAGACGTGGTGTCAGAGTCAATCTATCACAGTCAGATGATTTATCCCGTAATAAAAATGATACTGTGACCTATAGACATGGTGTCAGAGTCAATCTATCACAGTCAGATTATTTATCCCGTAACAATAATGATACTGTGACCTATAGACATGGTGTCAGAGTCAATCTATCACGGTCCGATGATTTATCCTGTAACAATAATGATGCCTTGATCAAAAGAAATTGCGTCAGAGTAAACCTATTACAGTCAGATGATTTATCCTGTACCACCAGTGGTACCGTGGCCAATAGACATAGTGTCAGAGTCAATCTATTACAGTCAGATGATATCTCCTGTAACAATAATGATACTGTGACCTATAGACATGGTGTCAGAGTTAATCTATCACAGTCAGATGATTTATCCTCTAACAATAATGATACTGTCACCTATAGACATGATGTCAGAGACAATCTATCACAGTCAGATGATTTACCCTGTAACAATAATGATACTATGACCAATGGAAATGGTGTCAGAGTAAATCTATCACAGTCAGATGATTTATCTTGTACCAACAATGGTACTTTGGCCAATATACATAGTGTCAGAGTCAATCTATCACTGTCAGATGATTTATCCTGTAACAATAATGATACTGTGACCTATAGACATACTGTCAGAGTCAATCTATCACAGTCAGATGATTTATCCTGTAACGGTAATGATACTGTCACCTATAGATATAGTGTCAGAATCAATCTATCACAGTCAGATGATTTTTCCTGTAATAATAAGGATACTATGGCCTAAAGACATAGTGTCAGAGTCAATCTACAACAGTCAGATGATTTATCCTGTAACAATAAGGATACTGTGAGTTATAGACATAGTGTAAGAATCAGTCTATCACAGTCAGATGATTTATCCTGTAACAATAACGATACTTTGACCTATAGACATATTGTCAGAGTCAATCTATCACAGTCAGATGATTTATCCTTTATAAAAAATGGTACTGTGGCCTATAGACATGGTGTCAGAGTCAATCGATCACAGTCAGGTGATTTATTCTGTAGCAATAATGGTACTGTGGCCTATAGACATAGTGTCAGAGTCAATTTATCACAGTCAGATGATTTTTCCTGTAATAATAAGGATACTATGGCCTAAAGACATAGTGTCAGAGTCAATCTATAACAGTCAGATGATTTATCTTGTAACAATAAGGATACTGTGACCTATAGACATAGTGTCAGAGTCAATCTATCACAGTCAGATGATTTATCCTGTAACAAAAATGGTACTGTGGCCTATAGACGTGGTGTCAGAGTCAATCTATCACAGTCAGATGATTTACCCTTTAATAATAATGATAATTTGACCTAAAAACATAGTTTCAGAGTCAATCTATCACAGTCAGATGATTTTTCCTGTAACAATAAGGATACTGTGGGCTATAGACATAGTGTCAGAGTCAATCTATCACAGTGAGATTATTTATCCAGTAACAATAATGATACCTTGACCAATAGAAATGGCGTCAGAGTAAATCGATCACAGTCAGATGATTTATCCTGTACTACTAGTGGTACTGTGGCCAACAGACATAGTGTCAGAGTCAATCTATCACAGTCAGATGATATATCCTGTAACAATAATGATACTGTGACCTATAAACATGGTGTCAGAGTTAATCTATCACAGTCAGATGATTTATCCTGTAACAATAATGATACTGTCACCTACACACATGATGTCAGAGACAATCTATCACAGTCAGATGATTTATCATATAACACTAATGATACTGTGACCTATAGACATAGTGTAAGAATCAATCTATCACAGTCCGATGATTTATCCTGTAACAATAATGATACCTTGACCAATAGAAATGGTGTCAGAGTCAATCCATCACAGTCAGATTATTAATCCCGTAACAATAATGATACTGTGACCTAAAGACATGGTGTCAGGGTCAATCTATAACAGTCAGATGATTTATCCTGTAACAAAAATGGTACTGTGGCCTATAGACATCGTGCCATAGTCAATCTATCACAGTCAGATGATTTATCCTGTACCACTATTGGTACTGTGGCCAATAGACATAGTGTCAGAGTCAATCTATCACAATCAGATGATATATCATGTAACAATAATGATACTGTGACCTATAGACATGGCGTCAGAGTCAATCTATCACAGTCATATGATTTATCATGTAACAATAATGATACTGTGACCTATAGACATGATGTCAGAGACAATCTATCACAGTCATATGATTTATCCTGTAACAATAATGATACTGTGACCTATAGACATAGTGTCAGAATCAATCTATCACAGTCCGATGATTTATCCTATAACAGATAATGATACCTTGACCAATAGAAATGGTGTCAGAGTTAATCTATCACAGTCAGATGATTTATCATGTACCAATAATGGTACTTTGGCCAATATACATAGTGTGAGAGTCAATCTGTCACAGTCAGATGATTTATCCTGTAACAATAATGATACTGTGACCTATAGACATACTGTCAGAGTCAATATATCACAGTCAGATGATTTATCCTGTAACAATAAGGATACTGTGACCTATAGACATAGTGTCAGAGTCAATCTATCACAGTCATATGATTTATCCTGTAACAAAAATGGTACTGTGGCCTATAGACTTGGTGTCAAAGTCAATCTATCACAGTCAGATGATTTATCCCGTAATAATAATGATACTGTGACCTATAGACATGGTGTCAGAGTCAATCTATCACAGTCAGATGATTTATCCTGTAACAATAATGATACTGTGACCTATAGACATAGTGTCAGAATCAATCTATCACAGTCAGATGATTTATCTTGTACCAATAATGGTACTTTGGCCAATATACATAGTGTGAGAGTAAATCTATCACAGTCAGAAGATTGATCCTGTAACAATAATGATACTGTGACCTATATACATACTGTCAGAGTCAATATATCACAGTCAGATGATTTATCCTGTAACAATAGGGATACCGTGACCTATAGACATAGTGTCAGAGTCAATCTATCACTGTCAGATGATTTATCCTGTAACAAAAATGGTACTGTGGCCTATAGACGTGGTGTCAGAGTCAATCTATCACAGTCAGATGATTTATCCCGTAATAAAAATGATACTGTGACCTATAGACATGGTGTCAGAGTCAATCTATCACAGTCAGATTATTTATCCCGTAACAATAATGATACTGTGACCTATAGACATGGTGTCAGAGTCAATCTATCACGGTCCGATGATTTATCCTGTAACAATAATGATGCCTTGATCAAAAGAAATTGCGTCAGAGTAAACCTATTACAGTCAGATGATTTATCCTGTACCACCAGTGGTACCGTGGCCAATAGACATAGTGTCAGAGTCAATCTATTACAGTCAGATGATATCTCCTGTAACAATAATGATACTGTGACCTATAGACATGGTGTCAGAGTTAATCTATCACAGTCAGATGATTTATCCTCTAACAATAATGATACTGTCACCTATAGACATGATGTCAGAGACAATCTATCACAGTCAGATGATTTACCCTGTAACAATAATGATACTATGACCAATGGAAATGGTGTCAGAGTAAATCTATCACAGTCAGATGATTTATCTTGTACCAACAATGGTACTTTGGCCAATATACATAGTGTCAGAGTCAATCTATCACTGTCAGATGATTTATCCTGTAACAATAATGATACTGTGACCTATAGACATACTGTCAGAGTCAATCTATCACAGTCAGATGATTTATCCTGTAACGGTAATGATACTGTCACCTATAGATATAGTGTCAGAATCAATCTATCACAGTCAGATGATTTTTCCTGTAATAATAAGGATACTATGGCCTAAAGACATAGTGTCAGAGTCAATCTACAACAGTCAGATGATTTATCCTGTAACAATAAGGATACTGTGAGTTATAGACATAGTGTAAGAATCAGTCTATCACAGTCAGATGATTTATCCTGTAACAATAATGATACTTTGACCTATAGACATATTGTCAGAGTCAATCTATCACAGTCAGATGATTTATCCTTTATAAAAAATGGTACTGTGGCCTATAGACATGGTGTCAGAGTCAATCGATCACAGTCAGGTGATTTATTCTGTAGCAATAATGGTACTGTGGCCTATAGACATAGTGTCAGAGTCAATTTATCACAGTCAGATGATTTTTCCTGTAATAATAAGGATACTATGGCCTAAAGACATAGTGTCAGAGTCAATCTATAACAGTCAGATGATTTATCCTGTAACAATAAGGATACTGTGATCTATAGACATAGTGTCAGAGTCAATCTATCACAGTCAGATGATTTATCCTGTAACAAAAATGGTACTGTGGCTTATAGACGTGGTGTCAGTGTCAATCTATCACAGTCAGATGATTTATCCTGTAACAATAATGATACTTTGAGCTAAAGACATAGTGTCAGAATCAATCTATCACAGTAAGATGATTTTTCCTGTAACAATAATGATACTGTGGCCTATAGACATAGTGTCACAGTCAATCTATAACAGTCAGATGATTTATCCTGTACCAATACGGATACTGTGACCTATAGACATAGTGTCAGAGTCAATCTATCACAGTCAGATGATTTATCCTGTAACAAAAATGGTACTGTGGCCTATAGACGTGGTGTCAGAGTCAATCTATCACAGTCAGATGATTTACCCCGTAATAATAATGATACTTTGACCTAAAGACATAGTTTCAGAGTCAATCTATCGCAGTCAGATGATTTTTCCTGTAACAATAAGGATACTGTGGGCTATAGACATAGTGTCAGAGTCAATCTATCACAGTGAGATTATTTATCCAGTAACAATAATGATACCTTGACCAATAGAAATGGCGTCAGAGTAAATCGATCACAGTCAGATGATTTATCCTGTACTACTAGTGGTACTGTGGCCAACAGACATAGTGTCAGAGTCAATCTATCACAGTCAGATGATTTACCCCGTAATAATAATGATACTTTGACCTAAAGACATAGTTTCAGAGTCAATTTATCACAGTCAGATGATTTATCCTGTAATAATAAGGATACTATGGCCTAAAGACATAGTGTCAGAGTCAATCTATAACAGTCAGATGATTTATCCTGTAACAATAAGGATACTGTGATCTATAGACATAGTGTCAGAGTCAATCTATCACAGTCAGATGATTTATCCTGTAACAAAAATGGTACTGTGGCTTATAGACGTGGTGTCAGTGTCAATCTATCACAGTCAGATGATTTATCCTGTAACAATAATGATACTTTGAGCTTAAGACATAGTGTCAGAATCAATCTATCACAGTAAGATGATTTTTCCTGTAACAATAATGATACTGTGGCCTATAGACATAGTGTCACAGTCAATCTATAACAGTCAGATGATTTATCCTGTAACAATAAGGATACTGTGACCTATAGACATAGTGTCAGAGTCAATCTATCACAGTCAGATGATTTATCCTGTAACAAAAATGGTACTGTGGCCTATAGACGTGGTGTCAGAGTCAATCTATCACAGTCAGATGATTTACCCTTTAATAATAATGATAATTTGACCTAAAAACATAGTTTCAGAGTCAATCTATCACAGTCAGATGATTTTTCCTGTAACAATAAGGATACTGTGGGCTATAGACATAGTGTCAGAGTCAATCTATCACAGTGAGATTATTTATCCAGTAACAATAATGATACCTTGACCAATAGAAATGGCGTCAGAGTAAATCGATCACAGACAGATGATTTATCCTGTACTACTAGTGGTACTGTGGCCAACAGACATAGTGTCAGAGTCAATCTATCACAGTCAGATGATATATCCTGTATAAATAATGATACTGTGACCTATAAACATGGTGTCAGAGTTAATCTATCACAGTCAGATGATTTATCCTGTAACAATAATGATACTGTCACCTACACACATGATGTCAGAGACAATCTATCACAGTCAGATGATTTATCATATAACACTAATGATACTGTGACCTATAGACATAGTGTCAGAATCAATCTATCACAGTCCGATGATTTATCCTGTAACAATAATGATACCTTGACCAATAGAAATGGTGTCAGAGTCAATCCATCACAGTCAGATTATTAATCCCGTAACAATATTGATACTGTGACCTATATACATGGTGTCAGAGTCAATCTATCACAGTCAGATGATTTATCCTGTACCACTAGTGGTACTGTGGCAAATAGACATAGTGTCAGAGTCAATCAATCACAGTCAGATGATTTATCCTGTAACGGTAATGATACTGTCACCTATAGACATGATGTCAGAGTAAATCTATCACAGTCAGACGATTTATCCTGTAACAATGATGATAATGTGACCCATAGACATAGTTGTCAGAATCAATCTATCACAGTCAGATAATTTATCCTGTAACAATAATGATACTTTGACCTATAGACATAGTGTCAGAGTCAATCTATCGCAGTCAGATGATTTATCCTGTAACAAAAATGGCACTGTGGCCTATAGACGTGGTGTCAGAGTCAATCTATCACAGTCATGTGATTTATCCTATAGCAATAATGGTACTGTGGCCTATAGACATAGAGTCAGAGTCAATTTATCACAGTCAGATGATTTATCCCGTTATAATAATGAAACTGTGGGCTATAGACATAGTGTCAGAGTAAATCTATCACAGTCAGACGATTTATCCTGTAACAATGATGATAATGTGACCCATAGACATAGTTGTCAGAATCAATCTATCACAGTCAGATGATTTATCCTGTAACAATAATGGTACTGTGGCCTATAGACATGGTGTAAGAGTCAATCTATCACAGTCAGATGATTTATCCCGTATCAATAATGATACTGTGACCTATAGACATGGTGTCAGAGTCATCCTATCACAGTCAGATGATTTATCCTGTAATAATAATGATAACTTGAACAAAAGAAAAGGCGTCAGAGTAAATATATCACAGTCAGATGATTTATCCTGTACCACTAGTGGTACTGTGGCCAATAGACATAGTGTCAGAGTCAATCTATCACAGTCAGATGATTTATCCTGTAACAATAAGGATACTGTGACCTATAGACATAGTGTCAGAGTCAATCTATCACAGTCAGATGATTTATCCTGTAACAAAACTAATACTATGGCCTATAGACGTGGTGTCAGAGTCAATCTATCACAGTCAGATGATTTACCCTTTAATAATAATGATAATTTGAACAAAAGAAAAGGCGTCAGAGTAAATATATCACAGTCAGATGATTAATCCTGTACCACTAGTGGTACTGTGGCCAATAGACATAGTGTCAGAGTCAATCTATCACAGTCAGATGATTTATCCTGTAATAATAATGATACTGTGGCCTATAGACAGAGTGTCACAGTCAATCTATAACAGTCAGATGATTTATCCTGTAACAATAAGGATACTGTGACCTATAGACATAGTGTCAGAGTCAATCTATCACAGTCAGATGATTTATCCTGTAACAAAAATGGTACTGTGGCCTATAGACGTGGTGTCAGAGTCAATCTATCACAGTGAGATGATTTACCCTTTAATAATAATGATAATTTGACCTAAAGACATAGTTTCAGAGTCAATCTATCACAGTCAGATGATTTTTCCTGTAACAATAAGGATACTGTGATCTATAGACATAGTGTCAGAGTCAATCTATCACAGTCAGATGATTTATCCTGTAATAATAAGGATACTATGGCCTAAAGACATAGTGTCAGAGTCAATCTATAACAGTCAGATGATTTATCCTGTAACAATAGGGATACTGTGATCTATAGACATAGTGTCAGAGTCAATCTATCACAGTCAGATGATTTATCCTGTAACAAAAATGGTACTGTGGCTTATAGACGTGGTGTCAGTGTCAATCTATCACAGTCAGATGATTTATCCTGTAACAATAATGATACTTTGAGCTTAAGACATAGTGTCAGAATCAATCTATCACAGTAAGATGATTTTTCCTGTAACAATAATGATACTGTGGCCTATAGACATAGTGTCACAGTCAATCTATAACAGTCAGATGATTTATCCTGTAACAATAAGGATACTGTGACCTATAGACATAGTGTCAGAGTCAATCTATCACAGTCAGATGATTTATCCTGTAACAAAAATGGTACTGTGGCCTATAGACGTGGTGTCAGAGTCAATCTATCACAGTCAGATGATTTACCCTTTAATAATAATGATAATTTGACCTAAAAACATAGTTTCAGAGTCAATCTATCACAGTCAGATGATTTTTCCTGTAACAATAAGGATACTGTGGGCTATAGACATAGTGTCAGAGTCAATCTATCACAGTGAGATTATTTATCCAGTAACAATAATGATACCTTGACCAATAGAAATGGCGTCAGAGTAAATCGATCACAGACAGATGATTTATCCTGTACTACTAGTGGTACTGTGGCCAACAGACATAGTGTCAGAGTCAATCTATCACAGTCAGATGATATATCCTGTATAAATAATGATACTGTGACCTATAAACATGGTGTCAGAGTTAATCTATCACAGTCAGATGATTTATCCTGTAACAATAATGATACTGTCACCTACACACATGATGTCAGAGACAATCTATCACAGTCAGATGATTTATCATATAACACTAATGATACTGTGACCTATAGACATAGTGTCAGAATCAATCTATCACAGTCCGATGATTTATCCTGTAACAATAATGATACCTTGACCAATAGAAATGGTGTCAGAGTCAATCCATCACAGTCAGATTATTAATCCCGTAACAATATTGATACTGTGACCTATATACATGGTGTCAGAGTCAATCTATCACAGTCAGATGATTTATCCTGTACCACTAGTGGTACTGTGGCAAATAGACATAGTGTCAGAGTCAATCAATCACAGTCAGACGATTTATCCTGTAACAATGATGATAATGTGACCCATAGACATAGTTGTCAGAATCAATCTATCACAGTCAGATAATTTATCCTGTAACAATAATGATACTTTGACCTATAGACATAGTGTCAGAGTCAATCTATCGCAGTCAGATGATTTATCCTGTAACAAAAATGGCACTGTGGCCTATAGACGTGGTGTCAGAGTCAATCTATCACAGTCATGTGATTTATCCTATAGCAATAATGGTACTGTGGCCTATAGACATAGAGTCAGAGTCAATTTATCACAGTCAGATGATTTATCCCGTTATAATAATGAAACTGTGGGCTATAGACATAGTGTCAGAGTAAATCTATCACAGTCAGACGATTTATCCTGTAACAATGATGATAATGTGACCCATAGACATAGTTGTCAGAATCAATCTATCACAGTCAGATGATTTATCCTGTAACAATAATGGTACTGTGGCCTATAGACATGGTGTAAGAGTCAATCTATCACAGTCAGATGATTTATCCCGTATCAATAATGATACTGTGACCTATAGATATGGTGTCAGAGTCAATCTATCACAGTCAGATGATTTATCCTGTAATAATAATGATAACTTGAACAAAAGAAAAGGCGTCAGAGTAAATATATCACAGTCAGATGATTTATCCTGTACCACTAGTGGTACTGTGGCCAATAGACATAGTGTCAGAGTCAATCTATCACAGTCAGATGATTTATCCTGTAACAATAAGGATACTGTGACCTATAGACATAGTGTCAGAGTCAATCTATCACAGTCAGATGATTTATCCTGTAACAAAAATAATACTATGGCCTATAGACGTGGTGTCAGAGTCAATCTATCACAGTCAGATGATTTACCCTTTAATAATAATGATAATTTGAACAAAAGAAAAGGCGTCAGAGTAAATATATCACAGTCAGATGATTTATCCTGTATCACTAGTGGTACTGTGGCCAATACACATAGTGTCAGAGTCAATCTATCACAGTCAGATGATTTATCCTGTAATAATAATGATACTGTGGCCTATAGACAGAGTGTCACAGTCAATCTATACCAGTCAGATGATTTATCCTGTAACAATAAGGATACTGTGACCTATAGACATAGTGTCAGAGTCAATCTATCACAGTCAGATGATTTATCCTGTAACAAAAATGGTACTGTGGCCTATAGACGTGGTGTCAGAGTCAATCTATCACAGTCAGATGATTTACCCTTTAATAATAATGATAATTTGACCTAAAGACATAGTTTCAGAGTCAATCTATCACAGTCAGATGATTTTTCCTGTAACAATAAGGATACTGTGGGCTATAGACATAGTGTCAGAGTCAATCTATCACAGTGAGATTCTTTATCCTGTAACAATAATGATACCTTGACCAATAGAAATGGCGTCAGAGTAAATCGATCACAGTCAGATGATTTATCCTGTACTACTAGTGGTACTGTGGCCAACAGACATAGTGTCAGAGTCAATCTATCACAGTCAGATGATATATCCTGTAACAATAATGATACTGTGACCTATAAACATGGTGTCAGAGTTAATCGATCACAGTCAGATGATTTATCCTGTAACAATAATGATACTGTCACCTACACACATGATGTCAGAGACAATCTATGACAGTCAGATGATTTATCATATAACACTAATGATACTGTGACCTATAGACATAGTGTCAGAATCAATCTATCACAGTCCGATGATTTATCCTGTAACAATAATGATACCTTGACCAATAGAAATGGTGTCAGAGTCAATCCATCACAGTCAGATTATTAATACCGTAACAATAATGATACTGTGACCTATATACATGGTGTCAGAGTCAATCTATCACAGTCAGATGATTTATCCTGTACCACTAGTGGTACTGTGGCAAATAGACATAGTGTCAGAGTCAATCAATCACAGTCAGATGATTTATCCTGTAACGGTAATGATACTGTCACCTATAGACATGATGTCAGAGTAAATCTATCACAGTCAGACGATTTATCCTGTAACAATGATGATAATGTGACCCATAGACATAGTTGTCAGAATCAATCTATCACAGTCAGATGATTTATCCTGTAACAATAATGATACTTTGACCTATAGACATAGTGTCAGAGTCAATCTATCGCAGTCAGATGATTTATCCTGTAACAAAAATGGCACTGTGGCCTATAGACGTGGTGTCAGAGTCAATCTATCACAGTCATGTGATTTATCCTATAGCAATAATGGTACTGTGGCCTATAGACATAGAGTCAGAGTCAATTTATCACAGTCAGATGATTTATCCCGTTATAATAATGAAACTGTGGGCTATAGACATAGTGTCAGAGTAAATCTATCACAGTCAGACGATTTATCCTGTAACAATGATGATAATGTGACCCATAGACATAGTTGTCAGAATCAATCTATCACAGTCAGATGATTTATCCTGTAACAATAATGGTACTCTGGCCTATAGACATGGTGTAAGAGTCAATCTATCACAGTCAGATGATTTATCCCGTATCAATAATGATACTGTGACCTATAGACATGGTGTCAGAGTCAATCTATCACAGTCAGATGATTTATCCTGTAATAATAATGATAACTTGAACAAAAGAAAAGGCGTCAGAGTAAATACATCACAGTCAGATGATTTATCCTGTACCACTAGTGGTACTGTGGCCAATAGACATAGTGTCAGAGTCAATCTATCACAGTCAGATGAGATATCATGTAACAATAATGATACTGTGACATATAGACATGGTGTAAGAGTCAATCTCTCACAGTCATATGATTTATCATGTAACAATAATGATACAGTCACCTATAGACATGATTTCAGAGACAATCTATCACAGTCATACGATTTATCCTGTAACAATAATGATACTGTGACCTATAGACATAGTGTCAGAATCAATCTATCACAGTTCGATGATTTATCCTGTAACAACAATGATACCTTGACCAATAGAAATGGTGTCAGAGTAAATCTATCACAGTCAGATGATTTATCTTGTACCAATAATGGTACTTTGGCCAATATACATAGTGTGAGAGTCAATCTATCACAGTCAGATGATTTATCCTGTAACAATAATGATACTGTGACCTATAGACATACTGTCAGAGTCAATATATCACAGTCAGATGATTTATCCTGTAACAATAAGGATACTGTGACCTATAGACATAGTGTCAGAGTCAATCTATCACAGTCAGATGATTTATCCTGTAAAAAAAAATGGTACTGTGGCCTATAGACTTGGTGTCAGAGTCAATCTATCACAGTCAGATGATTTATCCCGTAATAATAATGATACTGTGACCAAAAGAAATGGCGTCAGAGTAAATTGATCACAGTTAGATGATTTATCCTGTAACACTAATGATACTGTGACCTATAGACATAGTGTCAGAAGCAATCTATCACAGTCAGATGATTTATCCTGTATTTACAATGATACTTTGACCAATAGAAATGGTGTCAGAGTCAATCTATCACAGTCAGCTGATTTATCCCGTAATAATAATGATACTGTGACCTATAGACATGGTGTCAGAGTCAATCTATCACAGTCAGATTATTAATCCCGTAACAATAATGATACTGTGACCTATATACATGGTGTCAGAGTCAATCTATCACAGTCAGATGATTTATCTTATAACAATAATGATACCTTGACCAATACAAATGGCGTCAGAGTAAATCTGTCACAGTCAGATGATTTATCCTGTACCACAAGTGCTTCTGTGGCCAATAAACATAGTGTCAGAGTCAATCTATCACAGTCAGATGATTTATCTTGTAACGGTAATGATACTGTGACCTATAGACATACTGTCAGAGTCAATCTATCACAGTCAAATGATTTATCCTGTATTAATAATGATACTGTGACCTAAAGACATAGTATCAGAATCAATTTATCACAGTCAGATGATTTACCCTGTAACAATAAGGATACTGTGACCTATAGACATAGTGTCAGAGTCAATCTATAACAGTCAGATGATTTATCTTGTAACAATAAGATACTTTGACCTATAGACATAGTGTCAGAAACCATCTATCATAGTCCGATGATTGATCCTGTAACAATAATGATACCTTGGCCAATAGAAATGGTGTCAGAGTAAATCTATCACAGTCAGATGATTTATCTTGTAACAATAATGGTACTTTGGCCAATATACATAGTGTGAGAGTCAATCTATCACAGTCAGATGATTTATCCTGTAATAATAATGATACTGTGACCTATAGACATGGTGTCTGAGTCAATCTATCACAGTCAGATGATTTATCCCGTATCAATAATGGTACTGTGACCTATAGACATGGTGTCAGAGTCAATCTATCACAGGCAGATGATTTATCCTGTAACAATAATGATACCTTGAACAAAAGAAAAAGCGTCAGAATAAATATATCACAGTCAGATGATTTATCCTGTACCACTAGTGGTACTGTGGCCAATAAACATAGTGTCAGAGTCAATCGATCACAGTCAGATGATATATCATGTAACAATAATGATACTGTGACCTATAGACATAGTTGTCAGAATCAATCTATCACAGTCAGATGATTTATCCTGTAACAATAATGGTACTGTGGCCTATAGACATGGTGTAAGAGTCAATCTATCACAGTCAGATGATTTATCCCGTATCAATAATGATACTGTGACCTATAGACATGTTGTCAGAGTCAATCTATCACAGTCAGATGATTTATCCTGTAATAATAATGATAACTTGAACAAAAGAAAAGGCGTCAGAGTAAATATATCACAGTCAGATAATTTATCCTGTACCACTAGTGGTACTGTGGCCAATAGACATAGTGTCAGAGTCAATCTATCACAGTCAGATGATTTATCCTGTAACAATAAGGATACTGTGACCTATAGACATAGTGTCAGAGTCAATCTATCACAGTCAGATGATTTATCCTGTAACAAAAATGGTACTGTGGCCTATAGACGTGGTGTCAGAGTCAATCTATCACAGTCAGATGATTTACCCTTTAATAATAATGATAATTTGAACAAAAGAAAAGGCGTCAGAGTAAATATATCACAGTCAGATGATTTATCCTGTACCACTAGTGGTACTGTGGCCAATAGACATAGTGTCAGAGTCAATCTATCACAGTCAGATGATTTATCCTGTAATAATAATGATACTGTGGCCTATAGACATAGTGTCACAGTCAATCTATAACAGTCAGATGATTTATCCTGTAACAATAAGAATACTGTGACCTATAGACATAGTGTCAGAGTCAATCTATCACAGTCAGATGATTTATCCTGTAACAAAAATGGTACTGTGGCCTATAGACGTGGTGTCAGAGTCAATCTATCACAGTCAGATGATTTACCCTTTAATAATAATGATAATTTGACCTAAAGACATAGTTTCAGAGTCAATCTATCACAGTCAGATGATTTTTCCTGTAACAATAAGGATACTGTGCGCTATAGACATGTGTCAGAGTCAATCTATCACAGTGAGATTATTTATCCAGTAACAATAATGATACCTTGACCAATAGAAATGGCGTCAGAGTAAATCGATCACAGTCAGATGATTTATCCTGTACTACTAGTGGTACTGTGGCCAACAGACATAGTGTCAGAGTCAATCTATCACAGTCAGATGATATATCCTGTAACAATAATGATACTGTGACCTATAAACATGGTGTCAGAGTTAATCTATCACAGTCAGATGATTTATCCTGTAACAATAATGATACTGTCACCTACACACATGATGTCAGAGACAATCTATCACAGTCAGATGATTTATCATATAACACTAATGATACTGTGACCTATAGACATAGTGTCAGAATCAATCTATCACAGTCCGATGATTTATCCTGTAACAATAATGATACCTTGACCAATAGAAATGGTGTCAGAGTCAATCCATCACAGTCATATTATTAATCCCGTAACAATAATGATACTGTGACCTATATACATGGTGTCAGAGTCAATCTATCACAGTCAGATGATTTATCCTGCACCACTAGTGGTACTGTGGCAAATAGACATAGTGTCAGAGTCAATCAATCACAGTCAGATGATTTATCCTGTAACGGTAATGATACTGTCACCTATAGACATGATGTCAGAGTAAATCTATCACAGTCAGACGATTTATCCTGTAACAATGATGCTAATGTGACCCATAGACATAGTTGTCAGAATCAATCTATCACAGTCAGATGATTTATCCTGTAACAATAATGATACTTTGACCTATAGACATAGTGTCAGAGTCAATCTATCGCAGTCAGATGATTTATCCTGTAACAAAAATGGCACTGTGGCCTATAGACGTGGTGTCAGAGTCAATCTATCACAGTCATGTGATTTATCCTATAGCAATAATGGTACTGTGGCCTATAGACATAGAGTCAGAGTCAATTTATCACAGTCAGATGATTTATCCCGTTATAATAATGAAACTGTAGGCTATAGACATAGTGTCAGAGTAAATCTATCACAGTCAGACAATTTATCCTGTAACAATGATGATAATGTGACCCATAGACATAGTTGTCAGAATCAATCTATCACAGTCAGATGATTTATCCTGTAACAATAATGGTACTGTGGCCTATAGACATGGTGTAAGAGTCAATCTATCACAGTCAGATGATTTATCCCGTATCAATAATGATACTGTGACCTATAGACATGGTGTCAGAGTCAATCTATCACAGTCAGATGATTTATCCTGTAATAATAATGATAACTTGAACAAAAGAAAAGGCGTCAGAGTAAATATATCACAGTCAGATGATTTATCCTGTACCACTAGTGGTACTGTGGCCAATAGACATAGTGTCAGAGTCAATCTATCACAGTCAGATGATATATCATGTAACAATAATGATACTGTGACATATAGACATGGTGTAAGAGTCAATCTCTCACAGTCATATGATTTATCATGTAACAATAATGATACAGTCACCTATAGACATGATTTCAGAGACAATCTATCACAGTCATACGATTTATCCTGTAACAATAATGATACTGTGACCTATAGACATAGTGTCAGAATCAATCAATCACAGTTCGATGATTTATCCTGTACCAATAATGGTACTTTGGCCAATATACATAGTGTGAGAGTCAATCTATCACAGTCAGATGATTTATCCTGTAACAATAATGATGCTGTGACCTATAGACATACTGTCAGAGTCAATATATCACAGTCAGATGATTTATCCTGTAACAATAAGGATACTGTGACCTATAGACATAGTGTCAGAGTCAATCTATCACAGTCAGATGATTTATCCTGTCAAAAAAATGGTACTGTGGCCTATAGACTTGGTGTCAGAGTCAATCTATCACAGTCAGATGATTTATCCCGTAATAATAATGATACTGTGACCTATAGACATGGTGTCAGAGTCAATCTATAACAGTCAGATGATTTATCCTGTAACAATAATGATACTGTGACCTATAGACATAGTGTCAGAATCAATCTATCACACTCCGATGATTGATCCTGTAACAATAATGATACCTTGACCAATAGAAATGGTGTCAGAGTAAATCTATCACAGTCAGATGATTTGTCTTGTAACAATAATGGTACTTTGGCCAATATACATAGTGTGAGAGTCAATCTATCACAGTCAGATGATTTATCCTGTAATAATAATGATACTGTGACCTATAGACATGGTGTCTGAGTCAATCTATCACAGTCAGATGATTTATCCCGTATCAATAATGGTACTGTGACCTATAGACATGGTGTCAGAGTCAATCTATCACAGGCAGATGATTTATCCTGTAACAATAATGATACCTTGAACAAAAGAAAAAGCGTCAGAATAAATATATCACAGTCAGATGATTTATCCTGTACCACTAGTGGTACTGTGGCCAATAAACATAGTGTCAGAGTCAATCGATCACAGTCAGATGATATATCATGTAACAATAATGATACTGTGACCTATAGACATGGCGTCAGACTCAATCTATCACAGTCATATGATTTATCATGTAACAATAATGATACTGTCACCTATAGACATGATGTCAGAGACAATCTATCACAGTCATATGATTTATCCTGTAACAATAATGATACTGTGACCTATAGACATAGTGTCAGAATCAATCTATCACAGTCCGATGATTTATCCTGTAACAATAATGATACCTTGACCAATAGAAATGGTGTCAGAGTAAATCTATCACAGTCAGATGAGTTATCTTGTACCAATAATGGTACTTTGGCCAATATACATAGTGTGAGAGTCAATCTATCACAGTCAGATGAGATATCCTGTAACAATAATGATACTGTGACCTATAGACATACTGTCAGAGTCAATATATCACAGTCAGATGATATATCCTGTAACAATAAGGATACCGTGACCTATAGACATAGTGTCAGAGTCAATCTATCACTGTCAGATGATTTATCCTGTAACAAAAATGGTACTGTGGCCTATAGACGTGTTGTCAGAGTCAATCTATCACAGTCAGATGATTTATCCCGTAATAATAATGATACTGTGACCTATAGACATGGTGTCAGAGTCAATCTATCACAGTCAGATGATTTATCCCGTAACAATAATGATGCCTTGATCAAAAGAAATGGCGTCAGAGTAAACCTATTACAGTCAGATGATTTATCCTGTACCACCAGTGGTACTGTGGCCAATAGACATAGTGTCAGAGTCAATCTATTACAGTCAGATGATATCTCCTGTAACTATTATGATACTGTGACCTATAGACATGATGTCAGAGTTAATCTATCACAGTCAGATGATTTATCCTGTAACAATAATGATACTGTCACCTATAGACATGATGTCAGAGACAATCTATCACAGTCAGATGATTTACCATGTAACAATAATGATACTATGACCAATAGAAATGGTGTCAGAGTAAATATATCACAGTCAGATGATTTATCTTGTACCAATAATGGTACTTTGGCCAATATACATAGTGTCAGAGTCAATCTATCACTGTCAGATGATTTATCCTGTAACAATAATGATACTGTGACCTATAGACATACTGTCAGAGTCAATCTATCACAGTCAGATGATTTATCCTGTAGCAGTAATGATACTTTTACCTAAAGACATAGTGTCAGAATCAATCTATCACAGTCAGATGATTTACCCCGTAATAATAATGATACTTTGACCTAAAGAGATAGTGTCAGAGTCAATCTATCACAGTCAGATGATTTTTCCTGTAACAATAAGGATACTGTGGCCTATAGACATAGTGTCAGAGTCAATCTATCACAGTGAGATTATTTATCCCGTAACAATAATGATACTGTTACATATAGGCATGGTATCAGAGTCAATCTATCACAGTCACATAGTGTCAGAGTCAATCTATCACAGTCAGATGATTTATCCTGTAACAAAAATGGTTCTGTGGCCTATAGACATGGTGTAAGAGTCAATCTATCACAGTCAGATGATTTATCCTGTAACAATAATGGTACTGTGGCCTATAGACATGGTGTAAGAGTCAATCTATCACAGTCAGATGATTTATCCCGTATCAATAATGATACTGTGACCTATAGACATGGTGTCAGAGTCAATCTATCACAGTCAGATGATTTATCCTGTAATAATAATGATAACTTGAACAAAAGAAAAGGCGTCAGAGTAAATATATCACAGTCAGATGATTTATCCTGTACCACTAGTGGTACTGTGGCCAATAGACATAGTGTCAGAGTCAATCTATCACAGTCAGATGATATATCATGTAACAATAATGATACTGTGACATATAGACATGGTGTAAGAGTCAATCTCTCACAGTCATATGATTTATCATGTAACAATAATGATACAGTCACCTATAGACATGATTTCAGAGACAATCTATCACAGTCATACGATTTATCCTGTAACAATAATGATACTGTGACCTATAGACATAGTGTCAGAATCAATCAATCACAGTTCGATGATTTATCCTGTAACAACAATGATACCTTGACCAATAGAAATGGTGTCAGAGTAAATCTATCACAGTCAGATGATTTATCTTGTACCAATAATGGTACTTTGGCCAATATACATAGTGTGAGAGTCAATCTATCACAGTCAGATGATTTATCCTGTAACAATAATGATACTGTGACCTATAGACATACTGTCAGAGTCAATATATCACAGTCAGATGATTTATCCTGTAACAATAAGGATACTGTGACCTATAGACATAGTGTCAGAGTCAATCTATCACAGTCAGATGATTTATCCTGTCAAAAAAATGGTACTGTGGCCTATAGACTTGGTGTCAGAGTCAATCTATCACAGTCAGATGATTTATCCCGTAATAATAATGATACTGTGACCTATAGACATGGTGTCAGAGTCAATCTATAACAGTCAGATGATTTATCCTGTAACAATAATGATACTGTGACCTATAGACATAGTGTCAGAATCAATCTATCACAGTCCGATGATTGATCCTGTAACAATAATGATACCTTGACCAATAGAAATGGTGTCAGAGTAAATCTATCACAGTCAGATGATTTGTCTTGTAACAATAATGGTACTTTGGCCAATATACATAGTGTGAGAGTCAATCTATCACAGTCAGATGATTTATCCTGTAATAATAATGATACTGTGACCTATAGACATGGTGTCTGAGTCAATCTATCACAGTCAGATGATTTATCCCGTATCAATAATGGTACTGTGACCTATAGACATGGTGTCAGAGTCAATCTATCACAGGCAGATGATTTATCCTGTAACAATAATGATACCTTGAACAAAAGAAAAAGCGTCAGAATAAATATATCACAGTCAGATGATTTATCCTGTACCACTAGTGGTACTGTGGCCAATAAACATAGTGTCAGAGTCAATCGATCACAGTCAGATGATATATCATGTAACAATAATGATACTGTGACCTATAGACATGGCGTCAGACTCAATCTATCACAGTCATATGATTTATCATGTAACAATAATGATACTGTCACCTATAGACATGATGTCAGAGACAATCTATCACAGTCATATGATTTATCCTGTAACAATAATGATACTGTGACCTATAGACATAGTGTCAGAATCAATCTATCACAGTCCGATGATTTATCCTGTAACAATAATGATACCTTGACCAATAGAAATGGTGTCAGAGTAAATCTATCACAGTCAGATGATTTATCTTGTACCAATAATGGTACTTTGGCCAATATACATAGTGTGAGAGTCAATCTATCACAGTCAGATGAGATATCCTGTAACAATAATGATACTGTGACCTATAGACATACTGTCAGAGTCAATATATCACAGTCAGATGATATATCCTGTAACAATAAGGATACCGTGACCTATAGACATAGTGTCAGAGTCAATCTATCACTGTCAGATGATTTATCCTGTAACAAAAATGGTACTGTGGCCTATAGACGTGTTGTCAGAGTCAATCTATCACAGTCAGATGATTTATCCCGTAATAATAATGATACTGTGACCTATAGACATGGTGTCAGAGTCAATCTATCACAGTCAGATGATTTATCCCGTAACAATAATGATGCCTTGATCAAAAGAAATGGCGTCAGAGTAAACCTATTACAGTCAGATGATTTATCCTGTACCACCAGTGGTACTGTGGCCAATAGACATAGTGTCAGAGTCAATCTATTACAGTCAGATGATATCTCCTGTAACAATAATGATACTGTGACCTATAGACATGATGTCAGAGTTAATCTATCACAGTCAGATGATTTATCCTGTAACAATAATGATACTGTCACCTATAGACATGATGTCAGAGACAATCTATCACAGTCAGATGATTTACCATGTAACAATAATGATACTATGACCAATAGAAATGGTGTCAGAGTAAATATATCACAGTCAGATGATTTATCTTGTACCAATAATGGTACTTTGGCCAATATACATAGTGTCAGAGTCAATCTATCACTGTCAGATGATTTATCCTGTAACAATAATGATACTGTGACCTATAGACATACTGTCAGAGTCAATCTATCACAGTCAGATGATTTATCCTGTAGCAGTAATGATACTTTTACCTAAAGACATAGTGTCAGAATCAATCTATCACAGTCAGATGATTTTTCCTGTAATAATAAGGATACTATGGCCTAAAGACATAGTGTCAGAGTCAATCTATAACAGTCAGATGATTTATCCTGTAACAATAAGGATACTGTGACCTATAGACATAGTGTCAGAGTCAATCTATCACAGTCAGATGATTTATCCTGTAACAAAAATGGTACTGTGGCCTATAGACGTGGTGTCAGTGTCAATCTATCACAGTCAGATGATTTATCCTGTAACAATAATGATACTTTGAGCTAAAGACATAGTGTCAGAATCAATCTATCACAGTCAGATGATTTTTCCTGTAACAATAAGGATACTGTGGCCTATAGACATAGTGTCAGAGTTAATCTATAACAGTCAGATGATTTATCCTGTAACAATAAGGATACTGTGACCTATAGACATAGTGTCAGAGTCAATCTATCACAGTCAGATGATTTATCCTGTAACAAAAATGGTTCTGTGGCCTATAGACATGGTATCAGAGTCAATCTATCACAGTCAGATGATTTACCCCGTAATAATAATGATACTTTGACCTAAAGAGATAGTGTCAGAGTCAATCTATCACAGTCAGATGATTTTTCCTGTAACAATAAGGATACTGTGGCCTATAGACATAGTGTCAGAGTCAATCTATCACAGTGAGATTATTTATCCCGTAACAATAATGATACTGTTACATATAGGCATGGTATCAGAGTCAATCTATCACAGTCACATAGTGTCAGAGTCAATCTATCACAGTCAGATGATTTATCCTGTAACAAAAATGGTTCTGTGGCCTATAGACATGGTATCAGAGTCAATCTATCACAGTCAGATGATTTACCCCGTAATAATAATGATACTTTGACCTAAAGAGATAGTGTCAGAGTCAATCTATCACAGTCAGATGATTTTTCCTGTAACAATAAGGATACTGTGGCCTATAGACATAGTGTCAGAGTCAATCTATCACAGTGAGATTATTTATCCCGTAACAATAATGATACTGTTACATATAGGCATGGTATCAGAGTCAATCTATCACAGTCAGATGATTGATCCTGTAACAATAATGATACCTTGACCAATAGAAATGGCGTCAGATTAAATCTATCGCAGTCAGATGATTTATCCTGTAGTACTAGTGGTACTGTGGCCAACAGACATAGTGTCAGAGTCAATCTATAACAGTCAGATGATTTATCCTGTAACAATAAGGATACTGTGACCTATAGACATAGTGTCAGAGTCAATCTATCACAGTCAGATGATTTATCCTGTAACAAAAATGGTACTGTGGCCTATAGACGTGGTGTCAGTGTCAATCTATCACAGTCAGATGATTTATCCTGTAACAATAATGATACTTTGAGCTAAAGACATAGTGTCAGAATCAATCTATCACAGTCAGATGATTTTTCCTGTAACAATAAGGATACTGTGGCCTATAGACATAGTGTCAGAGTCAATCTATAACAGTCAGATGATTTATCCTGTAACAATAAGGATACTGTGACCTATAGACATAGTGTCAGAGTCAATCTATCACAGTCAGATGATTTATCCTGTAACAAAAATGGTTCTTTGGCCTATAGACATGGTATCAGAGTCAATCTATCACAGTCAGATGATTTACCCCGTAATAATAATGATACTTTGACCTAAAGAGATAGTGTCAGAGTCAATCTATCACAGTCAGATGATTTTTCCTGTAACAATAAGGATACTGTGGCCTATAGACATAGTGTCAGAGTCAATCTATCACAGTGAGATTATTTATCCCGTAACAATAATGATACTGTTACATATAGGCATGGTATCAGAGTCAATCTATCACAGTCAAATGATTGATCCTGTAACAATAATGATACTTTGACCAATAGAAATGGCGTCAGATTAAATCTATCGCAGTCAGATGATTTATCCTGTAGTACTAGTGGTACTGTGGCCAACAGATATAGTGTCAGAGTCAATCTATAACAGTCAGATGATTTATCCTGTAACAATAAGGATACTGTGACCTATAGACATAGTGTCAGAGTCAATCTATCACAGTCAGATGATTTATCCTGTAACAAAACGGTACTGTGGCCTATAGACGTGGTGTCATTGTCAATTTATTACAGTCAGATGATTTATCCTGTAACAATAATGATACTTTGAGCTAAAGACATAGTGTCAGAATCAATCTATCACAGTCAGATGATTTTTCCTGTAACAATAAGGATACTGTGGCCTATAGACATAGTGTCAGAGTCAATCTATAACAGTCAGATGATTTATCCTGTAACAATAAGGATACTGTGACCTATAGACATAGTGCCAGAGTCAATCTATCACAGTCAGATGATTTATCCTGTAACAAAAATGGTACTGTGGCCTATAGACATGGTATCAGAGTCAATCTATCACAGTCAGATGATTTATCCTGTAACAATAATGATACCTTGACCAATAGAAATGGCGTCAGAGTAAATCTATCACAGTCATATGATTTATCCTGTACTACTAGTGGTACTGTGGCCAACAGACATAGTGTCAGAGTCAATCTATCACAGTCAGATGATATATCCTGTAACAATAATGATACTGTGACCTATAAACATGGTGTAAGAGTTAATCTATCACAGTCAGATGATTTATCCTGTAACAATAATGATACTGGCACCTACACACATGATGTCAGAGACAATCTATCACAGTCAGATGATTTATCATATAACACTAATGATACTGTGACCTATAGACATAGTGTCAGAATCAATCTATCACAGTCCGATGATTTATCCTGTAACAATAATGATACTTTGACCAATAGAAATGGTGTCAGAGTCAATCTATCACAGTCAGATGATTTATCCCGTAATAATAATGATACTGTGACCTATAGACATGGTGTCAGACTCAATCCATCACAGTCAAATTATTTATCCCGTAACAATAATGATACTGTGACCTATATACATGGTGTCAGAGTCAATCTATCACAGTCAGATGATTTATCATATAACAGTAATGATACCTTGACCAATAGAAATGGCGTCAGAGTAAATCTGTCACAGTCATATGATTTATCCTGTACCAATAGTGGTACTGTGGCCAATGGACATAGTGTCAGAGTCAGTCCATCACAGTCAGATGATATATCCTGTAACAATAATGATACTGTGACCTATAAACATGGTGTAAGAGTCAATCTATCGCAGTCAGATGATTTATCCTGTAACAAAAATGGCACTGTGGCCTATAAACGTGGTGTCAGAGACAATCTATCACAGTCAGATGATTTATCATATAACACTAATGATACTGTTACCTATAGACATAGTGTCAGAATCAATCTATCACAGTCCGATGATTTATCCTGTTTCAATAATGATACCTTGACCAATAGAAATGGTGTCATAGTCAATGTATCACAGTTAGATGATTTATCCCGTAATAATAATGATACTGTGACCTATAGACATGGTGTCAGACTCAATCCATCACAGTCAGATTATTTATCCCGTAACAGTAATGATACTGTGACCTATATACATGGTGTCAGAGTCAATCTATCACAGTCGGATGATTTATCCTATAACAGTAATGATACCTTGACCAATAGAAATGGCGTCAGAGTAAATCTGTCACAGTCAGATGATTTATCCTGTACCACTAGTGGTACTGTGGCCAATAGACATACATGTAGTGTCAGAGTCAATCAATCACAGTCAGATGATTTATCCTGTAACGGTAATGATACTGTCACCTATAGACATGATGTCAGAGTCAATCTATCACAGTCAGACGATTTATCCTGTAACAATGATGATAATGTGACCCATAGACATAGTTGTCAGAATCAATCTATCACAGTCAGATGATTTATCCTGTAACAATAATGATACTTTGACCTATGAACATAGTGTCAGAGTCAATCTATCACAGTCAGATGATATATCCTGTAACAATAATGATACTGTGACCTATAAACATGGTGTAAGAGTCAATCTATCGCAGTCAGATGATTTATCCTGTAACAAAAATGGCACTGTGGCCTATAAACGTGGTGTCAGAGACAATCTATCACAGTCAGATGATTTATCATATAACACTAATGATACTGTTACCTATAGACATAGTGTCAGAATCAATCTATCACAGTCCGATGATTTATCCTGTTTCAATAATGATACCTTGACCAATAGAAATGGTGTCATAGTCAATGTATCACAGTTAGATGATTTATCCCGTAATAATAATGATACTGTGACCTATAGACATGGTGTCAGACTCAATCCATCACAGTCAGATTATTTATCCCGTAACAGTAATGATACTTTGACCTATATACATGGTGTCAGAGTCAATCTATCACAGTCAGATGATTTATCCTATAACAGTAATGATACCTTGACCAATAGAAATGGCGTCAGAGTAAATCTGTCACAGTCAGATGATTTATCCTGTACCACTAGTGGTACTGTGGCCAATAGACATACATGTAGTGTCAGAGTCAATCAATCACAGTCAGATGATTTATCCTGTAACGGTAATGATACTGTCACCTATAGACATGATGTCAGAGTCAATCTATCACAGTCAGACGATTTATCCTGTAACAATGATGATAATGTGACCCATAGACATAGTTGTCAGAATCAATCTATCACAGTCAGATGATTTATCCTGTAACAATAATGATACTTTGACCTATAAACATAGTGTCAGAGTCAATCTATCGCAGTCATATGATTTATCCTGTAACAAAAATAGTACTGTGGCCTATAGACATGGTGTCATAGTCAATCCATCACAATCAGATGATTTATCCTGTAACAAAAATGGCACTGTGGCCTATAGACGTGGTGTCAGGGTCAATCTTTCACAGTCAGGTGATTTATCCTGTAGCAATAATGGTACTGTGGCCTATAGACATAGTGTCAGAGTCAATTTATCACAGTCAGATGATTTATCGCGTAATAATAATGAAACTGTGACCTATAGACATGGTGTAAGAGTCAATCTATCACAGTCAGATGATTTATCCCGTATGAATAATGATACTGTGACCTATAGACATGGTGTCAGAGTCAATCTATCACAGTCAGATGATTTATTCTGTTAACAATAATGATACCTTGACCAATAGAAATGGTGTCAGAGTCAATCTATCACAGTCAGATGATTTATCCCGTAATAATAATGATACTGTGACCTATAGACATGGTGTCAGACTCAATCCATCACAGTCAGTTTATTTATCCCGTAACAGTAATAATACTGTGACCTATATACATGGTGTCAGAGTCAATCTATCACAGTCAGATGATTTATGCTATAACAGTAATGATACCTTGACCAATAGAAAAGGCGTCAGAGTAAATCTGTCACAGTCAGATGATTTATCCTGTACCACTAGTGGTACTGTGGCCAATAGACATAGTGTCAGAGTCAATCAATCACAGTCAGATGATTTATCCTGTAACGGTAATGATACTGTCACCTATAGACATGATGTCAGAGTCAATCTATCACAGTCAGACGATTTATCCTGTAACAATGATGATAATGTGACCCATAGACATAATTGTCAGAATCAATCTATCACAGTCAGATGATTTATCCTGTAACAATAATGATACTTTGACCTATAGACATACTGTCAGAGTCAATCTATCGCAGTCAGATGATTTATCCTGTAACAAAAATGGTACTGTGGCCTATAGACATGGTGTCATAGTCAATCCATTACAATCAGATGATTTATCCTGTAGCAAAAATGGCATTGTGGCCTATAGAAGTGGTGTCAGAGTCAATCTATCACAGTCAGGTGATTTATCCTGTAGCAATAATGGTACTGTGGCCTATAGACATACTGTCAGAGTCAATTTATCACAGTCAGATGATTTATCCCGTAATAATAATGAAACTGTGACCTATAGACATGGTGTAAGAGTCAATCTATCACAGTCAGATGATTTATCCCGTATGAATAATGAAACTGTGACCTATAGACATGGTGTCAGAGTCAATCTACCACAGTCAGATGATTTATTCTGTTAACAATAATGATACCTTGACCAATAGAAATGGCGTCAGAGTAAATCTGTCACAGTCATATGATTTATCCTGTACCACTAGTGGTACTGTGGCCAATGGACATAGTGTCAGAGTCAATCCATCACAGTCAGATGATTTATCCTGTAACGGTAATGATACTGTCACCTATAGACATGATGTCAGAATCAATCTATCACAGTCAGACAATTTATCCTGTAACAATGATGACAATGTGACCCATAGACATAGTTGTCAGAATCAATTCATCACAGTCAGATGATTTATCCTGTAACAATAATGATTCTTTGACCTATAGACATAGTGTCAGAGTCAATCTATCGCAGTCAGATGATTTATCCTGTAGCAAAAATGGCACTGTGGCCTATAGACGTGGTGTCAGAGACAATCTATCACAGTCAGATGATTTATCATATAACACTAATGATACTGTTACCTATAGACATAGTGTCAGAATCAATCTATCACAGTCCGATGAATTATCCTGTTTCAATAATGATACCTTGACCAATAGAAATGGTGTCAGAGTCAATCTATCACAGTCAGATGATTTATCCCGTAATAATATTGATACTGTGACCTATAGACATGGTGTCAGAGTCAATCTGTCACAGTCAGGTGATTTATCCCGTAATAATAATGATACTGTGACCTATAGACACGGTGTCAGAGTCAATCTATCACAGTCAGATGATTTATCCTATAAAAATAAGTATACCTTGACCAAAAGAAATGGCGTCAGAGTAAATCTGTCACAGTCAGATGATTTATCCTGTACCACTAGTGATACTGTGGCCAATAGACATAGTGTCAGAGTCAATATATCAGAGTCAGATGATTTATCCTGTAACGGTAATAATACTGTCACCTATAGACATGATGTCAGAGTCAATCTATCACAGTCAGACGATTTATCCTGTAACAATGATGATAATGTGACCCATAGACATAGTGTCAGAATCAATCTATCACAGTCAGATGATTTATCCTGTAACAATAATGATACTTTGACCTATAGACATAGTGTCAGAGTCAATCTATCACAGTCAGATGATTTATCCTGTAACAAAAATGGTACTGTGGCCTATAGATATGGTGTCATAGTCAATCCATCACAGTTAGATGATTTATCCTGTAACACTAATGATACTGTGACCTATAGACATAGTGTCAGAAGCAATCTATCACAGTCAGATGATTTATCCTGTATTAACAATGATACTTTGACCTATAGAAATGGTGTCAGAGTCAATCTATCACAGTCAGCTGATTTATCCCGTAATAATAATGATACTGTGACGTATAGACATGGTGTAAGAGTCAATCTATCACAGTCCGATGATTTATTCCGTTACAATAAGGATACTGTGACCTATAGACATGGTGTCAGAGTCAATCTATCACAGTCTGATGATTTATCCTGTAACAATAATGATACCTTGAACAAAAGAAAAGGCGTCAGAGTAAATATATTACAGTCAGATGATTTATCCTGTACCACTAGTGGTACTGTGGCCAAAAGACATAGTGTCAGAGTCAATCTATCACAGTCAGATGATATATCATGTAACAATAATGATACTGTGACCTATAGACATGGCGTCAGAGTCAATCTATCACACTCATATGATTTATCCTGTAACAAAAATGATACTGTGACCTATAGACATAGTGTCAGAATCAATCTATCACAGTCCGATAATTTATCCTGTAACAATAATGATACCTTGACCAATAGAAATGGTGTCAGAGTAAATCTATTACAGTCAGATGATTTATCTTGTACCAATAATGGTACTTTGGCCAATACACATAGTGTCAGAGTCAATCTATCACAGTCAGATGATTTATCCTGTAACAATAATGATCCTGTGACCTATAGACATACTGTCAGAGTCAATCTATCACAGTCAGATGATTTATCTTGTAACAATAACGATACTGTGACCTATAGACATAGTGTCAGAGTCAATCTATCAAAGTCAGATAACAAAAATGGTACTGTGGCCTATAGACGTGGTGTCAGAGTCAATCTATCACAGTCAGATGATTTATCTCGTAATAATAATGATACTGTGACCTATAGACATGGTGTCAGAATCAATCTATCACAGTCCGATGATTTATCCTGTAACAATAATGATACCTTGATCAATAGAAATGGTGTCAGAGTAAATCTATCACAGTCAGATGATTTATCCTGTAACAATAATGATACTGTGACCTATAGACATACTGTCATAGTCAATCTATCGCAGTCAGATAATTTATCCTGTAACAATAATGATACTGTGACCTATAGACATAGGGTCAGAATCAATTTATCACAGTCAGATGATTTATCTTGTAACAATAATGATACTGTGACCTATAGACATAGTGTCAGAGTCAATCTATCACAGTCCGATGATTTATCCTATAACAATAATGATACTGTGACCTATAGACATGGTGTCAGAGTCAATCTATCACAGTCAGATGTTTTATCCTGTAACAATAATGATACCTTGACCAAAAGAAATGGCGTCAGAGTAAATTTATCACAGTTAGATGATTTATCCTGTAACACTAATGATACTGTGACCTATAGACATAGTGTCAGAAGCAATCTATCACAGTCAGATGATTTATCCTGTATTAACAATGATACTTTGACCAATAGAAATGGTGTCAGAGTCAATCTATCACAGTCAGCTGATTTATCCTGTAGCAATAATGGTACTGTGGCCTATAGACATACTGTCAGAGTCAATTTATCACAGTCAGATGATTTATCCCGTAATAATAATGAAACTGTGACCTATAGACATGGTGTAAGAGTCAATCTTTCACAGTCAGATGATTTATCCCGTATGAATAATGATACTGTGACCTATAGACATGGTGTCAGAGTCAATCTACCACAGTCAGATGATTTATTCTGTTAACAATAATGATACGTTGACCAATAGAAATGGCGTCAGAGTAAATCTGTCACAGTCATATGATTTATCCTGTACCACTAGTGGTACTGTGGCCAATGGACATAGTGTCAGAGTCAATCCATCACAGTCAGATGATTTATCCTGTAACGGTAATGATACTGTCACCTATAGACATGATGTCAGAATCAATCTATCACAGTCAGACGATTTATCCTGTAACAATGATGATAATGTGACCCATAGACATAGTTGTCAGAATCAATTCATCACAGTCAGATGATTTATCCTGTAACAATAATGATTCTTTGACCTATAGACATAGTGTCAGAGTCAATCTATCGCAGTCAGATGATTTATCCTGTAGCAAAAATGGCACTGTGGCCTATAGACGTGGTGTCAGAGACAATCTATCACAGTCAGATGATTTATCATATAACACTAATGATACTGTTACCTATAGACATAGTGTCAGAATCAATCTATCACAGTCCGATGAATTATCCTGTTTCAATAATGATACCTTGACCAATAGAAATGGTGTCAGAGTCAATCTATCACAGTCAGATGATTTATCCCGTAATAATATTGATACTGTGACCTATAGACATGGTGTCAGAGTCAATCTGTCACAGTCAGATGATTTATCCCGTAATAATAATGATACTGTGACCTATAGACACGGTGTCAGAGTCAATCTATCACAGTCAGATGATTTATCCTATAAAAATAATGATACCTTGACCAAAAGAAATGGCGTCAGAGTAAATCTGTCACAGTCAGATGATTTATCCTGTACCACTAGTGGTACTGTGGCCAATAGACATAGTGTCAGAGTCAATATATCAGAGTCAGATGATTTATCCTGTAACGGTAATAATACTGTCACCTATAGACATGATGTCAGAGTCAATCTATCACAGTCAGACGATTTATCCTGTAACAATGATGATAATGTGACCCATAGACATAGTGTCAGAATCAATCTATCACAGTCAGATGATTTATCCTGTAACAATAATGATACTTTGACCTATAGACATTGTGTCAGAGTCAATCTATCACAGTCAGATGATTTATCCTGTAACAAAAATGGTACTGTGGCCTATAGATATGGTGTCATAGTCAATCCATCACAATCAGATGATTTATCCTGTAGCAATAATGGTACTGTGGCCTATAGACATAGTGTCAGAGTCAATTTATCACAGTCAGTTGATTTATCCCGTTATAATAATGAAACTGTGACCTATAGACATGGTGTAAGAGTCAATCTATCACAGTCCGATGATTTATTCCGTTACAATAAGGATACTGTGACCTATAGACATGGTGTCAGAGTCAATCTATCACAGTCTGATGATTTATCCTGTAACAATAATGATACCTTGAACAAAAGAAAAGGCGTCAGAGTAAATATATCACAGTCAGATGATTTATCCTGTACCACTAGTGGTACTGTGGCCAAAAGACATAGTGTCAGAGTCAATCTATCACA